>NC_140932.1:54399790-55599790 GCF_014529385.1 Adiantum capillus-veneris
GACTCACAGGACTGATGCTCAATGGTTGAGAGGTGTTGGCCTTCGTTCGCTTGGATGTAGACCCTAAACCGGCCCCTTCTACTTCAAGAAGCTTTCTCTTACTTCCTTTGTCTTCTTTGCAGTGGCAATTGTAGCATTTGGCTTGGGCTTCTTCTGTAGCTGAAGCTTTCCCTTCCCCTTTTCCCTGGCCACCTTGGGATGTTTCTACTACATACGGAAAGTGCAAAAGGCCCTGCAAAATAGAGCAAACAGCATATTGCAAGCCATAAGCAAACGAAATTGCATACCCGGCACATCCACGAGTACATAACCAACATTGCACACAAACAAAGAGATATAGAGAGCGGGAGAGAGCGAGAGAGCACATGCAAGTGCACCTCCTAGAGCGGAGTGCTATGCCGGCACGGCAAGAGATAGGACAGGAGAGGGGAGAAGAAAAACGCGGACAATGGGTGCAATCTCCCCTCGTGCAAGAGTGACCATTTCCCTCTTGCACGTATTTGTTTTATAGATTTTCAGAATGGTCAAAATGAATACAAACTGGTCGGTGGGTCATAAATGACCAAAGCTCATAAAGAGCACTTGAATAATAAAATGTACATCAAATATATTTCTGTTCACTTGGGCCTATCCCGGTCAAGCCTTTTCCGCCTGTCAGCTACAATAAATATTAAAATATTAATTCCATTACATACCTCTCCGTTGGAAAGCAAATGTCCTCAGTTACGAGGGATAAGAATGTGCAAACAAAAACTTGTCAAAAACAATGATTAGAAATCTGTATTGTGACACAAAGTAAAATAGAAATTCATAAAATTAAATAACATTGCCAATGGTTGACGTCACCCACATACTGCCTATTGTAGTGTCCCATACCACTAGAATAAGTAGTATATGTCATATCCTGATGAATCAGGATATCATCACACTCATCATGCAATTAGTCAATTTTCATCAATCTCAAGTCTAACTCCACAAATACTGTCGCGATAGGAAATCATCATATATCCATTCTAAATCCAAATCCAAACATCTGTCATTTTGTATACCCGGGTAACAAAATCATACGAGTTACAGTGGTGGCAGTCACTGCAACATGATTTTTTGAGTGGTTTTGCCTAAATCGGCAAATCTACATCAATAAGACGTGCTGCCTAAATGGACGAATTTGCACTAAAGCTGCCTAAATCGGCGAATTTGCATTTGATACTGTTTAAAAATCATGAATCTGCAATGTGGTGTCTAAATCGGCAAATCTGCACCAAGATAAGTATCTACACACTGCCTAAATCGGCGAGTCTATGCGCATGTGACCAATGGACTAAACAACGCATAATAAAATATTTTCCACATGTGTGATACAATACTGAAGTACCTTTGAGTGCAAAAGTACTTACAAATTATTGCCATCATTCCAAAGCACCTTAGCTTATATAAATAGTTTTATAGATCAGTGAAAAAAAATCATCACAGAAGGGATGCCATTTAGTGTAAGTGCAAGCGATGTAAATTCCACAATTCATAAGATAATATATGTAAACAAAATATGAAACCCATGAGTGAGGTTGATGTACGGTACGTACCGTTTGCTAGCACAACACTTGACAAGTAAAGGTATTTTCACAAATCAAATTAACATTGCAATGCTCAGCTATTGTTGGAAGAAATCACTACTTCGATTGTCACTTAGTCTCTAAAATGATATCATTACATAAGAAATTAAATATAAACATTGGATTTGATTGGACATCCAGGACTTGCCTTTCTTAAATCTATATACGGTGCAGCTTGAGATGATCATGGCATGGTAGGTGATAGATTTTTAATATGCATATAGCCATGAAATAAAGAAGAATAAGCTTCTTATTTTCACAACAGTAACGTGATACATCTGCATAGTGTGAGATCGAGGGGTGAACTGTCGTAGCATGTGATCGGCAACAATTGCAACAAGTTCAGTGTCAGCAGTAGCTATGGTAGCAGCAAGCCAGCAAGCATACACCAACTCCCCCCTCATGCGATTCGGCATGTGGACAGTAGCCAATAGATGCAACGGTGATGCTCACCAATAGTGTGAAGACGTTGTTTATTATCAACGGTAGACGGCCATAATAACAACGCGAACGAGTTCGCAAACTGTCGTCCAACAGTAGCGCAAGAGTACACACACACAATCTGGAAACGACTACTACCTGAACTCATATCCAACCAATCCTAATTGCATATATCTGATCACAAAGAAAGCAGTATTGACCCTTACCTACAACCTTTGCATTGTAGTTTCACATTTATGGCACCTCAAAATTGGCCAATACATAGACCCCTTTAAAAATATCTACCATGCACCACTCCCTCTCGCACACTTATAATGACAAATAACTAGACCCAAGAGCAAGAGGAAAGATGGACATAAATCAGGGGGTATAAATCTGTCAAATATGGATGTACAGTGACAAAGTCCATGGAAAAATGACCCTCCTTTGGCATAGGATCTAGAGAATCCATGACCGATAAGCACAAGCAAGATAATGCAGTTGGCTATCTTCCACTTTGGACGTCGGTTCAAAATTTTGATATGCCTTCTTGGACCAAATGTACTCTTTATGTTGACTCGTGGATGCCCACCATAATCTACATTCGGCCCTTTTTTTTTAATGAAAATGGTCGCTCTGCATGCAACCCATGAAAGTGAGTCCCTTCCTCGTCTCTTCCTATAGCTTGCAACCTTCCAATGTTGCCTTACACGGTCATCCCAGACTCCCCCTTTTGACTTTACATAGGTTCCCTCATTTCTTTGCAACTCTGGTTCCTCCTGAGACCCTCCAACCCTCATCTCATCGCCCTCCTTCATACCCTCATCATCATCCCCTTCTCCTCGCACATGGCCTTGCTCAGCATGCCATTCTCCAGCTCTCCCCGTAGCAAGCGGACCCTCGGCTTGTCGCTAAGTGGGGGTCTCATCTCCGCCTCCTTACCAACCACGGGCCACCCCTCTGCTCATTGCAATCCTACACACATGTGACAACTCCTTGCTTGTCTGCAGTCGTGTTCCTGAACTGTCCTCCCTGCTTTGCAGAACCTGCATGCCGCCCCTCTATAATTGGCCACACAGCTGGAGTCGTGGGTTAAGTGAAAGGAGAGAGAGAGAGAGAGAGAGAGAGAGAGAGAGAGTTGGCTGGATTCCGACCTGCAGTCGTTGGAGCCGGATCAAAACAGCAGTCGACTGTGCCCATGGGGTGAGAAGTGGGGTGGGGTGGTTGAAGACGAGAGGGAGAGAGGTGGATGGCTGCATGCAAACGTGTGTGTGTGTGTGTGTGTGTGTGTGTGTGTGAGTGAGAGAGAGAGAGAGAGAGAGAGAGAGAGAGAGTTCAACTGCGCTTGTGTGGGTGTCTTGCATGGTGGCTGGAGTTAGGTAGGGAGTCTAGGGTGACGGCTGAAGAGAGAGAGAGAGAGAGAGAGAGAGAGAGAGAGAGAGAGTGTGAGTGTGTTAGGTGGCACCAGTTCAGCCACTACAATAGTAGAGAGCGGAGAGTTTGCATGGCGCCTCTTGTGTGGTGGGCGTCACCAGCTACGAGAGAAAGTCGGAACTGCAAAGCGGAAAGGCCTACGACTATGTGTGTGTGTGTGTTTAAAAATGTAGCACCCCTAATTCACTACATGGTCGCATGTTGCTGTTGAATCTATCCTGTAGGCAAGGCAACTGGTTGTTAGTGGTCGCTTGATTGTATCTTAGGGAGACACCTCTACCATCCAATACAAGCGTTATCGCCTCCGCTCCTGACGACAATTTCTAGTTGCTTGAGTTGAAGCCTCAGTCATTAAGGTGCTTGAATGTACCTATTTATTTAAAGGTCGTTATGGGCCTGTTCCTGTGTAAACTTCCCCTCCTTGCGGTCCCTTTATCGAATTCTTTGATGTGATACCACTCCTACAAATAGAAGCGTTGAAGGCCTTGCAAAATAGAGCAAATAGCGTATTGCAAGCCATAAGCAAACGGAATTGCATACCTAGCACATCCACGAGTACATAACCAATGTTGCACATGAACAAAGAGAGATCGGGAGCGGGAGAGAGGGAGAGAGCACATGCAGGCGCACCTCCTAGATCGGAGTGCTACGCTGGCACGGCGAGAGAGAGGAGAGGAGAGAAGAACAACGCGGACATTGGGTGCAATCTCCCCCCCTGCAAGAGTGACCATTTCCCTCTTACACGTATTTGTTTTATAGATTTCTTGAATGGTCAAAATGAATACAAACTGGTCGGCCGGTCATAAATGGCCAAAGCTCATAAAGAGCAGTTGAATAATAAAATGTACATCAAATAGATTTCCGTTCACTTAGGCCTAGCCCGGTAAAGTCTTTTCCACTTGTTAGCTGCAATAAATATTAAAATAATTATTCCGTTAGAGTTTCTCTACCTCACGACCCTTCAAGTGGACAATTGAGGGCTTTTGAACCACATATGAACCTTTCAGTGGACCTTCTCCTTGGGCTTCACAAGAGCCTTTTTTGCATCATAACCCTTCATTGCGACCTTCTTCTTGGGCTTCACAAGGGGCCTCTTCACATTAGAGCCCTTCGTTTGGACCTTCTCTCTGGGCTTGACAAGCAGCCTCTTCCCATCCGCACTCTTGGCTTGTTATCGTCTAGCTTTTCCATCTGGACCTTCACCAACCTTTGGGTTTAACCTTTACCACAAAGAAAACCTTGGGACCAACCCACCTTATAAATAGAAGCCATGAAATGCAACCTTTTAGCACCACGAACTTGACACGTAAACCCAACCAATCCTGGCATGGCATGAAAACCTGGGCAAGCCCGACGTGTAAACATGGACCCAACATGTAAACCTAGGCGAGCCCGAGTTGGAGAAGGTGAACATACATGCACCCCTCCCTTTGTCGCCAACTCCACAACAGTGGGATCCTCATGCGGCATTTGAGACCCATCCCCGTCCAAAGATATGGCTGTCTTCTTGCCCTTCTCAACACACTACATAAAGAGCAACAGTTAGAGTGCACCCTAATGAGCATGAATAGGCGTAAACCCGAACATACCTGCATTTTCTTGGAAGTGGTCCCGTGCAATATTCGGACCTCTTTTCTTTCTCCTTCTCAGCACCCTACAATACTCAAAAACAAATTTCAACAAGCACTCCCATGACCATGCCTCTACGCAAGTATATACCTGATTTTGGCAGACAGTGGCTTCAATGTCATCTTTAGCATCAAAGCTTGCCATTGCATGCCTATCCTCACAAAAATTTGATCTTTGTTTGGATTGCACCATGCTTTGAGCTCGCGTGTTTCTTTGTTGTGCAGGAGGTTGCTTCATGCCCTTACCCCCCTTGACAGGGAGCTTACTTGGATTCTTTTTCATAGGAGGAGTGGGAGGGGGATCATCCTCCTCCCTTTCTTAGGACACCACCACCTCTGTCGTGACCTGCAATGTGTTTGTGTAAGGGTGAGAATACCATGCGCGCCCGCCTCGTGCCCTAAACCCTTACATGTTCACTATCCGGCATCTTTGATTCCCCTCCCTGTGAAAGGTCCTCCTACTCCTGGATTGTCACCTACAAAAATGGAGCCCATGTCAAAAAGAAAGTTGTAATAGCAACCCCATGCCAAACATAGCGAGGGGACCCTCTCCCCATTACCTACGATCGGGATTCGCTTCTCCCTCTCCGGGTTCCCCCTTTTGCAGCCTTAGCCGAGGGCGTGGAATAAGCACCCCGCATGCTACCACCCTTTGCCTGCCTTGTCATTTTTCCACCTGCCATTAGCAATGGCACTGAGCCTTTGGCACTTGCCGCACACCCCTTGGCCCCTCCTTGCATCCTGCTTGCAAGAGATACCCGGAGCAGGGGAGCCCCTCCTGCCAACGAGAAGAGCCTTTGAGCTCCTTAGAGAGCCTCAGAGAGAGCGAGACAGCGAGTGGGCATTGAATGCTACCGTTGATCTTGAGGCCTCAGCTTCAAAGGTACGAGGTAACCTCAAGGAGGTACTAGCCATCCCCTCCCTGCCATAATGATGCCCGGACACATGGCACATGGGCAGCCCCGTCATCCCCCACTTCGTCCATGGTGGCCTACCTCATCAACCTGCCACATCGCCAATCCGCAGCCCCGACATGCTCAGGTTTATGTCTTGCAGTGGGCAACCCCGTCCCCCGTGCTTCCATGTGATTCGCCACGCTTTCGATTGAGATGCCCTCGCTTCGCACGCCTGACTTGCGCACCATCGATGCCATCAAATGGGCTTGTCACTATCACCAGATGCATTAGTGACCCCTTCATGATTGCATCATTTTACTACTTACTTTGCAACCAGTAAAAGTAGAAAAGAGGCTACAATGTAAAAGTAGAGTACTAGTGGCTACAATGTAATTATCTAGTGATGCCATTAATTGGTATCATACATGGCAAGAAGAGCAACAAAAGGCTTATTTCACGCAATACAAAGACAATTTTCATGGAGCCGAGCCGAGCCATTGTCTTATAGTTGGTTGACTTCCAAGAAAAACTCTAGACTCGCTTCTTGCCACCATTGGCCATAGAAGGATTGAAACACGACTGGAAGGCCCTTAAGAAGAATGGAACTCCTGTTATGTCTTTCTCTAATATATTGTATTTTGCAACTAGAATTAACTCTAAAAGTTGGGAGACGACAGTCTCAAGACTTTTCTCTTGGATTGGATGATTACATGAAGTTTGATGTTCCAACAACAAACCCCACTAACTTTAACGAGGTGATGTGGGTAGCCTTGGAGCAAGAGATGAAGCACAACAAAGGTAATCCTAAAGAAGTCATGAAGGAATCTTCTAGCACTCAACAAAACCAAGAAAAATAGCAAAATAGTAAGATTACTCGTAAGAGTGTGACTACTTCTCACTCTTTTGATGCACCTCCATCTCAAAATAATGTAATAAAGGAAAAGCTAAAGTGGCAACAATGGTGACACCATACAGAAAAGTAGCACAAGGAATCATTGGGGGTTGGTTAAGTGTTGAAGAACAAACCTCCTATGATAAAGGAGGAGATGTTAGCAATGTCACATTATAGCTGGTCACATGAAAAAAGATTGTCGTAAGTCAAGTGGGGTCTCAAGCAGTGAGCCTGCTGCTCAAGCTCAGGTCAATGTCGTAGAAAAATCAAAGCACAATGTTGTCAAAGAATCTAAGCAACTACTTAATGTCACAAAAGAATTCAAGGATAGTGTTGTCGTAGAAGATACGAAACAAGAATTCACTAGCAATTTGTTTAGAAGTGTTGGCCACATTAATAATCTGGAAATAGACATTTCGTTTGACATGAGAAGTGAGTATTATGTCCTTAGTGAGTATTATGCCAAGCCTGTGGAAAAGCTGATTCCAAAGGTTTCGGTAAGAGGTCTTTCCATAGACACGACTAATTCACTTACATATGAATGCTTAGATGTTCCATTAATCATTCAATCACACAAGTTTAAGCGTGAGTATGTCCCTCTAATTAGCAGGAATCTGAGGAGATGCCTTTTCAATTTAGATTGGAAAAGCATAAAGGAAACGAAAGCAAGGGCAAATGGCATCCAAACCGAGGTGAGGAGGCGATGCGGCGCTACAAGCTAGCAACAATTGGCGTAGGATGTAGGAGGCCCAAGCTCCGGGCTTGGGGTAGAAGGTCCTCGACGCAGTTATGTCGACATGTTGAGCTCGAGAGCGTTGCCACTGAGGGCTGCCATCGCCCAAATGGGAGATATATATATATATATACATATATATATATATATGTATATGTATATATATATGTATATGTATATATATACATATACATATATATATATATATATATATATATATATATATATATATATATATATATATATATATATATATGTATATTATTTTTTTATCGTCGCAAGAGGCACAGATGGGAATCTCATGAGTAGTGGTCGACATTGGATGCCAGTGAGGGCTGCCATCATGCGCACTGATGCAGAGAGAGAGAGAGAGAGAGAGAGAGAGAGAGAGAGAGGGAGAGAGCAGTTGAGATCTCTGTCCTTTCTGATTACTCTACACACAATCAGGAGGGTGTGTTAACAAGCGATATTCATGCTTAGGAGATGCGGTTGCTTTGGACCAGAGAGAGAGAGAGGGGGGGGGCAAGATGAGGGCTGCAGGCCAAGGCAACACAGCATGTGCAAGCAAATTGCGGCACTTGCGACCGTAGGCGGCCTGGCTTGACACAGACGGGGCTATTTGAAGACGGAATGAGAGACCAAGCGGAGGGCGTGAAAGAGGCGAAGCTCTGCAGGGCAGTACAATGAAGCGGGAATGAGGGGGTTCTGAGCGCTGTCTAGTGGAAGGAGGGACAATGGGCGGTATCCATGGATTTCGTGTGCGCAGAGCAAGATCTGTGGAGAGTGCATTGCACTTTACACCTAAGCAGTTGGAGTTCAAACCTTACCATAGATATCTTATCCTATAACGGCTATATTGCTTATCCAAGCCTATAAAAGGAACTCCCCCTTGTATTGTTCTAGTGCAGTTATATGTGTAATTCAAATTTGAATTTTCCCCCTCTACTTGGTGTCACCTCCCCCTTCCCTTCTCTTTCACACCTCTCTCTCTTCTCTACCTCCATCTCTTTGTCTACTCTCTCCTTCTCTTCTCTCTCACTCTATCTTCTATATAGTACTCAAGTTCACATGGTATCAGAGCTTTAGAACTTGAGCTCATAAGTACTTTACGAGCCTCCTCTCAAAGCAACGGCCTATTTTCATGCCCATCTCTCACTTCCAAGGTTCACTCGGCTAGCATGACTAGCGCCTCGTCACCTATGGTTGCAACCACCAAGTCAAGGTATTTCACCATTGATAAGCTCAATGGGAACAATTACAATGTGTGGAAGCTGAGAATGGAGCTATATTTGAAGCAACTTGGCCTCTGGAAGATTGTTTCTGGAGATAAAATAAGACCAAGTGAAGACGAGTACGCCTCCGACACGGAGCTACACTCGGCATGGGATTCAAGGGACATGACGGCTCAAATGGAGATTATACTCCATTGTGAGGATAGGCAAGTCGGACTCTATCCACCTCTAAGGGTATTTGGGAGTTCTTCAACAACATTTATGAGCACACTGATCTTGTTTATCAAATCTCCCTAATCAAGAGGCTTGTAAACAATACTATGCAAGAAGGCCAATCTGCAGTCAAATTCCTTGAGAATTGGCAGCCACTGTTAGATGAAGTTATCAACTCTGGAATGGAGATTTCAGAGAAATTTCAATGTATGCTTCTATTGGTGGCTTTGCATGCAAGCTGGAGAGCCTTTGTTACTACTCAAGCTATGTCCCAAATGCAATTGCAAGGCCTTGTATCCAAAATCCATCAGGAAGAAACTTTAAGAGACCAATCTAATGGCTCTACTCTAGTGGCTCTAGCCACTCATATCAATTTCAAAAAAGGTGGTCCTAACCACCATTACAACAATTCAAGGCAGTTGCATAAAGGTGGTTCTAACTGCAAGAAGTTCGGACACATTGCCAAGGACTGCGGGTCCAAAACCAAGCATCATGATGGTAATCATGGAGGATTCAACGGACATAAAATAAATGGAGGCTATCATCACAAAGCTCATGCTCATTTCACTAATATTTCAAGCTATGATGGTATACACACCATACCTCTATCCAACTTTTTGCTGCAAGCTTTAGCTCCTCTAAGCCACATCACAACTCTTCTATCTGGTATCTAGACACTGGAGCTACACCTCACATGACATATCATTTTGATTGGCTTGCACACTACACTCCTCTTCAACACCCACTTAAAGTCCTCATGGGAGATAGCAACATTCAACATGCTCAAGGATATGGCACTACTGCCATTACCCTATCCAATGGCACTATAGCTTGAAGGAGTACAAGAGGAAGTGCGACGCGAGAGTGCGAGAAGAAGAGCACGACGATATGGTGAACTCGCTCTACTGTAATATGTAGAGCATAGTGAGTTCTTATTAGGTTTTTACAAAAGAATATGTGTACATACCTGGCGGCCCGCCCACTTACCTGGGCGACCACATTGGTCTTTATACCCCAACAACCTCCCACTTAAAGTCCAATGTGGTACTTTAAGTGTGAGCGAAGCTAATATACAAGAGATGTAGAGAAGTGATGTATTACCCTACACCTAACTGCTTGCGAAAATGCGCAAAGCTCTCTGAGGGAAGTCCTTTTGTAAGTAGATCAGCAAGATTTTCTGTGGTGTGAACTTTGACAAGCTAAATTTGCTTATCCTCGACCATTTCCCTAATGAAATGATACTTCACATCTACATGCTTTGTCTTTGAGTGATAAACTGGATTGCGAGCCAATTGTATAGCACTTTGACTATCACAATATAACACAGGCATCTCTTCTTTGATTCCCAAATCTGTTACTAGTCGATTAAGCCAAATTGATTCTTTGCATGCCTCTGATGCTGCAACATATTCAGCCTCTGTAGTAGACTGAGTAACACAATCTTGTAATCTAGAACGCCATGATACTTCTCCACCAACCAATGTAAAGACATACCCTGATGTAGACCTTCGGTTGTCTAAGTCACCTGCATAATCTGAGTCTGTAAAACCCTTTACACTTAGCTCCTGACTCCCATAGCATATACGCATACTCTTTGTAGCTTTCAGGTATCTCAATATTCCTTTCACCGCCTCCCAATGTTTCTTGCCTAGGTTTGACATGTATCGACTTACTACTCCCACTGCAAATGCAATGTCTGGGCGAGTAGCAATCATTGCATACATCAAACTACCCACTGCAGACGCATATGGAATCTTATCCATTTCAGCCTGTTCTTCCTCAGACACAGGACAATCTTGTTTGCTAAGTTTCACATATGGTGGCAATGGAGCACTCAATGCCTTTCCCTTCTCCATATTGAAACGTTGCAAAACCTTGTCAATATACTCTGTTTGAGATAACCAAATCAACTTCTTTGATCTGTCTCTCTCAATGCGCATACCAAGTATATGACTTGCCTCACCCATGTCTTTCATGTCAAACGATTTTGCCATCTTTGACTTCAAAGCTGAAATTTCTTCCAAGTGCTTGCCAGCAATCAACATGTCATCCACATACAAAATAAGGATCATCCAACTACCATCCTTAGCCTTCTTTGTATATAGACAGTGATCGAACTCACTACGTTTGTAGCCTTGAGAAAGCATAAACTTGTGGAATTTATGGTACCATGCCCTCAGTGATTGTTTTAAGCCATAAAGACTCTTTAACAACTGGCATACCCAATCTTCCTTGCCTTTCTCAACAAACCCTTCTGACTGCTGCATGTAAATTTCCACATCTAAATCACCATGCAAGAACGTTGTCTTGACATCCATTTGGTGCAACACCAAATCTAATATGGCAACCAATGCAAGAAAGCATCTCAATGTAGTCATCTTGACCACCGGAGAGAAGACTTCCTCAAAGTCAATGCCTTGTTCTTGCTTAAAGCACTTGGCAACAAGCCTTGCTTTGTACTTTGGCTGGCTATCATGAGCGGTGATCTTATACCTGTAAACCCATTTACAAGGTAGAGCCTTTTATCCCTGTGGTAATTTAACTAGCTTCCATGTCTGGTTTTTATGCAGAGATGTCATCTCTGATTGCATGGCCAATTTCCAATTCCCGGAGTCCTTCATTTGCACTACTTCCTTGTAACATGAAGGCTCATTGCAATCAGTCAACATGACATATTTCATAGATGGAACAAACCTATCAGGAGGTCGCGTGACACGTCCAGATCTACGCACAATAGGTGGCTCAGGCTCAACCACAACCTGTGGTTCCACTCTATCCTGTCCTTGCTCCTCTTGAGCCCTGACATTTTGTCTTGCACGTGCAGGTCCATCTTCTTGGAAGACAACTCTTCTAATCTCATCAACCCTCTTTGGTTTAGAATGATATTTGGATTCATTAAAGTGAACATCATTGCTACGGACAACCTTTCTGGATTCGGGATCCCAAAGTCTGTACCCCATCTCACCAGAATTACCATAGCCTAGAAAGATGCACTTTCTACTCTTTGGCTCAAGTTTGTTCCTAAATTCCTTTGGAACGTGAGTATATGCCTCACAGCCAAAGACTCTGAGATGCTTGTATGAGGGCATTTTGCCTGACCATACCATCTCTGGCACTGAATCCTTCTGCAAAACCTTGCTAGGAGATCTATTTACAAGATGAACAGCTGTTGATACAGCTTCAGCCCAAAACCCATTTAGCAGCTATGCATTAGACAACATACTTCTGACCTTCTCTTGTATGGTCCTATTTATCCTCTCAGCAACACCATTTTGAGGAGGATTGTAAGGAGCAGTAAGTTCACGTTTTATACCTTTTGACTCACAAAAGTCGTGAAAGGCCTTTGAAACATACTCTCCACCATTGTCAGTGCGTAAGCATTTAAGCTTCTTGCCACTCTGATTCTCCACAAGTGTCACAAACGTTTTGAAAACACTCAACGCTTCATCCTTGTCCACACAAATCACTATGAACAAGTGCCAATTGTTTATCTCTTCTATTGCTTTTATGCTTATGTGGCTGCTGTGTTTGCTTACCATACAGATAATGTTCACAGAATTCAAAATCATTAAATGAAAAGCCAGGAAAATAACCAGAACAAGACAAGATTTCCATTCCCTTCTTGGACATATGTCCTAACTGGCTATGCCACAAAGAAACGTTCGGCTGCTCGGTTACATTGATTACATTTTTAGAGACATTTGATACATAAATCATGTAAAGTCCTCCAGACTTTACTCCATGTGCTACTGTCATAGAACCCTTGGATATCTTCCACATGTTCTGTCCAAAAGTGGTGACGTAGCCAGCATCATCAAGTAAACCTGTGCTGATCAAGCTCTTTGTAAGTACGGGAACATGTCTCACATTATTCACCGTGAAAGAAGAGCCGTTCTGAAACTTCAATTGAACATCTCCAACACCTAAGATCTCACATGTCTGCCCATTGCCTAGCCGAACATGATCTTTAGTGGTCACATAAGAGGTAAACCACTCCTTGTTTGGAGACACATGAAGTGATGCCCTTGAGTCTATAATCCAGTCACTCAGTGCATTTCCATCAGATGCTGTAAGAAGAGCTGAGTCCATTGTATTCTTCAAGAAGTAGATGTCTCCTGACACTAGACTGTCATCCTCTCCAACAGTGTTTGTCACATTTATTTCTTGAATCTTCACTGAGGACTTGTTCTTCTCACCATGGTCTTCAGCTTTCTCTTTGCCTTTTTCTACTTTCCATTCTCTGCAGTCTCTTTTCATGTGACCCTTCTTGCCACAATGGTAGCATTCTATGTCACTCTTGCCTTTAGCACTACGGGACTTGCTACGAGATTGATTCCTCTTTCCACCTTTGTACTTTTCTTTGGTCCTTCCCCTGACAACTAAGGCTGTTCCTTTGCCTTTGTCCATTTTCTTTCTATTGGTTTCTTCAGTAAGCAGACTTCCTTCTACACCTGCTATGTTCAAACCATCTGGAGGTGCAGAATTACTCAAAGCTGTGCGAAAAGTGTCCCAACTTTCCGGAAATGTGATCAACAGGAACATAGCTCTAACAGGCTCATCAAACTTCACACCTTGAGCTGACAACTGACTGTAGATTGTGTTGAATTCATTCAGAAGATTGGACATAGGTGTCCCTTCTTTCATCTTCAAGTCAACAAGCTTCTTAAGCCAGTATACCTGTGAAGCTGCACTCTGCTTCTCATAAAGATCACTCAGCTTTAACCATGCTTGATAAGCCGACATCTCGTCTGCTACATTGAAGTAAACGCTTTCTGCCAAAGTCAGCATAATGGTAGAAAGTGCCAATTCATCCATTTCGCTCCATTCATCTTCGTCCATATCTTCTGGTTTTATCCCCTTGAGCTTTATAGGTTTTATCTGCTTCTTTTGTACCAACACATGCCAAATCTGCTGCTTCCACAATGGGAAATTGGTTCCATCCACCTTCTTGATATTGTAAAGAGCAGTGTCCTGTGATCCAGCCATAGCTACGCTTCACAGTAGTTTACTTTCCTGGGAAAAATTCGGCAGAGTTTCCCCTGTAAACTGACCTCTGAACCAATATCAACCTGTCAAATGAACCAAGAAAGCTTCAGATTCTGCATAAATTTCGGCAAAGTCTCCTTTGTAAAATGGCTCTGGTGTACTCAAAAACAGACCAAAAAACAGCTCAAAAAACACTGTCTCTCTGACACTGTAAGTTGCGGGTAAACCTGTCCTGCACTTGTACTGTCTCTGACTGTCCTGTCATTGTCCTGTAAGCATAGACTGCGACAATGCCTCAACGGCAGTAAAGGAAAGATGCAATCCCAACTGTCTAACTCACAGTCAATACATCCTAGCTGCCTATCTAAGGGTGCTCGAGGGATCGCTCCAAGACCTGTATCACCGAAAGGATCTCAACATTCGAGAATCCCCCAGCTCAATAAAACCTCACTTGAGCCTCAACAAAGGCTGTAGTAAATCTGACAGTACATAGACTTCCCACAAAGTCATACATCCACAAATTTCCCACTGTATGTTGTAACCGCTGCGGCGGTTGTTTGCTGCGTGACTTACAGCCAGCAAACCCTCAACAGACATACATCATCTCTGACAATACATCCCATGTGGAAGTACCTGCAATGTCAGGATGAAATCTGGAATATTAAGCAGCAAACACAAGCTACCTGATGAACTAGTGGATGTCGCCTACAGTCTGTGTGTAGATGCGCCCGTGTTGTATGTGACACGCCTCCAAGAACTGTGAGCCGTCCTTCGATGTGTAGACAGCCACAAATCAACACTCTGGGAGTGTCGATATCCTCAACACCTGCAGTCGTAGGCCAAAAAACCCCAAATTTGCAGAGTCGGATCTGCACCCGTCGAGACCACGTAGTCGAAAATGGCCTGTGCAGACCTTTGTCGAAGCCGAACGGTGGCCGAGATGACCTCAGAATGAAATTCTGACAACACCGAGCTCTTCGGAGTCTCCCACAAGATTTGGGTTCGTGTCTTCACCTGTCGAATTTCACTCCAATCTGAGTTGGTGACTCTAGCCTCCTGCAGTGCTGCCCCGAGCCTGGATCTGAGCTCTGATACCAGTTGAAGGAGTACGAGCGGAAGTGCGACGCGAGAAAGAGTGCGAGAAGAAGAGCACGACGATATGGTGAACTCGCTCTACTGTAATATGTAGATCATAGTGAGTTCTTATTAGGTTTTTACAAAAGAATATGTGTACATACCTGGCGGCCCACCCACTTACCTGGGCGACCACATTGGGCTTTATACCCCAACATAGCTCACTTAGAGAAGGTATACTATGTACCTGGTCTAAAGCAGAATATCATCTCAGTAGGAGAGCTCACCTCCAAGGGCATTACAGTTTCTTTCACACATGATAAGTGCATCCTGCATACAATTGATACAAATCACAAGCCTTTCTCTATATCTTGCCCCAAGGAAAGACGCTTGTATCCTCTTGGCTCTAGCAAAGTCCAAGCCAAAGCACTTTCAACAGTCATCAATTCTCCTAAGCAAGAGGAGACACTTACATGGCACTACAAGCTAGGTCATGTCTCGCAACAAGTGCTCAAAGATATGCACCAGAAGGAGCTAGTGGTAGGTTTGCCAACCACAATTACACCAATTACATTTTGTGAAGCATGCGTATTGGGAAAAGCTAATCATTTCAAGTTTCCAAGGTCAAAGTCCCATACAGCTCCACCTCTTGAGCTAGTCCACTCGAATTTGTGCGGCCCAATGCAGACACAATCACTCACCGGCAACAAATATGCACTTTATAGTATGCGCTAGCTGTGAGCTTTCAGTAGTTTTCGATTTGAAGCTTGTGGGGTTTTTAGTTTGAATTAAAGTGCTTAAGTGATTGTTCACACTCTGGGGCAATGGGTTATCAACATTACTGGCCATAGGATATTTACTGAATGGTGTATTTGGGGTAGGCAGAAGAGGCTCAGTGGTTGATGAGGTGGAGCTTCATCGGGATGATTAAATAGAAGAAAGTCGCAAAAGATTAGTGTGGATTCTTTTAGGGGAAAATTTGGGTAGCGCTCATCCACACACACAGCCGGGAAAGTGCATTGCACTTTACACCTAAGCAGTTGGAGTTCAAACCTCACCACATTTATCTTATCCTATAACAGCTATATTGCTTATCCAAGCCTATAAAAGGAACTCCCCCTTGCAGTTGTATGTGTAATTCAAATTTGAATTTTCCCCCTCTACTTGGTGTCAGCTCCCCCTTCCCTTCTCTCTCACACCTCTCTCTCTTCTCTACCTCCATCTCTTTGTCTACTCTCTCCTTCTCTTCTCTCTCACTTTATCTTCTATATAGTACTCAAGTTCACAAGATCAGCACTAACGACAGAGTAGGACCAGGGGTGTTGGGCCATGGGACGTTATAGCTCTAAGCTATCTGCCTATTTTGCAGCTAGGGTCGGCAAGCAGAGCCATCAAAGTTGTACCTGACACAGGACGAGGCTGGATGGCAAAGATGAGAGCGGGCACGCGTGAACAGGGCTGTGATACTTTTCCTTCAGCATTTGGTGATTTGTGCATTTTACAAATTTCTCCCAACCGTGGTTATTTGTAGTGCATTTGGGCGGAAAAAACCAAGTTGTTACCAATTTTTTTTCATGTTTGCAGGATAGTAAGAAGTTCGGATCAAGTATCCAAACAACACCCGTCAAGGTACCTTATGAGCAACCTCCGCCACCCAACCTTAAGATCATTGAAGAAGCTCCAGTGGTAAGTGCAGCTTCTACTATGTGTTCTTGAAACACTCTATGTCAATTTAAGACCATTCCAGGTAGGTCCTTTGCACACAGGTAATACCATCTTGGATCAAATGATAGAAAAATCAAGTATACAGCTTATGCTTATCTTTATGTTGTTTCAATTGTAGATAGGAGCAAATGTGCATTGCAAGCTAGAAAAGAAGAACGAGTCTATTTTCATGCTAGACTCGGCCATTGTAGCGAGAGAAAGCATCAAAAGCATCCACGTCAAGAGTGTTCAGACCTGCATGATAGTGCCTCTAAGGCTGATTTGCTCTTTCTTCATCCATGCATGCATCTAGCCAATACAAATGCTTGCATAGGTAGGTCCATTCGGATGAGCACTTGGTCTCATTTTGCACAAAGGCTGAAGGAAGCTAAACCATACCTTTCTTCATGGAGGATTTGAAAGTAGGCATTGCCTGCTTAGGAGCATAAGAGGGTAAAACGCGGCCCCTATAGGGTACTGTAAGGTGCAGTGGAACACTTATGGTGTTTTAGAGCAGAATTAGCTCAAGGGTTCCTCCTTTACTTGAGAGAGAATAGAGAGTATAAATGTTGTGAGAGAAGGTCCGGTGAGTGAGACATTAGAGAGAGAAGAAATACGCCAGATGGGTCCGAAAACCCCCTCCAATGCCTCCCCGCTCTTTTGAGGTATTGCTAAACGGTATTTGCTTTTAGATTGCACAGAATTATGATGCAAGGTACTAGAAGTTGAATTGCATGTATAGTGGGTACTTTTTGATGCGTTTTTTTGTTATAAAAGTGATTGGTATTGATGGTATGGGTATTGTCCTTTAGGTAATGACCCTTCACATCTCAAGGGATGATGTGGATGCTAGATTGGGGCAAAGTTGATCCCAAGAGAAGCCGAGGGAAGGTCGCTGGTTGAAGGTGTTGACTGAGAAACAATAGAGTTAATTATAAAAGGGGGAGGGATTTCGGCCCCTCTCCCGAACATGTGTCGTCTTCCCCTTGCTCCGGCCACCTCTAGCAGTGTGACCCGCAGCCCAGGGCACAATGCACTCAGAGAGAGAGAGAGAGAGAGACTACGAGAGGGGGTCGACGGTCGTCGACAGTACTAGTAGAGTTAATGGAAATGCCAAAGTTAATGGGAAATGTGAGGGCTAAAAATGTTGGAGTTAGTTGGAAACACCAAAGTTAGCAAAAGCGTTGGAGTTAATTACTATTGCTTGGTTTGTTTTTGCTTCTTGGCTTAAAATGACTGCAGACGGCGGGCTTTTTCATATGATTTCATGTTGAAGGTAGGTCACTTCCAATAATTACACAAATGGAAATTTTAATGAGGTATCTTTATTTAACTCACTTAAAAATGCTCAAAAAATTCTTCTAAAGATTGAACAGTTGTAGTGACACACAACCTTGTCATATGCTTGATTCTACCGCATGCAATAAGAGGGAATGCAAATTAACTAATCTGTTTGGTCATATAGGTCCTGCAAACAAGCTCACAAATGAGCCAAATCAGATTTCTAAGCTAGCCTAAGCTCAAGATATAGGAATAGCCTCTCCATACGCACATACGGCTAAATGTGCACATGACATCCCCCCCTTTTTTTAAGTGAGGTACTGGTACAGAGCTGCTTGGCTTCCTTGTAGCCTTTAGTTTGCCAACAACTATGGGTAGGCCGTGAAAAACTTTGCATTGGTCCATATTGCTTCGTTGGTTTCTTGATCCTTGAACTTCACAAAATACTAGTCTTTTCTTGTCTTGTAGCCATGCTGGAAGCAATCTTGGTAATCATCTTGGGTCCAATATAATTTTTATCTTGCTAAATACTGTACACCCTCACCACCGTTAATACGTTTTAGGTTTTAAAAGTATCATTCAAAAGGAAAAATCAACTTATTATTGCTACACTTTCATGAATCATCCACGTTTACTAGAAGCTCAGGATGACTTAATACCTACAAAAAATGCAACTTGCTATCAAAAAATTAATTTTGTTAACGCTCTTCAGGTCTAAACATTTCATCCCTTCCGAATTTGACTTGCGATCGAGGACAAAAGCATAGATGCTCCACCACTCTAAGGGCCCTAGGAACTGCCTTGGAGAACCCTCCTTCCTACCCCCCTTTATATAGCCCTTCGCTTTCTAGGGTTCACTGCACAGATTTGCACTCAACCCTTGACCCGGGTCCATGACCCCGCAGCGTTGCCCTTGGTCTGACAACCACCTTTAACACATGTCCCCTAAGATTATGTATCACTAGCATACTTATCACATCTTAATGTTTAGCCACCATTTAGCGACTATCCTGCTAATATGAAATCAATCTTTCTTTTTTTGAATTTTTTCAAACAAAAATGTCGCACAACTTTCCTTTAGAGGTGATCGTTCATGACAGATTGTCACTTTACATGAATCCCACTAAATATTTGCAATAAGGAGGTGCCCGTACGTGGATAACACCTCTAATGGAAATTATTTATTTAAAGCCAAACCTCTCCTTTCAACCTCAGCCACTGTTCGGTTTAACATAGATGAGAGTGGTGACTTTATTGCAGATAAATGGTGGAGCACATGATCCCAAGACATCTAAAAATTTCTCTCTAGCACAACGCACTTATTATTTATATTCAGTATGCTCGCCACCTTCATAGGCCAATCAATAGTGTCTAAGATAAGAGTAAGCTAAGTATATCCACATCCTCTAAATAAATAAGCCCATTCGAGCACACATGGCATACACTTATTCGTCAAAATGTTAATCACCTCCATAAGCTCATGGCAAATAAAGAGGCCCTCCTACACCCCATCCTCTTTCTAATGGATGTTCAGTGCATGATTAACGATTGAAAACTTTTTGCTAATGGTTAACGCATGCTTACTATGAGCAAGGACTACCAGTGAGATTTACTTTAGCTACATTCTCTAGTCCTATCTAATCACACTCTAAATATTTGGGTAGCCTTGTAGCATCCTTGCTGTCGATGAGTTAGACATCTCAAAAGTAGGGTGGCAATATGGACCAGTGGACTATAGGCCCACTGCAAGCTCAATGTTTGTGAAGCAAGGCTTGATACATACGTAAGTACGGATCAATGGTGTACCTTATGAGTGTATTGTACGGATCCATACCATACAGATCAATCCGTACAAGTCTTTTTCAAAAAACAAAAAATTGGGAAAAAGAAATAAGCGTGATCAAGGGCTTGAAATAAATTTCTTTCAAGAAACTTAAAGAACCTCTATCTGGAAAAGAAAGGAAGTTTTCTGCTAAGATTTAGAAGTACTTAGAACAAAATACACTAAATTTTCCCAAAATTTGTAGGTATTTCTACTTTCAAAACTTAAGTTTAAAGGTAGTTTTCAAAATGTGAAGGTGGGATTAAACCTAGGTTTTTTTCTTGAGCACTGGTGTGATCCTGATCCTCTTTTACTAGCAAGGATTATAACTTATGGAAGTGTGTGCCCAAGCTTAAATTTTGCAATCCTACACTTTTGGTGACAAAAAAGTAGAGACCTGAATTAATTGCTCAAATATGCACACACCAAGGTACAACTCTCTCTCTCTCTCTCTCTCTCTCTCTCTCTCTCTCTCTCTCTCTCTCTCTCACACACACACACACACACACACACACACACACACCTCTCCTCTTTGTCTCATGCATGCGCGCACACACACACACACACACAAAGAATTACACTAAAATGTATGTGTTGTTTCTCACGTCTATGACATGCAACAGAGTCATCGTGCCTAAGCCATGCAACCTGTACTGGAGGAGTACACCATTGTTCTTTGCATTACCAAAACTCGATCCAAGCCAAGATGATTTTGAAAAACGACAATTCATTGCAAATATTGCAACTCTGAACACACAAGTACAATTGCTCGTGTTGTCAAGCACTTCATAGTCATTGGCATGAGTGATAATGGGTATAGGAGGTGCACTTTAGCGCCATCCACCTTTTGGGCTAGTTGATTTGATAGGTGATTAGTTACACACGCCTTAGCAAGTTTTGATTCTTGTCACCACTCTCCTACTATTTTTAATCAAATAACACCCTTTATGCATCTAGGTCAGCGCAAATTTGGCATTGTAAGTTGGCTTTTGGTTCATACGCAATGCCAGTTCTGCTTACCAAAAATGGCCACTTGGATCTCACATTTCACATTGGGGTTCAAGAGAGCAAGCATGGTCACTTACTTATTAGAAGTTTGAGAAAAGGTCGAGGGTGTTTCACCCCCCTTTCACCCCAATGCCTCTAATCATTCTCTTTACCTGATAAAACTACAAAGAGCTCAAGCTATCTTGAGGGAAATTTTGGAGGGAATCATATGATAGATGGTTCAATTAGTCTTTGGCCCCTATACCCAAGTCTATAATGAACGATTTGCACATCAATATTGCTACAAGCCTCCACCACTGAGTTTCCTCTGGCTTCACCCTGCTCACGCATTAAAGGTCCCTTGGACACCCCATTCTTCCCTAAAGCCACATTTTTGCTAGCCCAAGTAGAATCATCAGAGAGGGTTTGGTCCCCCTTCATTGATGTACACCATCCTCCACCCCTAGTTTGATCGCAAATGGAGCTAGGTTTTGCATATTATGGTTGTTATCTAATGCACATAGTGACACGCTTCCTAGTGATAGATGTTCATTCATAGTGACCATCCCGATTCTCCACAGATGTGATGCATACCCAAATACCTCTCACTAGATGCTCCTAGCTCCCATACCTAGTAGCTCTATTGCTTTCAATTAAGTTTTTCTTTTGTTTCTCAACCATTGTCTGGTGATGCCATCAATTGGATGCATTTTGTTTTGGCTTGGATGAGTACATTAAGTATGACCGCAACCACCTCAACCCTTTAACAATATTGTGTAACCAAAATCCCTTGAAAGTGTCTCGTGATTTCATTAAAAGGTGGTCTCTCTCTCTCTCTCTCTCTCTCTCTCTCTCTCTCTCTCTCTCTCTCTCTCTCTCTCTCTCTCTCTCTCTCTCTCTACATATATATATATGTGTGTGTGTGTGTGTGTGTGTGTGTGTGTGTGTGTGTAGAGAGAGAGAGAGAGAGACCACCTGAGAATATATATATATATATATGTAGAGAGAGAGAGACCACCTGTCTCTCAGGTGGTGTCTCTCTCTCTCTATATATATATAATATATATGAGAGACCACTTGTCTCTTTTATATATCTATATATATATATATATATATATATATATATAGAGAGAGAGAGAGAGAGAGAGAGAGAGAGGTGGTCTCTCTCTCTCTCTACATATATATATATATGTAGAGAGAGAGAGAGACCACCTTCTCTCTCTCTCTCTCTCTCTCTCTCTATATATATATATATATATATATATATATATATATATATATATATATATATATCATATTTCTTTCTTTCTTTGTGTCTTGTGTGTGTGTGTGTGTCTTCTAGAGAGTAGATTTTCTTGGAATCAAAAACTTTCTACTTTCATGTTTTTTTGAGATGATGGTAGCACATCCCAAATGGTTGTATGTTTTATCTTATAGGTCATTTGATAGTAAGTTATGGTCTCATGGTAAGTATCTTCGTGAGATGGGAGCATAGGTGAATTCAACCTTCTTATACCTACGCATTCAAGACAGGTTAAATCAGCCCATAGAAGTCTATGCTTTTGCCGTCGTATTGAGATTGGCTATAGAATTCAAGAAAGAGAGATAGAGCTTGGCTAAGGAATTCAATAAGGACTACTACCTTGACGAGGTCATGACATCTATGATTTCCAGTATCTCTCCTCATCGACCTCTTTGAACTACGAGTGACTATCCTCAAAAATTGCAAAGGCCTAAGAGAAATTTTTTTTGTGAAATTTGAAGTAGATTTTAAGTGTTAATATCATAAATCTCATAATCTTCTAAAATTGTTTCAATGTTTGGGAAGTGAAAATGGTAAAACATCCATTAAAAGGTAACGAGCCAAGCCTCAATGCCTAGATTGCATGCCAAATTGGATTTGCAATGGACATATTATTATTGTGAAGATTGTGATTAAGACAAAAATATTGACCTTTCAAAGCCCTTTTAAAGGATGTGAAAACAAATTTCTGACCTTTGAGATCACATGCTGGTTTTTGAGTCAAAATCAAGATATGATATATTTATGGGGGCTTCAAAATCGATATTTAGACCTCATTTTAAAATTTGTGTCTTGCAAAATTCCTTGATAATTTTGAGTCCTTCCAAACTATACATACTTGTGAACCATTGGAGAGGGCAATGATCATTTCTATGGGAATTGTGGAAGAATGTGCAAGGAAGGCCATTTTTTGCCTAAGTTGAATATAATGAACAAGGCCTTGGAGGGTAGGGACATAAGAATTATGTATGTTTAAGTGGTATCAATTTTGCAACAGTATCCTGAACATAATTGCTCTCCAACGAGCTACTCAAAATCTTGGTGTGCTATGATATGGTGCTCACAACATCAAGTGGCACTTAGGAGGGGGCTTATAAGAGAAGCTTGACAAACTAAAAGTCATAGGGGTCAACAAAAAAGAGAACAATGGGAATTCAGTTACTTGTGCCAACAATGGCTCTTATCCAATTCAAGGAGTTGGAAAGCCTGTGCTTACTGCTGCAAATGGGAGTTCTTTCAAACTTGTTGATTCAATTTATGTACATGGGATCAAGAAGAATCTTTTGTTTGTATCTGCACTTGCTAGAGTTGGTCTTGTAGTCAAATTTGTGGATGACAGATGTACAGTACATGATCTCAGTTTTGGTGATGAAATTGTTGCATCTGGTATTTTATGATGTGGGTTGTATACGCTCACTTTGTATGACAAGTGTGGGCAGAATTTACAAATGCAATTGTTGATTCTAAGGCTATTTCAGATGAAAAATTTTGGCATGCACGTTTTGGACATCTGAATTTTGCCAGTTTGCTGCGTTTGCAAAAATCTGATATGGTTGCTTCTTTGCCACCTCTTGAAGAACCTGTCAAACATTTTGTGAAGTTTGTATTTTGAGTAAGATGCAACATTCGAAGTTTCCAAAGGGTGATTCAGGTAGTGCTACATGCAGGTTGTAGCTTGTGCATAGTGATGTTTGTGGGCCCATGCAAACTCCATCCTTGGAAAATTACCTTTACTTCGTGACTTTCATTGATAATTACTCTAAGCATGCATGGGTATTTCTGCTTAAAAGGAAGTCCGAAGTATTTATATCCTTCAAAAAATTTCTGGCTATGGTTGAAAATGTCTCAAAATGTACTATGGACACCCTCCGTTTCGATCGAAGGGGGGAGTATATGTCTCATGAATTTAATACATTTCTGGCTAGTCATGAGACAAAACACCAATGTATAATTCCTTGCACGCCTCAACAAAATGGTGTTGCTAAGAGGAAAAACACATCACTTACGAAAATGGCACAATGTGTGGTCAAAAGTCAAGCTTTGTCACATTCGTTTTGTCTTGAGGCCATCATGTGTGACACTTATGTACTTAATAGGTGTCCTACAAAAGCTTTGTAGTCTATTACTCCATATGAAGCATGGCATGATAGAAAGCCTTCTATTGAGCACATGCGTGTTTTTGGATGTTTGGCATATGCTTTGATGCCACAAACACAACGCAAAAAAATAGATGATAAGGTTGTTGAATGTATTTTTGTTGGTTATAGTGCTGATATAAAAGGTTACAGGTTGTATCATCCACAAACAAAGCATATCTTGGTCTCACATGATGTTGTGTTTGTGGAAGATTCTATTCAGTCATGTACTAGAGATAGTAATGTCAGCTCACAGGACATTTATGACACTTTGTTGCCTCTTTTCAGTGGTGGAAGTTCAAATGTAAAATTCCAATGAGGAAAATGTACAACTTATGGGGGTTTCTAAAAATGTTACAGATCAGCCTATTACTAATGCAGATGTACATGATGTACTTCATGAGGAAAAGGCTGAGAATGAGCAGGCTAGAGGTATGCATGAATGGTTGGTGCATAATTTGCATGACAGTAAATTGTATGCACCTTTGTCTAGTCGTACTCGTTCAGGTTCTCGCCATGCATCTTATGCATCAGATTGTTATGCTTTGGCTGTGTCTAACTTACATGACGTTGAGGAACCTCTATCTTTTGATGAAGCACAGAATTCAAAAAATTGGATGGTTGCCATGGAATCAAAATATGATGCACTTATAAAAAATGACACATGGACTTTATGTGATTTGCCTCCTGGCAAAAAGGCCATTGGTTTAAAGTGGGTTTACAAGTTGAAACGCAAGCCAGATGGTGAGATTGATCGCCATAAGGCTCGACTTATTGCAAAAGGTTATGCATAGCAAAAAGGAATAGATTATGAAGAGAATTTTGCTCCCACTTATCATGTGACTACTGTGCATTTTCTATGTGCATTGGCATCTCATTTTGGTCGGGATGTACATCAATCCGACATTGTTACCGCTTTCTTGAATGGTGACATATTTGAGGAATTTTATGTAACGTAGCCTTGCGGTTTTGTCAAGAAAGGACAAGAGGATAAAGTGTGAAGATGCAAGAAAGATTTGTATGGGTTGAAGCAATCTCTTCGTGCTTGGTATGAGAAGGCTGACACTCATTTGGTCAAATGAGGCTTTTGTAACAATCCAACAGAAAGCACATTGTATGTAAAGCATGAGGGTGATGTACTTCTCATTATGGTTCTTTATGTGGATGATTTGCTGATCATTGGAACAAATGAGAGACATATTGATGAATTAAAGGCTGATTTGCATGCTACTTTCAAGAAGAAATATTTGGGGTTGTTGCATCATTACTTGAGTATACAGTTTAAGCAGTGTGATAGTGGTATTGCCTTTTGTCAAAAGTTACATAGAGACATTGCTATGTAAGTTTGGAATTGAGGATTGCAAACCTATTGTCACTCCCATGGAAATAGATTTGAAATTGAGTCTTCATGATGCTGGTGATCCTACTGATGTCACTCTTTACCAAACTGTTGTTGGTTGCCTCGTTTATGTATGCACATGAGGGAAGATATTCAGTTTGCAATCTCCAAGGTCATCAGATTTATGCATAGCCTAGGGTCTAAGTATTGGTAGGCTATCAAGAGGATACTTCGCTACTTGAGTGGCACTTTACATCTTGGCCTATTTTATCCCAAGGGGTTATCATTTTTGCCAGACTTACATGCTTTTTTGGACTAAGATTGGGCTAATTGTTTTCACACACAAGTGTTTACAAGTGGTTTTTGTTTCATGCTTGGCAGCTCATGTATATCATGGTTGAGAAAGAAGCAACCTAATGTGTCCACTTCTAGTTGTGAGGCTGAGTACAGGGAAGTCTTCACAACTACGGTTGAGTGTGTATGGCCTAGACGCCTTATGGCTGATTTGGGTGTTGGACAAGACACTACCAACACTATCTACATTGACAGTCAGAGTGCATTGGCAGTTGCAAAGAGCCCAATTTTTCATGCTCGCACAAAGCACATTGAGGTGCATTACCACTATGTCAATGAGAGGCTCTCAACAGGAGATATAAGCTTGGCTTATGTGCCAACATAGGACAACCTTGCAGATCTTTTCACAAAGGCATTGTCTCATGAGAAGTTGAAGCTTGTCAAAAAGCTTCAGGCTTACTCCCTTTGTGGACTGATCATGTCCTCAGGGCATGGCACTTCTTTACTCTATGTGCCAGTTCTTGTTCACCGCAGTGACTCTAGAGGGGATTTGTTACCACATACATGTGGTAGTGATTCACACACATAGGACCACCGGGGCATTTTTTCCCTCACTAGGAGGTTTTTCCCCCCGTGCATTATATATACGCCCATCATTCTAGGGCTATATATCTTCCCATTGCACACTAAGTAATACACTCTCAGTTGTGTGCCTTGAGCTTCCTTCGTCTTCTCCAAGTTGTGTGTGTTTTCCTGTAACCCTAATTCCATTAGCTCTCGCTATCTTTGTGACCACCATGCTTTCCACTGAAGAGCAAAAATTCATCTTGTGTGCGCTACACATAGAAGCAATCATTATAGTATCGCAAAATATAGATGAGACCATAAGGAAAATCAATGAATCTGATATCCTCATCCGGGATATCGTTGAGTAGATCTCTGGAAAATACATTGAATCGTCTGCGAAGAGAAGGAAATGCAAAATTGTGTCATAGACAAAAGCTAGCCGACTTTGACTATCAACACAGAACTCGCACCATTTTGGGAAGTATGTGAGTAGCATACAAGTAGCATATGAGTTTTTAAAATATTTGGCTCAAGCTTTTGCTGATTTACGTCGATTGCACCTATGGATGCAATATGGAATGAGCAGAAGATGAAGAGCAAGCGCATTAAGGCATTGGATGCAGAGTCACTTCCAAAAAGAGTGCACATCACCGAAGACACAGTCGTTGCATCATCCAGGAAGCCATATGCTATAGGGATAGGGGAAATTATGCACACTGTTTACAACTCGATGTGCACATCCATCACACTACTCCACCATGTTCTTTTCATAAGTGTTGCCCTCAAGACTTTGATTTTCTCTTTCAGTTTTTTGTTATGCGTTCTCTCCCAGTCATGAAATGCCATACATGTAAATGTAGTTATGACAACATCTTTGTTTCAAAGAAGAGCCTCAAAAGGATAGAAGTGAGTGAAAAATCTAGTCTCTGCAGGTAGTTTTTACATAACTGACATGCAAGGTCAAAAAATATCTAATACTCTCTGTATTTTGAGCATAAACCTCATAAGCCAGCGAGCAGTATCGACAATAGAGGCGAACAACTTGGTATCGTCACTTTTATACCAATCTTTTAATACAAGATTCAAACCATGTGTATTGCAACTAGAAGGAAAAACATGCAGGTATTATCGTCGCTTCAAGATTTTTCCGGCATTCTTGCAGTTCTTTGCATTGTCCATCACAATTTGAACTACATGTTTAGCATACACTTCCTCTATCGCAGAGGCAATTACATTAGCAATATAAATCCTAGACTTAATTGAACCATTTGAATCCACAACAGGAACAAATGTTCGCGTCTAGGTGAAAAACTCATTAGATTAATTAGTGGTTTTCTTTGTACATTGGACTAGTCTTCGCTGACTATAGTACATCCCAAAAGCTCTATATTGCTAAGAATTACCCTTTGCACATGTAACTTTTAATGGTCTAGTAACTTGTGTGTAGTGGGAAATAGCATGAACATAGTGAGCATTTCATTAGAATAGATTCCTAATGGGAATAACAAGAGTGCTTGGGTGGAGAGAGCAACAAAAAGTATAACACCTAGTTAGATAGCATGAACAATACTTCAAAAGAGAGAGAAATTAAGCAATTGACAATAGTTGAGGACCGGATTTGCATGGAGCCGGTCCCCCCTCCAAAAGGCTTTGTATTATGGTTTCTCCCATCAAGAGAGACATTTTACAATACAATTCTTTGTGTTCCTTTAATACTAGTTAGTGCAATGAAGATGGAAATTTCAAGCACTAAGCAAAACACTTATCAAACACAACATCAACTCCCTCACGGTCTCAGACCCAAGACCTCACACACCTTTGAAGATGGTGAGAGCTAGCGGGGTATGAGAGTAGATTGAGAGGAAGAAGGAGTAGCCTTACGAAAAAGATGTACATCTTCTCACATAATCACTGATATTAGCATAGCTTAGCTTAGTAATTAGCATGGTAGAGGAGATGAGCATGCATTGAAGATTGGCTCTTGGTTGGATTTGCATCACAAAGCCAAGAGTTGTCGGTGTAGGCCTCCCTTCTCACAAGCTTGGAGTAGGTGATAAGCTTTCCATTAAAGCTTGAGAAGACAGAGAGAGTCTTCTTACTCTACACATAGATTGTGTGAGTGTGTAAGTGAATAATGCCTTTGAAAAATCAACCCCCTCTCTCTCTTGATCGACCCCCTTGCTATTTGCTCATGCTCACTCCCTATTAAACCTCCCCAGGCTCAACCAATGGAAATTAAGAAGCATAAGTGATAGCCTTCTGACATGTGTCCCCCTTTCACCTTTGTGAGAGCTTTTTCTAATTAATTAATGCAACTAAACTCTCATTGGACCCCTTTGTCTCCTAGCCAATAGGAATCAGGCAAGCCATTGGGCTGTTGAATGCTCATTGGACCCCTAGGGAGACTGCACAATAGTCTTCTAGAGAGATTAATTCTTATTGGTTCTTTTATTAAGTGTTTATAAATTAATTAAACTAGTCTTACTCTAGCCTAATTCTCATTGGTCCACCTCCAAGGCCATCCAATAGGATTTGCGTACACCTTGTGGGCATCTGGGCTAGGGAGCTGACATGTGTCTCTCTTTCCCCTTGTGTACAAAGGAAGCTTGTGTGTGTGTGTGTGTGTGTGAGTTTATCTCTCATCCCCTACTTCTTGGGCTCGCCTTCTCCTCTGAAGGGCTTGAGAAAGACTTTTGGGACACACACAAAGCATCCAATTTCCCTAGGCTTTTGACCTTTGGACACAACCTTTGAATTTTGGAACCTTAGCATTTTGAAAGTCTTAATGGGATGAACCTTAGGGTCTTTTAAGCCCATTGTTTCACATTGCTCTTTTGCAGATGGCCCCCCCTTTGGATCCCTATTTTCCCTCCTTTGGATCTCTATTGTGGCCGGTCTGCTAGCTTAACCAATATTCTAACTTTTTCTCCTCTGGCACTTCCACATATTAAATGTTCAGTTTAACATGAGAAAATGATTCAGGAGAATTAGATATTGATTATTATGACATTACCTCTCTCTTGACATCATAGTCATCCTTGACTATGGGGTCAAGAAGATAAAGCATATTTATTAGTCCTTTTTCCTAGCGGGTAGAGGATCCCTATGTTACCCTATGACATCGTTCTAGAATGGATGACTAGTCCATTTGGCGCTTGAGAACCTAAGCTGCCGCCGCAAGCATGTCTGCACATTAGTCCTATCTATCTTCCATAGTAGAGTGACAAGCTCTACATGGTGTTTGGGAGACGACGTAAGCGGGATGAAACACATAGAACGCCTCTATAATGACCCGACACACACTCTTGGGATGATATAAACACACACTATGGGGCACCACTTGACTTACACAACCCACCTGGCCGAGACGGGGAACACACCTATGGAGTGAGAGGAGAGAGACTACCCATTTACCCACTCCACACACAGAGACACACACACACACACACACACACCCCCAAAAAAATCAGCTCAAAAGAGGAGAATTTCTTATGTTTAGATACAATTGAGCTTGGGCCAACACCAATGGGGAAAATAGCTCACACACTATGGGTAAAATATGCCAGATACAATCACAAATTGGAGCAGAAGCTTCGCTCATAGGAGAAACTTACACAGCCAAAACAGCAGAAAAATAGTGAGGAATTTGGCAAAATGGACAGTGCCATCATGTCCGGACCAGCCCAAAACCCCAATCTACAATTTCAAAGTGCTCAAATCCGACCTCGGATGAGCAGTTTATGGCCAAAACACGCTACAAAAATAGCAAAAACACAGTTGCGATTGTTCCTCCTCTTCTCTCCACGTTTTTTTTAGTCTTCTCTCAGGTTTTTCAGTTCCCACACTTAGCTTTATTACTTGGGCACCCTTGGCCTTTTAGTTGACCTCAAATGGACCCCGAACAGGCCAAACATTGGCCTCACAGTGCATAGTTGTCACCTTGCTACATCCATCCGCACACCTGGCACTCAACTTTTTCCAATAATGCATCCCACAACCATGTGAAGTGGCCCCCAAATATAGTCCTCATGATGACCTTTCTGCATAATTATCACAAGAAAACACCCACGTTGTGTCCGCACTTATCCACGTGCAAGTATTGACCCCATTTGGCCTCCTAATGCCACTAGATGCCATCTGACGCACCTGCTTACTTCATGTTGTCGGCCCGCGGATAGCTTCCTCGAGAAGTTTTATGCGCTACCAACTTTTCATTATTGTAGAAAAAACACACTGGTACTGGTGATAGTGAAAATCGATGCACTTTGTACATGTCCTACCTGTATACATGTGGGCCCCACGTAACCACCTGGCTCTGGAAAATGGGAAATCCTTTATTTGATGCACCATGCATGGGTATGTACATATGCACAATCACTTCTTCCAAAAAACTCCTGACATAATTTGCCCATCCCCTAGCCTTCTAGATCATTCATGATCAGCAGCAGCAAAAAGAGATATGAGACTCGCCGTGTCACAAGTCTCCTCATCCCTCACGAACGTTACTTGCTCCACAGACAGCTCAGAGGTAGCCCTTGTACTGTCTTCCACTAAAAAACGAGAGCTCACACTCTTGCAGCTCAATTATCCATTTCTTGACCACATTTGACATGTTAGTGCCATTAATTAACTGTGGCAAAAAAGCGTAACTCGTCAAGAAAACAAAAGATCATGGTAGCAAGTAATGACAAAATCATCGACAAGCAAATATTACACTGGCCATCACTAGCTCTACTTCCGAGAATTTTCTCTCAGCTACCTGCTTCACTCGGCTTGCACAATACACTGGCCTCCTATAATGGCTGCCCTTCCCCTTTTGCAATAGCATGGCTCCAATGGCATCATCCCCTACTGATGAATTTACAGAAAAAACTTGCTCCCAATCAGGAGCCTGCATGGCTGACAGACCCCCTAACACCTCTTGAAACACCTCTTCACACTTGTCATCCCATTGCAATGGATCATGCTTTGCCACTTTTTATAATGGATAAAGGAGCTGTGAAGACAATGGAATAAACCATGCCATGTACTTCACTTTGTGTATAAAGGTTTCCAATTGCTTTGTACTCATAGGTGATGGAAGAAGAATAATAGACTTAACTTTGTCTGGATCAGCCTCAATGCCATTTTCTGACACCATATGGCCCAATAACTTCACCCTTGCTTGTGCTAGATGACATTTCTTTGGATTTAGTTGTCGTCCACATTCATCATATCGAGCCAACACCATCTGCAGCTTCTCATGGTGTTCAGCCCTACTGCTGTAGACACAGAAGTCGTCCATAAAAGCTTTAACACAACTACCAGTGAATGGTTCGAATACCCAATTTGCTCTCTCTTGATAGAAAGATGGTCCATTTGACAACCCAAATGGCAATACTATGTAGCAGTAGCAGCCCCATGGCGTAATGAAAGTTTTCTTTGTTCGCTCTTTAAGAGCAATCTTCAATTGAAAATAGCCTGAAAAACCATCACACACATTGTACCTCTCATAACCTGCTGAATCCAAGATCTGATCAATGAATGGAAGAGGATATGGGTTCTTCTTAGTGGATACATTTAAGGGTTTAAAATCTACAAAAATCCTCCACTTTCCATCCTTCTTTGGACTGACTACTACTGGACTCACCCATTCTGTGGTCTCCACAGGAACTATGAACCCTTCCTTCAATAACTTGTCCACCTCTTCCCGCAAGGCTTCCATTTTCTCTTGACCCGTCCTTCTTAGCCTTTGCCGCACTGGCTTAGCATCTTCTTTCAGCTCTATATGCATCTCTTCTCCTTTGAAACCTCTAATTTCTTCATATGAAGTAATGAACCAATCAGAAAAGCTAGCCAACATGTGTAAATATATCTCCTTCTCCATAGCTGAGAGGTCTCCACTGATCATTTGTGTCATCAATTCTTGCTTCTTTGACAATTCAACCTTGGTTTGCATCAGCCCTTCAATCACTTCATAAGGCCCTTCACTTTCATCTTCGACCTCATTTGCAAATGCAACTAAACCAGACTCCTGGATTTCTTTGTCCATCACAAGAAATGCAACATCAACATCCTCATCACTACTGGTAGTACTATCATTGTCCTCATTGGACACTGTGGAATAGTCTTCATCACTAGACTCATGCTCATCCTCATAAAGCTCCTCCAATACTTTCCTTGTGTCCATATTATATAGCTTCTTGGAACCTATCTTTCCATAGAGACTAATCATACCACGTCTTCAATCTTGAACAGCTCCCACTTCACATAACCATGGTCTGCCCAATATAATAGGATATGCTCCCAACCCCACTGGCATCACATGAAAATCAACCACTGCCTTTGTATCATACGCCTCCACTTCTAAGCTCTTTACAACACCCAAACATTTTACTTTTTGATGGTTTGCCATCTGATCCAAAAGCCTGACGCCCCAGTCACTGTGAGACCCATCTTCTCAACGTATGAGTGTGTTATGACACATATTTGGGCTCCACCATCAACATAACCTTGTCCCAAATTTTTTCTTTTATGCCACACATCTACTATTGGACAGATGTCTGGTAGCTCATCCATCGCCAACACCTTTACTGAACCTCTCTCTGGCTCTTTCTCCATTGGGTTAACCATCCTCTTCCACTGTCGCTTTAGCTTAGGCACCATCTCTATAAGCTGCCCAAAAGTAACGTTGGCTTTCCTGCTTGTCAAATCCTCCTTCAAGTCATAGCTTAATTGCCCATCCCCTAGTGGAAAATCTGAAACATGAAACTTGCGACGAGCCCTTCTTTTCCTCTTGGCCTTCACATCTTCGTCTTCATGGCTCTTTCCCTTCTTCTTGCTAGGACCTGGGGCACTTCTTCCTTCCTTGTCCTCTGTGGTCCTCTTCCCAATAGGCAACACTAATATATCCTCTAGCTTTGATGCCTTCTCCAAGGTGACTACACTTATCACTTTTGTCTTTCCCTTTTCCTCCTGGGTTAATCCATTGGTCCCTTCTTCTCCCTTAATTTCAATACCATAATCATTTGACCTAGTTAGCACATGTTTTGGCAATGGATACATGTCTCCCCCCATCCTTGGTGGCTTATCACATTGCGGGCTGATGTGGCCCAACTCTCCGCAATTATAACATGTGGGCGTCTGCCTCCAGAACCTACCATTTCTTTGTCCAACACCATTCCTAGGCCTTTATTCACCTCCTGGATAATTTGCAAACCTCCCTCGACCTCGATTATTTCCCACTTGACCTAGCAGGTTGAGGCTGAGATTCTTCATTAAATCTACCACTTACCTCATGTCTTGCCTTAGCCCATCATCTTGCACTACAATAGTGACTACGGCTAGCATAACCTGAGGAGTAACAGAAACCACTGGTTCATGATGAACCCCTGGCATGCGACCTTGTAAAGAGTCCATAGGCTGAAATTCAGACCTCATGGGCAAAGACTCCACCCCTAACTGTCTCATTTTCCTCAGCTTCCACTCTTTGTTCATTGCTACCTCTAGTGCATCTTCATATGTCCTAGGCTTCTTTAGCTCCACTCTCCAACGTATATTCTCCCAAAGACCAGCCAAGAACCTGTCCTTCTTCATCATGTCAGACGGGGGTACTTGTGGTGCTAAGGCCTTGCACATCCACTCCCATGCCAATGAAAACTTATGTATGTACGCATCTACTGGCTCACCTTCCTTCTACACCAAACCTTGTACTTCTTGCCACACTTTGTCAGGATCTTCTATCTTCACAAACTCCACTTCCAATCCATGCCTTAGATTGTCCCAACTCAATCTTACAACTGGATCAGCCACACACAACTCCTCTTCAAATGCTTTGGACCAAACCCCTGTATCACTCTTCAAACAAATTTGGAGAAGACGTAACATCTGCACCGGGTCATGAATCTAGTTGCTAATTCAGGCAACCTCCATCTTTTCCAAAAAGTCTTCCACATCTTCATCACTTTTTCCATGAAACTCCGGATAAGAGAAAGCCATGGCTACCCAAGTTACCCCTTCGAACACACGTACAAGAACCCAAAATTTTTACTGACCCCAATCCCCAGAAACTTCAATGGAGCTCAACTCTAGATAAGGACAAACACATGCACATCAAATGAGTTTTCATAGTTAATCATCGAAATTACAACAGGCAAACGGTATTCGAGTATCTCTCTTAATCTTCTTGGCCCGAACATAAAGACTATGCGCTGCTGGAAAAAAATCTTCCTGGACACGTGAACATTTATCTGGATTTTTTGAGTTAAATGAAAAGGAGTGAATTGATGGCCATTTTAATCATCCACTAAAGCCAACCATGCAGCTCCCAAGAAAGCACACCTGTCTTATCATCTGATTTTGCCAAAATTTCAGCAGCATAACAGCATAAATGGCTCAAAAGACCAAAAAACCAGCCATCACAGCTTGGAAAAATTTTGGCAGAGTTTCCCTAGAAGTAGAGCAGTAAGAACCCAAAATATAGACTGTATATGTATGCATAAACTGCCAACAATAGAACCCGAGCATCAAGTAGGAATCACTAACAGATAGCCTATGGCGAGGTCACGAAAAGGGTGCTCTAGCTACCTGTATCACCGAAAGGATCTCACATTTGAGAATCCCCCAGCTCAATAAAACCTCACACTTTCGACCCTCTCACGAAGGCTTATGCAAATCTCGTATAGTCAAGTCTCAAAAATGACTATCTTCCAGACCAAGTCTCAGAAATGGCTGGGACTGCCAAATAAAACCAAGTATGGCTCCACAAAGGCGTACAATGGCATTTTCCACAAGTAACGTACAATCCAGTAGGACAATGCGCTCAAATAGGCGCCAAATGATGCATATCCACGGCAACTGCAAGTGACTTCCACTTGCCATTATATCACTCTACTCCAGCTACCTATACATGTACCTGTACCTGTCCCTATAACCTGTAACATGTAGTCTGCAATCTAAAACCTATAATCCCGAAGCTGAAGGTACTCGAAGAAGATCCTCCATGGGGGCACCAAAAGAATGTGAGCGGGATGAAAACACACAGAACGCCTCTATAATGACTCGACACACACTCTTGGGATGATATACACACACACTATGGGGCACCACTCGGCTTACACAACCCACCTGGCCGAGACATGGAACACACCTATGGAGTGAGAGGAGAGAGACTACCCATTTACTCACTCCACTCAGATAGACACACACACACACACACCCAAAAAACTCAGCTCAAAAGAGGAGAATTTCTTATGTTTAGATACAATTGAGCTTGGTCCAACACCAATGGGGCAAATAGCTCACACAATTGAAGGAGTACGAGCGGAAGTGCGACGCGAGAGAGAGTGCGAGAAGAAGAGCATGACGATATGGTGAACTCGCTCTACTGTAATGTGTAAAGCATAGTGAGTTCTTATTAGGTTTTTACAAAAGAATATGTGTACATACCTGGCGGCCCGCCCACTTACCTGGGCGACCACATTGGACTTTATACCCCAACAACCTCCCACTTAAAGTCCAATGTGGTACTTTAATTGTGAGAGAAGATACTATACAAGCTAATATACCAGAGATGTAGAGAAGTGATGTACTACCCTACACCTAACTGCTTGCGAAAATGCGCAAAGCTCTCTAAGGGAAGTCCTTTTGTAAGTAGATCAGCAGGATTTTCTGTGGTGTGAACTTTGACAAGCTGAAGTTTCTTATCCTTGAGCATTTCCCTGATGAAATGATACTTCACATCCACATGCTTTGTCTTTGAGTGATAAACCGGATTGCGAGCCAATTGTATAGCACTTTGACTATCACCATATAACACAGGCATCTCTTCTTTGATTACCAAATCTGTTACTAGTCGATTAAGCCAAATTGATTCTTTGCATGCCTCTGATGCTGCAACATATTCAGCCTCTGTAGTAGACTGAGTAAGACAATCTTGTAATCTAGAACGCCATGATACTTCTCCACCAACCAATGTAAAGACATAACCTGACGTAGACCTTCGGTTGTCTAAGTCACCTGCATAATCTGAGTCTGTAAAACCCTTTACACTTAGCTCCTGACTCCCATAGAATATGCGCATACTCTTTGTAGCTTTCAGGTATCTCAATATTCCTTTCACTGCCTCCCAATGTTTCTTGTCTAGGTTTGACATGTATCGACTTACTACTCCCACTGCAAATGCAATGTCTGGGCGAGTAGCAATCATTGCATACATCAAACTACCCACTGCAGAGGCATATGGAATCTTATCCATTTCAGCTTGTTCTTCCTCAGACACATGACAATCTTGTTTGCTAAGTTTCACATATGGTGGCAATGGAACACTCAATGCCTTTCCCTTCTCCATATTGAAACGTTGCAAAAACTTGTCAATATACTGAGGCGGTCCGGGGCGGGCAACAAGAAGAGCGGCCTCTAAACACCCTTCGAGGCTCCCGTGCTGCTCAATTGGGGCTGGGGCAAGCACAATCAGAGACAACAACAACCCACATCCAGAAACCAAACAAGAAAAGGGGCACCACCTAGTTGTAGATGCGAACTAGGACGCACGTGATATCTCCTTAGACTCAAACGCACAAAGAGAGGGGAATGCAAGATAGCCACACACACCAAATACAAACATTCACCACGCCAGAGAGAGGTAAAGAGCACAAATCAACTTGAGAAACTCAGTCTTAGCCTTAAAGACTAGATGCACACAAAGCTCGATGAGAAATAGAGAGACAACACAAAACTTGACCTTGTTGCCAATACACAAATTGTCTTAGGGTCACGGGAGCCCTCTCACTGAGCACCCTCTTACAATTGACCTTTTAGGCAAACAATTCAACAAGCCCTCAAACCACCAAGCATGAAATGGCACAGCAAACTTTAAGGACAATATACCTTCAACCACCTGATTAGCCAACTTATCAAGTCAATTTGGAGAGAAGAGTCGTAGTTGCAGCATACAATTGCACCCAAAACTATAAATCTTATTTATGCACAAGAGTAGGCTACAAGTGTGGTGAAGAGTATGGCATACACTCCACTCCTCTAGATGGCATAACTAACTTCAAGCTTCTCCATGCACCTATGTGTAGTGATGGAATAGAGCACTCACAATGCACACTCTACACAACTAGGCTTGAAGAGTGGTGTGTTATGTGTTGAGAATGGTGTGGTGTAGTGTGATCATGTGATCATTTACAAGGGAGAGAAGGGCTCTATTTGTAGGTTTTAGAAGCCCCTATTAGGATTAGGACTAATCAAGTTTATTTGAAGGAATAAAAGATTATGAATATTTTTATTTTTTTTAATGAGGGTGGGTCTCTCCTGTCCTTTGAGTCACATGGATGTGGGCTCAAGGGAAGAGAATTATTGAGGATGAAAGGAGAGAGGATTGAGTGAATAATTTGGGAGTGCCTACTCTAGTAGAGGGTGCATTTTACAATAAGGTTAGTGGTTAGTAGTTAGTAATATCACTAAAAAATATTTACAAAATCATTCACCAAATGGTGAGATATATGATGAGAAAAGTTAGAGAAGGGATAAGCTTGTAAAGCAAGGTTGAAGCTTGGAGAAGTTGACATTCACCTCTTTACAGCACCGGTAGAAGAAGCGGTCAGCATGGCGAAGTAACGCGTGTCGATGAAGCTATGTTATCTTCAAACCTTGGAAAATTCATGATAAAGCCTTCATTTGCAGAGGTTAACCTTGGATTTTTGCTGATTTTTTTGAAGTTCTTTACAAAGCTGAAGAGAGTATGGTAATATGGATATATGTGTAGAGAGAAAGGGGGACACTTAGGGTGTAGAAATGGAGGATGAAGGCTATGGAGGTGTGAGAGAAGTGGCAATGGTGAAGAGGGTGAATTAGGACATGGGAGTGGGAAGGAGAGGGAGGAGTGTGTATGAAAGAGGAAAATGATAAAGTGGAAGAGGGAGTGTAGCTGCATAGCATGGGCAAAATGGGGTCCACCAATAAAATCATAGCTCACAGCTCGTAGCTGTAAAAAAATATGAAAAAATTTGAGGTGCAAGTTCAGCTCACGAGCTACAACTTTTGTTTGTATCACCTTTCCAAATTCGGAGAGCATGTGATCTTTAAAAATTCAGCAAAACTGACTGTTTTTTCCACTGCACAAGGTCCTTGTGAGGTCCTTCTTTGGATGATTCTTTTGAATACCTCCAAGAGTGAGCTCCCCATGGTGCATGCATGCATGCCACATACCCTTGACCTTATTTGGTAGGTCTATAATTGAAGATATTGTTGAGATCATGATATAAGTGAATAGTACAACTAAGAAAATCAAATATTTAGGGGTCTAAAAAAATATGTACATGTCAAATATAAATAATATAGGTGGAAAAAATATAAAGGGTTCAAAATAAATCTCTCTCATTATAAGTCTACCATAAAAAGATGAATATTTTTGGTGTTCTAATTTATGAGAGTAAAAGAGAATAGATGTAGGAAGGAAAAATCACAATAGTAAAAAAATATACACATAACTAAAACTAGTTTTTTTGGATTTTTGTTGGGATGGAGTTACACCAAAAATAAAAGAAGCTTGCATGAAATTATTTTTATATGGAATAAAGAGTATGCAAATGGTAAGAAAAAATATGGTAATGGTGAGTCAATGTACATACATAAATAACACACCATAGGTAGAAATATTTAAATAAATACCAAAATAATTATGAAAAATCCTTTTATTTAGGCCCTATATAAAATGAAATATTTACACACAAATGGGCCATAATAAACTTATATTTTTTATATTTTTTATTTATTTTTTTGCTCAACTAGCCCAGTGACTAGCTAATTGAGGGTTTTTAAGAAGATATGGGAAAAGTTCCCTAACTCACACACGCCTATGTACAGTGAAATGGTAGGGATAGCCAAAATGTTTGAGTGATTTGATAGGGTGAGGTAGCTTACTATGGCAATTATGGAAAGTCGAAAAACGGCTATCAATACTCTGTTTGAGATATCCAAATCAACTTCTTTGATCTGTCTCTCTCAATGCGCATACCAAGTATATGACTTGCCTCACCCATGCCTTTCATGTCAAATGATTTTGCCATCTTTGACTTCAAAGCAGAAATTTCTTCCAAGTGCTTGCCAGCAATCAACATGTCATCTACATACAAAATAAGGATCAGCCAACTACCATCCTTAGCCTTCTTTGTATATAGACAGTGATCGAACTCACTACGTTTGTAGCCTCGAGAAAGCATAAACTTGTGGAACTTATGGTACCATGCCCTCGGTGATTGTTTTAAGCCATAAAGACTCTTTAACAACTGGCATACCAAATCTTCCTTGCCTTTCTCAATAAACCCTTCTGACTGCTGCATGTAAATTTCCACATCTAAATCACCATGCAAGAACGTTGTCTTGACATCCATTTGGTGCAACACCAAATCTAATATGGCAACCAATGCAAGAAAGCATCTCAATGTAGTCATCTTGACCACCGGAGAGAAGACGTCATCAAAGTCAATGCATTGTTCTTGCTTAAACCCTTGGCAACAAGCCTTGCTTTGTACTTTGGCTGACTATCATGAGCGGTGATCTTATACCTGTAAACCCATTTACAAGGTAGAGCCTTTTTTCCCTGTGGTAATTTAACTAGCTTCCATGTCTGGTTTTTATGCAGAGCTGTCATCTCTTATTGCATGGCCAATTGCCAATTCCCGGAGTCCTTCATTTGCATTGCTTCCTTGTAACATGAAGGCTCATTGCAATCAGTCAACATGACATAGTTCATAGATGGAACAAACCTATCAGGAGGTCGCGTGACACGTCCAGATCTACGCACAATAGGTGGCTCAGGCTCAACCACAACCTGTGGTTCCACTCTATCCTGTCCTTGCTCCTCTTGAGCCCTGACATTTTGTCTTGCACGTGTAGGTCCATCTTCTTGGAAGACAACTCTTCTAATCTCATCAACCCTCTCTGGTTTAGAATGATATTTGGATTCATTAAAGTGAACATCATTGCTACGGACAACCTTTCTGGATTCGGGATCCCAAAGTCTGTACCCCATCTCACCAGAATTACCGTAGCCTAGAAAGATGCACTTTCTACTCTTTGGCTCAAGTTTGTTCCTAAATTCCTTTGGAACGTGAGTATATGCCTCACAGCCAAAGACTCTGAGATGCTTGTATGAGGGCATTTTGCCTGACCATACCATCTCTGGCACTGAATCCTTCTGCAAAACCTTGCTAGGAGATCTATTTACAAGATGAACAGCTGTTGATACAGCTTCAGCCCAAAACCCATTTAGCAGCTGTGCATTAGACAACATACTTCTGACCTTCTCTTGTATGGTTCTATTCATCCTCTCAGCAACACCATTTTGAGGAGGATTGTAAGGAGCAGTAAGTTCAAGTTTTATACCTTTTGACTCACAAAAGTCCTAAAAGGCCTTTGAAACATACTCTCCACCATTGTCAGTGCGTAAGCATTTAAGCTTCTTGCCACTCTGATTCTCCACAAGTGTCACAAACGTTTTGAAAACACTAAAGGCTTCATCCTTGTGCTTGAGAAAGTAAACCCATACTTTCCTCTAGCAATCATCTATAAATGTCATAAAGTAAGAAGCTCCCCCTAGAGATAGGTTAGGCATAGGTCCACACAAATCACTATGAACAAGTGCCAACTGTGTATCTCTTCTACTGCTTCCATGCTTATGTGGCTGCTGTGTTTGCTTACCATACAGACAATGTTCACAGAATTCAAAATCATTAAATGACAAGCCAGGCAAATAACCAGAACGAGACAAGATTTCCATTTCCTTATTGGACATATGTCCTAACCGGCTATGCCACAAAGAAACATTCGGCCGCTCGGTTACATTGATTACATTTTTAGAGACATTTGATACATAAATCATGTAAAGTCCTCCAGACTTTACTCCATGTGCTACTTTCATAGAACCCTTGGATATCTTCCACATGTTCTGTCCAAAAGTGGTGACGTAGCCAGCATCATCAAGAAAACCTGTGCTGATCAAGCACTTTGTAATTGCAGGAACATGTCTCACATTCTTCAGCATGAAAGAAGAGCCATTTTGAAACTTCAATTGAACATCTCCAACACCTAAGATCTCATGTCTGCCCATTGCCTAGCCGAACATGATCTTTAGTGGTCACATAAGAGGTAAACCACTCCTTGTTTGGAGACACATGAAGTGATGCCCCTAAGTCTATAATCCAGTCACTCAGTGCATTTCCATCAAATGTTGTAAGAAGAGCTGAGTCCATTGTATTTTTCAAGAAGTAGATATCTCCTGACACTAGATTGTCATCCTCTGCAACAGTGTTTGTCACATTTATTTCTTGAATCTTCACTGAGGACTTGTTCTTCTCACCATGGTCTTCTGCTTTCTCTTTGCCTTTTTCTGCTTTCCATTCTCTGCAGTCTCTTTTCATGTGACCCTTCTTGCCACAATGGTAGCATTCTATGTCACTCTTGCCTTTAGCACTGCGGGACTTCCTACGAGACTGATCCCTCTTTCCACCTTTGTACTTTTCTTTGGTCCTTCCCCTGACAACTAAGGCTGTTCCCTTGCCTTTGTCCATTGTATTTCTATTGGTTTCTTCAGTAAGCAGACTGCCTTCTACACCTGCTATGGTCAAACCATCTGGAGGTGCAGAATTACTCAAAGCTGTGCGAAAAGTGTCCCAACTTTCCGGCAATGTGATCAACAGGAACATAGCTCTAACAGGTTCATCAAAATTGACACCTTGAGCTGACAACTGGCTGTAGATGGTGTTGAATTCATTCAGATGATTGGACATAGGGGTCCCTTCTTTCATCTTCAGGTCAACAAGCTTCTTAAGCCAGTATACTTGTGAAGCTGCACTCTGCTTTTCAAAAATGTCACTCAGCTTTGTCCATGCTTGATAAGCCGACATCTCGTCTGCTACATTGAAGTAAACGATTTCTGCCAAAGTCAGCATAATGGTAGAAAGTGCCAATTCATCCATTTCGCTCCATTCATCTTTGTCCATATCTTCTGGTTTTATCCCCTTGAGCTCTATAGGTTTTATCTGCGTCTTTTGTACCAACATATGCCAAATCTGCTTCTTCCACAATGGGAAATTGGTTCCATCCAGCTTCTTGATATTGTAAAGAGCAGTGTCCTGTGATCCAGCCATAGCTACGCTTCACAGTAGTTTACTTTCCTGGGGAAAAATTCGGCAGAGTTTCTCCTGTAAACTGACCTCTGAACCAATATCAACCTGTCAAATGAACCAATAAAGCTTCAGATTCTGCAGAAATTTTGGCAGAGTCTCGTTTGTAAAATGGCTATGGTGTACTCAAAAACAGACCAAAAAACAGCTCAAAAAACACTGTCTCTCTGACACTGTAAGCTGCGGGTAAACCTGTCCTGCACTTGTACTGTCTCTGACTGTCCTGTCACTGTCCTGTAAGCATAGACTGCGACAATGCCTCAACGGCAGTAAAGCAAAGATGCAATCCCAACTGTCTAACTCACAGTCAATACATCCTAGCTGCCTATCTAAGGGTGCTCGAGGGATCGCTCCAAGACCTGTATCATCGAAAGGATATCAACATTCGAGAATCCCACAGCTCAATAAAACCTCACTCGACCCTCAACAAAGGCTACAGTAAATCTGACAGTACATAGACTTCCCACAAAGTCATACATCCACAAATTTCCCATTGTATGTTGTAAACGTTGCGGGGGTTGTTTGCTGCGTGACTCACAGCCAGCAAACCCTCAACAGACATACATCATCTCTGACAATACATCCCATGTGGAAGTACCTGCAATGTCAAGATGAAATCTAGAATATCAAGCAGCAAACACAAGCTACCTGATGAACTGGTGGATGTCGCCTACAGTCTGTGCGTAGGTGCGTCCATGTCGTATGTGACATGCCTCCAAGAACTATAAGCCGTCCTTCGTTGTGTAGATAGCCACAAATCAGCACTCTGGAAGTGCAGATATCCTCAGCACTTGCAGTCGTAGGCCGAAATCCCAAATTTGCAGAGTCGGATCTGCACCCGCCAAGACCATGTAGTCGAAAATGGTCTGCGCAGATCTTTGTCGAAGCCGAACGGTGGCCGAGATGACCCTCAGAATGAGATTCTGAGAACACCAAGCCCTTTGGGCTTTCCCACAGGAATTGGGGCCGTGTCTTCGCCTATCGAATCTCACTCCAATCTGAGCAGGTGACTCTGGCTACTTGCAAATGCTTCCTAGAGCCTTGATCTGATCTCTGATACCAGTTGAAGGAGTACGAGTGGAAGTGCAACACGAGAGAGAGTGCGAGAAGAAGAGCACGACAATATGGTGAACTCGCTCTATTGTAATGTGTAGAGCATAGTGAGTTCTTATTAGGTTTTTACAAAAGAATATGTGTACATACCTGGCAGCCTGCCCACTTACCTGGGCGACCACATTGGGCTTTATACCCCAACAACAATATGGGTAAAATATGCCAGATACAATCACAAATTGGAGCAGAAGCTTCGCTCATAGAAGAAACTTACATAGCAAAAATAGCAAGAAAACAGTGACAAATTTGGAAAAATGGACAGCGCCATCGCATCCAGAACGGCCCAAAATCCCAGTCTACAATGTCAAAGTGCTCAAATCCGACCTCGGATGAGCAGTTTATGGCCAAAACAGGCTCCAAAAACAGCAAAAACACAGTTGCGGTTTTCCCTCCTCTTTCTCTCCACTTTTTTTCTGGTCTTCTCTCAGGTTTTTCAGTTCCCACACTTAGCTTTATTACGTGGGCACCCTTGGCCTTTTAGTTGACCTTAAACGGACCCCGAACATGCCAAAAACTGGCCTCGCAGTGCATAGATTTCACCCTGCTGCATCCATCCGCGCACCTGGCACTCAACTTTTTCCAATAATGCATCCCGCAACCACGTGAAGTGGCCCCCAAAAATAGTCCTCATGATGATCTTTCTGCATAATTATCACAAGAAAACACCCACGTTGTGTCCGCACTTATCCACGTGCAAGTATTGACCCCATTCGGCCTCCTTACCCCACTAGATTCCATCTGACGCACCTGCTTACCTCATCTCGTCGGCCCACGAATAGCTTCATCGAGAAGTTTTAAGCGCTACCAACTTTTCATTATTGTAGAAAAAACACACTGGTACTGGTGATAGTGAAAATCGATGCACTATGTACATGCTGTCCTACCTGTACACATGTGGGCCCCACGTAACCACCTTGCTCTGGAAAATGGGCAATCCTTTATTTGATGCACCATGCATGGGTATGTACATATGCCCAATCACTTCTTCCAAAAAACTCCTGACAACGTCGTCTCCGTAAACTTGATCTAAGCATGCATACTACTTCACATTTGTGCACAATAAAGAAAAAGAGAGTCGTGTAAGACAAAAACTTTGTTCATTTTTAACATTTGTATATTTTCTTACTCTTGGGAAGCATTGTAAGCATTGACAAGGTTTAGGTTATCCTTTAATTGTATGCCGCATCCATCTAGCATCTTCAAAAGGATAATTCTTAAACCTAATAAGATATTGTTGGCTAGTCTTACCGCCTCTTAGTACCTTGTCTTCATGTCGGAGGATGGACTCAAGCTGGAGCACCTCTTCTTGGTCCTCAATCTCCGGTGGGTCTTCAATAGTTAGTTCTTGAGGTGGCTCTTCTTTGTAAGTCTTTAGTAGTCTCACATGAAAAGCATTGTGTATGAGCCAATGGCTAGGCAACTTGAGTTGATAGGCCATCTTATTGATTGGCCTAAGAATCTGGAAGGGACCATTTTTTGCTAACTTAGCATAGTACTTTTGGTGTCCCGTAGGATTCTTGCCCGTCGTGTGCTTTAATCGAGCTTTGGGAAATTTTAATAAGACCCAATCATTTTCTTTAAAGGCTTGGGCTCTTCTGTGCTTGTCAACAACAGCCTTTTGCCTTTGCTGTGAGATAAAGATAGCATCCTTAATCTTTTGGAAATATTCTTGTAGGTCTCGCTTTACTCATCTGCAGCAAAGATCTTCCCGTGTGCCTTAAGTAGCAAGGGACTTTTTGATCTTCCCTCAATTACCTCAAAAGGTGTTTTTCCCGTGGAAGTATGTACAGTGTTATTGCAGGCATACTCCACTAAGGGTAAGTACTTCTCCCATTGGGATCTTTGATCTACTCCTGTTACGTAGGCTTTTAGTAGATCGAGAATTTTTAGGTTAGCTATTTCACTTTGGCCATTTGTTTGCGGGTGATAGGCCAAAGAGAAGTTTAGCCTTGTTCCTAAATTCTCAAAGAGACCCTTCCACAAATTACTGGTCATTCTAGGATCTCTATCCGACACTATGGACATTGGCAAGCCATGGTACTTGAAGATTTGTGAAATGAAGAGGGTTGCCATTTGATGGGCTTTGATAGTCTTTTTAATAGGTATAAAATGAGCTTGTTTACTGAACCTGTCTACTATGTCCATATTCTCGTATTTGGCATGGATAGACTTAGGTAATCCAAAGATAAAATCATGGATCTGCCATGGTGAATTAGGGATTGTCAAAGGTTGAAGCAATCCAGGTTGCTTCCTTCTATCAAACTTCGTCTTTTGGCATACCACGCATTTAGAAACATACTCTTGTATGTTTTCTTTCATGGTAGGCCAATAGAACTATGTTTCAATCCCCTTTAGGGTAGACTTAATCCCTCTATGCCCCGCATAAGGAGGAGCATAAGATTCATACATTACTTTCTCACGGAGTGAGTTAGTTACACGTAGTCTATTTCCATAGAGAAGATAACCATCTTGTAAAATAAATGGTTCCTCTTTCTTCCCTAGTGCAAGGGCTGAAATCACATCTCTTAAATCGAGATCAATAGCATACTCATCTATCATAGAAGATAGATCATTGTGAGTTGCTATGGAAACCGCATTCACTCTCGGCCGTCTTGAGAGTGCATCGGCTACTTGATTATGCTTTCCAGCAATGTGAGCAATATGAAAATGAAATTGTGAAAGGAAATTTGCCCGCCTCATTTGTTTGTCGGAGAGCTTGGTTTGCGTCATGAAGTACTTAAGACTTTGGTGATCTGTTCGTAAAATAAAAGGAGTCCCCAATAATTAGTGCTTCCATGAGTCTAAGGCATGTAGAACTGCGAGGAGTTTTTTTTCATATATGCCTAGAGCTTGCTCAACATGGTCGAGCCTTCGACTTTCATAGCCTATGGCGTGCCCTTCTTGGAGAAAAACAGCTCCAAGGCAATCACCACGAGTATCACATTGGACCTCAAATGGCTTTGAGAGATCCGGTAGTGTAAGCACAGGTTGAGAGATAAGCTTTTCGAAAGCATTGTTCTCCTTGGCAGACCATGTGTACCTAACGTTTTTCTTTGTTAGGTCATTTAATGGTCCTACTATTAGTGAGAACTTTTTTATGAAGTGTCTAGTATGCACACATACCAATAAATCTTCTTAGCTCATAAAGATTCCTTGGTTTAAACCATCCTTTTATTACCTCTAACTTTGATGGATCCATTTGGATGCCATCTTGAGAGATAATGTGACCTAAATACTGAATCTCTTGTAAGAAAAATTCACTTTTCTTTCGATTAACATAAAGTTTATTCTCTTTTAGAACTTGAAATATTACATGGAGGTGTTGCTTGTGTTCGTCCAATGAATTAGAGTAGATGATGATATCATCAAAGAACACTCTAGTAAAGGTTCGGTGAGGTCTGAATAGCTTCTCCATCAAGCGGTTGAATGTGGCTGGTGCATTGGTCAAGCCAAAAGGCATGACAATGTATTCATAAAGACCAAATGTAGTGCAAAATGCGGTCTTTACAATGTCTTAATCAACTATCCTTATTTGATGATAGCCACTTTTTAGGTCAATTCTACTGAAGTAGGTGGATCCTTGTAGCTTATCAAATAGGTCTTCTACCTATGGAACGGGAAACCTATTCTTGAAGGTGATCCTATTTAGTGCTCTATAGTCGACACACATACGATATGTGCCGAGGCTTTCTTTTGCACTAGTAGCACAGGAGAACAAAATGGAGATGAGCTAGGCCTAACCATGCCCTTCTCAACTAACTCATGCACTTGCCGCATAATCTCCTCTTGAGAAACTCTATAAGGAGGTTTGTTGGGCGGTGAACTTCCTGGAAGAATCTCAATTGCATGGTAATCATTGCCTCGTTTAGGAGGTAGCTCACAAGGGATGTCATCAATAAAGACATCTTGAAACCCCTTGAGAAAATTGGATAACTCTAATTCCTTTTGACTGTGTATATTTTCTTTTGCTAAAACATTAGGTTCATTTTGAGAGTCTTTAACAAAAATCATGTACACGGAAATAGAGCTCTTTCTTGACTTATTGAAAGCTTGCGTAAGTACAATGGGTATGGTGTTACCCATTTCCTTAGCATCTATGTACATATCTTTTTCCCTGAACCTAAAGGATATTCCCCTTTCAGGGAATTTAACATTGGTAGCCATGCGATCAAACCATGGTGCCCCTAGGATTACATCCTCATGCTTGAGAGGAGAGATAAAGAAGTCCTCTTTGTCCATATAGCTTTGGACATGGAGCCTCAATTTCCCGATTAAGGGAGTGACTGAAGCTTCTTGCCCCTTGAAAGCACCTTCTTCGGGTAGGACATCTCCCATCTCATAAGCTTGTATGCCTAGCTTGGTGGCCAACTTTGTGGATATGAAATTGTGAGTAGAACCAGACAGAATAAAAGCATCATGTTCTCTTACTTTTCCCCAAGAATGGCATAGAGGAGATCCTTTGTAGTGAGTTTCCTCCTCTTGGATTTCAACCAAGGTAGCCTAGGAGGTTCATGGCGGGTGTTCTTTTGGGGACAAGCACGGTACGCATGTCCTTGCTCACCGCACTTGAAACAACGGTTATCCTTGCGATAACACTCAAGATCTTCAGGAGAGAGTTTATTTTTGCCTTTGTAAACTCCCTTCTCCTTAGCTTTGTTGGAGTTGCCTTTAGGAGATTTTTGGACATTGTCCTTTCCCTTAGGCTCATTAGAACCCTTGTTTTCTGTGGGCTTAAAATTTCTTTTAGTCCCCGTTTGGAAATTGATTCGAGAAGCCACCATAGTATGGTATATAACCACCGATATGGTGTGTGGCCTTTGGGAGTTGACATACTCCGCCATTTCTTCAGTTAAGCCCGCACAAAATTGTTGCTTTTGCTCTCCAAAATCCAACTTCTTGAAGACAGTGGCTTTGAGTTGTAACTCCCAAAACTTGTCTACATATTTGTGAATGGATTCGTAGGGAAAGAGCTTCAAGCTTCGCCATTCGGTGAGTACTTTGTCTTTGGCATCGGTGGCCAAAAACTGATACATAATGGAAGCTCTTAAAGCTTTCCATGTTCATGGAGCTTCATCGTTGGCCCGTAGGCTAGACCACCATTGTCTGGCGGACTTTTGAAAGTGCATAGCTACATGGCGTAGCTTAGAGGACTCCATGAAGCCCTCATCTCCAATCGCCGCATCAAACTACTGGATAAAGGCCAAGACTTGGTAAGGAAAGAGATGATTTTCCCTCCCTCTTTGAACTTCTTGAGCTTGGATGACCTCTTCCACGCAGCATAGGATTTCCTATGGCCTCTTCTTTCCGAAGGTGAAGAATTTTGAGGAAGATGGAGAAGAGGGTGACCTCTTTCTCGCCTTTTTCTTGCCTTGATCTTCTTTGTCTTCACCATCACTTTCATAAGAGGAAAAGGATGAAGAAGATGGAGAAGTGGGTGTCCTATTTCTCGCCTTTTCTTCTCTTGCTTTATGTCATCCCTCTTTGAATTATGGTGTGGGGAAGCATGCGATGGTCTTCTCCATTTTGGAGGTGATGGAGTTCGTTTAGCGCGCTGTCTTCATGGAGCCATCTCCACTGAGGTGGCAGGAGACTCACTTCTTTCTCGTTCCTTTGGTGAAGGCTCTTGAATTATCCTTTGGGAAGGAGATGCATCATCAAGAAGCAAATTTTTGAGCCCTTCGTATGGATCCTCTTCTTCTTCCCGAATCGGAGAGAGACCTCTTTTGGAAGTCTCACAAGGAGGCTTCCTAGGTGTTCTCTCGTCATGGTGGGAAGCTTGGAGAATCCCATGAGCACGAAGCTGCCATTGCACTTCACTTTGGAGGGATGGATTGCCCATGGCTTGTTGAAGCCTAGAAACAAGATAGTTAACAAGTATCGGGGCATCATTAGTAGCCTACTCATTAGCAAAATCAAATTTATCGACATTAATTTCACTCTCTTTACTATTGTCAGCCATTCTAACAACTTTTAGGTGTAAACTTTTTAGGTGTACTTTGGCACTTCAAGCCCTAGTTGCTACTCCTTTTTACCCCTTTAGAAAAAGCACTCAAGCTACTGTACCCGTGGCTCGAATACCATTAATTGCAATAAATAGAAGAGAGGGTCGCTCAACACCAAAATAGCACCGGCTCCTGTCAAGCTTCTATTAGCTCAATAGTGGCTAAGTCATAGGCAAGCCCTGTAGGACTCCACTATTAAGACCATAGCTCTCGACGGTGATGCCACATTAACTGCACAAAGGCCAGCGCACTACAAGGCTGAAAAATCCCTATTCTACTTACTCACATACAATTAATAATACCAACCATTTATAGCTAGCTTGAGGACCTCCCTTCTTGAGCAAGAAAAGAGAAACCTTGGGCTCTGATACCAATGTAACTTTTAATGGTCTAGTAACTTGTGTGTAGCGGCAAATAGCATGAACAAAGTAAGAATTTCATTAGACAAGATTCCTAATGAGAATAACAAGAGTGCTTGGGTGGAGAGAGCAACAAAAAGTATAACAACTAGTTAGATAGCATGAACAATACTTCAAAAGAGAGAGAAATTAAGAAATTGACAACAGTTGAGGACCGGATTTGCATGGAGCAAGTCCCCCCTCCAAAAGGCTTTGTATTATGGTTTCTCCCATCAAGAGAAACATTTTACAATACAATTCTTGGTGTTCCTTCAATAACTAGCGAGTGCAAAGAAGATGGAAGCTTCAAGCACTAAGCAAACACTTTAATACACAACATCAATTCCCTCATGGTCTCAGACCCAAGACCTCACACACCTTCGAAGATGGTGATTTAACATGAGGCAATCATTTAGGAGAATTAGATATTGATTATTATGACAACACACATTCTTTTACTTGAGCATAGCATTTCTCCAATAGATCATTTTTCATAGCATAGTATATGGGTGGTGAAAACCCTGGTCCAAACTCACCAATTTTCTTCCATGCTCACTGTCCACCATCATCATAGAACTCCCTCAAAAGTAAATCGCTTCAGCAAGAGCGAGGTTGTGCATCTTCAAGTAGACCGCTATGTAAGCTTTCTTGCAATTAATTTTGACACATACACACCTTTTCCAGGTCAAAATGACGCTTTGATGAAGATCAGTGGGTAGATTGCTTTCTAGATGCACATTGGGATTTGGAGTGCAAGTTGGCGATGCTTCTGGAGTTTGTTGATTGGAACCATGATGTTCTGGCATCCCTAAAAAATTATTAGTAGATGTGTAATGTTTCTTTGATTCTGTCTTTTGAATTTCTTCCCTCAAGTGTTTGACCACTGCGGTTGCACTGGGGTGGATATACATGTCCGACCCAGTTTCTTGGGTCCACCTAGAAACTTTTTCCTTAGTCGAGGCGCCCATCTGATTTTGTTGTATGGCATAGCTTGCACGCCCAATCTATGAATCGATCACCGATGTTAATTGCGTATTGCCACTCTATCCCAGGTGCCTTTTTTTTCTATTTTGAATGTGGGTTCTATCACTAGGTCCAACGTTTTCTTCCATCTCAAATAACCCATTCAAGAAAGCATGGAACTATGAATACATAACCAAAGTAACAACAAAGATACTCACATATTACAAAAAACATACACTAAATTTGATGATAGAATGTAGCCACACAACAATTTAAAACTATTTTAAAATTTCAAGTATTGTGTTTATTATGCTTTAACAAGAGATAACCAAATATGTTGTTTATTGTTTCTACTTTAACAAAGAATGACATCCATGACAACTCATGCTAACTCCAAAGTATGGCTCAAAGTTTTTAGGTTATGCAATATTTTTCTTTTAAATTTACTTTACATGCATAGTCAAATATATAGACCTACTTAATCGATAGTTTTGATGTTCTCTAAAATGTCCACAGATATTAAATTTTTTTTTAATCTCAAGCATCATAGCATGATAAATGCAAATAATCTTTAATCCATATAAATGTGTATTTTCAAATTAAGATACATGAAATTGATAGCATACTACAATGCACATTGCACACCCAATAAAGGATGTCTTTTGTATCCAATTAAGAATACTTTACACCAATCAAACCAAGGATCTATGTTTTCCCAATACTCTAGTATAAGACAATAGACTCTTGTTTAACGTGGATCATATCAAATATCAAGAACCAATCTAGCCCCTAAGTACGACTCTTAACTCCATCAAATCGTTTATAAAACAGTATAAGGGAGAAAGCAACATATAAATTACATGTGCTTGCTCAAAGGCAAACAAGCTCAAGTGACTTCAACTTTATCTCTAAATATCCACAGGTATTAGCTACAAACCACTCTCTACCCACAATTCAAAGAAATGAAGACTAGTGGCTCAGTAGCCTTAGGCGACCTTATAAGGAAAGATGATCGTCCCTAAAGTAAGGATGTTCTTTCCAAAAAGACCCTCCTAGCCAACCGAGAATTCTAAACAAAGGCAATCTTTCCCAAAAAACTAAAAATGCGGCTTATCATCTGCTCTTTATAATTATGATAATAGCCAATCGGGATTTAGATATTCCTAGCGGGCCCCTTCAGATTATCTAAATCCCAGAGGGTTTATAGGCAAACCAAGTTTAAGAGGGTCATTGCAAAATTTGTGTGAATATAAATGTAATCACAACACATAAATTATGTTATTAACGTGTTCACGCATTTGTGAACACGTTAATAAAATCCCTGGTTTCATCCAATAGGGGGAGTTCTTTCCCATCTCAGACCTGGAGGGCAACCATCTCTGTCATATGCACAAGTGGTTCAAGCGTGCCCCTCCTTCAACCATTTTGCATTTATGCATCAACATCTTCAACAGGACCTCTTCCACTTACTAGGAAATAACATGGTGATACAAAGGGAAGCACTAACACCCATAATGGGCTATCAACTTCCTCATCAACAGGTAAATCTCAATAGTATCCCCCATAATGGCTCCTTTTCTATTGTCTCAAATGTTTGGCAAAACATTGAAAATGCCCAAGAGGCCATGAACATTAAACCCCAATATCCCAATGTTGGTAATGTTCCAACATCTCCCAAAGTAGTAGAAGACCAAAACTATGTAGGTAAAGAACCAATTGATGTAGAGGATTCCTCCCTCAATGCTGATGAACATGAAGTAGCAGATGGGGAAATAGTGGTGAACACTGCAGAATTGACCCAGTGGTTTAAACAGCTGCAAGAGAGAGTTTATATTGGTCTTTGTCATGGTATCCGCCCTCCGGTTGAAGTTCTGAAACAGTGAATAGCTCAAGAATGGGAATCTAGAAACATCATCCCCTCTCAGGATTACACCAACCTAATTACTACTACTTATATTTCTTTGAAGATTCTAGCAGTGCTCTTCAAGTTATTAGTAGAGTTCAATGGTTGTTGAGAAACACTCCAATGTCAGTATTCAAATGGCATAAAGGCTTTGACCCTAAAGGGAACAAGCCTTCTAACATTCCTATTTGGGTGGACTTTTTTGATTTCCCTATTGAGTTCTTTCCTTGGCTTAAACAGTTAGGGAACCAAGTGGGTAAAATCTTAGGGCAAAAGGCCTCCAATGGCATCAATCCCAAATGGGACCCACAACTTCTAATTGAGGTCAATATTGATAACCTGGTAAGAGATATTGTGCTCGTCAAAGATTAACAAGGATAGAATCTGCCTGCACAAAAGGTGGTTTATAGGAACTTACCCAATGCCTGTTTTCATTGTCTAAAACAAGGTCATCTCATAAAAGACTGCCCAGATCTTGCCAGTAAATTATAGAAAGAAACTGACAAAATCAAGGAAGTCAAAGACAACACTCACGGATTTCAACCAATCAGTAGGAAGGGTAGTTACAAAAATAGAAACACTCCTCGAGGAAACAGCAATAGAAATGTAAATAATTTTGGAACTTGTCTTGAAGAGGTATTTGACCCTTCCCTTTCTGAAGAGGAGGGGGAACCTGATAATAATCCTTCTTAATCTGACAACCCTAATGATGATACTCATCAATCTTCTCATCAACAAGCGACTATAGCATCCCCCAACAGCCTAAAGAAATGATATAACCACTAGAGAGTCCAATGGATAATGCTAGGGGTCTTTCCTTAGATTCAAAATCCTCATACACTAAGGCCAACATACGTGCAATTCAAATTTTACAGAACTCTAGTCAACAAGCAGCTATGGACCACCTCAATACAGCAGTGCAGGACCATGGTAATGTTGAGTTGAATAAGTTCTCTCAATCTCTTGATGCACCATATCCAAAGGTTGTGTAGACCTAGCTTATGAAAGAAGTAAAGTCTTCTTAGCAAAGCTACAACAATGCTTTAAGAGTAGTCACCTTACTTTGTCAAAGATGTGTCATCATGTTTATTTCCATAAATGTAGACCCAACATGATGGACTCAAATTTGGTGAAAAACGTCAGCAGAAGGTGGGGTCTTCAATGACAAGCAAAACAGTGGGAATACATGTTTTAATGTCTGTGGGCCTTTCCTTGGCAATCAAACACAATTGCCTCGTGTGGTTACTGCTACATCAAGGGCTATGGATAGGAGCTAAAGCCAAGAAGCTGGATATATTACATGGCATTTGTTCTAGATGTAGAAGGCATGAAGAAACTACGATCCATTTATTTGTATCTTGTAATTCCAATTTCCTGTTCAAAGCTGAACTTTAAAAATCCTGTCAGAAGGAAGGGATTACTATTAGCTGGAGAGCCATTCTATTGGGTGAGGGTAGTTTTATGGATATCCCACTTTGGACTACCCTCATAGGGGCCTTTTTATGGCTGGTATGGTTGGAGAGGTGTAAAGCTACTTTTGGCCTCAACACTCTAGTTCCCCTTTACCCCTGTCTTTCAACTTTAGAGGAATTATGCTGGACTGTATGAATTTTGTCAAAGTAGCCTCACATGTTGAAGTCAAAACTATCCAAAAGTCTACTAGGTGGCAAAGGTGTAACCACGTGTGTTTTTCCATGTATGAGTCTTAGAGATTGAGTCTTGCTTAGAGATAACTTCATTTGTAATCTATTTCTTTTCTGTTGGGATGTCCCATTTCCCTCCTAAAGGATCTCTGTACTTTCCTTTCCTTTTTTAATTCAACTCTCTTCTACAAAAACAAGTGTTAAAATCACGAGACCTGCCTCTCTCTCTCTCTCTCTCTCTCTCTCTCTGTATATATATATATATATATATATATACACACACACACACACACATGAAAAATTTACCAAAATACCCTTCAAATTTCAAAAATTCCCATATAATCGTTGTACCTATTTTGGTTGGATTGTTTACAACTTTTTTATCTTTATTCCTTTTCGACGATTGAGACCCATTTTTGAGTGCTTAGCATTTAATTTGTCGCAACTCACCTCGCAAAAAAAAAAGGCAAGTATGTCTAAGAATACTATAGCAATTCATCTCCAAAACCAGTTTAACCAACTCAAATTCTAATTTTAGCATCTTGTCTTGATAGAGACTCGGTCTTCTTATGAAAATCCACAAATATTTTTATCTTTGGAGAAATTTATAATCACAACTGGGGGTATTCTGAGAAGTTTGGTAAATTTGAAGGGCATTTTGAGAATTAAGGATAAAATATTGGGGGTATTTTCGGAATTCTTGAAATTAGATGGGTATTTTGGGAATTTCCACAAATTAGAGGGGTACTTAGGAGAGAGAGAGAGAGAGAGAGAGAGAGAGAGGAGAAGAAGAAGAAGAAGAAGTGGAGACGTCGTAAGCAACTATCCACCTTAAAGATCTGTCTCACGAGTAGAGCTGAACTCAAGACCATTGTCTAGTCACTATCCAAGCTCAGAGAGAGAGAGAGAGAGAGAGAGAGAGAGAGAGAGAGAGAGAGAGAGAGACTCACTCTCTGTACGAGCCGCCACGACACTAAGTAACACATAACATTAAAAAGAGGGGGGTGATGGGATCGACGGCCCGGAAGTGGACGCGGGAAGCCCGAGGCAGATTAAACCTGGATGCGTGATAAGTCAACGCGAAAAAGTGGGCGCGCGTCAAGAAGAAGTGGAGACGTCGTAAGGAACTATCCACCTTAAAGATCTGTCTCACGAGTAGAGCTGAACTCAAGACCATTGTCTAGTCACTATCCAAGCTCAGAGAGAGAGAGAGAGAGAGAGAGAGAGAGAGAGAGAGAGAGAGAGAGTGGGACGCACTCTCTGTACGAGCCACCACGACACTAAGTAACACATAACATTAAAGAGAGGGGGGTGATGGGATCGACGGCCCGGAAGTGGACGCGGGAAGCCCGAGGCAGATTAAACCTGGATGCGTGATAAGTCAACGCGAAAAAGTGGGCGCGCGTCAAGAAGAAGAAGTGGAGACGTCGTAAGGAACTATCCACCTTAAAGATCTGTCTCACGAGTAGAGCTGAACTCAAGACCATTGTCTAGTCACTATCCAAGCTCTGAGAGAGAGAGAGAGAGAGAGAGAAAGAGAGTGGGACGCACTCTCTGTACGAGCCGCCACGACACTAAGTAACACATAACATTAAAGAGAGGGGGGTCATGGGATCGACGGCCCGAAAGTGGATGCGGGAAGCCCGAGGCAGATTAAACCTGGATGCGTGATAAGTCAACGCGAAAAAGTGGGCGCGCGTCAGCTCGATTTGAACCCAGGGCCTCGTCGCCCAGATTGAGACGCATGGGGTAACCATACCACCCGCGCGCACATGTTGTTACCATGGCTCGTTTTTTTTGGGGTTTTATAATTAAAACATAAGCGATGTTCGGGTTTAGTCTATGGTCGGGTTTAGTTTTTAAGTGTCCATCTACGACTGCAATCTCCCCGATTTTTGTGCGCACACTTCTCTACCCTCGATCCCCTTACCCGCCCTCTATGCTATGTTTTATTTAGTCCTGAGGCTATACGAGTCCTAGTCACTCTGCGACCTTTATCTTTTTAAGAGGGGAGAGAGAGAGAGAGAGAGAGAGAGAGAGAGAGAGAGAGAGAGAGAGAGAGAGAGGAGCACTGACCAAGCACTGTCAGAGAAAGCAACACTAGAGGGGCAGCCATCATCCATGGACATGCGAAGTCTGAAAAAAAAAAAACACACACACACACACACACACAGCCATCATCCATGAAAATGCGGTTTGAAAAGAGACACACACACACAGACGGCAGTGGGAGCCGGGGTCTGAGATTGGAAGTATTTTTCATTCTCGAAGCCTGCAATGCAACACTGGGGAGGGCTAGAGAGAGAGAGAGAGAGAGAGAGAGAGAGAGAGAGAGAGAGAGAGAGAGAGAGAGAGAGAGAGAGAGAGAAGGGGCTCAAAGATAGCCACTCAAACAAAACCAACAAGATGCAGCAAATCGCAGCTCCACAACACAGGGCCTTGAATGTCGAGGAGTCTTCCAAGCTCTAGAGTCCAGGCCCGCTACAAGACAATCTATGGTGATCACTTGTCAAACTGCATACAGCTGCTGAAGCAACGGTCAAATAAAGACAAAAACGGTAGGTATTTAATGGTGGAAGCTACTAAAAATTTCACAGGTCGCAGCTGCAGATCAAGAGTGCTCATGCAAGACTTGTGTGTGTGTGAGAGAGAATATAAAATGAAATGAAATGTTATATTAACGTCTTCAAAAGGCCAGAATGACGTATGAGACCAAACTGATACAAAAGTGGTGAATCTGTTACAATGTCTGGGTACCTTAGTACTACTAGTAAAACGGTGCCGCCTTCGGCGGCGGCATGACCCCTCTTACATTCAAACCTCTCTCTCTCTCTCTCTCTCTCTCTCTCTCTCTCTCTCTCTCTCTCTCTCTGTGGATTGCTCCTCAGTTGCACGAAGCCTACAGCTTTGCTTGGTTGCCAAAGGCTGCTCACCAATATTCGAGGAAAATATGTCTTACAGTTGCGTCACTTTGAAATTTGAATATGTTTTCTGAGAGGAAGAGAAAAAGGTATCATATTACGTTGGTACGAATCCATCTTCTTAGCATAGTCTTTAAGTGAACTCACAAAAAAAAGACTTATTCTCTTCCCTTGCATGTTTGCCTTCAAGATGCAAGCATATGTGATTGCATATGGAGAGACACCCTTGCTTCACATCCGCCAAAAATAGCCCAGAGCTTCTTGGCCCTACCCAAGTTGGACCTATTTCGTAATTAGTGCATTCCAAGAGACAACATCCCAGATAGGAAGCTCCTCAAGCACTTTTTGTGCTTTATGAAGTGCACTACATTTGGCTTACATGTCAACCAAGGCCGTGCCAAGCACGACGTCTTCTTTCAACAAACCCAATCTTAACAATATCATTATGAATTCTTTTGCCATATTAGTATCTTGTGTCATGACACGTGCCTTCAAGGTGCAAATGGACTTGATCTTATTTAGAAAGATGCCCTCTCTAAATCTGTTGAAAATAGCCCAAAGCTTTACAACCCTGATCCTAACCCTGATGGACACATCCTGCAATCAATACACTCCATGTGACAACATTGCGGATAGGAAGCTCGCCGAGGAACTGTTGTGATCTGTCAAGTCCATTGCACTTGACATACATATTGACTAATGTGTTGCCTAAGTATGTGTTCTTTTCAAGCAACCCACTATCATAAATATCAGCATGTATAACACTACTTTGGTACAAATCCTTCTTCTTAGCACAATCTTTAAGTGACCTCACAAAAGAAAGACTTATTCTCTTCCCTTGCATGTTTTCCTCATCAAGATGCAAGAGTATGTGATTGCATCTAAAGAGACACCTTGCTTCACAACCTCCAAAAATAGCCCAGAGCTTCGTGGCCTTGCCCAAGTTCCAAGAGACGACATCCTAGACAAAAAGCTCCTCAAGCACTTTTTGTGCTTTATGAAGCGCACCACATTTGGCATACATGTCGACCAAGGTAGTGTCAAGCACGACGCTTTAACCCCAGCATTGACAATATCATCATAAATACTTTTTTCCATACCAACATCTTGTGTCATGCCACATGCCTTCAAGGTGCAAGTATACTTGATTTCATTTTGAGAGATGCCTTCTCTGCATCTGTTGAAAACAACCTAGAGCTTCGTGATCCTGACCCTATTGGACATATCCTTCAATCAATGTACTCCATGTGACAACATTGCGAACATGATGCAAGCTGTTGCACTCTATCAAGTCCACCGCATGTGACATACATACTGACTAATGGGTTACCTAAGTATGTGTTCTTTTCAAGAAACCCCCTAAACCAAATCTTAGCATGTATACTATTGCCTTAGTACAACTCCTCCTTAGCACAATCTTTAAGTGATCTCACAAAAGAAAGACTTAATCTCTTCTCTTGCATGTTTGCCTTCAAGATGCAAGTGTATGTTATTGCATCTGGAGAGACACCCTTGCTTCGCCCCCGTCAAAAACAATCTAGAGATTCTTGGCCATGTGAACAACACGAAACTCTTCCTACTCTTTCTCTACTTCCAAATCCTGATTAAAAAGCGAATTGCAAGCCGAGTCAATACACTCCGTAAACCTGCCTTATGGTTTTGCAAACAAAGATCTTGCATCCCTTGCGAGGACCAAAAAACAATCACTCCAAGTTTCGAGACAATGCAGCCTATATACCCTTCAAACTCAAAACTCTTCTTACTCCTTTTTTACTCCCAAATCCTGATCGAAAAGTGAATTGCACGGTGCAAACGCACATCCCATCTGCATCCTAAACCTGCCTCACAGTTTTGCAAACTATCCTCTATCTCTTGACCAAACCTGTTGAGTCAAATAGGACTTTTAGTTTACATGAAACATATCGAGCACGCACACATACACACACTCTTCTAATACCTCTAACCTTCAAGGAAGTCTTTCTAATCCTGTACCAAACAAAGAGCATTCATAAAAGGAAGTCATGTGAATGAAGCATTTGATCCATTACTTAACTTGCCAAGTCAACAACATTGCCAGTTTTTTAGAACTTGCTTTTCTCCAGGTGTGAGCATATGGGTTGAAAAACTTGTAAACAAAATTGAGCATATTTCCAGATCACAAAAGATACACATAAACTTGAAAGGAGCAAAGCTCAATATTAATACTCTGTATGCAATGAGAAAAGAACCAAACTATCTATTTCTATCTTGCTTGGCCATTTGTCTCTCTTGTTGTTTCAGATAACCTTACCACATCTTCGATAAACTTTACATTTTCTACCAAGCTTAGGACTTGCATCAAGTTTATACATGATGCAAGTCCAATGCTACGAATACAGACATTGAGGCTTTACCATAAATTTACATCCTTCATTCTCTTATAAGAGGATCCTAGAAGCAGCTCTAGTGAAGAACGATCTCTTGATGGGAGAATTCTTTTAACACTCATGCAAAGTATTATCGTCTTTGTGCAATGAAAATCGCTTCGCCTCATTTGCGAGTTTCAAATCCTCTTTGAGCTGCAATGCATAAACACACAAAGCTTCTATTGGCATGCACGCGCACAAATGTACACACAAAGAGAGAGAGACCCACTTTGCCAACTCTAGTTGCTTGTCCAGTAAAGTGCAGCTTCAACACACTTCAAGGCCATACACAAAGATGTGCGTAAACCTCTCGCGAGAATGGACCAGATCAGCGCACATCTGCTTGGGCATCTTGCAATATGCAATAGCAGTGAGGAGTAATCACTCGTGAGGAGACCTTGAAGATCCCAGCTTTTGGAGGTGACAACAACCATGCTGATGTGAAGCAAGAGGTTGTTTATCCTCCTCTTCCTCTCTTTGGTTTTCAGCTTACATCACCCTGCCTTCTTCTAATAGATTATTGTACGCTCCTCCCTTATGAGATTACACAGAACATCTGCCTACTTCATCAGCACTTCGCCACCGTTATGAACTGTATGAAGAACATTATGATCTCTTTGAAAGGCCTCTGTACATGTCTAGGTCCAACATGAAACAGATTTCACTACGTTTGGATCGGAGTTTCATTCTTTTTTCACATCAAACGCACATAGGCACAAAAGCAATACACAAACCCATCTGAATCTATTGCATAAATTAGCGTTTTGGGCATAAGAATTCTCTCTGAACGTAAATCAAGCTGTTGAATGATGTAGAATAGAAGCAACAACCAAAACGATGATGGGCAACAAAGAGCTATGATGTAAGCGAGTGTCTACGACATGGAAGAGCACATGGGGCTGCAGTGTTGGGAGAGTGGCAGCGGAGCGACCTACAGGCTACTACATGGCATCAAACGACTCTCTCTCTCTCTCTCTCTCACACACATACAATCATACGACGTTAAAATATTGTTCTTATTCTTCTCTCTCTCACACACACACACACATACAAATGTGCACACACACACACACACACAAATCATCCCCTCAGTCATGCAAAACGCACACACTAGCTCTCTCAAGCTACTTCATGATAGCACATGACTCTCTCTCTCTCTCTCTCTCTCTCTCTCACACACACACACACACACACACAATCAACTTGCTCTTCTCTTTCTGCAATGTGGCGATCGATGTATGAGAGAGAGAGAGAGAGAGAGAGAGAGAGAGAGAGAGAGAGAGTCGTCAGCTATCATGAAGCTGGTGTGTGTTTTGCATGAGGGGGGGGGATGATTTTTTTTTTTGTGTGTAGAGTGTACCTGTACCTGCATCAGGCCAAGAAGAGAGAGAGAGGAGCGCGGGGGGTTTGCAGATTCGTATTTTGAGAGGAGCGGGGTCAGGTAAGTAGGTCCTCTCCTTTTCAAGGGGACGTTTCCTACTGTTCACTGCATGTTGTCCCGTGTCAGGGGGAAGGAATTTCGGAGAGCGAAGATGCCAGGCGACCACAGGAAAGGCCTCTCTCTCTCTCTCTCTCTCTCTCTCTCTCTCTCTGCACTGCCCGAACGTGCCGGTTAAAGGAGTTGGTGACGCGTGGCAAGGAGGGGGCGCCGGAATCCTCCCCCCATTATCTATAGGATAGAAAAGTACTAAGTGTGAAAGTGTGAAAATAAATGTGAAAAACTAAATACAAAGTATTAAATAAACTTCTTAGGAGCATTCTGGGTGTCTGGCTAGAATGCTTCTAATTCTTTGTTGTAGTCTCCTCCGGTGAAGTGTGCTTCTGCATCTTGGTCGTGGTCGTCTCGATTTCCTAAGCTCAATCGCTCTGTCAATTAGGGTGCCTTTGGTATGAATGTGGGTACTCCTTTGTGTTGGTTGTTGGCCTCTTGCTTCCCCTTCCACTCCTGCTTCTCTCGATCCGAAGAAATCTATGATCTGCCTCTGAGGCTGTAGTGCTCTTTGTCTTCTCATTAGATTATCCCTGTGCCGATGTAGTTCCAGCAGGTACAAGCCTAAGCATCTTTGATCTTGGTATTGCATGATTCTATCTAGAGGTCCAAAGCCTTCTTCAAAGAGGCAATGAAAACACCCACGTATCTCATTAGATTATCCCTGTGCCGATGTAGTTCCAGCAGGTACAAGCCTAAGCATCTTTGATCTTGGTATTGCATGATTCTATCTAGAGGTCCAAAGCCTTCTTCAAAGAGGCAATGAAAACACCCACGTATCTCATTAGATTATCCCTGTGCCGATGTAGTTCCAGCAGGTACAAGCCTAAGCATCTTTGATCTTGGTATTGCATGATTCTATCTAGAGGTCCAAAGCCTTCTTCAAAGAGGCAATGAAAACACCCACGTATCTCATAGTATACTGTGCAGTGGCATATATAGTGTTGTTTTGTCTCCGGCTCCATTTCGCATAACTTGCAAATTCTACTTTCAGGTGGGATTCCCCTAAATCTGCCAAATTCAATTTCCAACTGGTGTGAGGATGTACGAATCTGACCAATAGCACATCTCAAACCTGAGACAGGTGGGTATCCATGTAACTCGGGCAAATCACAAATCCATCTTCACATAGTTGTAGGAAGTTTTCTTTGTAGTCGGCCATCTTCGTGCCCAATTCTTGTGTAGGGTCTACCCATGTCCTCTTAGTATCCAACTGTATAAGATCCTATCGGATGATTTTATTAATCTCCGTTCGTGTAATTTCCAGTGATGGAGCCGCAAGAGAGTATTGGAAGGGGGGTAATCTTTCCATACTGAACTCGTGTCTCTGAAACCACAAGGACAGTTGCGCATACAAGCATGATGTATCCCCTTTCATTGCCAATTGTCGAGAGGATTCAAGGGCCAGTCTAGTATATCGGCCATTATTTGTATCCCACAAACCATGTATAAAGGACACTGATCTGGGAAGAGCTTCAATTTCTATCGGAGGGGCCGCTAGTTCCGCTCGGGTAATTGCGTGTGGTACGGAGGCCTTGGCTCTAATCATTCGGGAAATCATAGATACCAAAGGTCTCTCCATTGACTTCCAATTATCCTGGTCCACAGATGGTCCCCAAATCTGGACCCCATAAAGCATAGCCGAAGCCACCACGGTATCAAAGAGCCAAAGTTTTGTTCGTGGTTCCTGAAATTGCACTTGTGAACACATCCTCTCCAACCCACCCAGGGCCGCAGAGGCTCTGGATAATCTAGCATCCGGTGCTTTCTTAAGAGCTCGGGGGGTTCACTATGTGTAAAACTACCATATCACGTGCGTTCAAAACATGTTTGTAAAACCCCTTATCTGTGAATTTTGTCAGGAATATAATGTACCCTTTTCTTTTAAAATCTGTAAGTTTTTTCAAATTTGAAAAAATAATTCCCTTCTATATATATATTTATGTAAGTTTCAAGAACTTTAAATACCCTTCTGTTGAACTCACGTGATAGGTTACATTTTTATTAGGTGACCTCCCCGGGCTTAAGAGTAAACTTCGGTCCTGCAAATACCACCCCAAGGTATGTGTATGCATATGTGTACTCTACTGTATCCTGGCCATATGCAAATGTAGGTGCTGATCTCCTAACCCACTGCGGTGTGGTGTTAAACACCATAACTTTGGTTTTACCCAAGTTTACCGACAGTCCACTGTCCTCCGCGAATTTATGTAATGCATCTAGCTACCTCTGCATTCCATCTGGTGATTCTGCTATCAATACAATATCATCTGCATACAACAACAAAGGGATCCATGACCCTGCAAGTTGAGCCCCTCTGTCACCCTCTCTATCAATGTAATCTGATACCTCATCTATGTACATACCAAATAAAGTAGGGGACAGTGGGCATCCCTGCTTTACTCCAACGGTGGAATGAACAATGTCGGAATCCCCTTCTGGAGTATGTACATAACCAGTTCCCTCTTGAATAACAGGTCTTGAGTTCAACTCTCACCGAATAGATCTTTTAGGTCTCTTGGGATAGTTTCCTACGACGTTAAAATCCTCTTCTTCTCTCTCTCTCTCTCTCTCTCTCTCTCTCTCTCTCTCTCTCTCTCTCTCTCTCTCTCTCTCTCTCTCATCGAGGCTATCTCTTCTCCTCCGTGGCCAGCCAGTCTGATGGTGGGGAAGCAGACATTTTCCGTGTTGTGAGCCTTTTCAAAATCGAGAGATTCCATCCATTGTGTGTGTGTTCGTTATCTAAGGCAAGGCAAAGGCGTTTAAGGTTGAATGTGAGATGAGTTCCTGCTTTGAGGCTTGCCTACATGCTTACTGTTTGATCAAGAGCCATGGCGAGCTCACGCTTGCAGTGGCAACAAAAGTAGGGGGCATGGTATAGAAATAGTTGAAAGCCCAACATGCGAAAATAGGGATGATGCCTTTTCATGATTCAACCTTCAACCTTGTCTTTGCAATGAGTATCCTCTGTGTGCTTGGCCAATCAAAAATTTATGCATTTCTGGGTAGGCCAAAACATTAAAATATATATTTCAAAAAAACTATTCTCTTTTTCATTAGCGAAAAGGGAAACCGTCACTGAGGCCTCCCCCCTTTGGGGCAGGCCGTACCACCCCCCCCCCCCCCCCCCCCCCCCCCCCCACCCCACCCCACCCCCGGCGACCGGCTCTCTGCTTAATTTATAGCTCATCAAACTCATTCAATTGATGATGGAGTGGTACAATCCTACCCCACCATCACTAGCTTCAATGCACCCTTTGGGTGCGTTTGGCTCCAGTTTTGTTGATGAGCGTCCCAAGTTGAGGTCCGAGAGCTGTAAAATCGAAGCTGATCCATGGTGTTTCTCATCAGGTCAATGCGATCCTGAAGTGCCCCTTTGTATGGGGCAAATCGAGGCGGTGGAAATGTCGCGAGATGCCTTGCGAGCTGATACGATGAGGATGTGAGGCTCAATGAAAATGAAGCAATTGTGGCCATTTTCTGATTGAGCGGGCTTATAAACAACGCAAAATGTGAGAGCACAATTGTGGATATGGTGTAGTTCTGCAAGCGGTGAAGGAACTTGTTATTGCGCCCCTTCGTTCATGCTGGGAAGGTGGCCTATATTTATCTGTCACAGACATTCCATGAGCTAGAAGGGACGAGAAACAGAAGACCCTCAACAAAGCATGGCTAGCACCCATAGCTATGGAGGTTTTGAGTGAGAGTGAGAGAGAGAGAGAGAGAGAGAGAGACTCATTGTAGCGACACAGGAAGAAGAGTTAGAGCTCTTTGTCGAGACTATATGCACACAGTGCGGGGTGGGCTATGGACCTATGTTTTTTTCCAAATGCAATCAGCCATGCTTACATCTTCAAGGCGTTCGGCATTATGCAAGACGTTGACACGAGCAATCAAAAGTGATGAAATTGTTAGTCAAGGGCTACTAAAAATAAACGTTGTTTGACTTGCATGCCAATTGTGTTCTTTCAAAAGCGCAAGTTGTTGCCGAGATTTGTGACAAGGATGTCGTCTCTTCGACTACAGTATTTGCAAGGGTCGGGACGCTTTGGGCTCTTTTCAGCGATTTGAAGCAAGGGTGTCTCTCCCACATCAGATTATGATTCTACATATTAGGAAATGTTTGCAGGCATTGCTGAAAATGAGTACGAAGCTGATTGTGACTCTGCAATAGAGGTCCAAGCGGATTGATCAAACACATGCAGCTCTTTGGCGTGAGGCTGACCACCACATTTGTACAATAGGACCAGGATGCTCTGGGCTGATTTCGGCGGATTCGAAGCAAAGGTGTCTCTCCAAATGCAATCATATATGTATGCAACTTGAAGGCAAGGTCAGGGTCAGGAAGCTTTTGGCTGTTTTCGACGGATACGAAGCAAGGGCTGATCCACTTTGCCTACAACGGCAGATCAATTGGGACATTCTAGACGAAACACACTTTTTTTTCGTAAATCTGCTTTGATTAATTATAAGTGGGAAACTCAAAGCGAGGAAAACCAACGACAAGAAAGGGATACAAAAGCGGAGCACTATGAGGCTCCGAAGGCTAGAAACAGTCAAAGTAAATCCTATAGGTATCAAGAGTGATGTCTCCATCGTCATAGGCAGAATGCAGCGCTTGACCAAGAGATAATTTGAAATAGGGAAAGGGATCAACAAAAGTGCCTTGGAACATTAAGGAGTTCCTATGGTGCCAGATGGCCCACATAGTCCAAAATCTGCCCAGTTGAAGACACCTCAAACTGAGATTGCGGTGTAGACAAAGCATACACTTTTTTTTTTGTAATATAAGATTGAATTACCAATAGGAAACCTCAAGACGAGAAAAACCCATGAAAATTACAAACAGGAAATCAGAAACAGTCAAAGTATAGCTAATGAGAAGCTCGTCCAGGTCATAGGCAGCTCGGAGAGACTGTAGAAGAGATATCTTGAAGAAGGAAACATAATCCACTCGAATCTGCTGAAACATGAGGGAATTACGAACTTTCCACACCGTCCAAAGCGCCCAAAATCTGACCCAGCCCAAAAAGTAGGCATACGGCCGAAGCAGTGGCGGAAGTACTCCAAAGATCCAAAAAGATTTACCGAAATGCATGGTAGGAAACCGCGTGCGAAGAACTATGTAGATGCAATCCACAAATTGTAGCGTGTGAGAACAAGACCACAATAAATGTGGAGTGTTCTCAACTACTGCACCACATCGGACACATCGCGAAGAGGCCAATCTTCGAGATCACAGAAACTTGCCAATCGGGAGAACCCCAATGACTCATCTCCACATAAACAGTCGCTCCTTCAGAGGCAATTTCACATGCCACACTTTCATGACTTTACTCTGCCACCATGTGACGCTCTTGTGAATATTCCATACCTTATTACAATGTTCATGGATCTAGGAGGACGACTGCAAATGACAGTACACTTTCTTTGCAGAAATTGAAGAGAGCGAAGAACCAGCGTAGTGCCAATCACAAATTTAGTTTTGCATAACCAGCGGGTGGAACAGGAGATATGGAGTCAACCAGAGTTTAATATTGTCCCACGTGTGCCTATAGTGCATCCCAAGTCCAAAAGAAAGAGCAACCTGTCTAAATGAGAGTACCTGTCCAGTAGCGTCCGTCACATCAGTCAATACCTTTCTGGGAGAGAAAATAAGCTTGTCTAGGAGAGCATTGTTTGATAAAAAAACCCGACTCCAATGTAACCTTTCTAATCAAAGTGAGTTTCCACAGGCATCATCTCTTCCATGCCACAACAACTCCCGTGTGACCAATTTCCAATCTGCTACAAGACTGGAAGCAAAGGGGCATCCAGGTATTGTGGCCTCAAACTTACCAAAAACCACATCCCAATACGACGGCTGCCAATGGCCAAAAGCTAGCGTAGAAACCGCATGAGAGCACCGAAATGCAAACATTTGCGTCCAAGGCTCTTTTGCTCAACCAACACCAACAACAAAGTGGTATTTCTTGCTATAACATGAGAACCCAAATGCAGAATATTCAGACCACCACAACGCTTTGGAGTACATAACTCATCCATCGCAAGCAAGCGCAAACCCTTTTTCTGAGAAGAAGTAGACCAGAAGTGCTCCAGTATCTGAGACATCAAGGTCCGAAGATGACGGGGTGGCCAATGCAACATAGGTAAGAAAAATTGCATGTATGCCACCAATATGGATTGTACTAATTTGAATCTTACATGTAGCGGCCAAGTGGATAATTTTCAATATTGCAATTTAGACCTCAATTTGTTCTCAACCCAATCCAATAATTTTGCATTGTAACTAACCAAGCCAACGGATATCCAAGATGTCTCACAATTTGATCAGGCTTCACTATCTCACGGAACACACACACACACACACACACACACACACACACACACACACACACACACACACACACACACACACACACACACACACAAAATCCTCCCGCTAGGGTTAGAAACTCACTCCTCTTTCGCTTCTCTGCATGGGCGGAGCTTCGAGCAACTAAAGAAAAGCCCTTGAGAAGGCGGATGCTACAAATTCTATTGTAGATAATACTCTGCAATAAATGCGACAACAGGAATGGTGTTGGCCGTCCCCTTCAAATCAGGCATGGAGTCTTCATGTTTGGCACTACTCAAAAGGAGGGCTGCCTTGGTCGTGCTTGGCACTACCTTGGTCGACATGTATGCCAAATGTGGTGCACTTCGTAAAGCGCAAAATGTGCTTGAGGAGTTGTTGTCTGAGATGTCGTCTCTTGGAATGTGCGGATTGTGGGATATGCCCAACTTGGGAGGGCCAAGATACTCTGGGCTGTTTTCGGTGGATGCAAAGGGAGGGTGTCTTGCCAAATGCAATCACATATATGTGCATCTTGAAGGCGAGGTCAGGGTCAAGAAGCTCTGGGCTGTTTTCAGCGGATGCAAAGCAAGGGTGTCATAAGATTATGATTGTACATTTTGGGAAAAGTTTGCAGGCATTGCTGAAAAGGATGATGAAGTGTTAGGTGCAGTGGAATTGAAATGGTGAAGATCTAATTTTACATTTCTACGCTTCTTTCCTTGCGTTAGAGAATGCTTTATGGTTCAATGAATGTTCCTTTTACTTCCCCCTGAAGAGAGGGGCTGAGAGAATGCAATAGAGATGTGTAGAGGGAAAGAGAAAGAGAGAGAAGAAGAGAGTGACACCCGATGGGTTCCCAACCAATCCTCTCAAGGGTCCCCCATACCATTGCTGATGTGGTATTTACTTTAGATTGCATAAATGGAATGTATACACAATGCAATACCTCAATGCAGACTCTACTGACTCGATGATGACAAATCACCGCGGTAACTCGTCAAGAAGAGGAACCTCTGGGGCTGATTTGATGCACCTTGGATCCTTCTCGATGTGGATTGCAGATGGCCATCAAGGGGAGATCTGGGGATAATTTGCACTCCCATTGTGAGAGGAATGAAGGGCTGAAAAGTAGTTGCAAAATCTACAATGAAAAATGCAACAGATCTCTCGCGTAGAGCACGGCTGAAAATGCAGATCTTGTTGATAGCGATGATGGGCAGCAATGTGAGCACTCGATGCCGGCGAGGGAATGGCCGAGGTGAGGCTCGAAGGGCTACTAAAGTACTGGACCGCAACGGGAATAGGCAGCATTAGTAGATCTCGCACCTCCTTGCCGGCGATGAACTGAAAATTGAAACGTTGGCCTGCTCTGCCGAAAAAAAATGACGGCTTGCTTTGCTGCCAAGAAGTAGCGCTAGGACATGGATCTAAAAACTATGGCTGATCATCCCTAAAAACGTTGGCTGATCTTGTAGGCTGAAACCCCACACTAGCTGCCGCAAAAACGTTGAGAAAGATGCTCTTCTGTAACTGCCTATGCAACTCGACTTGAAAATGGGAGCTCTCCTTCTCCCTTTATAGGTGAGGTATAGGCCTTATAAATTTAATTAGGCCTAGGTGGGGCAAGTGTCCACCAGGTTTTCCAACAAATAAATCAATAAATTGATTTATTTAAAAATTGGTCCAGGGGTCTAGATTTTGGTGAAATTGTCTCACATCTGCTCACCCGAGAATTCGACTGACGCAGGGAATGGCTCCTTGGATTCCTCTAACCTAGCACTACATGCACATTTTCATGCATTCTTTGGATGAGCATAAAGTCACTAATTCATGCCAAAAAGCTTACCCACTAGCCTCATGTATATATGTGTACATAGCCTTGCAAGTTTTGGAGGTGGCCTTGTAAAAATTCATGTACAAAGGTGTGATTTTTCCAGGCTTGGGTGCTGATGTTTTGAGTTGTTCAAGTTTCCAAAACATGGTTTTTAATGAATAATTTTAGCCTTGCTTTATAGCTCGTGAATCGGACATGTACATCATGAGTTATGAGCATCCGAAGTGGACGGTCTCAGCTTAGAAGGTGATTGCGAGTGCATGCCACAAGGGCAACTGGGCCAACTTGAAAATTGGAATTAGAAATTCTGAGGTTTAAGAATTCTAGATGTAGCCGAGATGATGGGCTTCGAGCCATGTGTTACGGTGAGTCATTCGGTGACCGGAGCATCAAGTTATGCTTGGGAGAAGTTTGTCCGAGAAGCCCTCTTGCTTTGGGGGAAATCTGAAAATTTGTGGGCAGAAGGAGTTTGGGAGGATTGAGGAGGAGGTTTCCATGTGGCGGGGGGGATTATCTCACATGGGAAGGAAAAAATGGAAGGTGGGGGATATATAGCCTAAAGGGGGAGCCCATTATGGGTGTATCACTTGATGAGAGGCTCTCAAGGCTTGTCGTGGAGGGGCTCGTGGGCTCATGGGGAAGAGGGGACGCATTTTGGGAGTCCACAATGCACACTCAGCTGGACAGGCATCTGGCACAATTTTTTGGTCCCTGGCCACTTGCCCCCATCCCATTCCTTGGTCAAAGGATGACCGACAACTCATTTTTTGCCCCAAAAAGGGCCTAAAATAAGCCAATAAAAAGATGCCTTGATAGAGATTCTTGTTGGCTAAGAAGATCGAGAATTTTTTTGGAAATAAAAGATAAGGAAGCCCCCATTTTAATAGCTGCAACACCTGCACAACTTCCAGAAAGCTCATTTTTTAGCAAGAAAGAGTGCACCCCCATGTTCTAGTGGCTATAACTCTTTCATCTCTCATCTGTTTTATGCCTATAGATAATCTACGGACATTTCCACAAGACGAGCTTCGTCATGATGTCCTTAGTTTCTCCTAATTTCGAGTGTGTTCCGTGCTTGAAGGGTTTTTCATAGATCTCTACAGGTGTTTACCATAGGTGTTTTCGGCGGTGTTATAGTTCTTCCTTCCGATGGTGTGATTCGTGCAAGGCTATAGAGGCACTCGTTTTTCTTGCCGTTTGCACGCTAACGACGTCATGCCAGATGCCCACCATAGTATAATAACACTTGTCAGAATGCGTGTACAAACGATTTATGCAAGAGGGTTCCAAAACTGGAAAACCTAATTGTAATGCCAAGGGCAAACCCAAGGGAGTTCACGGACTAGGTCAAGGGCCAGCTGCCAATGGAGACGGGATCCTAGGGGCAAGGCCTATAAAGGGAGGTTGAGAAGAGGATCAAGGCACGACAGTTCCCACAGTCTCACATTGGTATCAGAGCTCAGGGAAAGGGGAGCTATGGAGGAGGGGAAAGGACTTGCATGAGCCTCGCATGGTTTTGCATGTGTACTCTCTCTCTTTCTCTCCTGGTTTCTCTCAGTCTGTCTTTCATTGAGGACTCGAAGTCTCAAGGAGGTGGCATACAGGAAAGAGCTCGTGGCTTCACATGGTTTCAAGAGGCTATGATCTGCAATTCGAACGAGACATGGCCATGGACAACTGCCCCTGCAGAGCTAGGAGGAAGAAAGGGTGGAGAACACCGCGTGTAACAACCCTTGGAGGGGGGATGTGCATTGAAGTCCGACCTATGGGTTCAAACACCAATAACTTGAACTCCAACACAAGGGTCCAAATTAATTATAGGGAGTAGTGCTTGCCCCTCTCTGACACTCACAAGCCTCTCTCTGGTTGAAGCTAGTGGTGACACCTGTCATTTGACTAGAAATCTGACGTCGAGGCCACTGTGGCCACCGCCACGAGTGCCATGCCAATCTCCTCTGCCAAATCTTTATTACCGTAATCTCTGTCCAGCTTGCCTTTATCCTTGTCTTCCTGTGAGTTCGAGCTTTTGCCTTTGGCTTCAAACTCTTGAGCCAAACAAAGCGTCGAATCACAATTATGACTATTGTGATCGTACCTCGTGGGTACCAAGGCAGCTAATTGAGTATTGGTACTGCCATTCGTGTCCAACTGACCTTTGCCACTGTCCTCTAGCAAACTCTGCCATTTGCTTTTGAATTCACAAACTTGAGCCAAACAATTTGCAGGGTTCCTTGAGAATTGTGCCAGTGCATAGCCGCTAAATGGATGGTTGACGATCCGTTATCCATAGCTTTTGGTTAGTTTTGGTTGATGTTGTCGCGCCTCGAGCAAGGGGAGGCCATTTTGAAGTTGCAAGATCTGGTAATCGGGTACCTTCTCCCACTCCAAAAATTGGCCGTACAAACCAAGCCGAAAAAGATCCAAGCCGATTCAATTCCACCGCATAGGGAACTCCACACGCAATGGGCTCCGCACAATCTGCTATCCCTCACTGAAATCCGAAACTCTGTCACTTCGCACGTTTGCCCTGTGGTAGGCCTCAAACAAAACCAAAGCTCCACAATAAACTGTGCATAGCAAGGGCTTAGAGTTCCATCCAAGCCGATGTCGATCCGCTCCACAGCATTATGCGAAACCGCTCTACACCCTCTGCTATCCCTCTTTGGAACTCGAAACCGCTCGAAACTCCCACCAATTGGCCGCTCAAAGCCTGGCACTCCCCGTCCAATTTGTCTCCAAGCCTCTTCAAAGCTGCTCCTGAGTCTTACCATGCACCGAGCGAGTTTTTCCAAGCAAAGACAAACCTAAGCAAGTGTTTGTACGCAATTAGTAAATTTTATCATCAACAAAATATTTATTGTTTGTTATATATTGATGCACTACAACAAAAAGAGTTTTTAATGGATAGACTACCTCCAAAATTCCAAAAGATCAGTTTACTTTTAAAAAAAGTAACACAATATTTGAAAATATTATCTTCTAGCTCAATCTCTATTTATTTAACTATAATCGCCTCTGCTTCTACTATTCTTTGGCTTGGATTTTTCTTGCTTGGGCTTCATATATTTGAGCAAATTTTTTTGTAAAGAATACGGATTGGGATTGGCTAGGGTTGAGCGATCGAAGATGGCACTTGCACATACAATACCTCATACTATAGAAACAAAGTTGCACGATACAGCCGAGCATTGGATGGGCCTGTACCGAAAAGCACCTGGATGGACGAGAAGAGAGAGGTAGAGGTGATAGCAAGGCAACTTTACAAAGCTTGCCGATGAGCGAGAAAAGTGATGACGAGTGAGATGGGAAGCATCGGGAAGTCTACTTGGAAAGAGTTTGAGAATGTCCAAAAGCGTTTTCTCACCAACTTTCTCCAAGTCAAGACACAAACACCCTACATGCTCTTACTTCTTGAGTCCGGATCGCTTCCCATTGAGGTCTTGGGCATGGAAAGGGTTGTGGAGTACATGCGTAAGACACAACGTAGCCCTTTGCATCGACTTCCTAGAATCGCATATGAAGCAAGTCAAAAGGTTCAAAAGACATGCAAGAGCAAAATACTAAGTTCGGGGTGGATGCTTGATATCAAGAAATGGTTTGGAAGATGGGATGCATGTCACTTGGTCAAGGATGCGTCGATCGACTCCCAAGTTAATGAGGCCTTCTTACAACGCCAATGTATCATGGCTTGGGAGAAATCCGGAGGTTCTCGCTTCAGCCATTACACCACACACGTTGCCCCAAACTACAAATCTCTCTTCTTCTCGGAACGAGGTAACCGAACCCATTCCTACATCCTTGAGCCCATCCCGTTGAGTGCGATCCGCACCATTGCCTCCATTCGTCTTAGCTCCCATTCTCTACGCTGCGAGACAGGACGTTGGGGCACTGGCGAGGAGTGTCATCGACTTTGCACCTTATGCCCTCGTCAAGTGCGAGAGAGTGAGTACCACACACTACTTGAGTGCTCAGCTTTTGACCACATTAGGTCCTCTTTTCCCCATATATTCAGCCATGAGCTCTCCCTACATACCTTCCTCTCCCAACCACGATGTGGACTCTCTATTGCGACGCTCATTTCAGCCATTTTTGAGCATCGAGAGTCACTTATGAACTCCACTCACACCACGTGACATGTTCATTTGGTCCCATAGGTCATATTTGACCTCCCAGGACGATAATAGAACTATCTCTCTCTCTCTCTCTCTCTCTCTCTCTCTCTCTCTCTCTCTCTCTCTCTCTCTCTCTCTGCACACACACACACACACAAAGAGAGAGAGAGAGAGAATTTGCATTGACGCTTCCTTCTCTTTTTAAAAGAGAGAGAGAGAGAGAGAGAGAGAGAGAGAGAGAGAGAGAGAGGGATGGCTTCTGGCAAGCGCATGGTCGCAGTGTTTCTGGTGCTAATGGTGGCGATGGCCGGGATTGAGTGGTGCCGCAACATAGCCGCCTCCTCTGGCACTACATTGCACGTCCCTACTGAATCTGGTGCCGGCCTGCTAGGCTTCGACTCTCTATGTGTGAAGCTTACCTTGCCCAACCTATCGCTCACCACCTGCCCTGGCCTCAACATCAACCTCGCCCTCATCATCTTTGGCAACAACGGAAGCTGCATCTGATCACCATCTCCTGCATCGACCTGCCCCATCATGCACTTCTCTTCATTTGTAGTTAGATTATGTATGTTGAAATCAACTTCTTGTTCTCTATGATACTAACTGCTTTCCCACACAGATGTTCTCTCTCTCTCTCTCTCTCTCTCTCTCTCTCTCTCTCTCTCTCTCTCTCTCTCTCTCTCTCTCTCTCGGAGTAAAAAGCAGCTCTGAAGACTCTTGCTCACCATAATAGCACAATATAAAACTTAGATACACCTCTTCAAAATTCCTCATTTGAGATATCAAAAGCACAACCTTAATCCTAATAAGAAGCTTGGATACACTCATATTAAAATGTCCCAAAAGTAAAAGAAATTGTAGCATTCAAAATTAGCTTGAGCTCAAAAATTTCACATGAGCATAAGCCAATCCTGATTCAAAAGACTCTTTGTGTCAAGAGACCCTAGTACTATACCTCAAAAGGGAACATCAATCTGCAAAAGAGAAGCCTGCTCAAAAAAGAAACTCAAGCCACAGTTCCCTTTAGAGCTCCAGCTTTTTTCTTGGCTTCTTCAACAATAGACAGCTTAATACCCTTGCCTCTTGGTAGTGTCACCCAAGGCTTTATTCCTTTACCAATAGTAAACACATTGCCAAGCTGGGTGGAAAACTCTTGATCGGCAGTATCTTGTACATGCAAAATTTCAAAACTTCCCTTATGCTTTTCACGGTGCTTGATAATCCCAATCCTGCCTCTGTTGCGACCACAGTAACCATAACAATGTTGCCAATGTCAAACTTGATGAACTCTACAACCTTTCCAGTCTCAATTTCAATTTTAATGGTGTCATTGGCCTTGATAAGGGGATCTAGATAGCCAATGGTGCACCTATCAAATGTAGTGATGTAGGGAATCCCCTTCTCACCGAAGCAAGCAGCTCAGACCTTGCATAGCTTGTACTTAGACTCTTCAAGGCTGATGGAGTGCAAAGTGAATCTTCCCTTGCTATCCTAAAGCAACCGGAAGTTCCCTCCGGTTTTTGCAATGGACACAACATCCATAAACCCAGCATGGTAACACTTGTCCGTCCTTACTTTCCCATCCATAGAGATGAGTCGCTGCATCACAATGGCAACCACTTCACGATAGGTCAAGGCATACTTCAGCCGATTCCTCAACAAGACAACCATCGACGGATATTCCCTGGTCTTATGTGCTTGCCGCATGGGACGTGGTGAGCCGATAATTGCTAGCATGGCTCAGAGGTGATGCTCAACAGAGAGGCGACATATCCATAGCTCATCTAGAGTTGGCATCATGTCCAAGAGGTAGAGTTGGCCAAGGAGTGCATGCAGTAGCACTATTGTGCTTGGACAACGAGAAGCAATGGCAAAGACTGAGAGTCAGCCATTGTAGGAATATCCAATTGATTTGACTCCCTCTCTCAGGTGAATACTATCAAGATGCGCCTAAGTGATATAAATTGAAGCTCCACTTGCGGGGATGCTCCCCTAATGGGGTTTTCAAGCTGAGACTAGTAAGGGGGCAAGGATCATGAGGGACTCGGGAGAATGGCAAGGCTAGCACCTTCCCAGGGTTCTGAAGAAACAAGACCAGGACTAGGTTGGAAGGACGGTTGTCCGAAAGGCAAGGCTGGCAAGGGCAGTTGTCCGACTCTGAAAGGACATAGCAAACAGGAAGAGCTCTATGAAGTCGTCCAGAGGAGAAAAGTAGCGCGTCCGCAAGGTGTTTCAGAAGCTGAGAGAAAAGGTTGTTGCTAACTCTCTCGCCACTTGAAAAACACTCTCTCTCTCTCTCTCTCTCTCTCTCTCTCTCTCTCTCTCTCTCTCTCTCTCTCTCTCTCTCTCTCTCTCTCCTCTCTCTCTCTCTCTCTCTCTCTCTCTCTCTCTCTCTCTCTCTCTCTCTCTCCAAGCGTTGATGGCTAGAGAGAAGCAAAGAAGCCTGAGGGATTTTGAACACCTTCGAAGAGCATGAATGAAAAAAAAAACTGTCTATAGTTGTCCGCCCCGGCGCGGATGGCTAGAGACAGATTTTTTTTTCAACCCTGTAGAAGTGTGCGTACCCTCGATCTCTACCCGAACCTAAAGTAGTAATAAGACCTGTCACCTATTGGTCCTATCAAGCTTCTCTCTGTGCGAGGGTGCCTGAATCGAGGGCTGGCAGCGTGCAGAGTCGACACAGCGTCTTCGGGCAGAACTGATATCATATAGGCTAGAGTCCTCTAGCTCCTATTGTGCCCCCCCCACCCCCCACCCTCACACACGGAAGTTGGAACACGAGGGGCCTGCCACCTGATCTCTCTCTCTCTCTCTCTCTCTCTCTCTCTCTCTCTCTCTCTCTCTCTCCTATGTGCGTTAGTACGAGAGGGAGAGAGAGAGAGAGAGGGGAGAACAAGAAGAAGGCGATAAAGAAGAAGCAATTGTAACAGTTATGCTGGGAGTACCCATCTGGCGCAGCATCTTGGACTGCAGGAGAGGCCGCAGCACACAACTCCACATGTGGCCGTCACCATGCCAATGCATGGCCATGCCATCGATTGATGCGATTTTCCATGAGGCTGACCTGCGCGGGCTTCATCGTCACTTTTATAGTGAAAAACAAACTGTCTGTAGCTGTCCGCGCACCAAGTTTTTTTTAACTTGGTGAGCCCAGGGTTGGAGCTTATTGGGTGCCTGCAGGGCTACTAAGGAGAAGCTGTTTCATGGCCGTGCTCAATCAAGCAACATAGACGATGCTATGAGAAAAATTATCTCTCACGATGCTGGTTGTGATCGGCCATCGCTATATTTGCCATGGAGGTCACATGTGAGAAGTAGGCTCTTTTTGCGATTCTTGAACGCAGAAGCCACCACGTGGCATTAGATATAATTTTTTTTTTAAAGCATCACTACCATGAAAAGCTCTAAAAAATACCCCACGCGAAAAGCTCAGAATATGGAGCTTGTCTTTCTGTGCACCAGAGTGAATGTGCATGCATCCACACAAAATCCAGTTCCACAAAGATCCTACTCTATCTAGTAGATTTTGCAGCACCAGGCGGCGCAGGTTCTGAGAGGAGTGTAAGTTATCCTCTCATGGCTTCATCTTTCTCTCCTCGGCCATCCTTCAATCATAGCATCTTTCTGTGCAACAAGACGCAGTAGCTAGCTGAGCAATATGTCCAGCTTCAACTACCTTACTTAGCTCGTTTCTGCAGGCGCAACTAGTTATAGTTAATTATGGATAGCATTATGCGGCTCCAAGTATATATTCTCATGCAGAAGGTTCCCATGCCTAATTCTCAAGATTCACACCAATTCTTTTCCGCACAGTTTGCCTGTGCAGCAATAAGCCGGGCAAAACCGGAAAGGAGTACCGGAGACCTTTCTGGTTATATTTCGTAGATCATCAAGCTGGAGGGTACTTCGGATGCTTGCCGACGTGATGAGCATTCTCAAAGATCAGATATTTCGTGCGATCCACCAATGGTAGAGGTCTGTTCTAGTGCTACTGAAACAAAAGATAATCATATTTCATTCGATGATCAATTGGCCTAATTTGGAGTCGAACCACCAAAACTCATTGCCTTCGTATGCTCGTTCAACACATTTTTCTATTGATGCTATCAAGGTGTTGGCTATCCATTTAACCCAAACGACTTTTGACCTAATTGTAAGACAAAATATCAATGTAACACGCAATAAATTGGCACATCCCTTCAACAAAAAATGTGTTCTCTTGCTCGGTGATCTTGCCCAACTACCCCTAGTTTGTAGTCACACACGGGAGCTTTGTAACACATGCCATATCACAAGTTCGGTCCACTGGCTACATGCAACTTTGTACAAGATGTCATGCTCTATAAGACATGCAACGGACCCTGAATCTCTTCAATTTCTCACCATTTTTTTCATGAAAGAAAACCAGTCGTAGATGAGATCAATTGTACCTTGGGTGCATGTATTATAGATGAAGCGCATGTGCATGACTACATCAACAATCTACTACAATAATCTGTACTCACATGTCAGACGTTCAACACCATAACAACCTTGCCTTGAATAAATTGTACAATCAAACCGACATTACAAAACTTGAAATGAAGACGAACGCGGGTAACATAAATGTCCTTCAGTAGTGGCTCCTAGACCCTAAGCTCAATGAGCTAGATTTGATCGCAATTTGTGTGCACTGCATAATCACTGAAAATATTGACTTGACAATCGGTGTGGCAAACGGTGCAACATGCATTGTCGATGCCATAACACAGAACACAGAAGGTGAAGTTACATGTATCATTGTCCTCATTCATTGTATTAGGAACAACTACAAAATAAGAAAGGAAAAACACAAAGAACTATAAAACAAGAAAGGCAAAACACACTCCAATCCACCTTCAAAAATGCGAGCCGACGTGTTGTGCTACCGTACTATTCAATGAAAAAATATATTTGAAATACTTTTCGTTTGGAAGAATTTACATCTAGCATGTATACTAGAAAAAACATTCATCTGTAGACATAGTAGTACAACCTTGCTTGGATATAATCTCAAATGTAGCTATCCCTATAATCTCTAACAATTGATGCACTTAACTTTGTCTCCTTCCATCGCATTTTTCGAGTATATATCCCTTTCACGCAGTGACACCCTTGCCAAATTAGTCATTCTCTTGTTCCGCTCAATGCTAGATGCTAAATGTGAATTTTCATGTCCTATTATATTCTACAGATGTTTTATAGCAAGGCCCACCAAGCAAGACTAGTTTTTTTTTAAGTGTTCAAAATTTAAACGTATAAGATTAAAAGGTTGCGACATCTAGAATTTGAACTTGGTCATCATTGTTTCATTATGCATCCAAGCTAGTGCAAATTAGAGAGAGAGAGAGAGAGAGAGAGAGAGAGAGAGAGAGAGAGAGAGAGAGAGAGAGAGAGAGAGAGAGAGAGAGAGAGCATGCCATTTCTCACATATCCTAGTTTATTGCAGTGTCGAATTTCTTTGATGAATCTAATTAAAAACTTTCAAATTGTAATCTCAGGCTAGGTTTATACGAGCCGACGGTAGAGAGAGGCACAAGTGTGTGCATCTTGCATGGCATGCACGGATTGAGCAAAAGAATCACAGGTTTTCTCCAGACCCACCATTGCTTGGCCGACCACCTCCCTCCCTCCTTGGAAAAACTCGGTTACAAGGCACTTTTCAGTGCAAAACACGGGCGGCACAAGTCGAACCATGATCTGTGCGAGGAATCCCAAACTCCGAGCAAGTGTTTCCGAGCTAATACAAAATCGAGCGACATCTAGCAAAGCACCTTGAACATATCCATGTTGTAAAATTGATGCAACTCATGATCAAGCAAGAAAGCATATTCAAAAGTAATTTTTTACAATTTTTAACTTCACATATGCATCTTCTCCATCATCTATGTTACGGCCTCCAAACATCACTTGTGCTTCCAAAATTTCGATGGACGGAAATATACATGGTCTCCCATAGGCCATCTATGGTCAACTTTCCAAAAACCAAAAGTCACGTAATGGTTTTGAAGAGTCAACTGTCCAAAAACCAGATAACTCTTTTGGTGTGTCAATTGATTAATATCCATGTCTCTCTCTCTCTCTCTCTCTCTCCCCCCCCCCCCCCCTAGTCAAAGACTCAAATGTCATTTGCATTGATGATAGACACATGCGAGTATGAATGTAAAATCCCTACAAAATTCAAGTCCTAAAAAATATCGCTTAGTTCTTGGATATCTTTGTGGTCTTGCTAAACGTGACTATAACTAGAACAGCTTCAACACCAATAGCTCTTCCCTTCTTGCACCCTTCCTCTAACAAATAGCCTTTCCTTGGGCTCTTTGATATTCAAATTGATTTGAAAATGTATTCTTGCGTGCCTTTTTAGCCTTTGACATGTGGATACTCTCCATAAAGAAGTCAACGTAGAACACGCATGCATCTCAGCCACAAGACCTTGGATGGAACCACACTTCATCCTTGGCTTATAGTAAATATTGGCTAGATTCCAAATTACAAAACCATCTTTGATGATCTTGGTGATGTCCTGCCATACTAAAAGTGAATTGGCCAAGGAAATCTCATTGACCTCATTGGGATTGGGCCATTACACATTTGAGAATGCTGGCTACCAAGCACTTCTGCAGCTTGAGAGAAACCATGGACTTCACGCGAGGTGACACTCACTATTCGCCCGTCTCTCTCTCTCTCTCTCTCTCTCTCTCTCTCTCTCTCTCTCTCTCTCTCTCTAAATGGACACATACTTAGGCCCTGGCCCTAATGCTATCGATAGAGAGTACGTGGAATGCAGCTTGACAATGGGGACCACTAGAATGGTATAACCTCTCTATCACACAAGTGTGGTAGATTCGTTATGCCATTTACCTCTTGAATAACAGGTCTTGAGTTCAACTCTCCTCGTCGGATAGATCTTTAAGGTCACTTGGGATAGTTTCCTACGACGTTAAAATTCTTGTGTGTGTGGGTGTGCTAATAAAGAGGAAAATGGTATAATCCTTCTTCTTCTTCTTCTTCTTCTTCTCCCTCTGTGTGTGTGTGTGTGTGTGTGTGTGTGTGTGTGTGTGTGAGAGAGAGAGAGAGAGAGAGAGAGAGAGAGAGAGAGAGAGAGAAAATATACCGACTATAGTATCTTCTGAATGAGCAAGGAGAGGATCCCCGCTGCAGGTTGCAAGCGTGCAGGCAAGCTGCATAAGCTCTTGCTCACCTACTGGCTCTCTCTTTAAATAAATACCGCTAATACTTTAAAGATGTCAGATTCCTCATGCAGGTTGCACCATCCTCCTCAGCCTTCGCATGCACCTCTTGCTCCTTCTCCTTACCATCCTCCTCAGCCTTGTAAGCAGGATACACCTCCCCCAAGCCCAAGGGCTTCCTCCTCATCGCGATGCACACAGAGAGCCGTAAAACATCTTGCAAAATATTGGCTAGGCAAGTGATGAATGAGTTTGGCAGTTTCCTCAAGAGTCCCATAACTTGGAAGAAACACCCCAGCTCGAGCTTCACCATTCTCGTTGTCCTCATTGTCATCATCCAAACCTAAAAAGTTGATGGGAGCCCTATAAGAGAGCAGCTGCTCCGCCTGAACCTGCATTGTGTGCAGCTATGCTAGATTTTGCAGCTTCTTCATCACGAGGAAAAAACACAGAGAGAGAGAGAGAGAGAGAGCGAGAGAGAGAGAGAGAGAGAGAGAGAGAGAGAGAGAGAGAGAGAGAGAGAGAGAGAGAGAGAGAGAGAGAGAGAGAGAGAGAGAGAGAGAGAGAGAGAGAGAGAGAGAGAGAGAGAGATCAATTAGCATACAACCGGATGAGTAGCCGAGAGAAAGAGAGAGAGAGATTCTCTTTAAACCTCATCCACTCACGGCTGGAGACATAGAAAAACGTCTCTTTGTGTTATTTGAGCGCAAAGGCTTCTACTCTGCATCCATCGCTACAATATAGGCTTGATCCAAAGCTCGCAGAAACAACGAGAGCTAATCTGATGAGTCAACCAAAAGTGTTGAAGTGCACGCCGTCGCTTGATAATGGCCACAGCTCCATCTGCTCTAACCTCTCACATTATGCACGGGAGAGAGACAGAGAGAGAGAGAGAGAGGAGAAGAAGAAGGAAGAGAGAGAGGGAGCTGAGAGATAGATAGATAGATAGATAGATTGAATTATTGTCCATAGAGGTCAGATATGACCCATGGGACCGAAAACAAAACATTACAACCACTTTTCCTAAGTGAGAGCGATCGATACATATCAGTTAGGGACTGAGGGTCCATCAAAAGAAAAAGTAAAACCTAAGGGGGGTCTTGTGTGGCAGGGGCCGGTTTAGGAGTTCGAAACTCCTAGATGATGGCCTTCCCTCCGCGGTAAACTGCCCACTTGCCTTTGGCTCGTGCTTCACGCACTTTCTTCAGCTCTTCACCTTTGTGCTTGAATTGTGTAGGAGTGAGTTCTTTGGCTATCCAAAATCCGGTGTCTCTAAGGAGATGTGATTGCTGGAGTAGTCGAAGCCGTTCCTCTTTGTCTTTGAACTCAAGAATGACATGTCCACTAGGTGTGCGCTTGGTGTTGAATTTGTTGACGATACATTCTACCGCATCGTAGTCGATGTGGACCGGTTTAAGAGTTTCGTTGAGGAGGTCGATTAGTTTGCAGAAGTCTTGTTTGCACTCATTCCATGCTTGGGGCAGCCCTCCAATGCGAAGCTTGAGGGCATTCTCTTCTTGAAGCTGACGTTCCTGCAGTTCTGTTTTCACATAGGTTTCCACTTTGGCGAGTGCGATCGTGTGAGCTTGAGTGAATTTTTCTTCGACTTCCTTCACCTTTTTTTTTGTGAGGCCCGCCATGGAGTCAAATGGTGCCTCGAGCGTGCTAAGGCGCGCTTTGAGGTGGCGGTTTTCTTCCATGACCATGTTGAGGGCAGCTTGCAATTTTCCAATACGATCGGTTTTGCTCGGAGCTACTCGGACCGCGGCAAAGCTAGCCTGCTCTCCCCGTTGTTTTTGGGTTGTTAGTCGCCATCTTTTCACTCACTGGAGGGGGCTTTGGTGAGAACATTAGTTTACTTACTGTCGCAAACCAGAGCAAAAATGCTCACTGTCGCAAAACAAAGCAATCAATGCGCGAACCGGGGCTCTATTTGCTTGCTTAATATTGCTCAATATTGCACAGAATCAACCTTCTTACTGTTGTTTGTGAGGTCTACAAACCAGAACCATTTGCTTACTGTTGTTTGCAATCAATGTGGGAACAAAGGCTATTGCTCACAAAATCAAGCTGCTTACTGTCGTGTGTGAGGTCCCAAACCAGAACTCGGCGGCAAGAAACCAGGTTCTGCTTGGCTTCCTTCTTGTGGTCGGCAGACCAAAAATAGCTGATGTTCTCGGTCAACTGCACAGGCTTGCACATTATACCTACGATCCCACCAAATTTAAGGCTACGCCCTTCAGTACTGTCATCTGATCGAATTAGATACATGCAGTACTAGTCGGATCTGCATTACATAGCCCTATATAGTTGTTACCTCACAAGATCTTCACGAGCTCGATGCATCAGCCTTTCCAAGAGTTCCAGAAGATATAAAGACGTAGCACTCGGAGAGCGTTCCTTGAGGGGCAGGAGAAAACTGAAAATCGCTGGGTCGGCTTGGTTGTCGCAGCAGGTCGAACCAGTAAAACGATTCTTAACTCACCGGCTGTGAATCGATAGGAGGAGCAGGGCGAAGCTTGGCTAACCCCCCCCCCCCCAGGGCTGCCCCTCGCCCAGGGGGGGACTGTGGAAAACGCGAGAGAGAAGGGGAAAACTAGGGCACGAGCTTAGAGAGAGAGAGAGAGAGAGAGAGAGAGAGAGAGAGAGAGAGAGAGAAGCAGCCTTTCATCTTTGCGCTGTAGCATGCCATTAGACAAGAAAAAACAGTGACGTGAAACTACCTCTAGCCATCCACTCCGGCGTGGATGGCTACAGGCAGTTTATTTTTGGGATAATTATCAAAATACCCCTTTAGTTTGTGGAAATTTCTAATACATAGCTACTATTATTTGCTCGTCTTTTAAAATATTCAATAGATAGGCATATTCCGCGTTTTACCTCCCCCTCGCCCCGCCTCCCTCCTCTGCTCGATCTGATCCCGCCTCCCTTCTTCCTCCGCTTTCTCCCTCCTCCCCTACCTCCCTTCCCCTCCTCTCCTCTTGGTGCACAATTTCTTCCCCACTCTGCTTCCAAGACACCTTGCCTATAGAGAGTGCTTTCTCTATGCACACACATACAGAATTGAGAGAGAGAGTACGGCCTTCACCACCACGACAGCGTTGAGGGAAGGAAAGAGAGAATGGCCTTCGCAGGCTTCTGTGCATGCGAAAGAGAGGGAAAAATGCGGTTTGCAAAAACTGTGTTGCGCATGCGACAAAGAGAGAACGAGAGAATTCACACCACACATGTCTGCAAAACGAGTCGCCTCCCGAAATAGAGAGAGAGAGAGAGAGAGAGAGAGAGAGTCGCTACGACTAGAAAGAGGAAATCTGTAAAAGATTATGCATATTTTTTTAAAAAAAATTGAACCACCTACGACCTTTCAAATTAAAAAAACTCCCAATGCCACAATGGTACATACTGGCTCCGCTGATATTATATTCATCGGATACTCATCAGATTCCAGTTCTAAGTTGAGATCTCTCTCAAGAGAGTAAAAGGCGGATGAGAAATTCGAACGCGCGACATAATTATGGTACGACCTCACAATGTTCTCGTATCCAACATAGCATGCAATAGGTGTTGCGATGTTGAGCACAATTCCCTGCATATAAAAAATAGCATGAACCTCCTGCGCTCCCATAGCTGCCAGTTCCTTGCGCGACAGAATGCAGAGCAGCTGCAGCATGTGGCTGGAGCATGAGCAACCGAATTCGCCTCGCATCTCCCCCCTCGCTCAGACATTTGTCTGCAAACTTTGACACCTCTCATTCAGCTTCAAAATGGATCTCACGTGATTCTATCGTTTTTTCGATTTTCCTCAGCTGGGTACCCCCTACTTTGTGATAAATTCCCAAAATGCCTTTCAAATTTTCCAAAATTCCCAAAATACCCCTAGTTGTGAGAGTAAATTTGTCCGAAGATTAAAAAATTTGTAGCTTTTCATAAGAAGATTGATTGTCTATCAATACAAGATACTTAAACTAGAATTTGAGCTAGTTATGTAGGTTTTGGAGCTGAATTGCTTCATTATTTTTAGACATAATTGTCTTTTTTTGGGAGGTAATTTGTGACAAATTACATACTAAGCACTAAAAACAGATCTCCATTGTCAAAAAAGAATAAAGATTAGGAAAACATCAATATAAATAGTTACTGATTGCTATATTCTTTTTAAAAAAACCATCAAAGTTTAATGCGACATATCAACTCAAAAGTTCATGCATTGCAAAATAAAAGAATTGCAATTATGGGCACTTTTTGGGTCAATTATAATGATAGAAATCACCCAAATATATTCTATGTTTTCTGATCGCTTTTTCCACTCATCCAACTAGACACATCTCTCTCTCTCTCTCTCTCTCTCTCTCTCTCTCTCTCTCTCTCTCTCTCTCTCTCTCTCTCTCTCTCACACACACATACACACATTGCTTGCTCGATTTTCTCCTTGCTCAAAAATATTCGCTCGCCATACGGTAGGACTCATCTGTGCGTGCTCAACATGTTGCCACTGAAGTGTGGCTGCTGGGTGAGTATCATTCCCGCAATTATATTGTTGTTTTGTGCTTCTGGCTTGTGTGAACAGACAGCCGATAGAGGTAGTCAAGAACCATTGAGCTTTGCCGTTGGGTTCATTTGAACCGAGCCTCATTGGAAGGTGAAAATACATTAGATTTTTACATAAGTCTAGATTGTTTGACAAGTTTGTTATAAAAAACATGCCAATTAAAATGGTCTCTTGGAAAGGGTAGGGTCCCAAACCAAGGTAGCGTCAATCTCTTTCTATCTGCACAAACATGCATGGCTAAAGAGAGGAAGAGTCTCGAGAAAGTTTGAAACACTTAGAGCCGAGTCGCGCTTGGGAGGTGTGGGGACACTGGGGTTGGCATATTTCTACTAATACTCGGTCACACTCCATCGCCAAGGCAAGTGCCGGGATTTTCGTATTTCCACTGCAGTGTATTGAAAAGGTAGGGTTTAAGAGAAGTTTTCCGCAGCTAGTAGATCTGTTGTGTTCGCCTTCAACTGCACGTACATCTCCACTTGCCACCTCCTCGTCCCGGATTGTCTGCGCTCAAACCCAGCCAACCAGTAGATCTTTAATATCTTCAAGTACTTGGCGTTGGGTGCGACCAGGGGGTTAGTGGGAATAGAGTTAATACTCCGCTATTTATTTGGGAACCCCAGTACCCCTCGGTGCGGATGGAGAATTTGTAGTCATGTTCATAACATTCCTTTGAGTGCCCTATTTTTCACTTTGTATTTGAAATAACCACGCTCATTTGGGCACAACGAATGAAGGTAGTAATTGAAGAATGGTATCCATTAAATCATGGGGCCACTATGTCCAAGAATTGTTAATGTCGATGTCGCAATAACCAAGGTCCATAGCATGCAATAGCAATAGCCAAGGTCAATAAAAATACAATATCTTTCATTTGTTGTACCATTATCTGTGTGACATGCCCATAAATGGTTCCAACTATTACACCCAAGGGGAATGTTCCCTCAAGGCCATAATCAAGGAGACATGAGAAAAAATCTTCTTTTACACTTGTGGTGGTGTTTCAAAGCAATAGGTAAACCTTGACGGGTTTGCCTTTTTTGATGAAGTACCTTGTTTTTTCCTGCTCGGTTTAAAGCTCGCTGCTCCTAAGGCTCGGCACGACCCCTCTCTGGGCTCCAATCTCCTCGCTCCAGTCGTCCAAGAGAGCAATCGTCTCAACTGTCCGTGTTGCTCAAAGCCCTGAGAGACTCCTAGGGACAACATTTTGAAACGCTGCCACACCAAGGAGAAGGGGGGTGGTCAATCAGTGGAGGGAGGGGAGGTTGGACCGCCAATCAGCGTTTCAAAACGCAGATGGGAGGGGGGCAAGCTTCCTAGCCGCTGTCAAGACAACATTTCAAAATGCTATGGTAACCGGCTGTCGTCGCTATGGTCAAGCTCTGCTACTGCAGTCGGCATTTCAAAACGCACGCAGCAAGCAAAGGGAGTACCGCGGTGGCAGGCAGGGGGGGAAGTGGCTGCTCCACTGACGGCGTTTCAAAACATTGTGGACAGCACGCGAGGGGGGGGGGAGGGGGGCAGCAGTGCCGAGAGTGAAGGTGCTCGCAGAGGGTCGCACTAAAGAGCTGCGTTTTGAGATTCTGATTGGGGTGGTGATCGACACCGCTGCCACAGCAACATTTTAAAACGCTAGGAGCAATGGAGGTTTGAGTTGCCGGTGACAAGTTTTCTTTTTCTCTTTGCTCCTCCACGCCAAGGGCTTCAAGAAGCACACAACTCTGATACCATGTCAAAGTCGACGATGCGGAAGCGTAGAGACCAAGGGGAGAGAGAGAGAGAGAGAGAGAGAGAGAGAGAGAGAGAGAGAGAGAGAGAGAGAGAGAGAGTCTCCTGAACCAATCAACCTTGGCAATGAATAACTAAATGTGTATACAATGGAGGCAAGGGGTTGCTTATATAGCACCCTCAGTAAATTGCCCTACCCAAGACTTTGACAAATAAGTAAAATAAATACCTAAAAGCCAAACTAAATAATGGGATCACATTGGGCAGTTCACTTGAGATGCCTAAAGTTTAACATGAAGGAGCCGGGGTGGATCTGTACCGAATCGGCTGTGGTTAGGCTTGACGGGTACGCAACGAAAAGTGTAGCGAAATTTGTTTGTACCGTGACCCCATCCGAGCAGGCTCTATTGCTTCCTTGCTCCTCGGTGCATGTTGCCGACATCGCCATGGATTTTTTGAAGGTGATTTTACACATGGTGGATCACCCTAAGGGGCCTATCCCACAACGGGTCATCGGGTATGGACAGGAAATAGGGTGTCGGTAATGGGTAGCATGTGGGTCATACGATGGCCAGAGAAGCCATGTGATGCTTGCATGGGATTGAAAATTCGTGTTTCAAAATTAAGTCTAAACTACCAAGGCATGTCAATTGTGGATAAAACGACAGCAAGCAATCACATTCTACATGCATAGCATGCAAGGTGCACTGTGTTGATGGCCGAAGTAAAAGCTCCAATGTGTTCAAAGTAGAAGCACGACCATGATTAGAGTCGGCAAATTCGGAAGCTTGATAGAAAACAAGGGAGGCAACCTTCTATGCTTCCGAAAGTGGAACTCTCTATGAGGTGTTTTGTTTTTGTTTCAAACATGGTACATCTTGCTACAGGTTTGGATCAGGCAAGGCCTTCGACAGTAGGAAGTAGGAAAACTCTTGACAAACAATAGATGTATTATTACGACGGCAAGGCTAGTCGGCATGAGTACGTAAAAAGTCAAGCAAGGCTTGAGTGAAAAATGATCTCGTTTAAGAGCAAGGCTTCTTCCCATGCCTGGCAAAGGTCAGGGCATGGTAGTGCTTGAGAATCTCATGGAGATCGGCACGTCCATTGCTAGCCTTGATGAAGGAGGCACAAGTACTCGGCTATTAACTACAATTTCAAAAAGATGTCAAGCAAGTTGTTAGGGCCTGATTTCTAGGCAAAATGTCTGCCCATGATGCACTCAAACAAGGACATGATCCACCATTGTTGGCGAAGCGTGATCTGACAAGTTTTCTAAGACATCACACAGGAGCAAGGCTCCGTCTTCAAATCCTCAAGATAACAGTAATCAAGCCAAGCAAGTATGAGTTACATCTCTTGCAAGTATTTTTTTGTTTTTCAATACATTGCACAATTCGACAAGGTCGATTATTTATGAATGCTCGACAAGGTCGACTTTCTTTTGCTATGAGCACCGGAACTCCATGAGTACTTATGTGACGCAAGGCTTCCCTTTTGACATTGACATCGCGGTTTCCAAAGTTTGAAATATGCTATTTGTAAGGATTCTAGTTACTAATCCTTAATTAAGTACTTAAACTCATGATTAAGACTTAAGAAACTTGAACTGTACTCAGAGACAAGACTCTGCGTTTGATTGATTGAATGCTTGAAATGTGTTACAAGGGCGTTCTTATAGAAACTAAAGAGACACGATGAAGAGACATGACCATAGGTCAAAAGACATGACTTTAGGCCAATAGTCGTGTCTCTTTGCTGTAGAGTCATGACCCTTCAGCGTAAAGGTACAGCCATTCGTTGAAGAGGCATGACTATTCGCCGAACATGTGTTGTTATGGGCGTGTATAGAGCTAGAAGAGAGTAAGAGGAGGCGCTCACAATGTACAAGAACTTGGACTTGATGATAAGTTTAATATTGATTACAACACTTAATAATTTATTAAGAGAGCTAGATACAAGACTTGGATTACATGACTTGAGTTCAAGACAAGGCTTGATTGCAAGGACGAGACTTGAACATAAGAACTAGAAGAGGGATTTCCTCATAGGAGCCTCACAACTAGTGTTGGCAAGACTAAGGGGCTTGTGGCCCAAGACCCCTATTTATACTAGTGCTTGAGGAGGTTACTTGAGGAGGTTAGAACTTTCTAGGTTCTTCTTGAGGAGGTTAGAATCTTCTAGAACCTTCTTGATCCTTCTAGTTCTTCTAGAACCTTCTGGATCCTTCTTCAACTTTCTAGAGCTTACCAGAAACTTCTAGATTCTTCCGGAATGTTCTCCAAGCTTCTAGAAACTTCTTGATCCTTCTAATTCTTCTAGAACCTTCTAGATCCTTCTTCAACTTTCTAGAGCTTTTCAGAAACTTCTAGATTCTTATAGAATCTTCTCCAAGCTTCTAGAAACTTCTAGAATCTCCTTGATACTTTTAGAACCTTCTAGAATCTTCTAGATTCTTCTAGAACCTTCTAGTGATGATGTAGGCGATAGCATAGACGATGATGCAGGTAGTGAGACTGACTCTCAAGCATCCATGACATTATCCCCTCCTCTAGCGACAAGTTCCACGAGGAGCAGTGGTGTTCCTTGACTGGGGCTTCTATGGATGCTATCGATGGAACTCTTGGACTTTGAGAGATGCATGCTGAAGATTGTGTGTTGGTTCCCAGGTTCGTTCACTGACATCATAGCCTTTCCAATGCACCAAGTACTGTAACCTGCCACGCAAAACTCGAGAATCTAGGACTTTCTCGACCTCATATTCGTCATGTCCTTGAATCTCAATCGGAGGAGGTGGTTGTAGGGCTCTTCCTGGGATCTTAGATGTGTGACAAGGTTCTAGGACTGAGACATGAAAGACTGGATGGATTTTCATGGATGAGGGCAACTGGAGTCGATAGGTGAGTGGATTGACTTGACATATAATTTTAAATGGGCCAAGCCTTCGATAATCAAGCTTTTGACAGGGACGAGTTGAACGCAGATTACGTCGGAGGAGCCACACTTTATCCCCTTCTTTGTATTTTGGATGTTGCATGCGATGGAAATCTGCACTATCCTTATACTTGGATTGAGCTTCTTTGATATGAATTGTAAGTTCTTTGTGAACTGTAGATAATTGTTGTGTAAGATGAATAGCAGCTGGATTCTTGACTTGATGGTGTCTGTGGATATCCTATTTCGGATGTTAACCATAATTAGCAAAGAATGGAATGTGACAGGTGGAGGCATGAAAACTGTTATTATTAGAGAATTCTGGTAGCGGTAGGAGCTTGACCCAATTATCTTGGTGATAGTTGATAGTACAACGAAGATTACTGTTCCAAAACTTGATTTACTCTCTCTGTTTGTCCATCACTTTGTGGGTGATTGGCTGAGGAGAGGTTGATTTGTACTTCGAGTAGCTTGAATAAGCTTTCTCAAAAGCTAGAGATGAATTGTTGGCCTCGATCAGAAATTATGTCATCCGGTAATTCGTGATAACGATAGATATGTTGTAGAAAGAGTTTGGCCGTATCTTCACTGGTGATGGTTTTAGCGGTTGGAATGAAGTGTGCCATTTTTGTAAACCGATCCACGACTACTAAAATGGAGTCAAATCCTTGTGACAAGGGTAGCTCTACAATGAAATCCATGGAGATGGATGACCATGGTTTGCTTGGAATGGGCAAGGGATGGAGTAACCCATGAGGACGATGACGAGGGGCCTTTGATCTATTGCAAGTGTCACAAGTGCCTACATACTCCTTGACAAGCTTCCACATTTGAGGCCACCAAAAGTCACGGGAGAGAAGCTCAATTGTCTTATTAATCCCAAAATGCCCTGCTGATGGAAGATCGTGCCGTTGCTAAAGTACCTCCAAGCGTGTTGATCCTGGCGGAATATAGAGAAGACCCTTATAATAAAGTAGTCCATTAATTTCTTGAAAGTCCTCATTAACCTCTTGTCCTTATAGTTGTTGTCTAATATTTTGAGCAAGTGGGTCTTTGGCAATTTGTGTCTTCACCTTAGAAAGAAAAATAGAATCTTCATGAGCTTGGCTCATGGTGGCGTTTAGCTTAAACTGCTCAGGTTTCAAAATCACTAACTCTTGTTGATCAAATGCTGCGTCGCCTTTTCTAGCTGCAAGGTAGGATCTTCTTGATAAGGTATCTGGCTTACCTTGCTGATGGCCAGGTCTATAAGAGATAAGAAAATCAAACCTTGATAGGATACCACTCCACCTGGCTTGGCGATGATTCAAGACACGGGATGCCATGAAGTATTCCAAATTCTTGTGATCTGTATAGACAGTGATCTTATGAGGAGCTTCTTCAAGTAGGTGACGCCAAGCGTTGAAGGAGTCGATGATTGCTAAGAGCTCTTTGTCATGGATTTCATAATTGACTTGCGGGAATGAAAAGCCACTGGATGTACTCGACCATCCTCTCCTACTTGGGATAGAATAGCGCCAAGGGCAAAATCTGAAGTGTCTGTTTCTAGGATGAAAGGCTTTGTGTGAATTAGAATGGGTGCGGTTGTGAAAGCTTGCTTGAGAGTCTAAAAAGCTTTCGCGGCCTCTGAGTCCTAGACAAACTTATTATGGCCTATCAACCTTGTGAGTGCTGTAACCGCCTTGGAGTATCCTTGTATAAAGATACGATAGAAATTTGCAAATCCGAGGAAACATTGAACATCTCTTATCGAGGTAGGTGTCTCCCAATCAAGGATGGTTTGAACCTTCTTTGGATCCATGGAGATTCCCTTTTCAGAGATAACATAACCAAGAAATTTCACCTTAGATTGATGAAAAGAGCACTTCTCTAACTTTGCATATAGCCCTGATGCACGAAGCTTTTCAAGCACTAATCGTACATGGTGCTCATGCTTTTTGAATTTGGGTTCTATCACTAGGTCCAACGTTTTCTTCCATCTCAAATAACCTATTCAACAAAGCATAAAACAATGAGTAGATAACTAAAGTAACAACAAAGATACTCACATATCACAAAGACGTACATCTCTACACACAATGATTTTGATGATAAAATATAGCCACACAACAATTTAAAGGTATTTTAAAATTTCAAGTATTGTGTTTATTATGCTTTAACACAAGAGATCGCCAAATACGTTTTTTATTGTTTCTACTTTAACAAAGAATAACATCCATGACAACTCATGCTAACTCCACAGTATGGCTCAAAATTTTTAGATTATGTAGTATTTTTCTTTAAGGTTACTTTACATGCATAGTCAAATATATAGACCTACTTAATCGATAGTTTTGATATTCTCTAAAAACACATATATTAATCTTTGTAGACGAATAAATATCAATTTTTAGAACCTCAAGCATCATAGCATGATAAATGCAAGTAATCTTTAAACCATAAAACTATGTGTTTTCAAATTAAAATGCATAAAATTAATAGCATACATACAATGCACATTGCACACCCAATGAAGGATGTCTTTTGTACCCAATTAAGGATACTTTACACATTTGTCTCATTGGAATTTAATTTAAACTTCCACCACTCAAAAGAGGCAACAAAGTGTCACAAGTGTCCTGTGAGCTTACATTACTGTCACTAGTACATGACAACAGCAAGGGTTGAACAAAATTTTCCACAAACACAACATCTCATGAGACCAAGGTATGCTTTGTTTGCGGATGATAAAACTTGTAACTTTTGCTTTCCTTAATACTCTAGTATAAGACAATAGACCCTTGTTTAATGTGGATCATATCAAATATCAAGAATCAATACTCGCTCCTAAGCAAGACTCTTATCTCCATCAAATCGTTTATAAAACAATAAAAAGGAGCAAGCAACATATAAATTACCTGTGCTACTCAAATGCAAACAAGCTCAAGTGACTTCAACTTTGTCCATAAATCTCCACAGGTAATAGCTACGAACCACATCTGCCCACAATTAAAAGAACTCAAGACTAGTGGCTCACTAGCCGTAGGCGAGCCTATAAGGAAAGATGATTGTCCCTAAAATAAGGACATTCTTCCCAAAAAGGACCCTTCTAGCCAACCGGGAGTTCTAAACAAAGGAAATATTTTCCAAAAAGCTAAAAATGCGGCTAATCATCTGCTATTTATAGTTATGACATAGTACGTCAGAATTTAGATATTCTTGACCGGCCCGCCAGAAATATCTAAATCCCGGAGGGTTTATAGACAGAACAAGTTTAAGCCAATTATTGCAAAAGTTGTGTGAATATATATGTGATCACAACATAAATTGTGTTATTAATGTGTTCACTCATTTGTGAACACGTTAATGAAATCCCTAGTTTCATCCCCGTTTCATCCAATAGGGGGACCTCCTCCCCATGTCAAACATGGAGGGCAACCATCTCTATCCTATGCGTAGGCGGTTCAAGAGTGCCCCTCCTTCAAGCCTATTGCATTTATGCATCAACATCTTTAGCATGACCTCTTCCACTCACCTAGAACTAATATGGTGATACAAAGGGAAGCACCAACACCCATAATGTTCCACCAACTTCCGCATCAACAAGTAAATCTCAATATTGTCCGCCATAATGGATACTTTTCTATTGTCTCAAATGTCTGGCAAAACATTGAAAATGCCCAAGAGGCCATGCCCATTAAACCCCAATCTCCCAATGTTGGCAATGTTCGAACATCTCCCAAAGCTGTAGAAGACCATAACTATGTGGTAAAGAACCAATTGATGTAGAGGATTCCTCCCTCAATGCTGATGAACATGAAGCAACAGATGGGAAAATAGTGGTGAATACTGCATAATTGACCCAGTGGTTTAAACAGATGCAAGAGAGAGTTGGTCTTTGTCATGGTATCCGTCCTCCAATTAAAGTTTTGAAGTAGTGGATATCTCAAGAATGGGAATCTAGAAACATCTTCCCCTCTCAGGTGTAATACCTACCGAACAACTACACTCCAATGTCAGTCTTCAAATGGCATATAGGCTTTGAACCTAAAGGGAAGAAGCCTTCTAGCATTCCTATTTGGGTGGACTTTTGTGAATTCCCTATTGAGTTCTATCCTTGGCTTAAATAGTTAGGGAGCCAAGTGGGTAAAGTCTTAGGGCAAAAGCCCTCCAATGGCATCAATCCCAAATGGGACCATTGATAATATGTTAAGAGATATTGTGCTCATCAAAGACCAACAAGGACAGATTCTGCATGCACAAATGGTGGTTTATAGGAACTTACCCAATGCTTGTTTTCATTGTCTAAAACAAGCTCATCTCATAAAAGACTGCCCATATCTTGCCAGTAAATTACAGAAATAAACTAATAATTTCAAGGAAGTCAAAGTTACAAAAACAGAAACACTCCTCGAGGAAACAACAATAGGAATGTAAATAAGTTTGGAGCTTTGCTTGAAGAGGTATTTGACCCTTCCCTGATTGAAGAGGAGGGGGAGCCTAAAAATAATCCTTCTTAATTTGACAACCCTAATGATGTTACTCATTAATCTTCTCATGAACAGGCAACAATAGCATCCCCCAATAGTTGAAAGAAATGATACCACCTGAGAGTCCAATGGATAATGCCAAGGGTCTTTCCTTAGATTCAAAATCCTTATACACTAAGGCCAACATAGCTACAACTCAAATTTTATAGAAATCTCGTCAACAAGCAGCTATGCAATCAGATGAGAGAGGTGATGTGGACCACTTCAGTTGAGAATTGCAAAATCATGATAATGTTGAGTTGAATAAGTTCTCTCAATCTCCTGATGCCTCAGTTGATATCCTCATGACACAAGCTGAAGAAGAAACCCTGCCACAACTTGGTGTTAAACCCAAAAAGAAAAAAGAAAAGAACAACGATCCCAACAGAGTTTTAGAGGCTTTTGTCAAAACCTCCAAAGCTTTTAAAAAATGAACCAATCCATCAGAGGCCTTTCCTACAATTGCAAGGGTTTAATCGACCCTTTAAGAGCTATAAGTATTAAAAACTGGATTACTGAAATTGATCTTCAAACAAATTTATTTTCTTATAGGAGATTAAAGTCAAGGGTTTTTCTTTGGATGCTAATCTAAAGAAAATCAGTAGTGTCCACAAATGGTTCTACACTAACCATCCTCCAGGTAAAGGAGGGGCTGCCATTGAGATACAACTCAAGCATGAACATGCCATTACAGACATAAAGCAAAGTCAAAAAGGACAATGGATAGCAGTTTCATTGAAGGAGCTTCTGAACTACATAGTAGTCAGTCTATATGCTTCCAATTCTATTTCTGATAGGACTCTCACGTGGACAGAGCTTAATGAACTACCCTCCCCTTTGCTTATTGTTGGTGATTTTAACATGGTTACCAATATTAATGACAGACTTAATGCATTAGGTCAAAACATCCAAGGAAATGAAAAATTGTTTTGGGATGAGCTTATTGATAGGCACACTTTGATGGATGCTTCAAAACACAGGTTTTACATGGTGCAATAATCAACAAGTATCTTGCCAAAAGTGTCATGGAAAATATGTTGTTGTCTAAAGGAACAAGGAGGCCTAGGCATTCTCAATATGGTTTGGTTGGCTTTACAAATCAAAAGGTTGGGGCCTTTCAAGGAAGGCTCACAAATGCTTCAAATCTGGCCTTAGATGCTGAAAGGACATCTTCAAAGATGGAGTGGTACTGTTTCTAGAGGAGCTTATGCTCACATTTACCATTTCCAAGGTTGTGTAGAGCTAGCTTATGAAAGAAGTAAAGTATTCTCAACAAAGCTACAACAATGCTTTAAGAGCAGTCACCTTACTTTGTCAGAGATGTGTCATCATGTTTAACTCCATAAATGTAGACCCTACAGGATGGACTCAAATCTAGTGAAAAACCTCAACAGAAGGTGGGATCTTCAATGGCAAACAAAACAATGGGAATACAGATTTAAATGTCTCTGGGACTTTCCTCTCATGTGGTTAGTGTTACATCAGGGGCTATGGACATGAGCTAAAGCCTAGAAGTTGGGTATATCAAATGGCATTTGTTCTAGATGTAGAAGGCATGAAGAATCTGTGATCCTATTTGTATCTTGTAATTCCAATTTTTTGTTCAAAGTTGAACTTCAAAAATCCTGTCACACTATTAATTGGAGAGCCATTCTATTGGGTGAGTGTAGTTTTTTGGGTATCCCACTTTGGACTACCCTCATAGGGGCCTTTTTATGGATGATATGGTTGGAGAGGTGTAAAGCTACTTTTGGCCTCAATCACTCTAGTTCCCCTCTACCACTGTCTTTCAGCTTAAGAGGGATTATAATGGACTGTATGAATCTTGTCAAAGTAGCCTCACGTGTTGAAGTCAAAACTATCCAAAAGTCTACTACGTGGCAAAGTGGAGACACATGTGTTTTTTCATGTATGAGTCTTCAGGACTGAATCTTGCTCAGAGATACCTTCAGTTGTAATCTTTTTCTTTTTTGTTAAGATGTCCCCTTTCCCCTTTCCCTGGGTACTTTGTACTTTCCTTCCCTTTTTTAATTCGACTCTCTTCTACAAACTAGTATGCCTTGATTGATTTGCTATGGAAATGGTGTGAATTAAACAAGAGAAGCAATGTTGTACCTTTCATGTCATATCATCTCTTATTCTGAAAGCTCCATAGCATCTCTCCTCGAAGCTTTCGCCAAAAACTCTAAGACCTCGCATCACAAATGAGATTTTGCAGTAAAAAATGTGTAGATGTGAAAATTTTCACGTTATAATAAAAATGGAGAGATGCATTGCGTGCATTTGCAATGCTTGTGCCCATTAAAAAACGAAAAAACCATACGTATGTATGGTGTGGAGTTCTCACCATTGTCCACAATTATAATAATACCGTAGGGAACGTGCCCTTCCCCTGCCACTTTTATCACCTCCAATATTGAAGGGGGACTTATGCTTCCCCTCCAATGTTGGAGGGATTTTCTAATTGTAAAAATACTATAGTTGTACAAGGAAGAACTCATTACCGATGTTTTATGAAGACATGTATCATTCCACGTTGTTGTCGTGTATTGTCCATGTGTCCCTTTGTTTGGCATCAAAAACATTCTTCAGTCCTTGTCACCTTCATCTAATTTTTTTTTGAATGAAAATGACGTAGATTTTTAATTCATTACTTTAATGTGTACATGATGCAATCTAAGTACTTTTGGGATCACATAAAGGAATCAAAATATGGAATATAAGTGTACCTTTGGTATTGGTTGTGTGGATCAAAGCACAATCTTGGATGGATACGCATCTAGACCTTCCTTACATTGTTCGCCACCTTCCCAATAGTATATGTTCTGCCATCAGCATCCTTTGCAAACATGTCGACTGTCGCATTTACTTTTGCTATCATGCCTACCATTACCTGTGCTACTTTTGTTGTACTTGGTTTCAAGGTATGTTGAATCTGCCTTAATGTCCATGCGTAGGCTCACACGCACACATACACAATGTCGCAGTCTTTGGGGCACCCCAATTGGCATACATGTCGATCAAAACACGTCTAAGCACGACATCTTTCTCCAAGAGCCCTTGCTTCGCATCTGTTGAAAACAACTTAGAGCTTTGGGGTGCTACCCTTTTGGAGCAAATCCTGCAATTTAAAGAGAGGCCATCGCTTCGCATTTGTTAGACTTAGACTAGAGCTTTCTAGCCCTACCCTTGTGGGGCAAATCCTGTAATCAGCGCGTTCCAAGAGTCCACACTCCGGACAAGAAGATTTTCAAGAAGTTCTTGCACTCTTTGACGTGCACCACATTTACCAAACATGTCAACTAAGGCATTTCCAAGCACGACATCTTTTTCAAGAACCCCTGACTAACAATATCAACGTGAATTTTTATGCCCATATCAGCATCTTACGTAGAGCCACATGCCTTCAAGCTGTACGCGTATGTGATTGCATTACGAGAGAGGCCCTCACTTTGCATCCACCGAAAATAGCCTAGAGCTTTTTTATCGTTCTCCTGTTGTGCGTATCCCGCAGTCAATGCACTCGAAGAAATGATGTTCTAGATAGGAAGCTCCTCAAGCACTAGCTTTTTACCCTGCTCCTATTGTGCATATCCCGCAATCAGTGCATGCCATTTCAAATAGTAAGCTCCTCAAGCACTTTTTGTGCTTCCTGAAGTGCACCACATTTGGCATAGGAATCGACCAACGCAGTACCAAGCACGACATTTCTTTTCAAGAGCATCTTGCATAGAACTACATGTCTTCAAGATGCACACTTGTGTGATTGCATTAGGAGAGGTCCTTGATTTGCATCCGCTGAAAATAGTCGAGAGCATTCTGGCCCTGCTCCTGTTGTGTGTGAGATTGCATCAGGAGAGGTCCTTGCTTTGCATCTGCTAAAAACAGTCTAGAGCTTTCTGACCTGCTCCTATTGTACATATCTCACAATCAATGCACTCCAAGAGGCGACGTACCGGACAGGAAGCTTCTCAAGCACTCACTTTCTAGCCCTGTTCCTGTTGGCCATAGCTGCCTCGGGGTCATTCTCAAGTGTCCTCAGGAGCCGGCTAAGCCCAAGCACGACATCTCTTTTCAAGAGCATCTTGCATAGAGCCACATACCTTATACATGCATAGGTGATAGTGTCTCTCGCTGTGCATCTATTGAAAAAAGTCCCAAGCTTCCTGGCCTTGCCCCTATTGGGCGTATCCTGCAATTAGTGCATTCCAAGAGATAACATCCCGCCCAAGAGCACCACATTTGGCATACATATCAACAAAGACATTGCTAAGCACACCAATAGTTTGCAAAAGCCCCTGACTAACCCCAGCTTGGAGATTTTTGGCCCTGCTCTTGTTGCACGTATCCCACAATCAATGCAGTCCAAGAGACGACATTTTGGACAAGAAGCTCCTCGAGCACTTTTTGTGCTTTTTGAAGTGCAACACATTTGGCATACATATGGACTGAGGCATTGCCAAGCACGACAACAGCCCCTGACTGAATTTTTAAACCCATATCATCATCTTGCATAGAGTCACATGCCTTCAAGATGCATGCCTAGGTTATTGCATCGGGACAGAGGCCCTCACCTTGCATTTGTTGAAATCAGCCTAGAGCTTTCTGGCCCTACTCCTATTCGCGTATCCCCCAATTAGTGCACGCCATTCCGAAAAGTAAGCTCCTCTAGCCTTTGTACTTTCTGAAGTGCACCACATTTGACATTCATATCGACGAAGGCATTGCCAAGCACGATTTCTCTTTTTAATAGCATCTTGCATAAAGCCACATGCCGAAGAAAGGCCCTCACTTCCCATTTGCTGAAAACAGCCCAAAGCTCGTCAAGGACTTGGTGCGCTCAAACAAGTCCATCACGCTTGACATACAAACTAACTAACGTGTTGGCTAAGTATGTGTTATTTTCAAGTAACCCACTATCGCAAATATCAGCATGTATCCTGTTGCTTGGTACAAATCCTTTTTTTCAACACAGTCTTTAAGTGAGCTCACAAAAGAAAGACTCGTCTCTTACTCTCCATGTTTGCTTGTGTAGTGGATATTTCTCTGCCCTGTGAAAATGAAAACGAGTGCTGCATAGAGAGAATCAAGTGTGTGTGTGTGTGTGGGGGGGGGGGGGGTGTGCACGCATACAAAGAGTGCTTTATGAAGCATAGCACATCTGGAATACATGTCAACCAAGGCAATGCCAAGTACAACGTTTCTTTTCTACAGCCCCTGGCTAGCAATATCATCGTGAATTCCTTTGCCCATATTAGCATCTTTCCTAATGCCACAAGCCTTCAAGATACAAGACTACGTGATTGCATTTGGATAGCTTCCCTCTCTTTGCATCTGCTAAAACCAGCCCAGAGCTTCTTGGCCCAACCTCTGTTGGGCATATCCCGTGATTAGTACATTTCCATAGATTACATTCGAGACAGAAAGCCCTTTTTGTGCTTTATGAAGTACACCACCTTTGGCATACATGTCAACCAAGGCAGTGCCAAGCACGAAGTTTTTTGTCAACAGTCCCTGAATAACAATATCATTGTGAACACTTTACCGATACCAACATCTTGCATGATGCCAGATGTCTTCAAGCTACACATGTAGGTGATTGCATTTGCTCTCATTGCATCTGCTAAAAACAGCCCAGGGCTACCTGGCTCCGTATGCTTTCAAGATGCACGCATAGGTGATTTCATCTGGACAAAGGCCATCACTTTGCATACGCTGAAAACAACCTAGAGCTATTTTTCCCTGCTCCTGTTGTGGGTATCTCGCAATCAGTGCATTCCAAGAGACATCGTTTCAAATAGTAAGCTCCTCAAGCTGCTTTTGAAGTGAACCACATTTGGCATACATATCGAGCAGTGCTATGCACACAACTTGTCAAGGACTTGCTACGCTTGGACAAGTAGACGACGCTTGACATACATACTGACTAACGTGTTGGCTAAGTATGTGTTATTTTCAAGTAACCCACTATCGCACTTGGATCCTACTGCCTTGGTAAGATTTCTGGCCCTGCTCCTGTTGTGCATATCCCGCAATCAATGCACTCCAAGAGACGACGTCTCGAATAGGAAGCTCCTCAAGAACTTTATGTGCTTTTTAAAGTGCACCACATTCGGCAAGCAGGGCAATGCCAAGCACGAAGTTTTCTGTCAATAGCCCTTGAATAACAACATGCCTTCAAGATGCACGCGTAGGTGATTTCATCTGAACAAAGGCCATCACTTTGCATCTGCTGAAAATAGCCTAGAGCTTTTTGTCCCTGCTCCTGTTTGTCGGTATCCAGCAATCAATGCATTCCAAGAGATGCCGTTTCAAACAGTACACTCTTCAATCTGCTCTTGAAGTGTGCCACATTTGGTATACATATCGAGTAGTGGCAAGCACAACGTCAGCTCGACAAGGACTTATTGCGCTCGAGCAAGTAAACGACGCTTGATATACATACTAACTAACGTGTTGGCTAAGTATGTGTTATTTTCAAGTAACCCACTATCACAAATGTATCCTGCTGCCTTGGTAAGATTTCTGGCCCTGCTCCTGTTGTGCATATCCCGCAATCAATGCACTCCAAGAGAATTCCGGACAGGAAGCTTCTCAAGCACTTTCTGTGCTTTTTGAAGTGCACCACATTTGGCATACATATCGAGCACACACAGGCAAGGCAGTGCCAAGCACGAAGTTTTCTGTCAACGGCCCGTGAATAACAATATCATCGTGAACTCTTTTGCCGATAGCAACTGCATGATGCCAGATGCCTTCAAGCTGCATGTGTAGGTGATTGCATTTGCTCTCTTTGCATTTGCTGAAACAGCCTTAGCTACCTGGCCATGCCTGCCTTCAAGATGCACGTGTAGGTGATTTCATCTGGACAAAAGCCATCACTTTGCATTTGCTGAAAACAGCCTATAGCTTTTGTCCCTGCTCCCGCTGTGGGTATCCCGCAATCAGTGCATTTCAAGAGACACCGTTTCCAATGGCAATGGCGGAAGGGGTTGCAGCTCTCTCGCTCTCTCTCTCTCTCTCTCTCTCTCTCTCTCTCTCTCTCTCTCTCTCTCGGAGCGGTCGATTGCTGCAGCGCTCCTCTCTTGAAGCTTGTCTTATATACGTACATCTGTCTTCACGAAGCCTGTTGACTGTTCTCGCTTTGTTGTGCCTGTCTATTGTTGGCAGTTGCAGAAAATCGCACCGTGAAAGGCGACAGAGAAGTACGAGGAGGGCGGCCTCTTACTTTGCGCTCCAAACAAAAATAGCTTTACTAGTTCTTTTATCAAATCAACGCATGCCAAGTGGCATGCCTCCCCTTCCTCTATTGCAAAATTCGATCTTACATAATCAAGGTAAAAAAAAAAAACCCCCCGGCCAACCTTCTGCTTAATTTATAGCTCATCAAACGCATGATGGTTACACAATCAATGGGCAGGTGCTCTGCCAAGTTTGGGGATGGACATGCGTGCTTTACACACCAGCCAGCCCAGTTTCGAATAAGAATTCAATAAACCACTTGCTTTTCAGCAAAGCATTCGTACCCTGTTGGTTGTGCCACCTGGTTGAGGATGCCGTGCCCCGCCAACAATGGACAGGGGGGTTTTGGCCGTCATTGTTTTTGGGCGCTGGTCCTTTTGCTAGACCAATCAGCGTTTGCCGGCTGGAATCCACTCGAGCATGCCCATCGTTGGCCACGCGATGTGTAACGAGCCTCATTCAATTGATGATGGAGTGGTACAATCCTTAAATGCACCCTTTGGGTGCGTTTGGCTATGAAATCTCCACTTTTGCTGATGAGCGTGCCAAGTTGAGGTCCGGGAGCTGCGAAATTGACGACTGAAGCTGATCCATGGTGTTTCTCATCATTGTACGGGGCAAATCGAAGTGGTGGAAAGGTCGCGAGATGCCTGCGAGCTGATATGATGAGGATGTGAGGCTCAATGAAAATGAAGAAACTGTGGCTATTTGCCGATTGAGGGGGCTTATGAACAGCGGAGAATGTGAGAGCACAATTGTAAGTATGGTGTAGAGCACAATTGTAAGTATGGTGTAGTTCTGCAAGCGGTGAAGGAACTTGCCGCTGCGCCCCTTCCTTCATCCGGGAAGGTGGCCTATATTTATTTGACACAGACATTCCATGAGCTAGAAGGGACAAGAAACAAAAGATCTTCAACAAAGCATGGCTAGCACCCATAGCTGTGGAGGTTTTGAGAGAGAGAGAGAGAGAGAGAGAGAGAGAGAGAGAGTCTCACAATAGCGACACAGGAAGAAGGGCTAGAGCTCTTTATCAAGACTATATGCACATAGTGCGGGGTAGGCTATGGACCTACGCTGTTTTCCAAATGCAATCAGCCATGCTTACGTCTTCAAGGCATTCGACATTATGCAAGACGTTGACACGACCAATCAAACCTGATGAGATTGTTAGTCAGGGGCTTCTAAAAATTAACGGTGTTTGACTTGCATGCTAGTTGTGGTCTTTCAAGAGCGCAAGTTGTTTCCGGGCTTTGTGACAAGGATGTCGTCTCTTCGACCACAATGTTTGCAAGGGCAGGAAGCTGTGGGCTCTTTTCGGCGGATGCGAAGCAAGGGTGTCTCTACCATATCAGATTATGATTCTACATTTTGGGAATAGTTTGCAGGCATTGCTGAAAATGAGGACGAAGCTGATTGTGACTTTGCAATGGAGGTCCAAGCAGATTAATCAAACACATGCAACTCTTTGACGTGAGGCTGACCACCACATTTGTACGACAGGGCCAGGATGCTTTGGGCTGATTTCGGCAGTGCGAAGTGAAGGTGTCTCTCTAAATGCAATCACATACGTGTACACCTTGAAGGCAAGGTCAGGGTCAGGAAGCTCTGAGCTGTTTTCGGCGGATGTAAAGCAAGGACTGATCCACTTGGTCTCCAACGGAAGATCAATTGAGATATTCGAGACGACACACACACACAATCCTCCCGCTAGGGTTAGAAACTCACTACTGTTTCGCTTCTCTGCATCGACGGAGCTTCGAGCAACTGAACAAAAGCCCCTTGAGAAGGCAGATGGTACAAATTCTATTGTAGATAACACTTTGCAACAAATGTGATAGCAGGAATGGTGTTGGCCATCTCTTTCAAATCAGGGATGGAGTCTTCACGTTCGGCACTACTCAAAAGGAGGACTGCCTTGGTCATGCTTGGCACTACCTTGGTCGACATGTATGCCTACTGTGGTGCACTTTGTAAAGAACAAAACGTGCTTGAGGAGCTTGCTGTATGAGATGTCGTCTTTTAGAATGCACTGATTGTGGGATATGCACAACTTGGGCAGGGCCAAGATGCTCTGGGCTGTTTTTGGTGGATGCGAAAAGAGGGTGTCTTTCCAAAATCAGGCAAGAAGACTTCACGTTAGGCACTACTCAAAAGGAGGGCTTCCTTGATCGTGCTTGGGAATACCTTGGTTGACATTTGTGCCAAATATGGTGCACTTCGTAAAGCACAAAACATGCTTGAGAAGCCTGCTGTTTGAGATGTCGTCTCTTGGAATGCACTGATTGTGGGATATGCCCAACTTAGGCAAGGCCAAGATACTCTGGGCTGTTTTTGGCAGCTGCGAAGCGAGGGTGTCTTTCCAAATACAATCACATACTTGTGCATCTTAAAGGCGAGGTCACGGTCAGGAAGCTCTGGGTTGTTTTCTGCGGATGCGAAGCAAGGGTGTCCCTCGCACATCAGATTATGATTTTACATTTTGGGAAAAGTTTGCAGGCGTCGCTCAAAAGGATGACGAAGCTGTTGTTACTTTGCAATGGAGATCCAAGCGGGTTGATCAAACACATGCACCTCTTTGATGTGAGGCTGGCGACCACATTTGTATGACAGGGCCAAGATGCTCTCAGCTATTTTCGGCGGATGCGAAGCGAGGTGTCTCTCCAAATGCAATCGCATACGTGTGCACCTTGAAGGCAATGTCAGGGTTATGAAGCTCTGTGCTTTTTTCGGCGGTGGATCCGAAGCAAGGGCTGATCCACTTGGGAAGGTAGATGCTACAGATTCTATTGTAGATAATACTTTACAATTCTATTGTAGATAACACTCTACAATAAATGCGGCAGCAGGAATGGTGTTGAATGTCTCCTCTAAATGAGGCATGGAGTCTTCATGTTCGGCACTACTCAATAAGAGGGCTTCCTTGGTCGTGCTTGGCACTACCTTGGTCGACATGTATTCCAAATGTGGTGCACTTCATAAAGCACAAAACGTGCTTGAGGAGCTTGCTCTATGAGATGTCCTCTCTTGGAATGTACGGATTGTGGGATATGCCCAACTAGGGCAGGGCCAAGAAGCTCTGGTGTGTTTCCAAATGCAATTACATACGTGTGCATCTAAAGGCGAGGTCAGGGTCAGGAAGCTATGGGCTGTTTTCGGCATATGCGAAGCAAGGGTGTCTCTCGCACATTAGATCATAATTGTACATTCTGGGAAAATTTTGCAGGCGTTGCTGAAAAGGATAAGTTGATTGTGACTTTGCTATGGAGGTCCAAGCGGATTGATCAAACACATGCAGCTCTTTGATGTGAGGCCGACCACCACATTTGTACGACAGCACGAAGATGCTCTGGACCATTTTTGGCGGATGCAAAGCGAGAGTGTCTCTCCAAATGCAATCACATACGTGTGCACCTTGAAGGCACGGTCAGGGTCAGGAAGCTTCAGGCTATTTTCAGCGGATACGAAGCAAAGGCTGATGCACTTGGCCTTCAACGGCAGATCAATTGACACATTTTGCAGACTAAACATAGACACACACAAAATCCTCCTGCGAGGGTTAGAAACTTGCTCCTCTTTGGCTTCTTTGCATGGGTGGAGCATCGAGCAACTGAACAAAAGTCCCTTGAGAAGGCAGATGCTACACATTCTATTGTAGATAACACTCTGCAATAAATGCGACAGCAGGAATGGTGTTGGCCGTATCCTTCAAATCACACATAGAGTCTTCACGCTCGGCACTACTCAAAAGAACAATTTACTTGGTCGTGCTTGGCAACACCTTGGTCGACATGTGTGCCTAATGTGGTGCACTTCGAAAAGCACAAAAGGTGCTTGAGGAGCTTGCTGTCTGAGATGTTGTCTCTTGGAATGTATTGATTGTGGGATATGCCCAACTTGGGTAGGGTCAAGCTGCTCTAGGCTGTCTTCAGTGGATGCGAAGCAAGGGTGTCTTTTCAAATGCAATCACATACGTGTGCATCTTGAAGACGAGGTCACGATTAGGAAGCTCTGGGCTGTTTTCGGCAGATACGAAGCAAGGGTGTCTCTCGCACTTCAGATTATGATTGTACATTTTGGAAAAAGTTTGTAGGCATTGCTGAAAAGGACTTTTTTTCCGAGAAAAAGATCCTTCTATTAGTTACTGAAACTGCCCATAGGGCTACAATCACCTCTTCAAGAGAGGGCTACAACCATGGTGGGGAGACTCTCCCAATGAAAAAACCAGCATATGTACAATGGGACTAAATCAAGAGATGGGGGGAGGGAAAAGCTACACAGGTGGTCGGTAGTGCCATCGGAGTAGACCCTAGACCATGGTGTAGAAAGGCCTAGGACGCCAGAGTCGAAGGGAAGCCTCTCTGCACTCCCGCATGCGGTCGGAGCTACCCTGTAGTCTCTCTAGCTGTCCTCCGAGAGTTTGGATCAGCTTTAGCCAAAAATCGCGAACAGTCTCTGCTGGTGGCACATGGCGAGCCTCAAAGATGCAGAAGCAACGGGCCTGCCAGATGAACCAGAGTGTTAGGCCACTGATGAGCTCCCAACACTCCTCTCCCTCACTGTGCCACTCCTATGGAGTAAGCTCTGTGGCAGACTGGAGTGTAGGTCGCCCCTCCTGCATCACTATCATCCTGCTGGTGGAAGATAGCTCAAACTGAAGTACCAGGCCCGTGAGGGTGGACCAAGCCGCTGCTCCCGAAGTGTACTGTTGAGCCATGGAGAGAGCAGGTATCAGCCGAAGAACTCGAAGCCACACCTGTTGTGCCGAAGGACAGTCCCAAAGACAATGACGCAGACTCTCCACAAGATGGTCACAAGCTGCATGCGGCCGAGAGACCACTATGCACTAGCCAGCTCCCAACTGCTGTAGCTCTGTGTGTGACCAACCAGTGAAACAAGGTGACTCGCCTCGGCTGTCTGGAGTCCCACAACCTCTCTGAAAAGGCTGCCAAGAACTCAACTGTGAGACCCTCCTTCTGCCAATGAGGTGTTGCAGCGGGGCGGGCCTCTCTGTGTGCTGCTAGTATATGTCGTCCCAATCAAACAGTGTACTGAAAGAACGGGACACCTGGGTGGTCTGCAGAAGAGAAAGGTCCCTCCAGAGTCCCTCACTAGGATCCCATTGTACTCGTGGTAGTGGACAACACTCCCAAGCCCACAGTCTCTAGTATCCAGTCTCAAGAGCTGCTGGGTCAGGATCGATGACACAAGTCCTCCCACAGATGCCCACTACTCGGATCCTCTGAAAACAGCACACTGCCGCCTGCGGGGCCTTTACTGCAACTCGCTGTAAGCGTCCCCCATCTTGAAGCTCGAAGAAAAGGGATGGAACAGTCTCTGAGCAGGCCCTGACTGAGATGAGAACCTCCAGTCGTGTGAAGGCTTCCATCCACCTGGGTGCTACTAGCTCGAGGTGCGTGAGCCACTCAGCTGGAACTGCCTCTGAGATGTCCTGGCACATGCTCTGCACCCCTCTCATGCCTTGTAGCTGGAAACCCCGCACCTCCTCTGACAAGCCTGAGAACTCTAACCAGTCACCTAAAGAGCGCGCTCGACCCGCTGCCATGGGACTCCTGGAAACATGAGGCCAACTAACAACCAAGTGGCCTCTCTGAGTGCTAGCCATGGGGTTCCAGACAAGGGGCTATCGTAGACGCTCCTCCGTGCAAGTAGGCTGTCTCTGCTCTAGGCCTCGCCGCAAGAGCTCCCAAGATCGAAGCAAACTCACAGCGAAGCAGTTCTCCAGTCTCGTGCTCAAATCAACTCTACGCATCTCTGTGAAGATCTATCTGGTCGAAGGTCGCCAGGGGTCTCCAGCCTGAGGTACCCTAGCATGAAGCGGCTGTAGCAAGAACTCCTCCAGGGCTCCTCACCTGGAAGAAGTCCTTTGACTATGAACTTCCCAAGAAGGGCTCTGCTCTGCTGTGCTGGATCAATGATCCCAAGCCCTCCCTGTGAACAAGGAAGAGTGATGACCTGCCAAGCCACTTTGGCTATCTGAGTGTCACGTTCTGACCAAAGGAAGTTCCTGATCGCTCTCTCTACCTGGTTGATACAAGAACTCGAGAAGATCTAGCAAGATGTGATGTATCACATAGTCGCCGACAACACCTGGTTGGCCACTACTACTCTGCCAGCCAAAGAAAGTCGTGCTGAGCTCCAATGTAACAACTTCCTCCTAATAGATAGGAGGAGGGGAGCAATCTGCTGCTCGGGAGACAAGTCCAAATCAACCTGACAACCCAAGTACCGAACTGCAGTCCTTGGGGGAATCCACCTAAAACCCTCTCCTGGCATCCAATCGGGCACAGGAGCACTACCAATCGAGAAAGCCATTGTCTTTCTCCAGTTGATCAGTGCGCCCAATGCACAACAAAAGGTCTCCAGAGTCTGCTCACACCTGTGATGGTTGGCCTCCTGGCCATCTAAGTACAAGGCTGAGTCGTCGGCAAACTCAACGTCCAGTAGCTCATCTCCTCGAATAGGGAGTGCTAAGCCCCGTAGACCAACCTGCTGCGACACCAAAAACCTGCTCATCGTCTCTGCATAGAACAGAAAGAGGAAGGGGGCAAGAGGACAGCCTTGTCTGACCGAACGTGTGAGCATGAAGCGATCACCTACCTCCTGCCAAAAGTACCTGACTGTGAGCCTGTCTGTACAAAGCTGACATCCCTCTTATCCAAGCATCTAAGAAGCCCATCTTGCGTAGAGTGTCCTCTAGAAAGTCCTAGTCAACTCTATCGTATGCCTTCTCAAAATCGAGAAGAAGAATCACTAGGTCCTCACCACGGAGCCGTGCTAGGACAGAAGCCTCCCAAAAAGTAAAGATGTTGTTAAGGATACTGCGTTCCTTGACAAAACCTGTCTGAGTCCCATGTATAATGCTCTCTAGAAGTGGCTGAATCTTCAAACTCAGAGCCTGGGCAAGAATTTTGCAGGCTAAGTTGAGGATGGTGATGGGGCACCACTGTCGAATCTCATCCAAGGAGCCACCCTCCTTGGGAATGAGGTAGATCAAGCCCTCACTCATGCTGTCAGGCATCACTTTTGTGTGCAAAATGTACTGAAAAGCACTACAGAGATCTGGGCCAAGCAGGTCCCAGTACTCCAAGAAAAAACTGGGAGTCAACCCATCCTCACTTGGACAGCTACCACGGGGCAGGGCCCTAAGAGCCATGTGCAGCTCCTCAAGCTGAAGTGGCAGCTCAAGTCTCTGACGCATCTCCTCAGTCACAAGACAAGGCATCTGTGCCCAAACCTGCTCCTTGCATGCATCCTGACGCTCTGACTGAGGCTCTGCAGACAGTAACTCACGGTAAAAGTCAGTAGCAATTGTACGCATATCCTTGGGCTCAGAAGCAACTGACTCGTCGGGCCTCTGCAACTACCTGACCTTGGCATGCGAATGCCGAGGTCCCACTCCCTCAAAGAAAGCACCAGTCACTTTGTCGCCCACCTGTGTCCAATGAGATGCCTGTCGGTGGAAAGCAAACTCACGATGCCTCTCCTCTGTGCTAACAAGCTCTTGGCGAGCCTGTTGTAGCTACTCCTCCAACCAGGGATTGTCTGGATGCTGCTCCTGCATCCTCTGTAACGAAGCAATGTCCCGTGTGAGATGCTGCTCCTCCTCTCTCGCTGCAACCAGGCGAGCCAAAGACTCCTGGAGAAAGAAACGACTATTCTGAGCTAGTCGTGAGGCCACTCTGTCAGCAAGAGAATCCTGCCTGTCCAAGCTCTCTGTCCAAAGAGCCTCTACTCGCTCTCTGAGTGCAGAGTCCAGCAAGACCCTCTCTGGGATGCGAAGCATCATGCTCCCTCTCCTTTGCCTGTCTGCCACTGTGAGGATCACTGGTGCATGGTCCGAGAAGGAAGTCCCTGCCAGAATGCCAACTGCCCTCCCAAGTCACTGAAATGGTCACTAGTGTAGAAGCGATCTATCCGCGATAGATTCACTCCTCTGCGGTCCGAATGAGAGAAGGCAAGGCTGTCTGGGGGCCTCACAAAACTAGAGTGCTGCCAAATATCCGAGACCCTCAAGAGTCATACAAAACCTCTCCCAAGCTGCCAGCTCAACTCCATGCACAGTAGCATGGCTACCACCAATCCTGTCAGAAGGGTCCTCCAACATGTTAAAGTCGCCCTCTATGTACCAGTGTTTTGCCTGTGGCAGAGACTCAACTATCTGTGACCAAAACTCTGCTCGAGCACTCGCCACATTGGGTGCATAGATGTTCAGGAAGCCCACAAGGCAACCCTAAACCTGCATAGTAATCCACTGAGCCCTGCCTCCCACAATAATCCCTCTGCCAAGAGTCCGCAATAGTCATACATACCCCACCCTGGATGCCTCTAGGTCCAAAAGCAGCTGACCAAAAAGTATCATATCGTCCACGCAAGAGCTGACCACGTCTAATGCGGCTCTCACACAGATGGTGCTCTTGAAGCATAAGGAGATCAATCTCTCCTCCCACAAGGCAGCGCTGAAGCTCTTGACGCAGTCGGCCCCACTGACGCTGAAACTAGGGCCCACCAAGTCTCTGCACGTTTCATGAGATGATCCTCATGGGAAGCGATAGATGCTGCCGTAGCAGCTAAACGGGCTATCTTCGAGGCTGGCTTGGATGGGGAGTAAAATGTATCCGAGCGTCCTCTAGATAGGCGTGACTGCAACGAGTGCCTGGCCCAAGCCCAAGCAGAGAGAGCCGTACGTAAAGCAACCTCCTCTGTCCAAGAGTCCTCATGAATGTGTACATAGCATGGCAAGCACTGTGTATCGGCAAAGAAGTAAACCACAATGTGTCTGCATCCTGCTGTATCTGGAGGTGTCACCGCAAACTTGGCCAATGGCCACAAATTCTGAAGCATGTCTGTAACTCCTAGTTCTCCCATGTGGTGAGAGAACTCTAGGACCTGTGTGTGCAACCATCCCAACACTGAGTCGAGAGTCCACTCAGTCTGGTCATCGCCGAAAGGGGAAAGGAGAAGCCAACTGCTGAGTCCAAGGCCTCTATCCCACTAGCTGCAAAGAATAGAACATGGACCTTGAAGCAGGCTGCCTCATGGTTTGCTGAGGGGTCGCCGAGAAAACGAGTAAAGTCGTAGTCGAAGAAGTCCCATCGGCGCCGGATGTCGATGCTCGTCAGACCACGAGGGATAGCTGCAAGGGGAGACGTCTGTACCTGTAGAGGGGGTTGCAAGAAAGACTGTCCCTCTCTCGCCAAGCGACTCGTGGCAAAGGCGTTGCCAAGAGATCTCCTAGCAGCCGGAGAAGGCCTTGCTCCCTGGGTCGATTGTGGAACTGAAGCGAGAGGGGGGGGAGTAGGAGCAGGGGGGAGAGGTGGAGAAGAGGGGCGAGGGGGAAGAGGCGGCGGGAGCAGGAGGCGGGGGGGAGAATGATGAGGAGGGGTAACTCTAGGGGGGAGGGGCTATCGAGGGTGAAGCTGGGGTGGTGTTATGTCCCGCTCACAAGAGAGGGGATCTAGCCCAGATGTTGTCGAGATGGGCGTCCAGTGTCCAGGCGAACGTAGTGTGAACACGGCCAGTGTGGCCGACCATTATTATAAAAGGGAGGCCAAGGCCTCATTTGCAATTATCGACCCCTAGTGGCAGAGTACCAGTGGCTAGTCCGCTGTCGAGAAATTTGCGGTCTTGCCAAGAAAGCACCGGGTTTATGGCTGTGAGAGTTTGTGAGAGAACTCAACAAAAACTATATGAAGGAATTAAACCATAGATGCCATGAAAACTAAGGTTTGAAAAGAAGTGCAATCAAAGAAGACTCACTCTTTCTCTCTTGCACTCACACACACAAAGAAAGAACACAAAAGAGAATGTCAAAACAATACGAAGATGAAACCATCAAGGCTATGGTCATATCGTATCATGGGTAATATGAAAAGGTTAATAGATGAGTTAATGGCATTCAATCTTGGCTGACCAAATAGGCTACGAATTGTTCTTTGGAATTGTAGTTTTGTGCTTACCATAATATATATATTTTGTCTAGTGATTGGGATTAATTGTGCGTACAAATCCTCTTGGTTCATAGCAAGATAACTACGCTTACATCAAAAGAAAAATTATAGTTTATGAGAGGTAGTATGATGGGATCCGGTGATAGAAGTATTTCATTGAGCCTTTCAGGGCCGAAGAGAAACACTATACGTTGTTGAAAGTGTATTTTACGGCTAATCCATACGTTAATTCTAATAGATCGTATAGAGTGAAAGCGATAGAAATGATCATCATGTGGGTTATTCATTTAGGATAGTATGTGAGAAATGTAGATATGAGAGAAGTGAAGAGATGAGAAGTTTCCCTCCCAAGCCCTATTCTTGCCCGTAGGCAATAAGGATACTGCGGGGAGAGATGTACCTGTAGCAAAGAGAACCTAGAGAGGATGAATTACTAAGAATGAGAGAGATAGGTTTGGTTAAGGAGATGAGATTAGATACATATATATATGTTGGATTAGAGATGAAAATGAAAACAACAAGAAATCAAGAAAACATCAATGTAAAACACATCTTACTTGAAACCCTTTCGGCACCATTATTGATGGGAGAGAGAAGAAGAGTGGATAATTCCACTTTGATTGATACGCCAAGTACAACACCTTCTTTGATTAGAGTTGATCCTCCAAGGATGGCGTACAAGAATGGCTAGTTTTCCTCTAGGAGAAAGTGTAGGCTTGGGCTTATGTTAATGGGGCTAAGTACAATTAGGCATTACTACTCACTCCCTCAAGAATTCCTCTCATCAATGGCTTGAATGCTTGAGTTCCTTCCAAGGAAGAAGAGGTCCCCTTTTATAGGTGAAGGGAACCCACAAGGGTTTACACAAGAAGAGAGGAGCCAGTGTGAACAGGAATTGGAAAAGTTGGAAATAAGCTGTCCCTGCATGATGTGGGCAGACTGGGGTCCAGTATTTTGATCATATCTCCTCAACCGTAGCTCCAAATAAAAAAGTAAAAATATGGGCAGAAACTTCAGCTCATTAGCTATGATTTTTATTTTAAAATCATTTTCCAATTCGGATTGGAACCTTGTGTAAAAAATTCATCAAAATAGGGTCCATTTCTGGCAGCAAAAGTCTTCATGTGGTCCCCTTAGCCTAGACTTTCATTTGATTCCAAAGGACACCTCATGCCATATGAAAGCATGACATTGCTCCTTGACAAAGTTTTGTAATCATGCTTGCAATAATGCATTAAAATAAGTGTATCTTTGAAATCATGTCACCTAGTGTCCCACTAGGATTTGATTCCCTCCTAGTAGCTATTTAAAAAGAAATATAAGAAAAATATAAAAAATACATAGAATATATATATATATTGGAGTTTACCCTAGATATAGGATCTAGCTAGGGTGTGAGATGATAATGAGATAGTAGAAATAAAGAATCAATGCTTTTTGCCCCAAATTAAAGAGACGGAGCTATTGATGCTTTTCCCATAGTATTTTCTGATGGTGAAGTAAGAATAGGTTACCCTTGAGAAAAATAATAGGATGAGATAGAAGGCTTATTATTATACTTAAATATGCATATGTACATTATAGGAAAGATAATTATGTATCTAAAAAATTACAAGATAACTCTTGTAGCATGCGTTCCCACTATGTACGTGTCACAACACTACATCCACCCCCTCTAAACCTGCACATCCTCCGGCATGTGCCAACCTCATGGTAGCTTGTGAAAGCAATTGTATCCCCTGTCAGTCCATGACCTCCTCCAGGATCATATGGGTAACTCAAAAACTTGTATTGTACTAAGCATTGAGATTCTCCGCATCTTTTAATTGCTCTCGGATCAGAAGGAATTGTTATATACATCTGTCTCCAAAACATCTGTAACAAATCTCCATTATGCGCAAAATCTTCATGACGTAGAGACATAAGTTCCTCATCCTCCTCTTCAAAAAACACTTCCAGGCTTCCTGTAATATACTTGAAAGATTTTTGAAACTGCAGTTCAACCTTCTGACCAACCTGTAAATCCAAATGTACCTCTTTCGCATAGAAGTCTGAATCTGCATCTTCATTCTCAAAAGAATCCTCTAGATAGCCTTTCTCAACATCGAGAGAAACCTCAAAAATGTGCATGGTAAACCTCTCATCAATTCTCTCACCTTTTACCAAATACCTCTCCAGCTTTATAGCATAAAACTTTGCATACCTCTCAAATATGGTGTCTAATTCCCTTTCCAAATCATCCTGGTAGGTATGCTCCCAGTCATTTGTAACCGACTGCTCAAAAACCTCCTTGGAGTTAGTCTCTGACACAATATCTTCACCCCTTCTTCCTTTTTGACTCATCGCTAAATTATCTTGAACTGAATCATGTCTCCACTCATCTAGGGAGAACCCTTCTTCATTACATAACTCTGGTGTCAGCATAGAGCTAGCATCCTCTTCTTGCTTCAAGGAATCACCATGTATACCCTTCCTATCCATAGCAGATAGATGCTCACAAACCTGCTTGCAATTTATACCCTGTGACACAAGACCTAAATCCCTTTTATGCCTCAGATATTGTTTGCATACCTGCAGGCAACCGAATTTCTTAGAACCCTATATAATAGGCACTTTATGGCAAGCATCTTTATTTGCACCTTTACACAGATAAGATATATCACCCCAATCACAGACCATATCCGAAGAGGTTTCTTGCTCTTCTACTCTATCCTCTAATGTCACTTCAACCTGTATAGCATAACCAAACACTTTTCTATCTTTGATTTGTGAATCTTGAAGATTCATAGCTTCATCTGCAGAACCCCAATCCTCATGCAGAGAATGTGCATCTGTCATTACTTTTGTTGGCTCTTTCTTCTTTCCTATTGTAGACTCCTCCATGAGTACTTCAGGTGGAGATGCTCCTTTTGTTGAGGGTGTTTGAGAAGGCATTGAGTCGCTTCTTCTCCCACTTCTAGAAGCTCTTTTTGATGGTCCTTCATCAGAATTCTCACGTCTGCGCTTCTCTTCTACAATTGCCTCATTTTGTTGGCATTTTTTAATGTAGGCATGCACTGACAATGAGTCCACTGGATCATTCCATCCTGTTTTTAGACGTATGCAATCACCTGCTTCATGTAGAATCTCTTTTGTAAGCTTTCCCTTTTTAGCTAATTGCATGACATTTGGCCAAATTTGACCATGATGGTCACTCACTTCTTCATCACAAAAATGTTCAATTTTTACTCCATAAGTAGCTGCCTCAACTGAAGAGGTGGCATGCTTGGTTGCCATATCTTCAACTAAGGTTTGCATTCCCCCCTTCCCAAAGTTAGTTCTCAAGGGTAGACCTGTCTCTCTTAAGTGGATTTTACCATCCTTAAAAAAGACAACATCTTTTGACAAAGCATCACTAAAATCATCACAATCCCTTCTTACATGGTTTGTACTATCACACCAAATACATCTATTAACAAACCCTTCTTTGGGCTGTTGTCTTTGCCTAGGAAGTGGCCCTGATGGTTGGCCTTTTTCTTCAAGCTTTGTAAACTTCACCTTCAAGTCACGCATTCCCTTCACAAGCTCATCTAGCATGGACTCATCAAACTTAGGAGCGATAAAAGTAGGCTTTACCATTTTGTCAGAAGTTGAGGTGGAAGGACTTGTAGTGTTTACTACCATCTTGTCCCTTCTTCTTTGTCGTTTGGCAAGTAGTGAGACAGCACCTTCAACCTCATTCCAGTCGGTCTTTAGTCCTTTCTCAGCATCTTTATCTTCAAGAAGAAGCTCCAAATTTTCTTGAAACTCTTTACCTGCAGCTTGTAAGAAAAGATCTGTCTTCTCTGCATCTAGTGTGGCCCTTTCTGTCCTAGTGAGTTGTGCATAGCGCCGCTCAAATTCACTAAGTAGCTCTGTTATTGATAGTCCTTGCTTTGGCTTGACTACCCATTCTAAGAATGTCCTTTTGGTCACTCTCTCCGAGTCCTCCATGAAATATTCCTCCTTTAAAGCTACTTTGAGTTCTTCTCAATTTTTCCCATGCCCATCTTTAATTGCCCTAACATGCTCCCTAATTTCTGGAGCAACAACTAGCTCAAAGCTTTGAATCATCTCACCTTCTGACACGCGATGCAGCTCCATCTCCTTCACATACTCGCGTAAGTACTTGGTTACATCTTTGCCATTGAACTGATCTATTCTGTTGACGACCGCTTGTATGGCCTTCGTTGCTGAAATCTCCCTTCTTTCAGTAGCATGTTGTTGTTGCATGAACATTCCAAATGCTTGAAACATTTGCATTGTTGCTGGGTCAAAATGCATACCCTATTGCTCAACATGATCACCCATGGTTACCCACAAACTCTCACCCTAGCAGATTCGCGTCGGGTTTACCAAAAATATGTCGAGAAATTTGCGGTCTTACCAGGAAAGCACCGGGCTTATGGCTGTGAGAGTTTGTGAGAGAACTCAACAAAAACTATATGAAGGAGTTAAACCATAGATGCCATGAAGACTAGGGTTTGGAAAGAAGTGCAATCAAAGAAGACTCACTCTTTCTCTCTTGCACTCAGACACACAAAGAAAGAACACAAAAGAGAATGTCAAAACAATACGAAGATGAAAACATCAAGGCTATGGTCATATCGTATCATGGGTAATATGAAAGGGTTAATAGATGAGTTAATGGCATTCAATCTTGGCTGACCAAATAGGCTACGAATTGTTCTTTGGAATTGTAGTTTTGTGCTTACCATAATATATATATTTTGTTTAGTGATTGGGATTAATTGTGTGTACAAATCCTCTTGGTTCATAGCAAGATAACTACGCTTACATCAAAAGAAAAATTATAGTCTATGAGAGGTAGTATGATGGGATCCGGTGATAGAAGTATTTCATTGAGCCTTTCAGGGCCGAAGAAAAACACTATACATTGTTGAAAGTGTATTTTACGGCTAATCCATACGTTAATTCTAATAGATCGTACAGAGTGAAGGCGATAGAAATGATCATCATGCGGGTTATTCATCTAGGATAGTATGTGAGAAATGTAGATATGAGAGAAGTGAAGAGATGAGAAGTTTTCCTCCCAAGCCCTATTCTTGCCCGTAGGCAATAAGGATACTACGGGGAGAGATGTACCTGTAGCAAAGAGAACCTAGAGAGGATGAATTACTAAGAATGAGAGAGATAGGTTTGGTTAAGGAGATGAGATTAGATACATATATATATGTTGGATTAGAGATGAAAATGAAAACAACAAGAAATCAAGAAAACATCAATGTAAAACACATCTTACTTGAAACCCTTTCGGCACCATTATTGATGGGAGAGAGAAGAAGAGTAGATAATTCCACTTTGATTGATACGCCAAGTACAACACCTTCTTTGATTAGAGTTGATCCTCCAAGGATGGCGTACAAGAATGGCTAGTTTTCCTCTAGGAGAAAGTGTAGGCTTGGGCTTATGTTAATGGGGCTAAGTACAATTAGGCATTACTACTCACTCCCTCAAGAATTCCTCTCATCAATGGCTTGAATGCTTGAGTTCATTCCAAGGAAGAAGAGGTCCCCTTTTATAGGTGAAGGGAACCCACAAGGGTTTACACAAGAAGAGAGGAGCCAGTGTGAACAGGAATTGGAAAAGTTGGAAATGAGCTGTCCTTGCATGATGTGGGCAGACTGGGGTCCAGTATTTTGATCATATCTCTTCAACCGTAGCTCCAAATAAAAAAGTAAAAATATGGGTAGAAACTTCAGCTCATTAGCTACGATTTTCAATTTAAAATCATTTTCCAATTCAGATTGGAACCTTGTGTAAAAAATTCATCAAAATAGGATCCATTTCTGGCAGCAAAAGTCTTCATGTGGTCCCCTTAGCCTAGACTTTCATTTGATTCCAAAGGACACCTCATGCCATATGAAAGCATGACATTGCTCCGTGACAAAGTTTTGTAATCATGCTTGCAATAATGCATTAAAATAAGTGTATCTTTGAAATCATGCCACCTAGTGTCCCACTAGGATTTGATTAGAAATATAAGAAAAATATAAAAAATACATAGAATATATATATATATTGGAGTTTACCCTAGATATAGGATCTAGCTAGGGTGTGAGATGATAATGAGATAGTAGAAATAAAGAATCAATGCTTTTTGCCCCAAGTTAAAGAGGCGGAGCTATTGATGCTTTTCCCATAGTATTTTCTGATGGTGAAGTAAGAATAGGTTATAAGTGAGAGGGTTTTCTCGCTTGGAACAACAGGAGAAATAATTCTAAACGAATTATTGGAATTTTAAGTGATAGGGTTTTTCTCACTAGAGACATCCGAGTACAGAGTATTCCTAGTGCGTCATTTAAAGTAATGACGGGAACACTGAGAACGGGAATATCTGTAAGGCCACCAGGAACGGGTACTTTTGATGCGTCACATCGGATGGGTGACAGGGAGCATCGGAAAGAAGTATCCGACCATCCGGGAACGGACATCTCTGATGCGTCATAGGATGGGTGACATAGAGCATCGTGAAGGAGATTGTACTGTAAGTTCGGTAGGAAAGGACTAGGTGATGGGTATTCGTGATGCGTCACAAGGTGGGTGACGGGTGCATCGGGAAGGGAATATCCATAGTTGGGAGGAAATTCCGAACTGTGTTAGAATTGTGCACAAGGTGGGTGACGGTGCATCGGAAAGGGAATATCCATAGATGGGAGGAAATTCCGAACTGTGTTAAAAAGCAAGCACTTGAATGAAGATGGGTTCAGAGAAAACTTTGAGGAAAAACAGATGCTTTTTGAGAAAGCGGGATTGCTTTTCGGGAAAGCAGATGCTTTCTCGCGAGGAAGTCTATGTCTGCATAGCAACTGTGCATGTGATTGCATCCAGGGACGCCTGGGAAGTGCTGTGAAAGCATTGTTTTTAACTTATAAGGTTTTATTGAGTTTTTGGGCAGGTTCAGACTATTTTTAAAATACGCCGGCCGCCCACTTAATAAGTGGGTAGCCATCTGATAAATAAGGCAACAGATCAGTCAGCGTTTTCTCTCTCTCTTTTTCTGGCAGTACAGAATAGAAAAAAAAAAAAAAAAAAACGGCCGCGATCTCGACGCGAGCAGCTATTCGTGCCCGTGGCTAGGAGCTATAAAAGCATCACATGCCCTCACTTAGAGGAGAGGACCAATCATTGCAAGGAGGAGATGCTGCTGCAGATTTCAGCCGTGAAGAAGACGTTGCCGGTGATGCCCATGGCTGCCCCAAGTGTACCAGATGTCGCCAACACCCAGTGCGCGAGTTCCCTCGCGAAGAAGTACCTACGAAGCGTGTTTCCATCGCGACAAGTTGCTGTTTTTCTCTGTTTTCAGCCCATAAACGTCGTAGACGGGGCTGATTTACGAGAAGGAAACCGAGAACACACCTCTTTTGTGTGTAGGATTGGAAGAGAGGATTTTCTATGGAGAGATCTCTTCCGGGGAATTGCTTTTCGAGAACGGAGTTGCGTTTCGAGCGTCGAGACTTTGAAGGTAACGATTTTCATGTTCTGATCTTTGAGTATTTGATTGCAGGTGTACTTGCTCTTCGTGAGGGAGTAGGAGCAGAGGAAGGCATGAGCCTTTGCAGGAGAAAAGTGCTCCGAGGAACTAGAGCCAGATCAGCCCAAGGTTTTCGTACCCAAGTTTGGGAAGTAGATCCACGGATCAGAGAGAGGTAGTCTCTCAAGTTGTGATCCGGAAGTTGGGATTCCCAAGTAAGGACTTCGTGTCCGTGAAAGCAGAGTTGTTCTGCGGGAAGAGGACTCTGGAAAGAGAGTTGGAAAAGAGTTGCAGGGATGCCATGCTCTGAGTCTGGAAGGTGAGATCCAGAGGCGAGAACCTTGATTCTCGAGGAATTGGAATAAGGAACGGAAGTTCCTTGGAATAGGGTTTTGCCCTAGGAATCGAAAGATGAGGCTTCCAAGAACCATCAAGTCTTATTCTAGAACGAACGTGGTAATACGTTCGGTTCAAGTGCTTGTATAGACTTCTCCTCAGTAATAAAGATACTATTACGGGGGGGGACCAGCCCATCTTCTGGTCCCCAGTACTGTGTCGATCTTCTCACTCTCTATCTCTCTCTCTATTTATTTCTCTCTATATCCTCTGGCTTCAATAATAAGTGATAAATCCTATTTATCCGAATGTATTTTATATTGTTATGCGCTCCCGTTTGTGACAGTGGTATCAGAGCATGGTCTCCTCTCTTTCTCTGTAAAGGAGGACGACTCTGGGAAGATACGGGAAGAAGCCATGACAAGCCAAGAGACAAGTAAGCAGGCGGAACCCTAAGTCCTGCAAGGAAAAGCTCGCAGAGTTGGAAATTTTTTTTCTCTCTGCAAGAAGTCGACACAAGGCTTGGGATTCTCTGAGAAGGCGACAAGAGCATGATGCTCAAGAACCTAGAGAATCCAAGGAGCGGAATGCTCGAGATTCTTCAGAATCCAGAAAATATCCATGAACGTCAATCCAGAACTATAGCCATGAAATCCCGTCATTCCGGGAAGGATATGAAGAAGGTCTCTAGACCTAGGAACACTTTCAATCAAGTTTGATACTATTTGACAGAAGGGAAGATACCCCGAAAGCTACCGCATTGATTCGACAAGTTTGAAGTTGCCTTTGCAAACGGCAATTTCTGAAAAAGCGTCGAAGATGAGGCATGTGATTAAACACTTCAAGGGGATTGCAAGTACTTGGTGGTATACCAAAGCTCTGCAAGGAACTTACAACAAGACTTGGATTCAATTCAAGGCTGAATTTTTTGACAAATTTTTTTCCTCTATGCTTTGAAGAAGGCATCCAAGAAGATTGGGATCGGTTTACCCAATAGGAACACGAGTGAGTCAAAGCAAGTAGTGGTTCACTCTTGCCAAGGTAGCTCCATTCTTGATCCTCTCTAAGGAAGGAAAGATGAACAAATTTAACGAAGGACTTTTGCCTGAATTTGTAAACCCATCTGCAAGATACTTTGCAGCAGATGGTGGAGTCAGCAATAAAAGCTGAAAGTGTACACCTTGATGTACATAGAATATAATCCCCGCAGTGGGACGAGAACCATTGAACCCAAAAACAATGAATTTTTGTTACCTCTCCTCGAAGGATACGTTGCTATCCGGAGAAAGTTTGGAGTAAGGGAATTCAATCTAACTCCCGAGTTTTTTGAATAGAAGACCCTCAAACTTCAAGTGAGAGGGCATGTCTGATCAAAGTTACTTCTTTGAGGAAGTTACAAAGCGCGTTTTCTTTTTCGCACGAGGATTGCATAAGTCTAGCCAAGATTGATCACTCTTGAGTGCTTATGAGAGTAGGGTTGAGTCAGAACATTGTTATATACGATGAACTACTTTGCTTAACCATCCGGAAGGTCCATAATTGATCTGGTATCCGGTAATTCTCGAACAGATTACCTGCTACTGTGGATAGGAAATTATGAAGGAACCATTCTGAGCTTTCCAACAAAGAAAAGCTTTCATTAAGCTTGAGTACCTTATGAACCAACACCCCTACCCGGTAAGAGAAGATATGGTAGTGCTTTTTGCACAAGTGAATGAACACTCTCTTTAGGAGGGAAGGAACAAGCGATGACTACGGCCTGTGCTTGAGGAATCCAAGGATTAAAATCCTAGATTATTTGACGAGGGGGTTTTGCTCTAAGATCGAGCCAAGTGATCATCAAGTTGAGCGTCTTCGCTTAAGGATTTTACGAAGGGAAGGTAATTTCCCAGGTTCACCGAAACTTTAACACAGCTTAAGAATTATGTACACTTTTGAGTACATGGATAACACACGAAGATGCAGACCTATGCCAAGGAACTGGACGAGAGTTTGTTATACTCTCTTGAACGCCTTTTTGCGCGCAAGAATATTCCGACACGAGAATCTCTATTTGAGATGTGTTTGGTAGAAGGAATTTGAGTTTCTCTACGGAGAAGAGGTTTTCCGATGGTCATTGATCATTGAGTACGCTATGTGTCTTTACCATTACAGTAGCAACTTTTGGTTGCGGTATATGTTTCTCCATGAGAAGGTCAAGTATCATTTACACGCTGCTGGAATAAATTCGAACTATTTTGTTTGTAAGAATATAATTCGCCAACCGTTTTAAAAATGGTAAGAATTACCTTAACCACATATGGGAGAACATCATTGAGATCTAAAGCGTGTTCGCCTTTAAGTAGGCCGAGTTTGAACTTATGTTCACAAAATGATATGGCTAGAATTTTATCTGTCTAAGATTTTGCGAGGAGTCCTAGATGCTTGCAAGGATGGCCTCTGCAAGGAAGAGACGCTAATGGGCGTCAGGAAAACACTGCTGGTGATAATAACTTGCAGGAGGAAAAGATTGGAAGGAAGTGCCGCTGTGCACAAGGAATCTTCGGACTGGAACCATTCGCCTACGTTGAGCGCCGGCCCGAAACAAGAACCTTTTTGAAGGTGATCGCAAATTGTGAAAGAAAGACATCGAGCTTAATGCTCTATGACTTGAGCATTCCCTATGTGGGAGGACACCAGAGGTTTAATACCCTCTAGACTAACAGCGCAGGATTATGCGCAAAGACAGATACCTAGATTGATTTCTAGGAGGATTATTCTTTTCGGATTGAGAAGGTGGAATTGAGTTAACAGACTCTGGAATGAGGAAACTTCCGATTTGTTGGAAAGACGCGAATGACGAGTTCTTACATGGCTCGTAAGTTTGATAATTGGTGAAGGATATCCTCGAGGTACTAGAGGAAGGACATGAACCGGTAAGGTAAGTATTGAATTATTGAATTTTTGAATTTCTGTTTAAATTAATTTTAAAGTTCTCTTTTGAGAAAGAACTAGCTCAGCTCACCATTGAGCAAGATTTGGAATCTTTCCGGTTTCTCCCCGGCAGTTCAGTTGGACCTCTATAGTTGAGGACAACTGTTTATAAGTGAGAGGGATGTTGCTAAACTGGTTTTATTTGACAAGAAAATAATTCTAAATGAATTATTAGATTTATAAGTGAGAGGGTTTTCTCGCTTGGAACAACAGGAAAAATAATTCTAAATGAATTATTGGAATTTTAAGTGAGAGGGTTTTTCTCACTAGAGACATCCGAGTACAGAGTATTCCTAGTGCGTCATTTAAAGTAATGACGGGAACACTGAGAACGGGAATATCTGTAAGGCCACCGGGAACGGGTACTTTTGATGCGTCACATCGGATGGGTGACAGGGAGCATCGGAAAGAAGTATCCGACCATCCGGGAACGGACATCTCTGATGCGTCATAGGATGGGTGACATAGAGCATCGTGAAGGAGATTGTACCGTAAGTTCGGTAGGAAAGGACTAGGTGATGGGTATTCCTGATGTGTCACAAGGTGGGTGACGGGTGCATCGGAAAGGGAATATCCATAGTTGGGAGGAAATTCCGAACTGTGTTAGAATTGTGCACAAGGAAAAAACAAGCACTTGAATGAAGATGGGTTCAGAGGAAACTTTGAGGAAAAACAGATGCTTTTTGAGAAAGCGGGATTGCTTTTCGGGAAAGCAGATGCTTTCCCGCGAGGAAGTCTATGTCTGCATTGCAACTGTGCATGTGATTGCATCCAGGGACACCTGGGAAGTGCTGTGAAAGCATTGTTTTTAACTTATAAGGTTTTATTGAGTTTTTGGGCAGGTTCATACTATTTTTAAAATACGCTGGCCGCCCACTTAATAAGTGGGCAGCCATCTGATAAATAAGGCAACAGATCAGCCAGCGTTTTCTCTCTCTCTTTTTCTGGCAGAACAGAACAGAAAAAAAAAAAGAAAAAAAAAACGGCCGCGATCTCGACGCGAGCAGCTATTCGTGCCCGTGGCTAGGAGCCATAAAAGCATCACATGCCCTCACTCAGAGGAGTGGACCAATCATTGCAAGGAGGAGATGCTGCTGCAGATTTCAGCCGTAAAGAAGACGTTGCCGGTGATGCCCATGGCTGCCCCAAGTGTACCAGATGTCGCCAAGACCCAGTGCGCGAGTTCCCTCGCGAAGTACCTACGAAGCGTGTTTCCATCGCGACAAGTTGCTGTTTTTCTCTGTTTTCAGCCCATAAACGTCGTAGACGGGGCTGATTTACGAGAAGGAAACCGAGAACACACCTCTTTTGTGTGTAGGATTGGAAGAGAGGATTTTCTATGGAGAGATCTCTTCCGGGGAATTGCTTTTCGAGAACGGAGTTGCGTTTCGAGCGTCGAGACTTTGAAGGTAACGATTTTCATGTTCTGATCTTTGAGTATTTGATTGCAAGTGTACTTCCTCTTCGTGAGGGAGTAGGAGCAGAGGAAGGCATGAGCCTCTGCAGGAGAAAAGCGCTCCGAGGAACTAGAGCAAGATCAGCCCAAGGGTTTCGTACCCAAGTTTGGGAAGTAGATCCACGGATCGGAGAGAGGTAGTCTCTCAAGTTGTGATCCGGAAGTTGGGATTCCCAAGTAAGGACTTCGTGTCCGGGAAAGCAGAGTTGTTCTGCGGGAAGAGGACTCTGGAAAGAGAGTTGGAAAAGAGTTGCAGGGATGCCATGCCCTGAGTCTGGAAGGTGAGATCCAGAGGCGAGAACCTTGATTCTCGAGGAATTGGAATAAGGAACGGAAGTTCCTTGGAATAGGGTTTTGCTCTAGGAATCGGAAGCTGAGGCTTCCAAGAACCATCAAGTCTTATTCTAGAACGAACCCTCAGTAATAAAGATACTATTACGGGGGGGGGACCAGCCCATCTTCTTGTCCCCAGTACTGTGTCGATCTTCTCACTCTCTATCTCTCTCTCTATTTATTTCTCTCTATATCCTCTGGCTTCAGTAATAAGTGATAAATCCTATTTATCCGAATGTATTTTATATTGTTATGCGCTCCCGTTTGTGACACGACGTATATTTGTATGCGGTCTATGTAGCCGGGAGAATCTTGTAGATGATAGAAGTCCCTTGCAAGCGCTCTACCGTTGCGGCTAGGCTCGCTTGCTCTGTTAGTGATAGAGCAAGTCGAGTGGTGGGCTCAGCAGGGTCAGGCGTGGGGGCTTCGGACGAGTCCCTCTGTGGCGGAGCTGGAGCCTCCATCTGTGTCTACTGCTGTGGCGAAGAAGCGGACGGAGAAAAAACTCTACAACCGAGCGCGCCGAGCACTTTGGGGGGGGGGGGGGGGGGGGGGGGGGAACGGATAAGGCGGGCAGGAGGGCGGCAGCTCAAGAGGCAGCGGGCGGGGGGGTGGCGGCGCGAGAAGGCAGCGGGCACGGGGGGGGGGGGGGGGGGGGGGGCGCGATGGCGCAGGCGCAGGGGGGGTGTTAGCAGTAGTGAGCACCGGGAGTGGCAATCAAGCTGGTTTGCATTGTGTCTCTCCATTGCTGAGAAGGACTTTGCAATGGAGATCCAAGCGGATTGATCAAACACAAGCAACTCTTTGATGTGAGGCTGACCACCACATTTGTACGACAGTGCCAAGATGCTCTGGGCTGTTTTTGGCGGATGCAAAGTGAGGGTGTCGCTCCAAATGCAATCACATACGTGTGCACCTTGAAGGCAAGGCAAGGGTCAGGAAGCTCTGCGCTGTTTTCGATGGATGCGAAGCAAGGGCTAATCCACTTGGCCTCCAACGAAAGATCAATTGGTACATTTTCCAGACTAAATAGACACATACACAAAGTCCTCCCACCAGGGTTAGAAACTCCTTCCTCTTTGGATTCTTTGCGTGGGCGGAGCTTTGAGCAACTGAATAAAAGCCCCTCCAGAAGGCAGATGCTATAGATTCTATTGTAGAAAACACTCTGCAATAAATGCGACATCACCCATAGTTATGGAGATTTTGAAAGAGAGAGGGAGAGCGAGGGAGAGACTTACAGTAGCGACACAGGAAGAAGAGGTGGAGCTCTTTGTTGAGACTATATGCACACAGTGCGGGGTTGGCTATGAACCTACGTTGTTTTCTAAATACAATCAGCCATGCTTACATCTTCAAAGGGTTCGGCATCATGCAAAATGTTGACACGAGCAATCAAAACTAATGAGATCGTTAGTCAGGGGCTACTAAAAATTAATGTTGTTTGACTTGCATGTCAGTTGTGTTTTTTCAAAAGCGCAAGTTGCTGCTGCGGAGCTTTGTGATGGGGATGTCGTCTCTTCGACTACAGTATTTGCAAGGGTCAAGATGCTTTGGGCTCTTTTCGGCGGATGTGAAGCAAGGGTGTCTCTCCCACATCAGATTTTGGTTGTACATTTCTGGGAAACATTTGCAAGCATTGCTGAAAACGATGACGAAGCTGATTGCGACTTTGCAATGGAGGTCCAAGCGGATTGATCAAACACATGCAGCTCTTTGATGTGAGGTTGACCACCACATTTGTATGATAGGGCCAAGATGCCGTGGGCTGATCGGCGGATGCGAAGTGAGGGTGTCTCTTTAAATGCAATCACATATGTGTGCACCTTGAAGGCAAGGTCAGGGTCAGGAAGCTCTGGGCTGTTTTCGGTGGATGCGAATCGAAGGGCTGATCCACTTGGCCTCGAATGGCAGATCAATTGGGACATTTTCCAGACTAAACACACACAAAATCATCCTGCCATGGTTAGAAACTCACTCCTCTTTCGCTTCTCTGCATGGGCGGAGCTTTGAGCAAGTGAACAAAAGCCCCTTGAGAAGGCAGATGCTACACATTTAATTGTAGATAACACTATACAATGAATACGATAGCAGGAATGGTGCTGGCCGTCTCCTTCAAATCAGGCATGGAGTCTTCACGTTCGGCACTACTCAAAAGAAGGGCTTCCTTGATCGTGCTTGTGAATACCTTGGTCGACATTTGTGCCAAATGTGGTGCACTTCGTAAAGCACAAAACGTGCTTGAGGAGCTTGTTGTCCGAGATGTCATCTCTTGGAATACACTGATTGTGGCATATGCCCAACTTGGGCAAGGCGAAGATGCTGTGGACTGTTTTTGGCGGATGCGAAGTGAGGGTGTCTTTCCAAATACAATCACATACGTGTGCATCTTGAAAGGGTCAGGAAGCTCTAGGTTGTTTTTGGCGGATGTGAAGCAAGGGTGTCCCTCGCACATCAGAATATGATTTTACATTTTGGGAAAATTTTACAGGTGTTGCTGAAATGGGTAAGTTGATTGTGACTATGCAATGGAGGTCCAAGTGGATTGATCAAAAACATGCACCTCTTTGATGTGAGGCTGGCGACCACATTTGTATGACAGGGCCAAGATGCTCTTGGCTGTTTTCCGCGGATGATGCGAAGCGAGGGTGTCTCTCCAAATGCAAGCGCATACGTGTGCACCTTGAAGGCAAGGTCAGGGTCAGAAAGCTCTGGGCTGTTTGCGGTTTATGCGAAACAAGGGCTGATCGACATGGCCCTCAATGGCAGATGAATTGGGACATTTTCCAGATTAAACACACCACACATACAAAATCCTCCTGCCACGGTTAGAAACTAGCTCCTCTTTTGCTTCTCTCCATAGGCGGAGCTTCGAGCAACTAAACAAAAGCCCCTTGAGAAGGTAGATGCTACAAATTCTATTGTAGTTATTATCTTGCAACAAATGTGACAGTAGGCATGGTGTTGGCCGTCTCCTTCAAAATAGGCATGGAGTCTTCACGTTCGGCACCACTCAATAGGAGGGCTGCCTTGGTCGTGCTACTACATTGGTCGACATGTATGCCAAATGTGGTGCACTTTGTAAAGCACAAAACGTGCTTGAGGAGCTTGCTGTCTGAGATTTCGTTTCTTGGAATGCAGTGATTGTGAGATATGCCCAACTTGGGCAGGGCCAAAATGCTCTGGGCTGTTTTCGGCGGATGCGAAGCGAGGGTGTCTTGCGAGGTCAGGGTCAGGAAGCCATCGGCTGTTTCCGGCAGATGCGAAGCAAGGGTGTCACTCGCACATCAGATTATGATTGTACATCTTGGGAAAAGTTTGCAGGCGTTGCTGAAAGGATGACGAAGCTGATTGTGACTTTGCAATAGAGGTCCAAGCGGATTGATCAAACACATGCAGCTCTTTGATGTGAGGCTGACCTCCACATTTGTACCATAGGGCCAAGATGCTGTGGGTTGTTTTCGGCGGATGCGAAGTGAGGGTGTCTATCCAAATGCAATCACATACGTGTGCACCTTGAAGGCAAGGTCAGGGACAGGAAGCTCTGGGCTGTTTTCGGCGGATGGGAAGCAAGGGCTGATCCACTTGGCCTCCAACGGCAAATCAATTGGGACATTTTCCAGACTAAACAAACACACACACAAAATCCTCCCGCCAAGGTTATTTTTGGGACATTTTCGAGCAACTGAACAAAAGCCCCTTGAGAATGCAGATGCTACACATTCTATTGTAGATAACACTCTGCAATAAATGCAACAGCAGGAATGGTGTTGGCCGTCTCCTTCAAATCAAGCATGGAGTCTTCACGTTCGGCAGTACTGAAAAGGAGGACTGCCTTGGTCGTGCTTGGCGCTACCTTGGTCGACATGTATGCAAAAAATGTGGTGCACTCAATAAAGCTCAAAACGTGCTTGAGGAGCTTGTTGTCCAAGATGTCGTGTCTTGGAATGCACTGATTGTGGGATATGCCCCACTTGGGCAGGGCCAAGATGCTCTGGGCAATTTTCGGTGGATGCGAAGCCAGGGTGTCTTGCCAAATGCAATCACATACGTGTGCATCTTGAAGGCGAGGTTAGGGTCAGGAAGCCATGGGCTGTTTTCGCCCGATGCGAAGCAAGGGTGTCTCTCGCACATCAAATTATGATTGTACATTTGGGAAAAGTTTACAAATCATGGCTAGCACCCATAGCTATGGACGTTTTGAGAGAGAGAGAGAGAGAGAGAGAGAGAGAGACTCACAATAGCGTCATTGGAAGAAGAGTTGGAGCTCTTTGTCGAGACTATAAGCACACAATACAGAGTTGGCTATGGACCTACGCTGTTTTTTAAATGCAATCAGCCATGCTTACATCTTCAAGGTGTTCGGCATTATGCAAGACATTGACACGAGCAATCAAATTTGATGAGATTGTTAGTCAGGGGCTACTAAAAATTAATGTTGTTTGACTTGCATGCCAGTTGTGTTCTTTCAAAACCGCAAGTTGTTGCCGAGCTTTGTGACGGGGATGTTGTCTCTTCGACTATAGTATTTGCAAGGGTCAGGAAGCTTTGGGCTGTTTCCGGCGGATGCGAAGCAAGGGTGTCTCTTCCACATCAAATTATGATTGTACATTTTGGGAAACGTTTGAGGCGTTGCTGAAAAGGATGACGCAATGGAGGTCCAAGCGGATATATCAAACACATGCAGCTCTTTGATGTGAGGCTGACCACCACATTTGTACGACAGAGCCAAGATGCTCTGGGCTGATTTCGGCAGATGCGAAGCGAGGGTCTCTCTCCAAATGCAATGACATATGTGTGCACCTTGAAGGCAAGTTCAAGGTCAAGAAGCTCTGGGCTGTTTTTCGCGGATGCGAAGCAAGGGCTGATGCACTTGGCCTCCAACAGCAGATCAATTGGGACATTTTCCAGACTAAACACACACACACACACACACACACACAATCCCGCGAGGGTAGAAACTTACTCCTTTTTCGCTCTGCATGGGCAGAACTTCGAGCAAGAGAACAAATGCCCCTTGAGAAGGCAGATGTTACAGAATCTATTGTAGATAACACTCTGCAATAAATGCGACAGCAAGAATGGTGTTGGCGTCTCCTACAAATCAAGCATGGAGTCTTCACGTTCGGCACTACTCAAAAGGAGGGTTGTCTTGGTCGTGCTTGGCACTACCTTGGTCGACATGTATGCCAAATATGGTGCACTTCGTAAAGCACAAAACATGCTTGAGGAGCTTGCCATCCTAGATGTCGTCTCTTGGAATGCACTGATTTTGGGATCCCTCCTAATGCAATCACGTATACTTGCACCTTGAAGGCATGCGTCATTTTACAAGATTCTGATATGTACAAAAGAATTAACGATGATTTTGTCAGTCTGGGATTTGTCACGTGACATATCCAACCCTTTGTGTCCATGGACAAGCTACAACACGACAAGGGTTCAATCAGTCCAGATTTAGGAGTGTTCTGGCACTTTTGTGAGTCTGTTCGCAGACCGTGCATGTCCACGCACTTAGAGTAGATGCATATCCTCCGGTTGCACAAAGCATGATCATAAGCATTCGCATCAGAATCTATCAGAATCCTTCAAGGGAATTTTTCAGTGCCCTATTTTTCCTATTTTTGTCATTTTTCACTTATTATTTTAAGTGACTTTTGTTGGGAACTGAGTAGAGCAATTTGGGTAAGGTAATATATAAGCAAACCTAGGCTAGCACTATTTGGCAAAAGAGCAAGGAGAACACAGGCCATAGGCAGCAGGTTCCTCCTCTCTCTCTCAAGCAGGACCTTTCCCCCTTTGTGGCGTTTTTCCTCCAAGCAAGACCCTCAGCACCCTAGCGTTTTCAGCATCAGCCTCATCGTCAGAAAACCAGCCTTTTCAACCTCAGAAAACCAGCGTTTTCAGCTTCAGCATATCAGCATTTCAGCTTCAGAAAACCAACGTTTTCAGCTTCAGTAGACCAGCGTTTTCAGCTTCAGTAGACCAGCGTTTTTAGCCTCAGAAAACCAGCGTTTTCAGCCTCAGAGAATCAGCGTTTTACATCAGCAAATTCAACAACAAGAAGCATCCCAAGCATTCAGTTTTCAGCCATAGTCTCGTCCTCGTCGTCCACACCGTCGACATCGACATAGCCCCATTTCGGTTTGCATCAGCATCTTGTACCAGATGGTGCAATCAATAGTAGACCACTCTCGCCATTGAGAGTGGGGCTCTGGGAGGAGGGTTTTACAACGTCTTTGGTGTCGTATTCTCTTCTCTCTCTATCTCTCAGTCTCATACACTTTCACGCACAGTGTCCATTCACTTTGTTTGTGTCCATTGCACTCTCTTGTTAAGAACGGAAGGCTCTCCCTTCCCTAAGAAAAAGGAACCTTGAGCACAGTTCGGAGCTCTCATCTTGAGCAAAGTTCAACATTCATTCCGCTGCATCTTACATTGGTATTAGAGCTTTGGGCAGTGTTCTGTATCACTCAAGGAAAGAACCACAATAAATTTTTTTTGCTTGTTGAGGTCGCACGAACCCAAGTTCACTTGGGCGTGTTGATTCCTAATCGTGTTTTTGAAGAGTGACAGGAATCCCAGGAAAGAAGGGCTTGTCCAGCCTCCCCTTGTACCTCTTTTCACTCATTGAGAGCGGACCATGCACTTAGCGGCTGGTCAATCGACGTGAGGTCGGAAAAAGCAACCTTGGTGTGAGCGCAAGGCTGCCAAGGAGCGCGCCCGTGGAAAAGAGCAGAACTCGGGTGAAGAGAAGATCCTTCTCTAACACAGATTGCAAGCGAAAGAAGAACCTCAAGAACCTCAAGACCCGCAAGAACCTCAAGAACTGAAGAACCCAAGAACCAAGACCCCCAAGAACCCAAGTTTCTTGTGAACTTAAGAACCCAAGACCACAAGAACCCACAAGAACCCACGACTTTAGTGGTTCTTAAGTTCCTTGTGAACTTAAGAACCCAAAACCACAAGAACCCACGACTTCAGTGGATGGTCATCACTCAAAGCGGAATGGATATTTCGCTCGGAGGTGATGAGCATGAGAGAGGCGAAGAAGAATTTTCCTCACCAGGAGGTTTTTCCGACCCTCCCCATTCCCCATCTACGCCAAGGATTGCACTAACTCCTATGGAGGAGTTGGAGCAGATGTTTATGGACAGGAAGTTAGAACGCGAAGCAAGAAGAGTAGAAAGAATGGCAGAATTTGATCGCAGAGACGCAGCAAGAAAAGCAGAAAGAAAGGCAGCCATAGAGCGTGAGCATGAGCAAGCGCGACACATGCAAGAGTTGTTGCGACTCTTTTCTCAAGTGCAGGCACAAATGCAAGAGATTCGGGAAAAGGAGACTCTCTCAGTCTCTTCTTCTCCAAAGCATGATACACATACACAGGAGTTGCATGATGATAAGCATGATGATTTGAATGATAATGATGAGCATGATGATTTGGATGACAATGACAAGCATGATGATTTGCATGATCAAGATGTGATTCTCACAAGCATGATGATTTGGATGAAGAAGATGTGATTGTTCACAAGAAGGATGAGTTAGTGGATACTTTTTTTAGTGCATCTAATCTCATTGCAGATTTTCTCAATCACGAAGAACCGGTCTTGGCTCTCGACCTATGTCCAAAGAACCCTTACAGGAAGTACTATGTGTTCACATGATTAGTCAGCATGCATTGTTCGACTGTTTCATTCGTGATTGTTTCCGGTATTTTACTCAGCATCTATATGTGATCCCTTTTCTAAGCATGACATATTGTACGTTGAGCACGTTTCACTCATGAATGAGCACAAATGTATGCAGATTTGTAGCAGGGCTACAGTGTCACTTCACAGGACGGACAGTTGGACAGTTGGTTACACTTGGTCTGGTTCACACTGGACGGACCCTCTGGTCTGGGAGTGACACGTGGCAGGTACCTACCGACGGTGGTCTAGTGGACCTCGTGGCCAGGTCACCACATGGTTGACATTTATGAGTCGTTGGTGGCTCTTTATGGTGATACATATGAGTAGTCGTTCTGGGCCAGTGGCATTATCTTGTACGTAGTAGTCGTCTAGTGTGGATCTTTTACACAGAACACTGCTTCACCATCCCTGCACATCTGAGCCTCGACACCCCATTTGTACCTGTAAGTCCTGGGCTGGAGTTGAGTGTGCTGCCACGCCAGAGTCTGTACATGGTTCTTTGGTTCTTTGAGCTAGTCGAGTCCTCATGTTCTGGTCCACTGTTGTGTCTCTGTTGTTATCCATTGTTCCTGTATTTCATTCTGTTGAGAGAGTGTCCATTTGTTTGAGTGAGATTGTCACGCACATTGCATTGAGGGGCACCCACACTGTAGAGAGCACGACACATTATCCGCGCTACAGGTGCTCTCATTTTGGCGATCACGGTGGGACCTCAACTGAAGTCTCACTCTGTTGAGTAGCTGGTTTCTTCGCTTCGCCTGTGCAGCTTGTTGGTCTGGTCCAGTTTCACCCTTGATAGCTTAATCTAGCTGGTCTAGTCTCTCGCCTTGCTGGTCTGGTCCCCTCTCGCCCTGGTCCAACTTGCCCTCGTCTCTGGTCTAGACCCCCTCAACCCTAGTCTAGTCCTCCTCGTCCCTGGTCTAGCTGGTCTAGTCACTTGCCTGGTCTAGATCCTGGTCTAGTCCGCCTCGTCCTTGGTCGAGCTGGTCTAGTCACTCGTCTGGTCTAGTAGAGTCTCGACCAGTCTTCAGCCAGTTCAAGGTTTTCTTGCCCAAAGCTTGGTTGGATTGGAGGTCACTGCATGACACATACAAGGAGGTCAGTTGAGCGTCAAAGCCCACTAGTGAGCCCTCTGAAGTACTATCACAGAAGACGACCTTTGACACCTTGTAGAAATCCTTCAACCTCATCACCTATACCTCCACATATCACATCAACCATTCCTTCATCAGGTTCCCCATCTTTCCGATCACCTTCTCCGGAAAAGCTCTCACCCGTTGCTTCGTCATCAGGTTCTTCATCTTCACGATCACCTTCTCCGGAAAAGCTCTCTCCTATTCTGCTACAGCAAGCTATTGTGCAACAGACTCAACAAGAAATCATGGAGCCACTAGCTAGTGTTTTGGCCAAGGTGAACATCAAGTTCCCTACCTTCAAAGGGCTGTCTTCAGAAGATGCTGACGACCATGCAAGAAGATTTGTATCTCTCTGTAGGGGACGTGGGCTGAACAGAGAAGATGCTTACTTGGTACTATTTCCATCCACCCTGGATGGCCTAGCAGATAAGTGGTACAACCAATTTGCAGAGAACCATTTTGCAACTTGGGCAACCTTAAGACAGTAGTTCTGTGTAGCTTTCAGGCCGAGAGACTACCAGGAGAAGGTGTTGGATGAGTTAGCCAACATGGTGCTCAAGCCTGAGGAGACTTTTGCGGAGCTTATGACTAAAACTAAGTCACTGGTGGCCAAGCTTCCCCAACAACCCGGTGAATTCATGGTTAAAAAGTGGGTGGAGAAGGCGCTTCCTAAAACTTCTCAGCAAAAACTCCGAGAGAGTCTCCGACCCGACGCCACCCTCGACGAGTTCATCGCAGCTGCTACTAGAATAGAGGGAGCTAGGAAGCTCTTCAACAACTCTCCTCAAATAGATACTCCCTCTGTGTTCTCGGAAGGTAGTCCTACTGATCCTTTAACTTCTTTACGCAGGGAACTGGAAGCCCTAAAGCTACAACGAGCTCTTCAAGAGGAGAGGTCCTTCTCTCTTAGACAAGAGAAGCCTACACAGAATGAGGCATTGGAACAGATTAAGCGTGAGTTAGAAGAGCTCAAATGTCAGCAAGAGACTAAGGCCATGGTTTGGTGTAGCTCATGCCGCTCTACAGGGCACCCCCCACAGGAATGTCCCCTTCGGGTTTACTGCCACTTATGTGAGAAATCTGGACATGAGGACAAGGATTGTTACTACCTCAAAGGATTGCGACAAATACAACAAAATCTTGGTCCTTCCCTCCAACAAGGGCTAGCACCTGCATCCAACATGGTCTCACCCTACGGCCATCAAAACCAGTTGCCTCCTCTACTGACAACACCCCCTATGCAGCAAGGTATGCACAACAACTTTGCACCCCACAGTTTTTATCATACCAGTACTCCCTCAGTTCCCCAAAGTTTCTACACCTCAGCCTCCAGCACCATGCAACAACAAGAGCAGCGACCACCTCGTCCCCCTTTTCGTCCGTCAAATCGGCCAATCCTATGCTACAGATGCGGTGAATATGGGCATTATCAAAGTAAGTGTCCTTTACCTGAGGGGTCTCCTCCTTGCAGACATTGTCCGGAGTCTAAGGACCACTATAGTAAAGATTGTCCCAAACAAAGGGCATCCTCTTCTTCAGGCCCAAATCAAAATCAACAAGAGTTTACATTCCCGAAAATCAATCTAACACCACTCCTCAGCCAGCACTTGCTACACATACAGTTCAGCCACAACGAGCAGCAGAGCCTACTGGGGTGCTCACTCGAGCACAACGAGCAGCCCTGGGTTTAAGGTTGCCGACTGGACCATCCGGTCCAACACTTCAGCAACCTGTTCAAAATGGCGCACCCGTAAATGGTGCAAAGAATAGGCCAATCTCTATGCTTTCGGACATTGATGGAGCTTTCCTGGCAGCAGTAGCTGATTTGCAACAGGTCAAAGTTTCCGAGGAGGCCCAGGTTATAGAAGATAGGCCCACTGCGGAAGCAATCTTGAAGAACACCTTTCAGCAAATATCTCTTTATGAGATGCTTCGGCTCGATGCAACTCTTAGAAGTGACACACTCTCAATAATTCAATCTTTGTACCCCGGTACCGGGCCTAGTGGTGGGCACCTACCTGTGCAACCCTTGGAGTCCTACATGATTTCATATCCGGCTGCTCCCCTCACCGATTATAAAAGTCCACGCCTTACTGTATCTATTCTAGGGCAGTCGTTCTCAGGCGTCATAGTGGATGGCGGGTCTGGAATCAACCTAATGCCCGAATTTACCATGTCAGCCTTAGGTCTGCAGCCTACTCGCCCTGCTCCGTTCACTGTTACATTGGCAGACCAACGGACAGTCTATCCTGTGGGCATAATAGAGAAGGTACCTTTGAAGGTACAAGACTTCACTTTTAGCTTGGATTTTGTTGTGGTTCGTCTTCCCCAGGTTGAGGGCGGATTTCCTTTGCTCATTGAAAGACCATGGCTGCGACACACTAAAGCAGTTCATGATTGGGGAAACGACGCAATGTGGATACATACTTCTGGCTCCTCGATGCAACCCATTCTCTTAGAAGGTGGTATGGATCCCATGGTGCAGCAAGTTTCTTTGTCAATGGAAACCAAACCTGAACAAGAACAGCCTACTACACATGAAGGGTCAGATGAAGATCTGCTGGAGTGGTTGGAGGCTACCAAATCTATGCCTTGTTATGGAGTCTCTATTCACTCTTTGCATAAAGGTACACCCTCTTCAAATGGTGCCACAGTAACTACACCAAATGAGCCATCGGAGCCTATGAAGAAGTATAGAAGCAATAAGAAATCTCCTCTACAAACACCTTTGGTGTCTGCTTCTCCGACCAAAACAAAGCTCTCCTTTGTGTATAGCAAACTCCCTTCACAGAGCCCGTCCTGCAAGATGAATTCTAAGATCATGATCGCTATATTGCTCATGGTAACTGCGTGCTCATTATGTGCACCTATCTACCCTATCCCCCTCTCCCCCTTTCCCCCTCACTACCCCTCGCCTTACCCTCCCCCTCACCCCCTCGCCCTAGTCCCTCGCCCTCGCCCTCCCCTTCCCCCTCTCACCTACCTACCCCTCGCCCTAGCCCCCTACCTACCCCCTTGCCCTCCCCCTCCCCCTCTCACCTACCTACCCCCTCGCCCTAGCCCCCCTACCTACCCCCTCGCCCTCGCCCTCGTCCTCGCCCTCCCCCTCCCACCTACCTACCCCCTCGCCCTAGCCCTCCTACCTACCTCCTCCCCCTCGCCCTAGCCCTCCCCCTCGCCCTTGCCTCCCCTTGTCCCCTAGGCCCTAGCCCCTAGTCTCTAGCCCCTCGCCCCTAGCCCATAGTCCCCTAGTCCCTCGCCCCTAGTCCCTAGTCCCTCGCCCCTAGCCCCTAGTCCCTAGTCCCTCGTCCCTAGTCTCTAGTCCCTAGTCCCTCGTCCCTAGCCCCTAGTCCCTCTCCCCTAACCCCTAGTCCCTAGTCCCTCTCCCCTAGCCCCTCATCCCTCGTCCCTAGTCCCTAGCCCCTCGCCCCTCGTCCCTAGTCCCTCGCCCTCGCCCTCGCGGGACTAGTCCCTCGCCCCTAGTCCCTAGTCCCTCGCCCCTAGCCCCTAGTCCCTAGTCCCTCGTCCCTAACCCCTAGTCCCTCTCCCCTAGCCCCTCGTCCCTAGTCCCTAGCCCCTCGCCCCTCATCCCTAGTCCCTCGCCCTCGCCCAAAAAAAAAAAAAGTAAAAATAAAGCAAAAAAAAAAAAAAGTGTAGCCTGCTACAATGTCACTTTCACTTTCACACAACAGTAGTTTGCAGTTGGGCTTTGGTCAGTTGGTCTTTGATCTGGTCGGTTCCACTTGGGCAGAGACACGTGGCAGGATGGTGGGTTCCTGCCTAGTTAGAGGCTTAAGGCGATTGCAAGCAGTGTAGTGTTTTTAACTCCACTTTTGAGGTATGTATGGTCATGGGCCTAACACCTACTTCAAGAAAGATCTACGGAAGCAGTACCTAGTGGTTTTCCTTCACAGCTTTCTCAGTATTCCTCTCACCGAGACGGTGAGCGGTCTTGTGGCGGGCAACCTGTAGCAGGGCTACAGTGTCACTTCACAGGACAGACAGTTGGACAGTTGGTTACACTTGGTCTGGTTCACACTGGACGGACCCTCTGGTCTGGGAGTGACACGTGGCAGGTACCTACCGACGGTGGTCTAGTGGACCTCGTGGCCAGGTCACCACATGGTTGACATTTATGAGTCGTTGGTGTCTCTTTATGGTGATACATATGAGTAGTCGTTCTGGGCCAGTGGAATTATCTTGTACGTAGTAGTCGTCTAGTGTGGATCTTTTACACAGAGCACTGCTTCACCATCCCTGCACATCTGAGCCTCGACACCCCATTTGTATCTGTAAGTCCTGGGCTGGAGCTGAGTGTGCTGCCACGCCAGAGTCTGTACATGGTTCTTTGGTTCTTTGAGCTAGTTGAGTCCTCATGTTCTGGTCCACTGTTGTGTCTCTGTTGTTATCCATTGTTCTTGTATTTCATTCTGTTGAGAGAGTGTCCATTTGTTTGAGTGAGATTGTCACGCACATTGCATTGAGGGGCACCCACACTGTAGAGAGCACGACACATTATCCGCGCTACAGGATTTTCATGAAAACCTGAAAAGTATGCATTCAAGGAAGTCACATTTCATGTCTCTTCCTTGGCACAACACAGTTGTAGAAAGAGCACATGAAAGTATGAGCACCAAGCATGGTCATTTCCATTGTGAATTGCCATAGCTGATTGATTTAGATCAGAAAGTCAAGATTCGATCTCATTGTTTGTGTGTGTAGTGAACGGTTTGACACTCCGTCTATGTGTTCATCTACATTGCATGCACAGTCTTTGAGGAAGACGCGATTTTTTCCAGTCACTTTACATGGAATAGGTATGTTCATGTTTTTGTGTTGGAAGTGGTTTCAGGAATTTTCAGCCATGGAGATTCTTGAAGAAGAAAGAAGCATGACTGTAGACGAAGTTGAGGCATTGAAGGAGCCACAGAAGACTTTGTCACTTTCGGCGCGGCCCAATGAAGCAAGTGTTGCAGACCTTTATGAAGTTCAAGTACCGCACGACCCACACATCAGAGTGGGCCGGCGAAGAGTCCCTTTCAGGATTCCGGATGCTATTGGCAATCTCCCTCGACGCCATACAGTTCGGTATCAGTACCTCACTTTGAAAAGGAGGGGATGTCACGTGACACATCCAACTCTATGTGTCCGTGGACAAGCTACAGCACGACAAGGGTTCAGTCAGTTCAAATTTAGGAGTGTACTAGCACTTTTGTGAGTCTGTTTGCAGACCGTGCATGCCCAGGTACTTAGAGTAGATGCCTATCCTCTGGTTGCACACAGCATGATCATAAGCATTCCATCAGAATCCTTCAGGGGAATTTTCGAGTGCATTAAACCTATTTTCCCTATTTTTGACATTTTTCACTTATTAATATTTTTTTTCCGAGAAAAAGATCCTTCTATTAGTTAATGAAAACTGCCCATAGGGCTGCAACCTCCTCTGCAAGAGAGGACTACAACAAGCATGATGGGGAGACTCTCCCAATGAAAAAACAGCATATATACAATGAGGCTAAATCAAGAGATGGGAGGAGGGAAGAGCCACACAGGTGGACAGTAGTGCCATCTGAGCACCCCCTCGACTATGGTGTAGAAAGGCCCAGGGCGCCAAAGTCGAAGGAAAGCCTCGCGGCACTCCCGCATGCGGTCGGAGCTGCCCTGTAGTCCCTCAAGCTGTCCTCTGAGAGTATGGATCAGCTCTAGCCAAAAGTCACGAACAGTCTCTATTGGTGGCACAAGGCAAGCCTCAAAGATGCGAAAACAGCAGGCCCGCCAAATGAACCAAAGTGTCAGGCCACTGATGAGCTCCCAACACTCCTCTCTCTCACTGCACCACTCCTCTGGAGTAAGCTCTGTAGCAGACTGGAGTGTAGGACGTCCCCCCTACATCACTATCATCCTGTTGGTGGAAGATAGCTCAAACTGAAGTGCCGGGCCCGTGAGGGTGGACCAAGCTGCTGCCCCCCAAGTGTACTGTCGAGCCGTGGAGAGAGCAGGCATCAGCCGAAGAACTCATAGCCACACCTGCTGGGCCGAGGGACAGTCCCAAAGATAGTGACGCTGACTCTCCACCAAATGGTCACAAGCTGCACATGTGGCCGAGAGACCACTATGCACTAGCCAGCTCCCTACTGCTGTGGCTCTGTGTGCGACTAGCCATTGAAACAAGGTGACTCGCCTCGGCTGTCTGGAGTCCCACAACCTCTCCCAAAAGTCTGCCAAGAACTCGACGGTGAGACCCTCCTCCTGCCAATGACGTGCTGCAGCGGGGAGGGCCTCTCTCTGTGCTGCTAGTATGTGCTGTCCAAGCCGAATAGTGTACTGAAAGAAGGGGACTCCTCGGTGGTCTGCAGAAGAGAAGGGGTCCCTCCATAGCCACTCACCAGGATCCCACTGTACTCATGCTAGTGGACAGCACTCCCAAGCCCAAAGCCTCCAGTGTCCAATCTCAAGAGGTGCTGGGTCAGGGTCTATGACGCAAGTCCTCCCACAGATGCCCACAACTTGGATCCTCTGAAAACAGCACTCTGCTACCTGTGGGGCCTCTACTTCAACTCGCTGTAGTCATCCCCCACCCTGAAGCTCGAAGTACAGGGCTGGGACAGTTTCTGAGCAGGCCCTGACTGAAATGAGAACCTCCAGTCGTGTGAAGGCTCCCATCCACCAGGGTGCTACTGGCTCGAGAGGCGTGAGCCACTCAGCTCGAACTGACTCTGAGATGTCCTGACACATGCTCTGCACCCCTCTGATGCCCTGCAGCTGGAAACCCTGTACCTCCTCTGACAAACCTGTGAACTCTAGCCAGTCACCTAGAGAGCGCGCTGGACCTGCTGCCATGGGACCCCAAGAAACATGAGGTTGACCACCAACCAAGTGGCCTCTCTGAGTGCTAACCATGGGGTTCCAGATGAGGGGCTGCCATAGGCGCTACTCCGTGCACATCGGCTGTCGCTGCTCCAGGCCACGCTGTAAGAGCTCCCAAGAACGAAGCAAACTCACAGCGAAACGGTCCTCGAGTCTTCTGCTCAAACCAACTCGGGGCATCTCTGTAAAGATCCATCTAGTCGAAGGTTGCCAAGGGCCTCCTGACTGAGGCACCCTGGCACGAAGCCTCTGCAACAAGAACTCCTTCCAGGGCTCCTCACCTGGAAGAAGTCCTCTGACTATGAACTTCCCTAGAAGGGCTCTGCTGTGCTGTGCTGGATCAATGATCCCAAGCCCTCCCTGAGAACAAGGAAGCGTGATGACCGACCAAGCCACCTTGGCTCGGGCCATCTGAGTGTCACGTCTTGACCAAAGGAAGTTCTTGATCAGCCTCTCTATCTGGCTGATACAAGAACTCGAGAAGATCCAGCAGGAGGTGATGTACCACATAGTCGCCAACAGCACCTGGTTGGCAACTACTACTCTACCAGCCAGCGACAGATGTGCTGAGCTCCAATGTAACAGCTTTCTCCTGATGGACAGGAGAAGAGGAGCAATTTGCTGCTCGGGAGACAAGTCCAAACCAACCTGACAACCCAAGTATCGAACTGCAGTCCCTGGGGGAATCCACCTGAAACCCTCTCCTCGCATCCAATCTGGCATAGGAGCACTACCAATCGAGAAAGCCACTATCTTTCTCCAGTTGATCAGTGCGCCCGATGCACAACAGAAGGTCTCCAAAGCCTGCTCACAGCTGTGAAGATTGGCCTCCTGGCCATCTAAGTACAAGGCTGAGTCATCGGCAAACTCAGCATCCAGTAACTACTCTCCCCGAATAGGGAGTGCTAAGCCCCGAAGACCAACCTGCTGTGACACCAAAAATCTGCTCATCGCCTCCGCATAGAACAGAAAGAGAAAGGGGGCAAGAGGGCAGCCCTGTCTGACCGAGCGTGTGAGCATGAAGCGCGCACCTCTCCCCCCTGCCAAAAGCACCTAACTGTGAGCCTGTCTGTACAAAGCTGACACCCCTCTGATCCAAGCATCTGAGAAGCCCATCCTGCGAAGAGTGCCCTCTAGAAAGCCCCAGTCAACTCGGTCGTAGGCCTTCTCAAAATCGAGAAGAAGAATCAAAACGTCCTCACCACGGAGCCGTGCCAGGGAAGAAGCCTCACAAAAAGTAAAGATGTTGTCAAGGATACTGTGTTCCTTGACAAAACCTGTCTGAGTCCCATGTATAAGGCTCTTTAAAAGTGGCTGAATCCTCAAACTCAGAGCCGTGGCAAGAATTTTGTAGGCTGAGTTGAGGATGGTGATGGGGCGCCACTGACGAATCTCATCCAAGGATCCACCCTCCTTGGGAATGAGGTAGATCAGGCCCTCACTCATGCTGTCAGGCATCACTCCTGTGTGCAAAATGTACTGAAAAGCACTACAAAGATCTGGGCCAAGCAGGTCCCAGTACTCCAAGAAAAAGATGGGAGTCAACTCATCCTCACCTGGACAGCTACCACGAGGAAGGGCCCTCAGAGCTGTGTGCAGCTCCTCAAGCTGAAGTTGCCTCTCTAGCCTCTGGCGCATCTCCTCTGTCACAAGACATGGCATCTCTGCCCAAACCTGCTCTCTACATGCATCCTGCCGCTCTGACTAAGGCTCAGCCGATAGTAACTCATGGTAGAAGTCAGTAACGACTGCACGCATATCCTCGGGCTCACAAGCAACTGACCCATCGGGCCTCCTCAACCGACTGACCTTGGCATGCGAATACCGAGGTCCCACTGTCTCAAAAAAAGCACCAGTCACTCTGTCACCCACCTGAGTCCACTGAGATGCCTGTTGGTGGAAGGCAAACTCATGACGCCGCTCCTCTGTGCTAGCAAGCTCCTGTCGAGCCTGCTGTAACTGCTCCTCCAACCATGGACTGAATGCTGCTCCTGCATCCAATGCAGTGAAGCAATGCCCTGTCTGAGACGCTGCTCCGCCTCTCTCGCTGCAGCCCGGCGAGCCAGAGACTCCTGAAGAAAAACATAGCTAAGCTGAGCTAGGCTTGCGGCCACTCTGTCTGTAGGTGAATCCTGTCTGTCCATACCCTCTGTCCAGAGAGCCTCTACCCTCTCTCTGAGTGTTGAGTCCAACAAGACCCTCTCTAGGATGCGGAGCATCGTGCTCCCACTCCTCTGCCAGTCTGCCACTGTGAGGATCATTGGTGCATGGTCCGAGAAGGAAGTCCTTGCCAGGATGCACACCGAACCCCCCAAGTCACTGAAGTGGTCACTAGTGTAGAAGCGATCTATCCGCAATAGATTCACTCCTCCCACTCTGCGGTTCGATCTAGAGAAGGCAAGACTGTCTGGGGGCCTCACAAAACCTGAGTGCTGCCATGTATCCGAGACCCTCAAAGTCATACAAAACCTCTCCCAAGCAGCAAACTCGACTCCATGCACAGTAGCATGGCTGCCACCAATCCTGTCAGAAGGGTCCTCCAACATGTTGAAGTCCCCTCCTATACACCAATGATCAGACTGCGGCAAAGACTCAACAATCTGTGACCAAAATTCTGCACGAGCACTCGCCACATTGGGCGCATAGATGTTCAGGAAGCCCACAAGGCCACCCTGAACCTGCATAGTAATCCACTGAGCCCTGCCTGGCACAATAATCCCTCTGCCTACAATGGCCTGCTGCAATGAGTCCGAAATAGTCATACATACCCCTCCCTGGATGCCTCCAGGTCCAAAAGCAACTGACCAAAAGGTATCATACCGTCCACGCAAAATCTGACCACAACGCCGAATGCGGCTCTCACATAGATGGTGCTCCTGAAGCATAAGGAGATCAATCTCTCCTCCCACAAGGCAACGCTGAAGCTCCTGACGCAATCGGCCCTGCTGTCGCTGAAACTAGGGCGCACCTAGTCCCTGCAAGTTCCATGAGACGATCCTCATGGGGAGCGAGAGAGAACAGATGTTGCCGCAGTAGCAAGACGGGCTATCTTCGAGGCAGGCTTGGATGGGGAGTAATCCGCATCCGAGCGGCCTCTAGATAGGCGTGACTGCAGTGAGTGCCTAGCCCAAGCCCAAGCAGAGCGAGCCGTACGTAGCGTAACCTCCTCTGTCTAGGAGTCTCATGAATGTATACATAGCAAGGCAAACACTGCGTATCAGCAAAGAAGTACACCACAATGTGCCTACATCCTGCTGAGTCTGGGGGTGTCACCGCAAACTTGGCCAATGGCCACAAAGTCTGCAACATATTTGTAACTCCAAGTTCTCCCATGTGGTGAGAGAACTCTAAAACCTGTGTATGCAACCATCCCACCACTGAGTCAAGGGACCACTCTGTCTCGGTCCTACCACAGAGGGGGAAGGAGAAACCAACTGCTGAGTCCAGGGCCTCTGTCCCCCTAGCGGCGAGGAACAAAACATGGACCCTGAAACAGGCTGCCTCATGGTCTGCTGCGGAGTCGCTGAGAAAACAACTGAACCCGTAGTCGAAGAAGTCCCAGCGGCGTCTGATGTCAATGCTCGTCAGCCCACGAGGGATGGCTGCAAGGGAGGATGTCTGAATCTGCAGAGGGGGCTGCAAGAAGGGCTGACCCTCTCGCGCTAGGCGACTCGTGGAAAAAGCGCTGCCAAGAGATCTCCTATCCGTCGGAGAGGGACCAGTTGCCTGAGCCGACTGAGGAATTGGAGCAGGAGGAGGAGAGGGAGCTGGGGCGAGAGGAGGAGAAGAGGGGCGGGATGGGGCGACAGAGGTAGAGGGGCGGGGTGGAGAGGCGGCGGGAGCAGAATGCGGAGAGGATGAGGCAAAGGGAGGGAACTCTGGGGGGGGTGCGGCTGTCGAGGGATAAGCGGAGGTGGAGGCTGGCGTAGGGATCTCCTCCTGCTCAAGAGGACCAAAACGGTTCCCGGTGGGAACCCAGTGCTGCTGAGTCGGCACTTGAGAGCCACTCTGAGTGCCAGGCTGTCGCTGTGGCCCCTGGCGTCGGCGGCCACGAGCCTGCTGCCACCCCTCCTCCGTTGGAGCCCCAGGCTCGGAGGGTGGCTTTGCATCTGTACGCTGTGCTGCTGGCTATGGCTTTGGGCCAGCCCTTGCAGGCTGGGGTTGAGGCTGTGGTGCAGGTCGCGGCCTCCTCCGTGGACAGGCCTTCGCTAGATGGCCCATCTGGCGGCAAATGAAGCACTGGTTCGGGAGGCCCGAGTACTCCATACTCTGTCGAAACCAACCCCCACTCACCCGAGGTAGAAGGATAACCTTCGGGAGTGTGTGGGTATCTCTAACCAAAACTCGAACTGAGGGAATGCCAGCTGCCTTGGCAGCTACTGATGCTGCCGTGCGAGGTGTCTCCAGGACAGTCCCAATGGCGGAACCAATCCTGGAAAGAAGTGGTAGGTACTCCCTCCGTAAACCCGGAAAGCAGACTCAGATGGGGATGTCTGCCTCCTCTACTAGAACATCCGAAGCTGGGTGTCGCCACTGTCGAAAGTGGGCACGTGAGGCTCGGATGGCTAGTCGACTTATAGCTATGACCTTCGACGCCATCTCTCTCTCTCTCTCTCTCTCTCTCTCTCTCTCTCTCTCTCTCTCTCTCTGCCTGCATCAGTTCGCATGATGGCAACCCTCATTGGCATCCAATGTCGACCACTACTCATGAGACTCCCATCTGTGCCTCTTGCGACGATAAAAAAATAAAAAAATAATATACATACATACATATATATATATATCTCCCATTCGGACGATGGCAGCCCTCAGTGGCAACGCTCTCGAGCTCAACATGTCTGCATAACTGCGTCGAGGACCTTCTACCCCAAGCCCGGAGCTTGGGCCTCCTACATCCTACGCCAATTGTTGCTAGCTTGTAGCGCCGCATCGCCTCCTCATCTTGGCCGCCTCCTCACCTCGGCTTGGATGCCATTTTCCCTTTCTTTCGTTTCCTTTATGCTTTTCCAATCTAAATTGAAAAGGCATCTCCTCAGATTCCTGCTAATTAGAGGGACATACTCACGCTTAAACTTGTGTGATTGAATGATCAATGGAACATCTAAGCATTCATATGTAAGTGACTTAGTCGTGCCTATGGAAAGACCTCTTACCGAAACCTTTGGAATCGGCTTTTCCACAGGCTTGGCATAATACTCACTTCTCATGTCAAACGAAATGTTTATTTCCAGATTATTAATGTGGCCAACACTTCTAAACAAATTACTAGTGAATTCTTGTTTCGGATCTTCTACGACAACACTATACTTGAATTCTTTTGTGACATTAAGTAGTTGCTTAGATTCTTTGACAACATTGTACTTTGATTTTGCTACGACATTGACCTGAGCTTGAGCAACAGGCTCACTGCTTGAGACCGCACTTGACTTACGACAATCTTTTTTCATGTGACCTATAATGTGACATTGCTAACATCTCCTTCTTTATCATATGAGGTTTGTTCTTCAACACTTAACCAACCCCCAATGATTCCTTGTGCTACTTTTCTATATGGTGTCACCATTGTTGCCACTTTAGCTTTTCCTTTATTACATTATTTTGAGATGGAGGTGCATCAAAAGAGTGAGAAGAAGTCACACTCTTACGAGTAATCTTACTATTTTGCTATTTTTCTTGGTTTTGTTGAGTACTAGAAGATTCCTTCATGACTTCTTTAGGATTACCTTTGTTGTGCTTCATCTCTTGCTCCAAGGCTACCCACATCACCTCGTTAAAGTTAGTGGGGTTTGTTGTTGGAACATCAAACTTCATGTAATCATCCAATCCAAGAGAAAAGTCTTGAGACTGTCGTCTCCCAGCTTTTAGAGTTAATACTAGTTGCAAAATACAATTAGAGAAAGACATAACAGGAGTTCCATTCTTCTTAAGGGCCTTCCAGTCGTGTTTCAACCCTTCTATGGCCAATGGTGGCAAGAAACGAGTCTAGAGTTTTTCTTGGAAGTCAACCAACTGTAAGACAATGGCTCGGCTCGGCTCCATGCAAATCGTCTTTGTATTGCGTGAAATAAGCCTTTTGTTGCTCTTCTTGCCATGTATGATACCAATTAATGGCATCACTAGATAATTACATTGTAGCCGCTTTTCTACTTTTACTGGTTGCAAAGTAAGTAGTAAAATGATGCAATCATGAAGGGGTCATTAATGCATCTGGTGATAGTGACAAGCCCATTTGATGGCATCGATGGTGCGCAATTCAGGCGCGCGAAGCGAGGGCATCTCAATCAAAAGCGTGGCGAATCACATGGAAGCATGGGGGACAGGGTTGCCCACTGCAAGACGTAAATCCGAGCATGTCGGGGCTACGGATTGGTGATGTGGCAGGGTGCGAGGTAGGCCACCATGGACGAAGTGGGGGATGACGGGGCCGCTCATGTGCCATGTGTCCGGGCATCATTATGGCAGGGAGGGGATGGCTAGTACCTCCTTGAGGTTACCTCGTACCCTTGAAGCTGAGGCCTCAGGATCAACGGTAGCATTTAATGTCCACTCGCTGTCTCGCTCTCTCTGAGGCTCTCTAAGGAGCTCAAAGGCTCTTCTCGTGGCAGGAGGGGCTCCTTTGCTCCGGGTATCGCTTGCAAGCAGGATGCAAGGCGGGGCCAAGGGGTGTGCGGCAGGTGCCGAAGGCTGAGTGCCATTGCTAATGGTAGGTGGAAAAATGACAAGGAAGGCAAAGGGTGGTAGCATGAGGGGTGCTTACTCCACGCCCTCGGCTAAGGCTGCAAAAGGGGGAGCCCGGAGAGAGAGAAGTGAAGCCCGATCGTAGTGAATGGCATAAAATGGTAACCATCTTTTTGCAACATTTTTTAGCCTACTCAACGTCCTCTTCCTCATATGTGTATATATTTTTCTACGCTATTAAGTTATCTAGAGTAAATTCCCCCTCTTTGTTTAACCTTTGTGGTGACACATACATTGTACTCTTCCCAAAAATGTCACCTTAGTCATATATTTATATTACCACCCTTTTTTTTTTTGCTTTGTAAATAAAATTAAGCATACAATAACCAACTATCTACCCCCAACTTTCTTACCTCTTGTGAATTAGTAGTAGAAAAATAATATATCCATCTTCTATCCCATATAGATAAATTACCATGGAAAATCAACTCTCCACTTGTCTTTACCAAAGATTATGGTCCATCTCTACAAGTCTTCTATGTCCCCTACATAGGTGGCCCAATATCTCTTAAGAATATACATATAGTTTTTCTCCTTTAAAAAAGACTCAAATTGTATATTCTTTTCACAAGAAAATAATATTGGGCCCTCCTCTATTTGTTTAAGCATCATACCCTTTTGAAAAAGCATGATTCCCCTTGGATGCATACAAGCAAAGGGACCATATAAAAAGATTTGGAAGCAAAAGGTTCCCTATCTTAGTGTGGACCTTCCAAACCAAATTTTTTGGGCGTGAAGAATAGTGCAAATTCATATCAAACATGTTGAGAAGGTCAAATTTGCCTTTTGAAGCATGTCATTCCGAGCTACATGTAAAAAGTTATGGTCAAAATAGTGTAAATCTGTCAGATTCGCAGCAAAAGGGAACTGTAAATCAAGTAAATCAAGAGGGTGAGATCTTATTTTTCCCCTACTCATCTTCTACAAGAGCAATGAGTGTTCAAGGTCAATTGCATGTGATGGGACCAACCTAAAGATGCTTTCTAAACTCCAAAACAGACAAGTTGAGATACCACGCAGGAGCCACCCGTAGGGCCTCATGGTGGGGCCCACCTACATTATGCACCCCTATGGAGCCTTCACGGTCTAAAATGATATTTTTGATAAATAAATAGTCCCTTTTATGTCCAATATTTAATGAGTTGTCAAAGGACACTTAATTAGGACTAATCACTCACCCTAATTAAGTGTAGCATAATCCCACTCCTACACAACTATAAATAGCCCCCCTTGGAGAGACTCAAGGACACGCCTATATTTTCAACTTCATGTTGTTCTTGATCAATAGTAGAAAAACCCCCAACTCTCCCTCTTTCACATCCTCCCTCCTAACCCTCCTCTTTGGAGGAAGTGATACTCTATCCTCCACTCTTTCTATTCTACAATCTCTTACTCCATCAACCCAATAAATCATTGTAGCACCCCAATAACTTGTAAATACATCATGATCTCTCTCATGGTTATGTTAATGATCATTAAATCATCTTCAAACAATCAAGTGTCGCAATTCGTGATGGTTAGCCAGCGTCTGTCTCTCCCTTAAAAGGTGTGCGAGAAATCAAGTAAGTGTTCTACTCTCAATTTACCATGGGTTTGTTCTCCACACTTATTCAATTAGTAAAAAAAAAAATCTCACTCCAACTCTCTTTTGCTTCATTACATATGCATGTGGCTACCTCTCATGGTGATTTTATTTGTCACGGCATTGCATAGATGGAGATGAGCTCTCTATGCAAAGTGTGTTAGTTCGATGTAGGTGATTCTCTTGTGTGTTTGAGAGGCAGGTCTTGTGCGCATGATTTTTTTTGATGAGTGCTTGAGAGAGGAGTAGTTTGGATGTATCATGGGTATTCTTATGGGGAGAAGGTTAATGCTATTCCAGAAATTGCATATTTACAGTTGATGCATGGCATTGGGTTGCATAATCGTTGATGGTGTCAAGTGTCCAAAGTGTACATAGAGTAAAGGTTCTCAAAGTGTGTTGCTTGAGTGGGTGAGTGAAGTGTTATTTTGATTGGTTTCCTTCTCCACTCCCAAAAGAAGGCGGTGCCCCAAGTAGTGTGCGTACCTCTTTACGAACATTTTGTGAGGGTAGGCCCATTGGTTTGGGTTTAGAAGCCCCATTTCAAAAAGCTTGCCCTCATAAAGTGGTGCCCCCACGGAGGAACATATTTTCAAGTTACCTTCAAATTTTTAGTGATGAACAATGGAGTCCCCATCTATCCATTTCATTTTGCACAACACATTAGAGTAAATGTTCACATAGATAGAAAAGTCTTTTTCTAGCAACGCATTGTTTTTATGTTTGGTGCAGAAAGACTTAGAGAAATACTGGCATCACCCAATCCAATTATACTTCCAATCATCAATTATGAAACTTCTTTTGATTTTCACGTGTTCATTTTGTTTTAAAAGCAGGAACAAGGAGTGGTGAAGGGGTGCTCAAGGTCCATATGAAGGAACGAGGTCTTCAAACCAACAATGAGGAGTAGCACATGAATCACGATCAAAACAATGATCCTTTTAGGCCTATTGCTCGGCAATCCATTCATATAATCATTGCAACTAAGTTTAGGTTTCAATCTATCATAAGGAGGATATTTGGATCCACTCGCCTCAATGAATTCAATTAATCCATTTATTCTACCTATGATAAAGTACGAATTAACAATGGATGTGTACATCTTCATTTTAATGTAATCAGATTTATAGTGTCAACAATCTTGTGCGGCCCGTAAGAGAAAAGTTTCTTTAAAAAAATAATAATAGAAAAGTCTAAACAAAATGTCAAGTTCTTTTCCCACATTCTATGCAAGAAGTGGGGAAGATGCGTAAGAGTTTCTTGACAACTTGGAGATGGCACATCTCATATTCGGGAGAGATGAAGATGAAGTAAAGCTACGAGCCTTCCCGTTGGTTCTAAAAGCAGAAGCTAAAGCATGGTATGAGACCTTGCAACCCCAGATCAAGTCCAACTGGGAGAGACTGCGAGCAAGCTTCCTCTCCAAGTTCGGGCAAGGTGATACTTCTGAAGGACTATGGAAATGTCTTATTGGACATAAGCAGGTATCACTTGAAGACTATCCGTCTTATGAAGCAACCTTTGTCAATCTATGGGGTAGGTGGGAGGCACATTAGAAAATCATGGTGGTGTACCTAACTTTCTAAAAAAAGAGAGATTCATGGTTGGCTTGTATCCACTTTTAAAGGCTAAAGTAGAGCTAAAATTCCCATCCACCTTCGAAGAAGCACGTGAGGTAGCCATCATCAAGTTTAGAAAACTACACTTCCAAGCATATAGAGCAAGGGGTTTGAATGAAGTGATTGAGAGGGAGTCTTCACAAACCATGGAAGCACCAATTAGGGCCCCTCTTGCACAATCTTCACAAATAGGAGATAACTCTCAACAAGAGGTTTTACAAAGGCTAACTCAACAGCTTGAGAACCTTACTCTGAATCTAGTACAGGGCCTACCTCAACAACGACAACCAAGAGAAGGGAATCGCAATCAACGAAGATAACCTCAAGAGTTGCGATGTTGGAATTGCAATGAAATGGGCTATGGAATGTACAATTGTCCACATCCAAGGCGACTTCCGGGAGACATATATCCCCCTAAACTGCCTCCTCTCACTGTGCAGCAAGAACTAGCTCAAGGCCCCAAATCCTTCGTCGACCACCACCACCAACAAATATACCTCCCGTCCCACATGAGGAGGAAGAAAGAGGAGTCAACATCATCAAGCTAGAAGAGGTAATAGATGAGCATACTCTAAACTTTGATGTTATGCGGGTAGAAAAACGCACAAGAGCACATGATAAGGATGAAGACATGAGAAGTGAAGGAACAAATTCAACCAGAAGGGACAAGAAGAAGAAGTCAAAGATGGAAGAAGCTGAAAGTAGCAGGAAGAAAAGATCAAGGCGAAGGGAAATTGGTATCAATGACTTCCCATTGGGGAGGATTTACAAACCCAAAAGCCAAACATTTCATGGCCTCAACTTCTACACCTATTAGCCAAAGTAAGAAGGCAATGGCCAAAGTTGATAAGTACAAGAATTCCAAAAAAGAAAGCATATCTTTCCATTAAGGTTGTGGCCTCAAAGCTACAAAAAGATGTGGAACCCATTGTGGATGCTTACATAAGGGGTAAAAAGGTGTCTAATGTATATGTTGATGGTGGAGCTCAAATGTGTGTGATCACGGAAAAATCAATGAACAGGTTAGGGCTTGAAATTACAAAGTCCTCTAATTGTCAAACTAGGCTAGCCAACAACTCAAGTGTGAAGTGTTTGGGGATCATTGAAAATGTAAAAGTCTATGTATGTAACATAGATGCACGAGTGGATATGTATGTCATACCAGCTAAGGGGGAGGGCTATCCCATCATCCTAGGGAGGCCTTGGCTCATTGCTGTGAATGCAGATCAAAAATGGGGAAGTGGTCGTTTGATTCTTAAGAAGGGTCAACCGGTGGTGTATGATTGGTAAGAAGGAAAGCAACTAGATATCAACTATGAAACCACGGCAGATGAAGAGAGCGAGGAGGAGAATTCTTACTCAAGTGATGAGGAAGCATCAACCAGTGAAGAGGAGTCTTCTTTGGAGGTAATGGGAATTGTATTTAACGCCAACACCCAAGATGTTTCTGTAGAAGAAAAGCCAACAGACAATCACACACGAGGGGATGAAAGATGCCACCACCTTGAAGAAGGATTTGAGAAGATGCTTGCAAAAGATCTTACTTGTGAGGAGAAGAGGCCCTACATCAATATGTTAAGGAGGTATCCCAATTTGTTTATCACTGACTACTCACAAATAAGAGGTGTAGATGTAATAGAGCATCGAATTGAATTGAAACCAGGGACCAAACCCGTGGCTCAAAAGTTAAGGCGACTAGGATCTGTGCAACAAAAGGCCCTCCTACAAGAAGTGAATCGACTCTTGAAGGCTGGCTTCATCTATCCAGTATCCAACTCCGAATGGGTATCACCTATTGTAGTCACTCCCAAGAAGAATGGTAAGTGGAGGGTCTGCGTGGATTACAAAGAGGGACCACTTCCCTCTCCCTTTCCAAGATGAAATTTTGAATGAAGTAGCAGGTCATGAATCCTACACTGTGTGTGATGGGTATTCATGATATTTTAAAATTAGAATAGCAGAAGAGGACTAATCAAAAACCACCTTCATCACACCTTGGGGATGTTTTGCATTCAGAGTAATGCCTTTTGGGCTCACCAATGCTCCTAGCACCTTCATGAGATTCACAATATTTGTATTTCAGCCATTCTTTGGAAAATCTATAAGAGTCTTTATGGATGATTTCTGTATTTATAGTTGTAGATCACTTCACTGCCAAAAGGTTGAAGAGGGGCTTAAGAGGCTCCATCAATTTGGGGGACAACTCAACCCAGAGAAGTGTCATATCGGTGAATCTCAGGTGGTTTTGCTAGGCCATGTGGTTTCTTCACAAGGAATTCAAGTGGATCCCTCTAAAGTAGAGGCCCTTTTGTCATTATCTCCACCAACAACAACTAAGGAGCTAATGACCTTCAATCACAAAGTGAGGTACATGTCTCGCTTCATCCATATCCTAGCAGAATCCATCGCCCCTTTGCATAGGTTGGCAAACCAATCTACATTTGAATGGGGGAGGGAACATGCAAAATGTTTTGAGGAAGTGAAGGACATTCTTAGCTCTCTTCCAATCCTAATGCCACCAGATCCAAAGGAGACCTACTATGTCACTCCAAGTGTAGGTTTCGAAGCAATTGGTGTTGTTTTGATGCAAAAAGATCCTAAAACATCATACATGAGGCCGATCTATTTTGCAAGCAAGGTGATGACTCCGGCCGAGAAGGGATACACTGAAATGGAGAAAGTGGTCTTTGCAATTTTGTTTGCGGTAAGGAAGTTTCGATCGTATCTTCTCCCTCTGCCATTTTTTTTTCTCACCTTAGAGCACAATCTACCATATGTAGTACAACACATGAGCCTCTCATCTAGAATAGCAAAGTGGGTGCTTGAACTCCAAGAATTTGAATACACTTTCCTTGTAGAAGATAGCACAAGAGCAGGACTTGTATACATTCTCACCTACAAAGTGAGAGAAAGGGAAGGATCACGACTACAAAGAGAGGAAGGCTCAAAACAGCTCAAAGTGAAGGAGATTGATAATGCCCATACTTTATGCTTTGACGGAGCTTATCAACGCCAACAAGACAAAGCAGTAGGGGGGATCATCATTTTGAACCCACAAAGGAGGTAATGGTTAGAAAAGGTATCACTCTACCCAATGTTCACTCCAACAATGAGGCTAAGTATGCTGCTCTAACCCTTGGGTTAGAAGAATGCAAAGAATTAGGCATACAAAGACTTATTAATAAAAGGTGATTCTTTGCTAGTGGTCAGGCAAATCCAAGGGACTTGGAGGTGCAAGAATCGTACATTGTTTGAGTGGCTTAGTAGCGTAAGAGCTTTGATGAAGGGTTTTAAAGCAACACAGGTACAACACATTGTGAGAACTCATAACAAGGAAGCAGACTTACTCGCAAATGAAAAGCTTCAAATGGCGGTAGGAGGTGTGAAACTATATGAACCCAAATATCAAGGTCAAGAGGAGCTAAAAGATATTATTTTCTTTCTACAAGCAGGTGAGTGTCCCAAACACTTAGACAAGGTGCAAAGACATAGACTAGTTAAGAAGGCCACACCTTACCAGTTGATTGGGGACGATTTATATCACAAAGGGAAAGATTTGGTCTTGATGAGAGTACCAGGTGTGCAAGAGATAGAGAAAATTCTCCTTTCATGTCATGATGATGTCTGTGGTGGTCACTTTTCTCAAGATATTACAAGTAGGAAGATTTTACAAGCAGGGTTTATTTGGCCGAGCTTACATCGTGATGTCCAACATTGGTGTAAGGCATGTAAGCAATGCCAAATTGCTGGGGTTAGACGACTAACATATGAGCCTGGAGTCCCAATAATATCTTATGGCCCTTTTGAAAAGTGGGGTGTGTTGGAAAATAAGACGTAGCTAAATAGATAATTGAGTAGATTACTTAATGGAGAGAGACAGATTTACATACACGAGATTATAGAGTAGAGAGAGAGAGAGAGAGAGAGAGAGAGAGAGAGAGAGAGAGAGTACACACGATATACGTGGTTCACCCCATGTGGGCTACGTCCACGGGAAAGCACCCACTCAATGGCTTTAGTACTTCAAAACAAAAAGTAGTTTACAAAGGGATTATACCCTTAATGGAGCTCCCGCCTTGCTTCACTCTCACCACCTCACACTCATCTTGTTGCATCAACTTCACACTATGAAATGTGTGTAGAAATGGCCTTCTTTTATAGGCCAAAAGGGTTGCCCTCTCTTATGAGAGACAGCCATGTGTAGCCGCCCTTGTGCGAATAAGTCCAAATTGGACCCTCCAATCCGCCCATGTGTGGCCGCCCTTGAGAAGACAAGTCCGCTTTTGAATTCGGCCACTGGCCACCGGCCATTGACTTCCGACCACCGGCCATCGGCCATTGACTACTGGCCACCGGCCAACCGACCGGTTGTTTTCCGACCACTTTCCGGCCGCCGTCCGGCCATAATATTCCGGCGAAAAAGAATATTCCGGCGGAAAAAAAGTCTCGGGCCGAGGCCTTTAAATTTGCCCCTGATTCTTGTCCGTGAAAATTTTGGTTTCCGATGAGTGATTTTCCTTCACGCACGATGGCTTCTCCTCATAATGGAGGCCTTACAAATGTGCGCTTTTACCACAGAAAATTACAAGGGTAAATCAGGCTCCATACTTAACAATCTCCCACTTGGAGACTGATCTCCAAACCAAACCTGTGACTGCTTTCCATTCTGGCTTCTTATCCTTGAATGCCGATTGAAGATGAGCAAAAGCTCAACTTCTCCTTGTTGACCACCTTTGTAAACATGTCTGCAGGATTTTCACTTGTATGCACCTTTCCTAGCTTTAGTTGTCCCTCTTCCAAAAGAGTGCGTATGAAGTGATATCTCACCTCAATGTGCTTTGTCCTTGAATGAAAGGCTGAGTTCTTCGCAAGATGGATAGCGCTTTGGCTATCACTGTACAAGACACAATTGTCTTGTTTGAATCCAAGCTCTTCTAAGAATCTGTGAAGCCACAGAATTTCTTTGCTTGCCTCCGTCATTGCTACATACTCTGCTTCCGTGGTAGAAAGTGAAACCACTTTTTGCAGCTTTGAAGCCCAGCTTACTGCTGTGCCTCCAACCGTGAACACATAGCCAGTAGTGCTCCTTCGAGTATCTTTGTCACCTGCCATATCTGCATCAGCATACCCTTCTAGAAAAATATCAGTTCCTCCAAAATACAAAGCATTTGTTGTTGTCCCTTTTAGATACCTAAGTATCCACTTCACAGCTTGCCAATGCTCTTTACCTGGGTTGTCCATGAACCTACTCACAACTCCCACTGCATGTGCAATGTCTGGCCTTGTCCAGACCATAGCATACATTAGAGAACCTATCGCTGCAGCATATGGAACTTTAGAAATATAGGCTATCTCCTCTTGTGTCTTTGGACACATATCCTTCGTTAGTTTAAAATGACCAGCCAAAGGTGTAGAAACTGGTTTTGCATTTTGCATTGCAAACCTTTCTAGTACCTTCTTGATGTAATCTTCTTGAGATAGCTTTATTGTCTTCTTCGTCCTGTCCCTTGATATTTTCATACCAAGTATCCTCTTTGCAGCACCTAAATCTTTCATTGAAAAAGATTTGGACAGCTCCTCTTTTAGGTCTTTGATGTCCTGCATGTTAGCACTTGCAATCAACATGTCATCAACATACAACATTAGGATGATGAATTTCCCATCTCCCAAATTCTCCTTGTAGACAGAGTGATCCGAGTTGCATCTTGTGAATCTGTGATCCAACATCCATCAATCAAACTTCAAGTACCATTGTCTTGATGCTTGCTTTAAACCATACAAGATCTTCTTTAATCTGCAAACCATTTTCTCCTTACCTTTTACTTTGATGGGGGCTTTTCACAGGCCAAGCTCCCATACCCCTCTTCTCTCGTCCCCACCCCATGAAAACCCCCTCTTATGGAGGAAGTGATAAAAGGCATTGGAAAAAGTAAGAAAAAAATAAAGTATGATTATGTAAATATATAAGAAAGGTAAAATAGGCCACCTCATACCTGCGGGGTAGCCCATCCCCACCTTGCCTCCTTTTTCTTCACTGTTGCCCTGCCGGGTGTCCCTTTTCCTCTCCTCCACTCAAAAGGTCAACCCCCTCTCTCTTCCCCTTGTCCTTTCTCCTTTCTCTCTCCCCTCAAGCTACCCCACCTCTCACCAATAATGCATTATAACTCACCAATAATGCACCCTAACTCACATGCAACTTACCCTATCTTCCAAAATAGTATACCCCACCCCCTCTTTCTCTCTCCTATCATATCCCATGACCCAAATACCCCCCTCTCTCTCTAAAGGGCGCCATGTCTCTTGTCTTGTAGCTAAATAACCTCCCCCACACTCACACACACTCAGTTTCACTGAAAAAGGTACCCACAGACCCATCCCCACCCGGTGGTTACCTGATTTTTCTTGTGTTCATACACATCTGCACACAGATTCACCTCTGAACACACTCCCGTCTCTCCCCTCTTGTAATTACTTTATTCTCCATGTCACCTCTCACTTTTTTTCATCAACCCACCTCTCTCTCTCTTAGTCTCTCTCTCATGAGACTGCTGTTCTGGCACATATACACACAGCCAGACAAGTGGGGCCCACAGTCACATGGCCTATGTAGATAATGATTTCTTCATTTCTAAATTCTAGAATTTCTCCCCCTCCCCCCCTATATAAAGAGGGGTCACCATCACACTAAGGACACACACCATCACCAAAGAGTACACTATGCACTGTGTGTGCCTAGTGCACACACACACACCCACACCATCACCATCACCGCAATCACCATGCTCGTCTTAAGCATGACCTCTACACCCTTGGGCTATGGAAGATGAAGGGAAACTAAATGAAGGATGATGGCCATAACCCTCGTGCGAGTCTTCGCCATCAACTCCCACCTATCCGCCATGTGCTCTACCACGCTCCCCCTTCTCATTCCCCTACTCTATGCTCCCCATTTCATCGCCTTTCTCTCTAAATAAAGCTTGAGGTTTTGTGAGTATGTTTTCTTGCAATGTTTTGCCCATGTGAGGTGTGCGGAATCGCCACCTAGTCTTGTGTTTGGAGTGAGCTTGTGTATGTGTGAAGAGTGTGCGGATTCGCCATCCTTTTGTGGTGCCTAAGTACTAAGCCGCTATACCCCCTCCCTCACTCTCTCTCTCTCTCACTTGATCTCATTCCCTTTCCTCTTCATCATTACTCCCAAGCATCCATCTCTCTTGGATGAAAAATTTGTTATGGTGGTGTGTTGTTTGTGTCCTAGCCGCTGAAGCTAGGTGGTGCCCCCTGTTTGCTTTACCATGACAGGCTCGAGGCGCGCCATTCGGTCCCCGGTGTTTTAGAGGCCGTCGGGGGTTCGGGGTTCGCTTTGCTCCCATCATTTGGTGGCCCCACGGAGGATCTTTTCATGAAACCCTTCAGTTTACAAGACTGATACCCCTAAACTATTGTGAATGGATGAATGGCTAGCAGGATTTGCTAATTGGACGACAGAAGAAGAAGAGCTCCAAGAACAACTAGACGAACTCCGCATCTCCATCGAAGGTCAAGTGTCAGGCGTAACGGTAATCGATTTGCAGTGGGAGAGTCAAGCAACACGCCAAACCCAGTGGATATACATACGCCAAGTGCCAAGAAGAAGAAGGAGAAGGTCGAAACCATGTCCGCAACCTACAACCAACCCACAACAACAAAATGGAAGGAGCTCTACACAATAGAGAATCAACACTATTCTACTTTGAGAATCGGGTAACTCAAGTCACCGAGGTAATTATCACAGTCAGTTTTCAAGTCGCACCTGATGCTGCAGCACAGATAACGGAATCATTGGCTCACACTCTCACTAGAGAAACTAGGGATCTACTGAGTTGGTTTCAGGAAAGAACACCACCCTCTCCCACAAGCTTGGACAGTGACTAAGCACCTCTAAGCTTCACATGAATCAGTACAACCTACCTCAAGACAGATCACACATACCAACACGTGTACACTCAATCAAGGTAATACTGGATTTGAAGGCTCACTACCAGCACCATGCTGGGTGGGGAGCAATTTTTTGAGGTTCTGGCATCAGATCAACCATTTGTCTTACCTTTGGGACAAGGCAATGTACCGTTTGAAGTTTTAATCTATGTCCTAGTATAAGAGGGTATACACGCCTCCTTGTAAAGAAAAAAAAAAACTTTTGCAAGTTAAGCAGTGTGTCTTTCTAGCTCTCTCTCAGTAATCATGGCAAGTGTATCATTTCCAACATTTAAAGGAAAGAAGGGGGAGGATTTGGTAACAGACTTCCTAGATGACTTTGAAGTAGCATGTGTAGTGAGCAACAAAGATACGGATGAATCCCGGGTTAGAATCTTTAAGCATCTCATGAAGCTAGAAGCTAGATCATGGTACAATGCACTTCCACAAGCAACCAAGGATGACTGGGAACCCTTAAAAACCGCTTTTAAGAGGCGCTTTGGGGGAGGTACCACTTCAGAAAAGTTGTGGGACAAGTTGAGAGACTTGAAGCAGGAGGGTCTTTTAGAATATGCCACCTATGAGTCCAAATTTGTGGATTTGTGGGAACGGTGGGTTGAGTCACTGGCAAGGGGGGAAGCTGCACCCGATTTCCTAAAAAAAGATCGGTTCACGCATTGCTTATGGCTGCTTCTCAAGGAGAAGGTGAAAGGTAGATTCCCGGCTATGTACGAGTTAGCCGTTGAGACTGCTCGCCTTAAGGACAGGAAGCTGCGAATGAAAGCCAAAGAAACCAAGTCAACAGAAGCAGGAACATCGCGTCGACCAGCAACTACGACAACCACCATAACACAACCACCGGCTCTTGGGGTAAGAGATGACCAACAAGATATGTTGGCCCATATTACTGACCAACTGCAGAATTTGTCTGTCCACTTAATACAGCAAGGGAGGAGTCAAGAAATAGATTAAGACCTTGGAAGAGCACGACGACAAAACAGGGAGTATCATTGCTACAACTGCGGAGAAGACGGTCACGGTATGTACTACTGTCCCAAACCACGACAAAACTATAATAGAGGAGGTAGGAGGAACCAATTGTCACCCCCTAGAGAAAGAACAGCCCCACCCCGAGCACCACCCCCACCAACACAAATTCTACTTCCACCCCAGACACCACTACAAGCATCCATCCCACCTCTTCCACCAGCCCCACCACCTGATCGCCCTGTAAACATCATAAGGCTAGAAGAGAAAGGAAAAGCCGTAGTAGTGGATCCACCCAGAGCAAAGGAGAGGGACAAGGGTAAGGAGAAGGTAAACTTTTTAGAACCACTTGAAGCCATGACTGTGAAAAGAGCTAGGAGGGAGAAAGCTACACAATCAGATGATGAGAGAAGCATGAGAGGAGAAACTAGCAAGAGGCCATCCAGGCCACGACGGAAATTGGGCATCACCGACTTCTAGCTAGGGGAAAGTTCAAAGCCCTATGATCTAACATTGGATGTGGCAGAGCAAGGACCGAAGATTACATGGCCACAGCTGCTACATCTTGTACCTAAAGTAAGGCGACAATGGTCTAAAATGGTAAGTACAAGACGCTCCAAAACAAAGGTAGTGGGAGCAATTTCGGGATGCAACATGGATGACATCCTTCCAATTGTCGACGTAAACATAAAAGGAAAGAGGGTTGGAAACACCTACATTGATGGAGGTGCACAAATCTGTGTAATGAGCGAAGCTATGATGCTTCGATTAGGGCTCGAGGTTGACAGGCCTTCTCCATGCAAGGCAAAGATGGCAAACAACGCAAAAGTAAAGTGTGTGGGTGTGGTAAGTGCCGTGAAAATCAAAGCTTTCAACATTGAGGTAGAGGTAGATGTTTTTGTAATGCCTACTAAGGGGGAGGGCTATCCACTAATTTTGGGAAGGCCATGGTTGATGGCCATGAAAGCAAAACAGGATTCGGGTACTGGCCTTCTACGCATGACCGGTAAGAAAGGGGAGACAATCTACTATGACATGAGGATTGGCAAGCAGAAGCAAATGAATCTGGAAACATCGGCAGATGAAACCACTAGCGAATCTTCCAGTTCTGAGGAGGAGACCACATCCACCGACGAAAGTGACAGTTCCATTGATGTGATGGGTATCATTATGAAGGATCCACAAAGGGTAAGCACAACTGGTGATCCATCACCAAAAGGGAAACCCAATGAAGAGGAGAGCAAATCACCTGGCCTAGGAGGAAGTAGGTTGAAGGGTATGTTGTCTACGGAATTAACACTTGAGGAGAAAGATAGTTTTTTGCAAATGTTGATGGGATTTCCTAACCTGTTCATTGACAACTATGAAAGAATCACAGGCATTACAGTGGTGGAACATCATATTAAGCTGAAGGAAGGGGTAAAACCAGTTGTGCAAAAGCTACGACGACTAGGGGTCATACAAGAAAAGGCACTCTTGGCCGAGGTAAGAAAACTGCTGGAGGTGGGATTCATCTATCCTGTAGAAAACTCAGAATGGGTGTCACCCGTAGTGATGACGCCTAAAAAGAATGGTAAGTGGAGGGTCTGTGTTGACTACAAACCACTAAATGCAGCTACAAAGAGAGACCACTTTCCTCTCCCTTTCTTGGATGAAATTCTGAATGAAGTAGCGGGTTTTGAATGCTATACCGTCTGTGATGGTTATTCAGGATACTTTCAAATACGCATAGCCTTGGAAGATCAGCTAAAAACCACTTTTATCACGCCATGGGGTTGTTTTGCATACAGGGTTTCGCCATTTAGTCTCACAAATGCACCTGCCACATTCCAAAGATATGTCACATATGTTTTTCAACCGTTCTTTGGAACATCCATAAGAGTGTTCATTGATGATTTTTGTATATATAGCTCCCGTATTTCACATTTAGAAAAGGTAACTGAAGGTTTGGCCAGGTTGCAGAGCCTAGGTGGACAATTAAATGTGGATAAATGCCACATTGGGGAGAGTAAATTCATTCTACTAGGCCATGAAATTTCAGCAAGAGGTATCAACGCCGACCCAAGTAAGGTGTCCGCACTCATAGCCCTACCTTCACCAACGACCGCACGTCAACTGGTCTCTTTTCTACAGAAGGTGAGGTACTTAAGTAGATTCATACATCTACTATCACAACTTGTTCTACCACTGCAACAACTCACTCAAAGATCAACTTTCACTTGGGACGAGGAAAGTGAACTACAACAAGGTAAAGGAGGTCTTAGCCACTCTGCCAACTATCTCATCACCTAAGTGGGATGAAAAATTCTATGTCACCTCAAATGTTGGTGATGACTCATTGGGGGCTGTGCTACTCCAAAAGGATACGACGACATCTTTCATGAGGCCAATCTACTTCTCTAGTCGAATGATGACAGCAGGAGAGAAAGGTTTCACCCATGTGGAACACTTAGTCCTAGCTCTTAGATTTACAACTACAAAGTTTAGGTCATATTTGCTGCCTAAGCAATTTGTGATTCTAACCATGGATGAAATATTTCCCTATGTTGTACAACACATGGATGTGTCTGCTAGAATTACTAAATGGCTAGTTCGTCTGCAAGAGTTTGACTACATGGTATAGGTAGAAAGCACGACAAGGGCAAGTTTGGGGGGACTCATGACCTACCAAGTCTTTGAATGGAAGGAGAAGCAATCTAAGGAAGGAGGAGTCCGATTACCTCCAGTACCACCGATGGTAGAAGGAGCATACTCTTTCTACTTTGATGGAGCCTACAAGCGAGCATCCGACAAAGCAGCTGCAGGCATAGTGGTCTTTGATGACAAAGGGACAAAGGTATTTTTGTTGGGCCAATTGTTAGATTCACATTCTAACAATGAAGCTGAGTATGCAGCACTAACCAAGGGTCTACAATGGTGCGTCTTGCAAGGTGTACAACGCCTTAATGTATTTGGGGATGCTCTACTTCTGGTAAGGCAAGTAAATGGAGCATGGACATGCAAGAATCCTAGTTTAAGGACTCACTTAAGTGGTGTAAAAACCTTGTTGGGTAAGTTTGAAGAAGTTCAAATACACCATATCCCAAGGGCTCAAAACCAAGAAGCAGATGCCCTAGCAAGTGAAAGACTACAGGAAGTGGTGGTTGGAGCAATAAAACTAAAGCTCCCTCTATTTCAAGGCAGTGATGCCTTGCCTGACATCATGCATTTTTTGGAAACAGGGGAATGCCCATCAGATTTAACAAAGGGACAGAATCAATGGCTGACGCGGAAGGCCACAAGGTATCAACTCATCAATGATGGTTTGTACTGTAAGGGTAAGGACCAAATACTCAGGAAGGTCCCTCTCTCTCACGAAATCACGGGAGTAATTGCTAGCTATCACGACGGGGTTTGTGGTGGTCACTTTGCCCTAGACATAACAAGTAGGAAAATCTTGCAGGCAGGATTCATATGGCCTAGCCTCAACCGTGATGTACACCATTGGTGCAAAACGTGTAAGTTGTGTCAAAAGGCCGGCACTAGGTCGCTTATGCCTGAACCACAGACACCTATTCTCTCATATGGCCCATTTGAAAAATGGGGTATCGATGCCATTGGGCCATTACCTAGGGCCAACTCAGGAAAATTCTACATTATCATGGGGGTCGACTACATGACTAGATGGGCAGAGGCTACAGCCACCACTAGAATCACAGCGGTAGAGGTAGCTAAATTTATCTACGAGCACATATGCTGTAGGTTTGGCACACCTTTAGAGATCATCTCTGATAGAGGGCCAGGTTTCAGAGCAAACTTGGTAGGAGAATTAATGCAGAAACTGGGCATTACAAGGAGGCACTCTTCACCATATTACCCTCAATGTAATGGCCTAGTTGAAAAGGTAAATGGAATGGTTTTTAAAATTATTACCAAGCAGGTAAACAATCATCCCGGAGACTGGGATAAGTATCTACTACCAGCTTTATGGGCCTACAGAACTTCATTTCGTACATCCTTGGGATTCACACCGTATCATCTAGTATTTGGTAAGGAAGCAATCTTGCCCATTGAAGTGCAACTACAAAGTCTCAGAGTAATGGCAAGCCAACTTCAACAACCCAACATGCATTTGAGAGATCACATCATCAACTTGGAAAGACTGCAGCTGGACAGAGAAGAAGCAATAAATTATTATGCAGCACAAGCAGAGCATAGACAGCTTAGCTTTAACGAGCATCTCTAGAAAAAAGAATTGAAGAAAGGAATGTTGGTGCTCCGCTACGACAATCGCTTCGACACGCGCAAGGATAAGAAACTCCTGCTCCGATGGGAAGGCCCTTTCATCATCAGGAAAAAGTATGCCAATGGAAGCTACCAGCTTATGGAGGCTGATGGAAAACTTCATAAAACCAGGGTAAATGGTTGGCGACTTAAACCTTATTTTCTTCGATTTGACCAGGCTCCACCAATTGACATTCCAGATGAGGACACACCATTAGCCGCCACCTCCGACGATAATGATCAAACAGATGAGCTAGAGACATGAATGCCTCTAGCCAAAAGGGATGGGCTAATGATGGGGGCTTTTCACAGGCCAAGCTCCCATACCCCTCTTCTCTCGTCCCCACCCCATGAAAACCCCCTCTTATGGAGGAAGTGATAAAAGGCATTGGAAAAAGTAAGAAAAAAATAAAGTATGATTATGTAAATATATAAGAAAGGTAAAATAGGCCACCTCATGCCTGCGGGGTAGCCCATCCCCACCTTGCCTCCTTTTTCTTCACTGTTGCCCCGCCGGGTGTCCCTTTTCCTCTCCTCCACTCAAAAGGTCATTCCCCTCTCTCTTCCCCTTGTCCTTTCTCCTTTCTCTCTCCCCTCAAGCTACCCTACCTCTCACCAATAATGCATTATAACTCACCAATAATGCACCCTAACTCACATGCAACTTACCCTATCTTCCAAAATAGTATACCCCATCCCCTCTTTCTCTCTCCTATCATATCCCATGACCCAAATACCCCCCTCTCTCTCTAAAGGGTGCCCTGTTTCTTGTCTTGTAGCTAAATAACCTCCCCCACACTCACACACACTCAGTTTCACTGAAAAAGGTGCCCACAGACCCATCCCCACCCGGTGGTTACCTGATTTTTCTTGTGTTCATACACATCTGCACACAGATTCACCTCTGAACACACTCCCGTCTCTCCCCTCTTGTAATTACTTTATTCTCCATGTCACCTCTCACTTTTTTTCATCAACCCACCTCTCTCTCTCTTAGTCTCTCTCTCATGAGACTGCTGTTCTGGCACATATACACACAGCCAGACAAGTGGGGCCCACAGTCACATGGCCTATGTAGATAATGATTTCTTCATTTCTAAATTCTAGAATTTCTCCCCCTCCTCCCCTATATAAAGAGGGGTCACCATCACACTAAGGACACACACCATCACCAAAGAGTACACTATGCATTGTGTGTGCCTAGTGCACACACACACACCCACACCATCACCATCACCGCAATCACCATGCTCGTCTTGAGCATGACCTCTACACCCTTGGGCTATGGAAGATGAAGGGAAAATAAATGAAGGATGATGGCTATAACCCTCGTGCGAGTCTTCGCCATCAACTCCCACATATCCGCCATGTGCTCTACCACGCTCTCCCTTCTCATTCCCCTACCCTATGCTCCCCATTTCATCGCCTTATTCTCTAAATAAAGCTTGAGGTTTTGTGAGTATGTTTTCTTGCAATGTTTTGCCCATGTGAGGTGTGCGGAATCACCACCTAGTCTTGTGTTTGGAGTGAGCTTGTGTATGTGTGAAGGGTGTGCGGATTCGCCATCCTTTTGTGGTGCCTAAGTACTAAGCCGCTATACCCCTTCCCTCTCTCTCTCTCTCTCTCTCTCTCTCTCTCTCTCTCTCACTCACTTGATCTCATTCCCTTTCCTCTTCATCATTACTCCCAAGCATCCATCTCTCTTGGATGAAAACTTTGTTATGGTGGTGTGTTGTTTGCGTCCTAGCCGCTGAAGCTAGGTTGTGCCCCCTGTTTTCTTTACCATGACAGGCTCGAGGCGCGCCATTCGGTTCCCGGTGTTTTAGAGGCTGTCGGGGTTCGGGGTTCTCTTTGCTCCCGTCAACTTCATACCCCTTTGGTTGAAGCATGTAGATTTCCTCCTCTAAGTCACCGTGAGGGAATGCCGTATTTACATCCATTTGCTCGAGATTTAGATCATGAGCAGCCACAAGGCTTAAGACAAGCCTAATTGAGTTCATTTTTACAAAAGGAGAAAATATTTCATTGAAGTCAATACCTTTCTTTTGAGAAAAACCTTTTACCACAAGCCTAGACTTGTACCTTTTCTTCCCACCTTCTTCTTCCTTCACCTTGTACACCCATTTGTTTTGAAGTGCCCGCTTACCTTTAGGCAACTCAACCAACTCCCATGTTTGGTTGCGATGTAGTGAGTCCATCTCCACTTGCATGCTCTTCGTCCATTCTTCTTTGGATTCATGTTGCATAGCTTCTTCGTATGATTCCGGATCTCCAGAATCTGAGATCAAGAGATGGTTGAAGGAAGGAACAAACCTTTCTGGAGGTCTACTTGCTCTTGTAGATATTCGGGGAAAAGGTTGAGGCTCCTCATTTGGTTGACGTTGTTGCACATTGTCACCGTTTGCAGTCCTTGAGTCTTCACCGTCCTCAAGCTCCATGTACTCATCACCTGTTTCTTTTGTTTGTTTTCTTTCCAAGTAATCTTTGTACATATTTTGTTCGTTAAAAATTACATCCCTACTCCTTAAGATTTTACCATCTTTAGGATTCCATAGGCGATACCCAAAGTCTCCTTCTCCATAGCCAATGAAGAAACACTTTTTGGACTTTGCATCTAACTTTGATCTTAGGCTTCTATCTATGTGCATGAAAGCCTCACACCCAAACACTTTGAGAAATGCATAATTCACCGGTTTACCTGTCCATGCCTCTTCTGGAACTCCCCCATCCAATGCCGTTGAGGGTGACCGATTGATTAAGTACACAGACGTACTTACAGCTTCCGCCCAAAGCTCAAGCGGTAGGCCTGCATGTAGCCGCATGCTTCGTGCTCGTTCCATGATTGTCCTGTTCATCCTTTCCGAAATCCCATTTTGTTGAGGTGTCCTTGCGGTTGTCCTTTGCCTCCGAATGCCATTGCTAGCACAAAAGCTTTCAAAAGCTTGGCTGCAATATTCACCTCCATTGTCGGATCTGAGGCATTTAACCTTGGTACCTGTTTCATTCTCCACAAAGGCTTTCCACCTTTGAAATATGGAAAATACATCGGATTTATTCTTCATGACATAAACCCATGTTTTTCTAGTCGCATCGTCTATGAATGTTACATAGTACAATGAGCCACCAAGTGATGGTGTACTTGCAGGACCCCAAACATCAGAATGAACCAACTCAAGTTTTTTATTTTTTCTTTCATTTCCTGATTTTTGAAATTTTACCCTCTTTTGTTTACCATAAAAACAATCTTCACAGAACTCTAAGTCCACTTCTTTCAAACCTGGTAGAAGCTTCTTTGTTTGAAGGATTTGCATTCCTTTGGTACTCATATGCCCAAGTCGGTAGTGCCACACCGCACTGTCAACTTCTGTAGTTGCTACACAAGCTGAAGGTTGCGTGCTAACAGTACACAAGTAAAGTGTACCGACTTTTTCACCCTTGGCAACCACCAAAGATCCCTTTGAGATCTTCCACTGTTTGTTTCCGAATGCAATGTTGCGACCTTCATCGTCCAATTGTCCTGTAGAGATCAAATTTTTGCGAAGAGAAGGAACATGCCTAACATCTTTAAGCTTCCATTCATTTTTGTTAGCAGTTTTGACAGAAACTGTACCTTTGCCGACAATCTCACAAGCTTCATCATCTCCCAAGTATACATACCCAAAATTACCTTTGGTGTAGTCTTGGAAATGTTGCTTGTGTGGTGTCGCATGGAATGAAGCCCCGGAATCTACTATCTAGGAATTAGACACATTGTCTAATGAGAGAATGAGAGCATCTTGCTCTACTTTACCTGCCACATTGGCCTCCGATGTTGGCTTGTTGTCTTGAGACTCTGTCTCCTTCTTCTTCTTGGACCAGCAATCCTTCTTGACGTGGCCCTTCTTACCGCAATTCCAACATTAAGGAACTGACTTTGTGCGTGACTTGCTCCGCCTTGAGCGATCACGACCCTTTTAGTTTTTGAACCTCTCCTTAAGCCTTCCTCTTGTTTCCACTGATAGTGCAGCACTTGATGATTCTCCTGTGCTTCTCCTTCGCATTTCCTCGCTTAGGAGAACACCCACAACATCATCAAACTTAAGAGTATTTGTGTCAGAGATAGAATTACTTACAGCCATCACAAGGCTGTCCCAACTATCCGGTAGAGATGATAGTAAAAGGAGAGCTCGCACTTTGCCATCGAAATTGATTTTCACTGATCGAAGTTGACTTATGTTTGTGTTAAAGTCATTTAGGTGTTCTGCAACTGAACCATTCTCTGCCATCTTTAGATTGAACAAGCGCTTCATAAGAAATACCTTATTGGATGCCGATGGTTTCTCGTAGAAGTCGTCAAGTTACTTCATCAAGTCCTCCGTGGTCTTCATCTCCAAAACATTGAAGGCCACCGTTGACGCCAAGCTTAACCGGATTGTTCCCAGTGCCTTTCGATCAAGGACAATCCATGCTTCATCTGCCATTGTTGCGGGCTTCTTTGCAAGACCGCCTAGTGGCAAATAGAGGTCCTTCTGGTAGAGATAGTCTTCAATCTGTATCTTCCAATGTTGGTAGTCTTTGCCGTTGAACTTCTCAATCTTGAGCTTCCCTTCCTCCGCCATAACTCCCACTCAATTCAAGGAATCCTTTCCTTGAGATAATTTAGCTACGAGCAAACCTTGCTCTGATACCAGTTGTTAGGAAATAAGACGTAGCTAAATAGATAATTGAGTAGATTACTTAATGGAGAGAGACAGATTTACATACACGAGATTATAGAGAGAGAGAGAGAGAGAGAGAGAGAGAGAGAGAGAGTACACACGATATACGTGGTTCACCCAATGTGGGCTACGTCCACGGGAAAGCAGCCACTCAATGGCTTTAGTACTTCAAAACAAGAAGTAGTTTGCAAAGGGATTATACCCTTAATGGAGCTCCCGCCTTGCTTCACTCTCACCACCTCACACTCACCTTGTTGCATCAACTTCACACTATGAAATGTGTGTAGAAATGGCCTTCTTTTATAGGCCAAAAGGGCTGCCCTCTCTTATGAGAGACATCCATGTGTAGCCGTCCTTATGCGAATAAGTCCAAATAGGACCCTCCAATCCGCCCATGTGTGGCCGCCCTTGAGAAGACAAGTCCGCTTTTGAATTTGGCCACCGGCCATTGAATTCGGCCACCGGCCACCGGCCATTGACTTCCGACCACCGGCCATCTGCCATTGACTACCGGCCACCGGCCAACCGACCGATTGTTTTCCGACCACTTTCCGGCCGTCGTCCGGCCATAATATTCCGGTGGAAAAAAAGTCTCGGGGGCCTCCGCCCCCGAGGCCTTTAAAGTTGCCCTTGATTCTTGTCCGTGAAAATTTTGGTTTCCGGTGAGTGATTTTCCTTCACGCACGATGGCTTCTCCTCATAATGGGGGCCTTACAAATGTGCGCTTTTACCACAGAAAATTACAAGGGTAAATCAGGCTCCATACTTAACAGGGTGTGGATGTAATAGGTCCCCTACCTCGTACTTCTACAGGGAAGGTTTTCATCATCATGGGTGTTGACTACATGACACGATGGGGGGAAGCAACAAGCACAACCCGAATGACAGCTGAAGAGGTATCAAAGTTTATTTTTGATCATATTTGTAGTAGGTTTGGAACACCCCTAGAAATCTTATCAGATCGAGACCCGGGTTTTAAGGCTGACCTTATGAATGATCTCTTGAGGAGGTTGAAAGTGAAACACCTGCATTCCACACCCTACTATTCTCAATGCAATGGATTGGTGGAAAAAGTGAATGGAATGATATGTAAAATCATTTCTAAGCAGGTTGTGGACCGGCCTAATGATTGGGATCACCATTTGACGGCTGCTCTTTGGGCGTATAGGCACTTCTCCCCATTGAGGTAGAGCTCTCAAGCTTGCGCGTTCTTGCAAGAGTGGCAAAAAAACCAAAAGAGCTTCTACATGAAAGGATCTTAGATCTCCAACGACTTGAGCTAGATAGAGAAGAGTCCATTGATCACTACATCACCAAAGCGACAAGCCAAAGGGACAAAATCAACAAGAAGCTCAAGGGGAAAGGATTGAAGGAAGGTATGTTGGTTCTTTGCTATGATAACCGACTTGATACTCGACTTGAAACAAAGTTTTTGCAAAGATGGGAGGGACCTTTCATGATAAAAACAAAGTTTGGGAATGGCAGTTATAGATTAGCAGATTTAAAAGGAAAACTCCACAAGACCAGAGTCAATGGATGGAGATTAAAGCCCTACTTTCAACGTATCAATCCGTTGATAGGAAGTCATCTACCTACATCTTCTAAGCTCCAAATTGGCATGGCTCCCTTCGGCTTGGCAAATGCTCCACCTATTTTTAAAGCTGTGATGTGCAAAGAAGAACCAGCCTTGGAATCTGAACATACCCAAGGCAACCCTCCCATCTCCGATTTATGGGATTGAGGTAATGAAAAGCACGTCTAATGGAGTAAAAGAGTGCATGTCGCTTCTCCTATTAAAAAAAAAAAAAAAAAAAGAGAAAAAAGAGAAAAAAAAAGAAGAGAAAGAAACAACACGGTCCTCCTAAAGATATGAATATCTCTAGGCTTGGGGGAGGGGTAATATGAATGGCATAAAATGGTAACCATCTTTTTCCAACATTTTTCAGCCTACTCAACGTCCTCTTCCTCATATGTGTATATATTTTTCTACGCTATTGAGTTATCTAGAGTAAATTCCCCCTCTTTGTTTAACCTTTGTGGCGACACATACATTGTACTCTTCCCAAAAATGTCACCTTAGTCATATATTTAGGTTACCACCCTTATCTTTTTTGCTTTGTAAATAAAATTAAGCATACAATAACCAACTATCTACCCCCAAAATTTCTTACCTCTTGTGAATTAGTAGTAGAAAAATAATATATCCATCTTCCATCCCATATAGATAAATTACCATGGAAAATCAACTCTCCACTTGTCTTTACCAAAGATTATGGTCCATCTCTACAAGTCTTCTATGCCCCCTACATAGGTGGCCCAATATCTCTTAAGAATATACATATAGTTTTTCTCCTTTCAAAAAGACTCAAATTGTATATTCTTTTCACAAGCAATAATATTGGGCCCTCCTCTATTTGTTTAAGCATCATACTCTTTTGAAAAAGAATGATTCCCCTTGGATGCATACAAGCAAAGGGCCCATACAAGAAGACTTGGAAGCAAAAGGTTCCCTAGCCTAGTGTGGACCTTCCAAACCTAATTTCTTGGTGCATGGGCATGAAGAATAGTCCAAATTCATATAAAAAATGTTGAGAAGGTCAAATTTACCTTTTGAAGCATATCATTCCGAGCTACAGGTAAAAAGTTATGGTCAAAATAGTGTAAATCTGTCAGATTCGTAACAAAAGGGAACTGTAAATCAAGTAAATCAAGAGGGTGAGATCTTATTTTTCCCCTACTCATCTTCTAGAAGAGCAATGAGTCCTCAAGTTCACTTGCATGTGATGGGACCAACCTAAAGATGCTTTCTAAAATTCCAAGATAGACAAGTTGAGATACCCCGAAGGAGCCACCCGTAGGGCCTCATGGTGGGGCCCACCTACATTATGCACCCCTATGGAGCCTTCACGGTCTAAAATGATATTTTTGGTGAATAAATAGTCCCTTTTATGTCCAATATTCAATGAGTGGTCAAAGGACACTTAATTAGGGCTAATCACTCACCCTAATTAAGTGTAGCATAATCCCACTCCTACACAACTATAAATAGCCCCCCTTGGAGAGACTCAAGGACACACCTATATTTTCAACTTCATGTTGTTCTTGATCAATAGTAGAAAAACCCCCAACTCTCCCTCTTTCACATCCTCCCTCCTAACCCTCCTCTTTGGAGAAAGTGCAACTCTATCCTCCACTCTTTCTATTCTACAATCTCTTACTCCATCAACCCAATAAATCATTGTAGCACCTCAATAACTTGTAAATACATCATGATCTCTCTCATGGTATATTTGCGTAGAGGCATGGTCATGGGAGTGCTTGTTGAAATTTGTTTTTGAGTATTGTAGGGTGCTGAGAAGGAGAAAGAAAAGTGGTCCAAATATTGCACGAGGCCACTTCCAAGAAAATGTAGGTATGTTCGGGTTTACGCCTATTCATGCTCATTAGGGTGCACTCTAACTGTTGCTCTTTATGTAGTGTGTTGAGAAGGGCAAGAAGACAACCATATCTTTGGACGGGGATGGGTCTCAAATGCCGCATGAGGATCCCACTGTTGTGGAGTTGGCGACAAAGGGAGGGGTGCATGTATGTTCACCTTCTCCAACTCGGGCTCGCCTAGGTTTACGTGTTGGGTCCATGTTTACACGTCGGGCTTGCCCAAGTTTTCATGCCATGCTAGGATTGGTTGGGTTGAAGTGTCAAGTCCGTGGTGCTAAAAGGTTGCATTTCATGGCTTCTCTTTATAAGGTGGGTTGGTCCCAAGGTTTTGTGTGTGGCAAAGGTTAAACCCAAAGGTTGGTGAAGGTCCAGATGGAAAAGCTAGACGATAACAATCCAAGAGTGCGGATGGGAAGAGGCTGCTTGTGAAGCCCAGAGAGAAGGTCCAAACGAAGGGTTCTAATGTGAAGAGGCCCCTTGTGAAGCCCAAGAAGAAGGTCCCAATGAAGGGTTATGATGCAAAAAGGGCTCTTGTGAAGCCCAAGGAGAAGGTCCACTGAAAGGTTCATATGTGGTTCAAAAGCCCTCAACTGTCCACTTGAAGGGTCGTGAGGTAGAGAAACTCTAACGGAATAATTATTTTAATATTTATTGCAGCTGACAAGTGGAAAAGGCTTTACCGGGCTAGGCCTAAGTGAACGGAAATCTATTTGATGTACATTTTATTATTCAGGTGCTCTTTATGAGCTTTGGCCATTTATGACCGGCCAACCAGTTTGTATTCATTTTGACCATTCAAGAAATCTATAAAACAAATACATGTAAGAGGGAAATGGTCACTCTTGCAGGGGGGGAGATTGCACCTAGTGTCCGCGTTGTTCTTCTCTCCTCTCCTCTCCTCTCCTCTCTCTCGCCGTGCCAGCGTAGCACTCCGATCTAGGAGGTGCGCCTGCATGTGCTCTCTCCCTCTCTCTCGCTCCCTGTCTCTCTTTGTTCATGTGCAACATTGGTTATGTACTCGTGGATGTGCTAGGTATGCAATTCCGTTTGCTTATGGCTTGCAATACGCTATTTGCTCTATTTTGCAAGGCCTGCAGCGCTTTCTATTTGTAGGAGTGGTATCACATCAAAGAATTTGATAAAGGGACAGTAAGGAGGGGAAGTTTACACCTTAATGACTGAGGCTTCAACCCAAGCAACTAGGAATTGTCGTCAGGAGCCGAGGCGATAACGCTTGTACTGGATGGTAGAGGTGTCTCCCTAAGGTACAATCAAGCGACCACTAACAACCAGTTGCCTTGCCTAGAGGATAGATTCAACAACAACATGCGACCATGTAGTGAATTAGGGGTGCCTACATTTTTAAACACACACACACACACACACACACACACACACACATAGTCGTAGGCCTTTTCGCTTTGCAGTTCCGACTCTCTCTCGTAGCTGGGGACGCCTACCACACAAGAGGCGCCATGCAAACTCTCCGCTCTCTACTATTGCAGTGGCTGAACTGGTGCCACATAACTCTCTCTCTCTCTCTCTCTCTCTCTCTCTCTCTCTCTCTCTCTCTCTCTCTCTCTCTCTCTCTCTCTCTCTCTGTCTTCAGCCGTCACCCTAGATTCCCTACCTAACTCCAACCACCATGCAGACACCCACACACACACACACACACACAAACACAGTTGAACTCTCTCTCTCTCTCTCACACACACACACACACACACACACACACACACACACACACACACACACACACACACATTTGCATGCAGCCATCCACTTCTCTCCCTCTTGTCTTCAACCACCCCACCCCACTTCTCACCCCATGGGCACAGTCGACTGCTGTTTTGATCCGGCTCCAACGACTGCAGGTCAGAATCCAGCCAACTCTCTCTCTCTCTCTCACTCTCGCCCTCTCTTTTCACTTAACCCACGACTCCACCTGTGTGGACAATTATAGAGGGGCAGCATGCAGGTTATCCAAAGTAGGGAGGACAGTTCAGGAACACGACTGCAGACAAGCAAGGAGTTGTCACATGTGTGTAGGATTACAATGAGCAGAGGGGTGGCCCGTGGTTGGCAAGAAGGAGGAAAGATGAGACCCCCACTTAGCGACAAGCCGAGGGTACGCTTGCTACGGGGAGAGATGTAGAACGGCATGGTGAGCAAGGCCATGTATGAGGAGAAGGGGATGATGATGAGGGTATGAAGGAGGGAGATGAGATGAGGGTTGGAGGGTGTCAGGAGGAACCAGAGTTGCAAAGAAATGAGGGAACCTATGGAAAGTCAAAAGGGGGAGTCTGGGATGACTGTGTAAGGCAACATGCTATGGAAGGTTGCAAGCTACAGGAAGAGACGAGGAGGAAGGGACTCACTTTCAAGGGTTGCATGCAGAGCGACCATTTTCATTAAAAAAAAAGGGCCGAATGTAGATTATGGTGGGCATCCACGAGTCAAAATAAAGAGTACATTTGGTCCAAGAAGGCATATCAAAATTTTGAACCGACGTCCAAAGTGGAAGATAGCCAACTGCATTATCTTGCTTGTGCTTATCGGTCATGGATTCTCTAGATCCTATGCCAAAGGAGGGTCATTTTTCCATGGACTTTGTCACTGTACATCCATATTTGACAGATTTATACCCTTTGATTTATGTCCATCTTTCCTCTTGCTCTTGGGTCTAGTTATTTGTCATTATAAGTGTGCGAGAGGGAGTGGTGCATGGTAGAGATTTTTAAAGGGGTCTATGTATTGGCCAATTTTGAGGTGCCATAAATGTGAAACTACAATGCAAAGGTTGTAGGTAAGGGTCAATACTGCTTTCTTTGTGGTTAGATATATGCAATTAGGATTGGTTGGATATGAGTTCAGACAGTAGTCTTTCAGATGTGTGTGTATACTCTTGCCCTTGCACTGTTGGCCGACAGTTTGCTTGAAACTCGTTCGTGTTGGTTATTATGGCTTCTACCGTTATGATGTAATAAACAACGTCTTCACACTATTGGTGAGCATCACCGTTGCATCTATTGGCTACTGTCCACATGCCAAATCGCATGAGGGGGGAGTTGGTGTATGCTTGCTGGCTTGTTGCTACCATAGCTACTGCTGACACTGAACTTGTTGCAATTGTTGCCGATCACATGCTACGATAGTGCACCCCTCGATCTCACACTATGAAAATGTATCACGTTAGTGTTGTGAAAATAAGAAGCTTATTCTTCTTTATTTCATGGCTATATGCATATTAAAAATCTATCACCTACCATGCCATGATCATCTCAAGCTGCACAGCATATAACTTTAAGAAAGGCAAGTCCTTGATGTTCAATCAAATCCAATGTTTATATTTAATTTCTTATGTAATGATATCATTTTAGAGACTAAGTGACAATCCAGGTAGTGATTTCTTCCAACTATAGCTGAGCATTGCAATGTTAATTTGATTTGTGAAAATACCTTTACTTGTCAAGTGTTGTGCTAGCAAACGGTACGTACCGTACATCAACCTCACTCATGGGTTTCATATTTTGTTTACATATATTATCTTATGAATTGTGGAATTTACATCGCTTGCACTTACACTAAATGGCATCCCTTATGTGATGATTTTTTTTCACTGATCTATAAAACTATTTATATAAGCTAAGGTGCTTTGGAATGATGGCAATAATTTGTAAGTACTTTTGCACTCAAACGTACTCCAGTATTGTATCACACAGGTGGCAAATATTTTATTATGCGTTGTCTAGTCCATTGGTCACATGCACACAGACTCGCCGATTTAGGCAGTGTGTAGATACTCATCTTGGTGCAGATTTGCCGATTTAGACAGCACATTGATAAATTGCAGATTCATGATTTTTAAACACTATCAAATGCAAATTCGCTGATTTAGGCAGCTTTAGTGCAGATTCGCCCATTTAGGCAGCACGTCTTATTGATGTAGATTCGCCGATTTAGGCAACACCACTCAAAAAATCATGTTGCAGTGAGTGGCCACCACTGTAACTCGTATGATTTTGTTACCAGGGTATACAAAATGACATATGTTTGAATTTGGATTTGGAATGGATATATGATGATTTCCTGTCGCGATAGTATTTGTGGAGTTAGACTTGAGATTGATGAAAATTGACTAATTGCATAATGAGTGTGATAATATCCCGATTCATCACGATATGACATATACTACTTATTCTAGTGGTATGGGACACTACAATAGGCAATATGTGGGTGACGTCAACCATTGGCAATGTTATTTAATTTTATGAATTTCTATTTTACTTTGTGCCATTTTCAACACAGATTTCTAATCATTATTTTTGACAAGTTTTTGTTTGCAGATTCTTATCCCTCGCAACTGAGGACATTTGCTTTCCAACGGAGAGGTATGTAATGGAATTAATATTTTAATATATATTGTAGCTGACAGGTGGAAAAGGTTTGACCGGGCTAGGCCCAAGTGAACAGAAATATATTTGATGTACATTTTATTATTCAAGTGCTCTTTATGAGCTTTGGCCATTTATGACCCGCCGACCAGTTTGTATTCATTTTGACCATTCAGAAAATCTATAAAACAAATACGTTGTCGTGCTGTGACATGTACATAGTGGGAACACATGCTACAAGAGTTATCTTGTAACTTTTTAGATACATAATTATATTTCCTATAATGTACATATGCATATGTAAGTATAAAAATAAGCTTTCTATCTCATCTTATTATTTATCTCAAGGGTAATGTATTCTTACTTTACCATCAAAAAATACTATGGGAAAAGTGTCAATAGCTCCACCTCTTTAACTTGGGGCAAAAAGCATTGATTCTTTCTTTCTACCATCTCATTATTATCTCACACCCTATCTAGATCCTATATCTAGAGTAATTTCCAATCTATATATATTCTATGTGTTTTTTATATTTTTCTTATATTTCTTTTTAAATAGCTACTAGGAGGGAATCAAATCCTAGTGGGACACTAGGTGGCATGATTTCAAAGATACACTTATTTTAATGCATTATTGCAAGCATGATTACAAAACTTTGTCAAGGAGCAATGTCATGCTTTCATATGGCATGAGGTGTCCTTTGGAATCAAATGAAAGTCTAGGCTAAGGGGACCACATGAAGACTTTTGCTGCCAGAAATGGACCCTATTTTGATGAATTGTTTACACAAGGTTCCAATCTGAATTGGAAAATGATTTTAAAATGAAAATCGTAGCTAATGAGCTGAAGTTTCTGCCCATATTTTTACTTTTTTATTTGGAGCTATGGTTGAGGAGATATGATCAAAATACTGGACCCCAGTCTGCCCACATCATGCAGGGACAGCTCATTTCCAACTTTTCCAATTCCTGTTCACACTGGCTCCTCTCTTCTTGTGTAAACCCTTGTGGGTTCCCTTCACCTATTAAAGGGGACCTCTTCTTCCTTGGAAGGAACTCAAGCATTCAAGACATTGATGAGAGGAATTCTTGAGGGAGTGAGTAGTAATGCCTAATTGTACTTAGCCCCATTAACATAAGCCCAAGCCTACACTTTCTCCTAGAGGAAAACTAGCCATTCTTGTACGCCATCCTTGGAGGATCAACTCTAATCAAAGAAGGTGTTGTACTTGGTGTATCAATCAACGTTGAATTCTCCCCTCTTCTTCTCTCTCCCATCAATAATGGTGCCGAAGGGTTTTAAGTAAGATGTGTTCTACATTGATGTTTTCTTGATTTCTTGTTGTTTTCATTTTCATCTCTAATCCAACATATATATATGTATCTAATCTCATCCCCTTAACCAAACCTATCTCTCTCATTCTTAGTAATTCATCCTCTCTAGGTTCTCTTTGCTACAGGTACATCTCTCCCTGCAGTATCCTTATTGCTTACGGGCAAGAATAGGGCTTGGGAGGGAAACTTATCATCTCTTCACTTCTCTCATATCTACATTTCTCACATACTATCCTAAATGAATAACCCACATGATGATAATTTCTATCGCTTTCACTCTGTATGATCTATTAGAATTAACGTATGGATTAGCCGTAAAGTACACTTTCAACAACGTATAGTGTTTCTCTTTGGCCCAGAAAGGCTCAATGAAATACTTCTATCACCGGATCCCATCATACTACCTCTCATAGACTATAACTTTTCTTTTGACGTAAGCGTAGTTATCTTGCTATGAACCAAGAGGATTTGTACACACAATTAATCCCAATCACTAAACAAAATATATATATTATGGTAAGCACAAAACTACAATTCCAAAGAACAATTCGTAGCCTATTTAGGCAGCCAAGATTGAATGCCATTAACTCATCTGTTAACCCTTTCATATTACCCATGATACGATATGACCATAGACTTGATGTTTTCATCTTTGTGTTATTTTGACATTTTCTTTTGTGTTCTTTCTTTGTGCGTGTGAGTGCAAGAGAGAATGGGTGGGCTTCTTTGATTGTACTTCTTTCCAAACCCTAGTCTTCATGGCATCTATGGTTTAACTCCTTCATATAGTTTTTGTCGAGTTCTCTCACAAACTCTCACAGCCATAAGCCCGGTGCTTTCCTGGCAAGACCGCAAATTTCTCGACAACGTGCAAGAGGGAAATGGTCACTCTTGCACGAGGGGTGATTGCACCCAGTGTCCGCGTTTTTCTTCTCCCCTCTCCTCTCCTATCTCTCGCCGTGCCGGCGTAGCACTCCGCTCTAGGAGGTGCACTTGCACGTGCTCTCTCGCTCTCTCCCGCTCTCTATCTCTCTTTGTTTGTGTGCAACGTTGGTTATGTACTCGTGGATGTGCCAGGTATGAAATTCCGTTTGCTTATGGCTTGCAATATGCTGTTTGCTCTATTTTGCAGGGCCTTTTTCACTTTCCGTATGTAGTAGAAACATCCCAAGGTGGCCAGTGAAAAGGGGAAGGGAAAGCTTCACCTACAGAAGAAGCCCAAGCCAAATGCTGCAATTGCCACTGCAAAGAAGACAAAGGCAGTAAGAGAAAGATTCTTGAAGTAGCAGGGGCCGGTTTAGGGTCTACATCCTAGAGAACGAAGGCCAAAACCTCTCAACCATTGAGCATCAGTTCTGTGAGTCCCTCTCTGACCCGGGTCTACATTTAGTCTTGGGCATGCCCAGGTTTACATTTGGGTTAACAAGGGCTGCCTACCATTTTTGAAGTTATGCAGGTATGTTCTTTTATATAGGTGCGGAGAGCCGACTCATTGAAGTCATCTCGACCATATGCAGCAGAGATTTATGTTGATGGGAAGCTCGTCCGGATGTGCCGAACAGATCGGGCTTACCCAAGTAGAAACACATGGATGGAGAAGCAATAACCTATGGTGGACCACCTTTGTAAGAAACATGGGCTGAGGGTAGAGATTCCACATAGAGTGGGAGGGAGGGTGATTGGTGCTGCTTTAAACCCCATTCCAAATTATAGACAAAGAGATATGTTATGTGCGGCAAAGTGATTTGAAGACATGGACCGCAAGTACGAGTTGAGTCCCAACGACTTTTCAAGCAAGGGTCCTCATTAGGGGCTTGGAAGCTTGGGATTGTATCAACAAGAAGAAAGTATGATGCACCAAAGATGACTTTATCCTTGACTTTGTGGCGGCTCGTATGCAAAAGGCTGATGCTATGCAAGAGATGAAGAAATATTCTATAGTGAAGAAGATACGGCAAGGCTAAGAATGCCATGTGAGTCTCTCTCTCCCTCTCTCTCTCTCTCTCTCTCTCTCTCTCTCTCTCTCTCTCTCTCTCTCTCTCTCACTTTGTTGCCCATCAATGCCTGGGTCTACACCGTCTAACATTGCCCGGGTTTACATAACCTATTTTTGCAGCGGTGTGTTCAGAGCTTGAGTCCCATAAGTGAGGATGAAGAGATAGGGGAGGAAGATGATACCAGTGATGATGACGGCGGGAATGATGAAGCAGTTGATGATGACCAAGGGAGTGACGAACAAGGTCGAGAGGATCATGAAGAAGGGGGAGATGGGGATGGGAGTGATGAAGGGACTGGAGGCAATGGGGATGATGGAGATAGTAGCGGGAGTGACAGTGGTAACAATGATGGGGGTGGCGAGGATGATGGGGAGGATAGTAGGGATGATGGAGACAGTGTGGATGTAAGTGATGAAGGGGATGCTACTGGCACTAAAGGCGAGGATGCATCAATGGATGGGGATGGGGAAGGTGAGGTAGGTGAGAAGGTGTCAATGGATGAGGACTCCACATCACACCTAAGTGGAGATGGTGGCACCCCTTGGGAAGTGGCTATCCTTGCATTGCTGAGGTCGGTTTAGGCCAGCTGCATTGATTCAGCTTTTTTGTATTACATCTCTCAACTTATTACTATGAGTTGCCATGTTTTGAATGTTAATGTCTTTGCCCCAATGCTGTACCTAACTATGCTGAAGCTTCTAACTAGCAAAGGAGTTTTTGTTAATGGCTTTGGGTAAAAACTCTCTCTCTCTCTCTCTCTCTCCCTCCCCCTTGTTGCCTCGGTTTACTCTTGCCCTATACTGCCTAGGTTTATAGTGGGATATTAATGCCTTGGTTTACACTTGCCTTGTAATGCTTGTGTTTACACCTGCATGTGGCATACAAAGTCTCTCTCTCTCTCTCGTCTCTCTCTCTCTCTCTCTCTCTCTCTCTCTCTCTCTCTCTCTCTCTCTCTCTCTCTCTCTCTCTCTCTCTCTCTCTCTCTCTCTCGCACCTGCCTTGGAATGCCTAAGTTTATATTTTCATATGGCGTGCAAAGCCCCCCCCCCCCCCCCCCCCCCCCCCCATTGCTGCCAAAAGATACTCTTGTCCTAAATTGCTTGGGTCTACACTATGCTAACAATGCCTTGGTTTTCACTTGTGCATGGTATACAAAAGTCTCTCTCTCTCTCTCTCACCCACCTTAATGCCCCCCCCACTCCCTCCCTCTCTCTCTCTCTCTCTCTCTCTCTCTCTCTCTCTCTCTCTCTCTCTCTCTCTCTCTCTCTTCTCTCTCTCTCTCTCTCTCTCTCTCTCTCTCTCTCTCTCTCTCTCTCTCAACTCTCTCCTCTCTCTCTCTCTCCCTCTCTCTCTCTCACTCTCTCTCTCTCTCTAATAACGGGTCTTGAGTTCAACTCTCTCTCACCGGATAGATCCTTAAGTCTGTTGGGATAATTTCCTACAACGTTAAAACCCTCTTCTTCTTCTTCTCGCTCTATCTCTCTCACTCTCTCTCTCCCTCAGATTGAGAGGAAATGTTCTACTAATTTCAAGCTTATATACTTCTTAATTATGCATCTAATTGCTGATTCAAACTTTTTAGTGAGACTTGTTGTAGAGGGAAATTACCAGAGTATCACTTGCTCTTGCCCTTCTACTTTCCCCCACTTTCTTTGCTATAAGGAGTTCCCCTAGCTTTCCCTCGTGGTTTAATTTGGGTCTCAACCTTCCCCCCCCCCCCCCCCCCCCCCCCCCCCCCCCCCCCCTCTCTCTCTCTCTCTCTCTCTCTCTCTAAGGCTTTGGCAAGAATCCAACTCCAACATGTGCTCCTTGAGTTTGACAAGATGTGTATTGCCCACCTTTTTTGTATTTGTGCCCCTTTCTTCAAGACAGCATATAGTTATCTATTATACGATGTCAGAGTGCACACGTCTCCGAGGTCGACCGAGAAAGCATCGAGATTTTGACTGTAGATGGATAGTTAGTGTAGCCTCAAACCAAGGGAAACCAGTGTGGTTAGGGCCGATTTAGTGTTAGTAAGAAGATATAGAGATACTTATAGAGCAAGCATAAGAGAAATTCATGACACAAAACACAAATAACATTGAAAAATAAGCTGAAAGTAGATATTGATACTTAATTGGTGCTGACAACATGTAGATTGCGTCCAATAATTTGATATTTGAAAACCCTAATACAAATCGGTTGCATACACCGACGTCGGTATGCCTGTTGATTTGCAAACCCAATTCAAAAGTCCCCAACCCAATGGAAGTAATCTGTACTTGTCAGGCCAATCCCACCCTGTACAATTTTTATACTCCTTAGTTCCCAAAATTTGCCCTTCTAACTCTAGTCGGTCAATTTTTACTGTTCTCTATCTTGGAAAACACATCCCTTATGCACTGCTTGATCTCCACGGCTATGGTTGATTCCAAGACTTCAAATATCTCTCAATAGGGCTGAAATCCTGCTATATGCCCTTCTATACCAGCTTGCCTTCTTATTTTGTTCCAATCTCCTCCTCGCTTACCTTCGTCGAGATATAAGAGCAAGGAGGAAAAAGATTTTCTCTTTGATGAGAGTGAGAGTGAGCTCGAGAGAGAGACCAAGAGGAAGAGCTTCCACTTCCTTTTGATAATCCTCCCCCTTTGCTTCCTACCCGCCCCTTCCCGTTCTCTGGTTCCTCCTCCTTCCTCTACTCCCCTTGCATGTAGACTTTCCTCGTTCTCCCCTCCCGAATTTGAGAGAGAAGGTTAAATCCCAACCTTTGTCAAAGCGGAATGGGAGAGAGAGACATGGATCCCAAGAGATCATAGTGGCCCGCCCCTCCTTCCTCTCACCACGCTTTTCCTTTACCAGCTCGAAGCCCTTCCTTCCCTTTCACACACTTCTTCCCCTACTGCTTGAAGCCCCCTCCTCTTTAACACCCTCCTCGAAGCCCTAAAAAACTCCTTTTTTAACCCCCTCCATGAAAGTCATAGTGCCGTGACTGACGTGGCATGAGAAGGGGTATGATGACATGGCATTCTTGGGTTTGTAGCATCACCAGATGCGGCGAGACTGGGCCCAAAAAGCATTGCAAGCCTTCTCTCCAAGTCTCGCTTCATGGACGCCACCATTGGAGGCGCAAGCTATTCTTTCTTCCTCAGTGCTGCTGCTCACTGCCCACCATGTTTCCTCATCCCCCATTCACATTATGTAAAATAAAAATCCTTTGTAACTTGTTCAAATGGGCGGCCCTTTATGCCATAGTGGGTGCCCTCCTTCTTGTGCTTTTGGGCGGCTGGCGGCCCCTCAATAGACACCATATTTGGCATGCACAATGACAAAGGCACCTGCAAAGGCCTCCGCATTTGATAGAAATGACCCGTAACTCCCTTGCCATGAGCATGATATCTTGCAGTGAAACCTCATCAAGGAATTTACGCTTTTGTAAGCCACCACATTTGCCGTAGACATCGACCAATGTATTAGCAAGGCACCACTTTCAAAACACAAAGCTCAACAAGAACTTAACATGCTTTCATAAAGGCACCACATTTGATTTATTTATCAGACAAAGCGTTTCTCTGCATGACATATCAACCAAAGCATTGCCTGTCACAACACATTTGACATATATCTTGGCCTTAGCATTGACGATCATCACATTTAGTTTACATCTCACCTATGGTGATGCCAAGCACACCCAACTATCAATGCACTATAAGAGATGACATTCCGAACAAGATACTTCTCGATCACTTATGCTACCGCATTCCAAAACGTGGTCAACAGCCAAAAATTTACAATTGGCACACTTACCAAGGCAACCAAAGTGGTACGAAACTGGACCCCGGGGAGAAACTGGCAATACCTTGGCAAACAGAGCTCCAAATGGAAATCTGAAAAGACCAACATGCTCCACATGATGAATAATGAGGCCCATGCATTCACTTCAACTTTGAACCTTCAACAGTAGCTGCCCAATCCGGCCCATATCTGCAAACTGCCCTAGCTTCAAACTGACATAACTTCTTCACTGTAGCTCCGATTGACGAGCCATAAAGATAGGCATGGAGAGCACTTCAAACACTACAAATTTGGCTTATAAAATCACATTTTGGTAGCATTACTATGAATTGTCTTGCATGTGGAAACTCCATTTCTAGGCACCAAACCCCACATTTAGCATACACTCCATCATTCTTTTACTGACATAACAGCTGCTAACATTGTTCATAAATTTGACAAAAACTCAAATATGTATGCAAATTTGTATCTTTCAACGTGTGCCCCACAAAGAGGCACGACATATCCAACCCCTCTAAACCTGCACATCCTCTGGTATGTGCCAACCATCATTCCAAACTGCAAGCAAAAACTTGTAAACATTTAAGCACTTCCCCATTGTGAAGAGGCTTTGAAAATATTTCCAACCTACTGGCTTATTTCAATATTCCCTCCTCCAAGATCATAGGGAAAACACAATAATTTCCTTGTAGTAGAGAATAAGCATTAGTCAACCCATAAATCATCATGAATCCCACCTAGATCATATGGAATATAAGTCAACTTCCCCAGACCATGAACATACACATCTCCACACGGATCAAATGGAATATCAATCAATTGCCCCAGACCATAAATATAATTGTTTCCTCTTGGATCAAAAGCTAGCTCAATATCCCCTACATCATAGGGTAATAGAGAATACAATACAACAACATGTATCACTAGATACTGCCATATCCCTTGTGCAATTGGATCATCCAATTGTTGATCATCAATCACGGGTAGGAGGATTGTAGCAACATCTCTTGTTTCCAGTTATCTGACGCTTCAGATTTCCTATTTTCCATTATTGGCCGTGATACTTGAATTTTTTTTGTGTTATCCTGCTCTTGAAATCCACCCATTTCACTTTTTGCAGACTGCTGCAATTCTTGGATCTCAGTTTTCAAATTGGTACCCAAATTTTGATTAATATTCTAAACTTGACTTGCATACTGCTGCTGCAAAATAGCAGCCATTAACCCCATAATATGCTGAATCTCTTTCTCTTGGCTTGCTGACATAGCTGGTTCCGTCTATCCTGGTCAAATTCACGTCGGGTTCATCAAATTGTCGGAGTGTGCGCATCTCCAGGGTTGACGGGGAAAGCACCAAGACTCTGGTTGTAGATGGATAGTCAGTGTAGTCTCAAACCAAGGGAGACTAGTGTGGTTAGGGCCGATTTAGTCTTAGTAAGAAGATGTTGAGATGCTTATAGAGAAAGCATAAGAGAAAATCACAACTCGAAACACAAATAACATTGAAAAATAAGCTAAAAGTAGATATTGATACTTAATTGGTGCTCACAACTAGTAGATGCGTCCAATAATTTGATATTTGAAAACCTTGTTACAAATCGGTTGCATACGCCGACGTCGGTATGCCTGCTGATTTGCAAACCCAATTCAGAAATCCCAAACCCAATGGAAGAAATCTGTACTTGTCCGGCCAATCCCACCCTGTACAATTTTGCTACTCCTTAGTTCCCAAAATTTGCCCTTTTGACTCTAGCCGGTCAATTTTTACCTCTCTATGTCTTGCAAAACCCATCCCTTATGCAGTACTTGATCTCCATGGCTATGGCTGACTCCAAGACTTCAAATATCCTCTTGATAGGGCTGAAATCCCACTGAATGCCCTTTTATTCTATCTTGCCTTCTTTTTTTGTTCCAATCTCCTCCTCGCTTACCTTCGTCGAGATATAAGATCAAGAGGGAAAAATATTTGCTCTTTGATGAGAGCGAGAGTGAGCTCGAGAGAGAGACCGAGGCCAAGAGCTTCCACTTCCTTTCAATAATCCTCCCCCTTTGCTTCTTGCCCACCCCTTCCCGTTCTGTGATGCCTCTTCCTTCCTGTACTCCCCTTTCATGGAGACTTTCCTCGTTCTCCCTTCCGGAATTCGAGAGAGAAGGTTATAGCCTAACCTTTGTTGAAGCCGAGTGAGACAGTTAGCTCAAGAGAGAGTTAGCTCGAAAGAGAGAGGGATCCGAGAGATTGGAGCGGCCCATCCCTCCTTCCTCTCCCCACACTTTTCCCTTACCACCTCAAAGCCCTTCCTTCGCTTTAACACACTTCTTCTTCTGCTGCTTGAAGCCCCCTCCTCTTTAACACCCTCCTCGAAGCCCTAAAAAACTCCTTTTTAAACCTCCCTCCATGGCAGTCACGGCGCTGTGACTGACATGGCGTGAGAAGGGGTATGATGATGTGGCATTCTTGGGTTTGGAGCAGCACCAAATGCAGCGAGACTGGTCCCAGAAAGCGTCTCCATAGCCTGCTCTCCAAGTCTCGCCTCATGGCCACCACCATTGGAGTACCACACCGCGGTCGAGCGTGAGCTCTTCTTTCTTTGTCACCACTGTTGCTCGTTGCCCGCCATGTTAATTTGGCTTATAAAGATACATTTGGGCAGCATCACTACAACTCGGCTTGCATGCGGTAGCTCCATTTCTAGGCACCGAACCCCACATTTAGCATACATTCCATCATCCTCTTACTGGCATAAAGATGCTAATGTTGTTCATAAATTTGACAAAACCTTGAATATGTATGCAATTTGCATCTTTCACCCCATGCCTGCAAAGCCACACGACAACGAAAACTCGGTGTCCCAATGCTACCAAACGTAGCTACTAGCTCTCCCCCTTGCATCTCCCTTTTCTTGCCCATCTATGAACACTCAAGATGAACTTTTTTCTAAGAACCTAGAAATGTACACATGGGCGGTAAATGAGAGGTGAATTGACCATATTTGAATGCTTCAGCACTAAGTCTCTCTCTCTCTCTCTCTCTCTCTCTCTCTCTCTTCCCCCCCCCCCCCCCCCCATTAATGCCTGGGTCTACTCTTGCCCTTAACTGCATGGATTTACATTAGGCTGTCAATGCCTTGGTCTACACTTGCATATGGTATACAAACTCTCTGTCTCGCTCTCTCTCTCTCTCTCTCTCTCTCTCTCTCTCTCTCTCTCTCTCTCTCTCTCTCTCTCTCTCTCTCTCTCTCTCTCTCTCTCTCTCTCTCTCTCTCTTTCTTTGTGAACATGTAGAAATGCCTTCACGAAAGGGAAAGTTCCAACAGAAGCATTGGTGCATGTAAATTTGAAGAAAAGTTAAAATCTCTCAATTTTAGAAAATTGGGAGTCTTCTGATGGAACAAAACACCTGAACATAAAAAAACTTAATTGTTAGAGAGAAGCATAGAGTAAAACTTGGGCTAATTTACATAGATTTAATCCTGGGAAAGTTCATATTCTTAATAGAAGTACATTGCAATGCTTGATGCCCACACATTCAAAATGCAATGAGGCTTGCATGAGAGTTGGTGCCCTCATACAAGACTACCTCTTGACTAATTACAGCATCACGTGTATCTCGTTCTCCTTGTCGTGAAGCTAGTGGCAATAGTGCTTGACATGTTTGGCATGAGTCCACACTCTTGGTCCACCAACAATCTATTGTCCCTTTGATGCTTCTTCCTAAGCAAGCCCTTTTCTCTCAAGGGTTGAGGCCTTTGAACAACAATGAATATGGTGAATCCAAGCAAGTATAAATCTAGGCCTAGGTAGGCAAGACATAAACCTAGATAGGAGCAAACAAGTTCACATTTCAATACAAAATATATAAACCTAGGGATGAAGCTGCAAAAAGGTCACTACCTTGGATGCACAGTTAGGACACAAAGCCTCATTATGATAAACTCTCTCTCTCTCTCTCTCTCTCTCTCTCTCTCTCTCTCTCTCTCTCTCTCTCTCTCTCTCTCTCTCTCTCTCTCTCTCTCTCTCTCTCTCTCTTTGTGGGGATATGTACAAATGTCCTCATAAAAGGGAAAGTTAAAGCAAAAACACAAGTATCTGTAAACATGGGCAACATTGCATCTTATGGTTTCAAAACATTTACAATGTTTGTTGGAAGGACCAAAAAACTTTAAAAATCCCAATATTTAAATAAAAACACAGAGTGAAACTCGGGAAAGTTTAGAGTTTTTCACAAAAGTACAATGTGATGCCTTGATGCCCACACATTCTCAATGCTATGTCTAGTGGCCAAGGTCAATGTGAAAGCATGCTCTTCGTCCTCGTTAGCCACATGATGACACTGATGCAATGAGGAATTCATGAGAGTTGAAGTGCTCATACAAGACTACTCTTCGACCAATTAAAGCATCACGTGTAACTTGTGTCCCATGTCATGAAGTGAGTGGAAATATTGCTTGGCATGTTTGGCCGGACTCCACACTTTGATCCACCAAGACGGGCTTGGTGCAAGAATGATGGAAATACACTTGGTTTCTCTTTGAAAGCGCACTTGCTTTCGACCCCTTTGATGTTTCTTCCTAAGCTTGCCCGTTACTCTCAAGGGTTGAATAGGTACCATTGTGATTGTCGCATCATTTGCAACTCTCCATTGTCCATGCCCGAGTCAGGTAACTGTCACATGCCCTTGATTTTGTGAAATGCTTCCTCCCTTCTCTGGTAATTCGATTTCTTTGGGAGCCCTTTCAGCTGAAATATATGAATAAGATGATTGTACCAGCCCTATCAGTGGTTGTAGGTGTACCTCATCACAAGATGGGAGACGTTTCTCAATCTCATTTAACACGCTCTTCAAATCTTCAATGCATTGGTTGAGGATATGCGATGAAAGGGACCGTTGCATGACCATGTCATCGAGAGGCTCATTGGGCCCTTCAAGTATGGAGCCAATGTCCTCTTGTGTATTCTCCATCGCCATTTCCCTAGCCATGTAAATGATTGGGAGAATATGGCACAGATGAGGAAAGAAGTTTCCTAGTCGCATGCCATATAGGTGCTTGCACATGCTTGCCCAATCTACACAATCACAAATAAGAGGATCGCAACCTGACATGATACCAGATCTTGTGGCATGACATACTCAACACCTTGAAAAGGAAGGCCGCTTTTTCAATCACTTCAATGGTTGATGGGTCACTTACATATCTGCAAAGCATTTTTTCTCCACCTGACAAGCATTTCATTTGGCCTTTTTCATTCCCATACATGTTGTGTTTACCTGAGGCAACTACAAAGGAAAGGTAGTATAAAGACTCAACTACTCACTCTGTAAACCCATGCAAGGACATAAACCAAAGACACAATTACCCAGAATGCAATATAAAGATATAGATACCTTGGGGGCTCACGCTTGAGTAACCCCCTATATAACGTGCGATCACGGGATATTAAAAAAACCCCTCTTTTACCATGTCTATATGATTAAAATGACCCCTTATTTTAGGATTTTGTTTCCAAAACTGGATATAAAAACCTCTTATTTTAATGTATCTCTGGTAAATTGCCTAAAGTTTTTGCATTTTAAGACCCCTCTTTTACCATGTCTATATGATTAAAATGACCCCTTATTTTAGGATTTTTTTTCCAAAATTGAATATAAAAACCTCTTATTTTAATGTATCTCTGTTAAATTGCCTAAAGTTTTTGCATTTTAAAACCCCTCCATGATTACATAGTGCACCCCCCGAGACAGCTACTAAGAGTCTAAACCTAGGCAAGGAACTAAACCAAGGACACAATTACTCAAAATGCAACATAAAGACACATTTACTCAGAATGTAAACCCAGGCAAGTACAAAAAGAGGATACAATTGCTCAGATTGCAGTATAAAGACATTATCACTCCAAATGTAAACCCAGGCATTGGAAAAAGATAAACCGTGGCATAAAAAAAATAGAGGGGTATTATCAATCTCCTATTTTTGTTTGAAGAAAGCCACAACAGTACCACCCATCCACGTCCCTGTGATTGAATCGCCAGTAAGGGCATGCAACAAGTCCAGGGTTGATCGATTGATCCATGCACACCCAACAAGGTTTATTTTATGTAGTGCCAATGTCTCTCCACCATGTTCGTGTGGTGTCAACGTGCCCATGAGGGAAGAGCCGGGCAAACCTTGGCCAGAATTGATGCCAAGTGCATGTCTTTGCAGCCCATCCATTGCTAATGTCTTAGAATGTTATTATGCTCTTAGCATTCCCGAAGGAGTTCTCTATACTTTGAGTCAAAATCTTCCTCCATCGGGCATTGCATCATACTCTCCATTGGTCCAGGTGAACATGCCCCCCTTCCTGATGTAGATTCCGTTCTCGGAAGCTATTGAGTTGAAGCTCGTTCGTCGAGGTGGAAGAGCATTTGAAATGAATGTCCTTAGCCTTCTTCAGTCACTGCAAAATCAAACAACATTGGCACATTAATTGCATTCTCATAAGCGATTAAAAAGTGTATGCAGTTTTAAGCAGAAAAATTGATTGGTAATAGAATTTTAAACAATTTGTCAGCAATAAACATTGAATTTCAATATAATCAAATGCATAAACAAATGTAAAGGTAAAAAATTAAACAAGTCTGGGGTCACTAATTTAACGGTCGAAAGGCACTAGAGATCGACTATTAATACCATGGGTAAGATTCTTAATTTTCTCTGGTCAATTAAGTTGTTTAATCATGAGAGCCAAGTATTTCATGTTCGAGGGCTGACTAGAGGCTATACCTAGAAGACCTTGTAGTTAAGCTACGATAAAGGAATTTCTTATGAAATCATCGCCTGGTTGATTACCTTTTCTTTGACCCCCCAAAGTCTTTTCACAGTGATTCAATTTTGATGTGTGTGCTTATTTTGTATGCCTTGGGTTTTTTGCTTTTCATAGAAAAGCGCCCTCACTGGGAACCTCTAGGGCTCTAGTACCATAGGTGATACATGTGAATGAAGTACCCAATCAAGCTAAGATTTCTCTTCTAGCTTAAGATTTTACATTGTGGCACTTTGATTTTTTGTTTGTTCATTTTTAGCATTAAATTGTGTCTCTTTGGGGGGTCATATAACACTGATACACCTCCCCAGGCTCATCACACAAGTAAACTCCCTTTATAATACTTAAGCTAAAGGTCAATAGGGTCAAGCCCACTAGAAAGCCGTAGTACATTTCACACAATGCTGCCTAAATCGAATTAAGAACCTAAGTAACCATTGATTATTAGGAAGGCATTCCCCATGGTATTAAGAGAAGATCTGTAACACCTAACTTGGTCAAACTAGCTTAGTCGGACTGCTTGATTTTTAAACCTAGACAAGTGATTATGACAAAAAATCACATTGAATTTCATGTTTGATACTAAGCAAATGTGCTGGATATTATGCTACAAATCAAAATCAAAGCAGACAATCATAGATGCAAAAAGATAAGGGGCAATGCTAATGGACAAGAAACACCTGTTCGTGTTGATAGTCGCGCTTGATCTGAAGTGTGAACGAGAGAAAGATTCCATGAAGGTCCAAATCCTAACCACAGCAACACGTTCCTGTACACACGAGGAAACACAAAGAATACCTCTAGGAGGCACATTAGTGGGAAAAAGGAACTTTTTTAATCACTCAACTCTAAAATAGAAACACTCCTATCATACTAATTCTACCTACCCTCCATCACTCGAGTAAGATGAGGATCAAAGGTGTTTTATGACATAGGTTTCTGTTTCAATGTACCAGATGTGAATGTGTAGGTCTGAGTCAATGTTTTGAATTTTATTGTGCATACTCGTTTGCTAATTGCTCTTGCTTTTTATTTTTTTATTTTTTTTGTGAGTATAAGGCTTTATATATATACATTCCCTAAGATTGGTGATTGAGAGGTCAGGGAAACAAGGTTGAGAGGGGAGTGAGTGAATGATGACTGTCAGCAAACATTCCCCCCTTCCTTGGGTAGATCATATCGTTTGAAATGTGCTCGTCACCCTTTGAAACCAATTGTTGTAGTCGATAATAGGTGAGGATTTTTGCCAGTAGTTTTCTATTACCTTAGGTGCCTCATCGAGTTGCAAGGGTGGTAAGGTACTCTCCCAGGATCGAACTTGAAGTGGTTCATCAGGTGATTCTTGAACACTAGGAGGTGTGGATTCCTTTGTAGCTTTATGGAGGTCCACTATTGTAGGTCGACGATGTGGAGAAGCTTTTACCTCTATGGATGCATTACATGAGGAGCTAGAAGCATCATGGGACTCCCCCCTTGTTGAGCTAGGTGGAACAAATCGTTCTTTCTTTGGTACCCAAACTAGCTCTGGAGCGGGTGTGTAGCATTCTGTGATTTTTTTCTTTTCGCGATTGTCGATTTGTTTTGGAGCTACAGAAGTGGGTTCATATGGATTAGGTGACAGGTAAGAACACAATCTACGTTTTTCCACCCAAATTTCATCATTTCCTCGATAGTAGCCTTGGGCTTCCAATAATCGTTTAGGGATCCAACGCCACGTTTTCTTACTTTTCTTGGAGCGAGTGGTACGTTTCCTACAAGGCTTTTGTTTTTTAGCATCCACCATGGTCGCTAAAGAAGCTTTAGGGACCCACTTGTATGTTTCCTTTGTTATATTAGGATGAGTCTTGTCAGAAGCTATATGCATTGCTTGTAGCATATTAAGGGTATGGGCATTTCATCCCCCTCAAGTGTTACCCAGGTCGTCCCCCTATTCCCCCAAGTGTCTATGGTTGCTGCTAGGTGGACCCAATCCACATTGTCCGACTCAGTCATCCCAAGTAGTACATCCATATAAGGAGAACCTTCCCCAACATCAGTGTCCGCTTTACACGTGTAACAATATTGTAACGGGGCCGAGTGAACTGTGGTGTCAGATCTATGATCAATTATAAACCTGTTTTCTAGAGGATGTGCTCGACCAGTCACAAGATCCACTCGAATGACAGAATCTTGAAACTGCAGGTAGACATGGTTTTTAGACCAGTCATGCACCATTTTTGCTTCCCTCATGAAAGGACGTCCTAAGATCATCTCCGATGCCATAGTGTGTTTAGAGAAATCCATAACAATAAAGGTAATCCTTATTTTATGTCCAAAGACCTTGATCTTGAGATCTTCTAGCATCCCAATAGGTTTAACAATAGAACCATTTGCCATCTTCACTACTATGGTTGTGGTCGCAAGGTGAGGTCTTCCCATAGTTTCCCAGCAATTTTTAGTCACAATGCTAACCCCAGCGCCACCATCAAGGATTCCCTTCACAGTTAATCCCTTAGTAGTGATTGGTATAGTCGCATTAGATTCATCACCCTCAAAGTATTGTCCCAACTTATTAACAGGTATTTCTATAACAAGGTTCTCATCTAGGTGGGGTTGTGGATCTATGTATTCCTCCTCTATTGGCATCTGCCCAGCTCCATCCATCTGTGCAAATTGTGGTAGCCCAAACTTTAGTTCTCCATTGAGGAAGGCTCGAAGAGCTGAGACTAGCTTAGGGTCTTTATATAGTTTGGACATGATGGTGGTTCTAGCTTTTGAAGACATGAAATCCATCAATTTGGCAATGTTTAACGGCACCTTTTGGCCTTGAGTCCCTTGACGTGGGGAAGATGGGATCTCTATTTCTTCGATAGGATCAGGTAGTCCCTCTGTAAACATTCTTTCCATCAAGAAGTGAGTATGCCCACTTTCCCATGACTTTAAGTCACTTTCTTCTTGGATGACACTAGGTATGTCCAAGGGTCTATGGACTTGGTGAGGTTGTTGTTGCGTAGGGAACACGGTGTCTGTAATCTGGATCTTCCTAGGTGCTGATTCTAGATCCCTTTGGGTATCTTCTACCAAACTCCTTAATTGCTTGATTCGCTCAATCTCCTCTGTAGGGTTTGGGTAAGTTCCTATCTTCTTTTTGGATCCTGGCCATTGTGGCTCATGAAGATCTTCCTTGTTGGTTTCTATGTTAGTGGTCGTTTTGGTCTCCATGGTTTCACCTGAATCAGAATCTTCTTCAACGTCGTTCATATATACGGGGTCGTCACCAGTCCCTATGTTGGTCTTTGAACTGGGGTCTGACTTCGATGCTTTGTGTGATCTCTTTCTTCGTGTTTTCTTCTTTTTCTGAGATTGGGCAATTGATGCCGTGTCTCTTTCCTCAAGAATATAATTTTGTTTTTGGAGTATCGATCGTGTGAGTACGTTTACTGGTACCACGGGTGTACTTGGTGATGGCTCCTCGGTAACTTCAATCAAGTTTAATGGCGTGATCTTCGGTGCATTTGGATTATTTGGACATTGGGAAATCAAATGATCTATGCCACATCGATTACACATGAGTATCGGCATTGTAGACGTGCTCGCTTGATTGGTTTGCATTAGTGTGGCGTTCTTTTGTAGCCTAATAGGACACTTGGCTACACGATGATGGGGGCTTTTCACACCAAGCTCCCATACCCCTCTTCTCTCGTCCCCACCCCATGAAAACCCCCTCTTATGGAGGAAGTGATAAAAGGCATTGGAAAAAGTAAGAAAAAAATAAAGTATGATTATGTAAATATATAAGAAAGGTAAAATAGGCCACCTCATGCCTGCGGGGTAGCCCATCCCCACCTTGCCTCCTTTTTCTTCACTGTTGCCCCGCCGGGTGTCCCTTTTCCTCTCCTCCACTCAAAAGGTCAAACCCCTCTCTCTTCCCCTTGTCCTTTCTCCTTTCTCTCTCCCCTCAAGCTACCCCACCTCTCACCAATAATGCATTATAACTCACCAATAATGCACCCTAACTCACATGCAACTTACCCTATCTTCCAAAATAGTATACCCCACCCTCTCTTTCTCTCTCCTATCATATCCCATGACCCAAATACCCCCCTGTCTCTCTAAAGGGCGCCATGTCTCTTGTCTTGTAGCTAAATAACCTCCCCCACACTCACACACACTCAATTTCACTGAAAAAGGTGCCCACAGACCCATCCCCACCCAATGGTTACCTGATTTTTCTTGTGTTCACACACATCTGCACACAGATTCACCTCTGAACACACTCCCCTATCTCCCCTCTTGTAATTACTTTATTCTCCATGTCACCTCTCACTTTTTTTCATCAACCCATCTCTCTCTCTTAGTCTCTCTCTCATGAGACTGCTGTTCCGGCACATATACACACAGCCAGACAAGTGGGGCCCACAGTCACATGGCCTATGTAGATAATGATTTCTTCATTTTTAAATTCTAGAATTCCTCCCCCCTCCTCCCCTATATAAAGAGGGGTCACCATCACACTAAATACACACACACCATCACCAAAGAGTACACTATGCACTGTGTGTGCCTAGTGCACACACACACACCCACACCATCACCATCACGGCAATCACCATGCTCGTCTAGAGCATGACCTCTACACCCTTGGGCTATGGAAGATGAAGGGAAACTAAATGAAGGATGATGGCCATAACCCTCGTGCGAGTCTTCGCCATCAACTCCCACATATCCGCCATGTGCTCTACCACGCTCTCCCTTCTCATTCCCCTACCCTATGCTCCCCATTTCATCGCCTTATTCTCTAAATAAAGCTTGAGGTTTTGTGAGTATGTTTTCTTGCAATGTTTTGCCCATGTGAGGTGTGCGGAATCGCCACCTAGTCTTGTGTTTGGAGTGAGCTTGTGTATGTGTGAAGGGTGTGTGGATTCGCCATCCTTTTGTGGTGCCTAAGTACTAAGCCGCTATACCCCCTCCCTCACCCTCTCTCTCTCTCACTTGATCTCATTCCCTTTCCTCTTCATCATTACTCCCAAGCATCCATCTCTCTTGGATGAAAACTTTGTTATGGTGGTGTGTTGTTTGCCCCCTGTTTGCTTTACCATAACAGGATCGAGGCGCTCCATTCGGTCCCCGGTGTTTTAGAGGCCGTCAGGGTTCGGGGTTCGCTTTGCTCCCGTCAACGATGTGGCTTCCACACTCATAGCATTGAAGAGGTGGTCTCTTAGCAGTGTAGTTGATATTTTGGCCTCTTGCCGCAAGAGCAGCTACTTGATATACACGTTTGACTTGTCCCCAATAGTCCTCCATGTAGTATTGTGGACTTTCTTCAAGCACATCCATCCCATAGGCAATATTAGGATCTATATCTTCCTCAAAGCCTTCCAAACAAGCAATAGATGACTCACAATCCACTTGATTCACAGAAGTGATTCTCGGATGTGGTGGTTGCGGTCCTAGCACTGGAGGTGGTAAAGTTGTTGTTTGAACAACATTTTGGGCCCTAGGGACCATGTGTTGTGCTGTTTGTTCAAGAGGTGGAGCCGGCATCAATGCAGACACTCGAGGTGTGTCTGTCCATGCTAAGTTTGGTCTATTGGCCAACGCACGCTTAAATACTATGCAATCCTTAGCTTGATGAGCATACCTTCCACATGCATTGCAGTTCCCATTGAATTTTAGTCTAAAAGTAGGGCATTCATTGGTACTATGTGGTCCATAGCATACTGAGCACCATTGCTGCTCCCTTCTTGGATACATATGATTGTTTTGCAGAGCACGATTGTCTCTAAGACTCTCTTGAAAAGCCTTGGTGAGATTTGATAAAGTCATCTCAAATATCTTTGGCTCCTTAGCAATAGGCTTTAGGGTCATTGGCTGATGTCCTGATGCTTGCGAGCTAATAGATTTAGGCTCAACAGACACTCTTTCTCCTTGAATCATTAAATTATCCTCCAATTGGATCTCATTGGTGGTGACTACTTCCCAAGTGGTGATACCTCTAATGACTAGGCCATTGTAGATATCCTCATGTCGTAACCCCCTAATGAATCTATCAAGCAATTGGTTATTGTTGAAGCGCTCATTTGGATTACAACGAGAATTCAAATGCTTCAAGCGACTTATAAAGTCTCTCACCGACTCTCCTTCCTCTCGTTGGGCTTTCTGGAGCTGAGAGGCTACACCCCAAAGCACTCCCTCTCGTATATATTCTTTTAAGAACAGTCTCCTAAGAGTAGGGTAAATCGTTTTTTCTTCCACCCTTAGGGTTCTATACCAATCCCCAGCCTTTCCACTTAAGGTTAGGCTTAAAGCATTGCTCTTATGTAGGTCATTGTGTTCTCCTAGAGAATCGCATATTTGTTCAAACACTTCAATATGCTTTCTCACATCCCCGTCTCCACTAAATTTTTGTGTGAGCTTGGCTATTTGTACTGCCTTACTTCTAGGCTCTCTATCAGGCGTGTTATGCATATTCTCAACAATACATTGACCAATAGCTTGAGAAAATGTTTCCAAGTCACCTAAGTGAGCAGGCACCGTGGGTGAAGGCGCTCCAGAGACTACATGTGGAGTAGGTATTGGCATTGGGCTTGGCGCATAGGAAGCCCTTGGGTTCCATGTTGGGTACGATGTTGTGCCATGTGGTGGTCCATAGTTCATATGGGTGGCCCCAGGCATAGCAGACGTCGGATGTGACATGCTAATGCTAGCCGGTATAGTCCCTTGGAAATAAGAACTTGTGTATTGTGGTTGTGGAGCATAGGTAGTTGAAACAATGGGAGGGGTAGGGACTACATGAGTGTGAGCCGGTACACACTTGTAGGTACTGTTGCAGGCATTGAGCTACCATGTAGTGGTGCTTTACTAACAAATGAGGTCCATGGCGTGTTTCTTGGCATGCCCATCATTGGGGTAGGCATGGTAGCCGTGGTGTCATCAAGGGAAAGATGATCTAGACTTGGAAAAGTAAAGCTATCACTTGTGGGCTCGGATTGCATTGAGACCCCTAGCGAAACAACATATGGGGGATCGATGGGACTCACTGGGGGAGTCTCCATTTGTGATAGAGTGGGTTGTTTCCCTTTGCCCGTGTCTAAAAATCGCATAGGACCCGTTGAAGGTATGTTTATTCCTCGATTTTGCCTCTCGGACTCGATAATCCTATGGATGACATTGCAGATCATGTGTTGTTGTTCCTCTAGACTAGTGGCACTAGATGTGGATTGTACAACTTCTAACCAACCCACATGGTATGTGTAGCCCATGTATAGGTCGGTCACAGTATTCGTGGGAATTTTCATTGAGAAATACCCCGTCCAAACCTGGTGTACTAGAGAGTTGCCGTGAGGTGGATGCAATGTTGCTTTCCGTTTTTTGACTTTTAGTCACCGCTACCTTAGAGGCGACTTTGGAAGGTGGTAGCTCGGTAGGGCCCTCATTAAATGAGGTAGGTAGAATGTCCACGTGGACACTCTGAGGGAGTGTGGGGTCTACAGGAGATGTGAATGGTGATTCTACTTCCCCACCCCCTTCGTTTACTTCACTAGCTATAGGTTCAGAGCCCGTAGCTCTACTAAAAGTTTCCATCAAACGGCTAAAAACACTAGTTACAGGTTGTTGGGCCCAGCTAGGTACGGTTTCATTTGTTCCCCCGGGGCTTTGTGTAAGATGCTCTTCCATAATATCGTAGTCAGAGGAAGAGTCGCTAGCCGCTATATTTGGGTCTTGGGTTGCACTACCTTGGGTCCCCGCCGAGGGCGTAGACCCTAGAGTGGAAGGATAGTGAGTACCCCCGTAAATCGAAGCACTAGCTAGTTGTTCGGACTCTAGCACACGACCAGAGCGTAGATACATGTGCTTTGGGTGCCCTACAAGTGTCGACAAGTACCCTTGAAGGTTACTTGCTTTGTTTTGTGGGTGTTTTGCACCCCGTTTTCTACTTGATTTTTTCTTGTTTTTGATGTTTTTTAATGTTTGATTTTTTTTAATAAAAAAAAGTGTGTGATAGCTCAAAACGAGCGTATCACTTAGAGGGTCGCTGTGTGCTTTATAGCACAATTTTCGGGCATCTGACGTTCCGTTGTTCCTCAAGAAATCGATTTTTAGCTACGTGTGAAGCTACAATTCGTTTTTTTAAAAGGCGACTAAGGCTTAGGCCTAAGCGTGAGCTTGGGCTTGGGTCTGGGCTTGGGTCTGGGAGATATTCCCGATATCGGTTCTACCTTTAAAATTTTTATTATTTTTTAAATTTTAAAGGATAAGGTCGCCGCGGCCTGCGCGAGAGCACACACACACACACACACACACACTCTATCTACCTACTTCTAACTAATACACCTACTCTTACACACTAACACACTCTATTAACTCTCACTAATCTACTTCCTACTTACTGTACACAGAAAACTAACTACCTTAATACACAGAGAATAAACACAGAACCTTTGAAATCTCCATTAACAAAGAAAACTAACTACCTTAATACACAGAGAATAAACACAGTACCTTTGAAAACTCCATTAACAAAAAAAACACACACTATAACACCAAATCCCTCTTCTCAACACACACACACACTCCTTCCCTACCTTTCCTATAATTGAAATTGCACCATGGATCAGAAGCACAGAGTGCTACTCGAGCTTGGTGTATGGCGTTCCCCGGTAGCGGGGCCAAAAATATGCAGGTATGTCGCACGTGTCAATGCAAGGAACTTGCCGATACACTGTGTGCGAGCCACAAATGGCTCCAAGCACACAACAAGCCTAAACTAGTAGGCTCAAAGAAGGCGATGGTGTGTCACTCACCGCTCTACACTTGCTTCATGGAGGATTCCTCGCCGCGAAGAAGAAGGAGCCGCCACTTCGCCGTGCTCAACCACTTCGCCGCCGCCGTGCCTTCGTAATGCTCGATCGCCCACACACACACACACACACACACACACACACACACACACACACACACACACACACACACACACACTCTCTCTCTCTCTCTCACATACACACACACAAGGAGGTGAAGAAGAAGAAGATGGAGATGCTCGATCGCCCACACACACACTCTCTCTCTCTCTCTCTCACACACACACACACAAGGAGGTGAAGAAGAAGAAGATGGAGATGGAGATGGAGCAAGAGCACTCTTCTATTGCACAAATGAGAGAATGAGTGAATTTTAGGTTTAGTTGACTTTTATATGAGCTCGTCCCATTCACACTTGGGCGCCCATGCTTAGCCAACTAATCCCTTGAATGTTCCAGTTAGAGTGCGCCTCTCATCGGCGATCACTCTTACCCTTTTCCTATTGGACCGACAAGCCCGGTACCTGACTCTACCAAATAAATAATACAACGTCCGCCGTAGGTCACAACGTCCGTCGTAGGTGATAGGGTGTCCGTGATCCGTGAGGGTTAACATCGTGTGTAATGATGCTTGGATTCTTCCCCATTTTCTCAAGTCCAAGAGGCCCTGTTTGTCCAATGCTTTGAGAGAATCTATGGTCGGTCCTTGCCCTTTTTGTATGGAAGCAATCATCAACCTATATGCTTGTCTATTAAAGGCGAAATACTGATTAGATGTAGATGAAAAAGCATCTATACATGGTTTTTGAGCCATTTCAAAAAAATCTTGCATTTCGTGGCTATCACTAGAGTCTCCCCCATCCATCTCCTTATTAGAGGTGCTATAAATTTGATACATATCAAGAGGACCTTGTAGCCCAAGCATCTCCATTGACTAGTCTATCCTCTGTGGCTATTGCTCAATGGCTAGGAGTTCATTCAAACCCCAATGACAAGCTATCCCTTCCATTGTCGCCCTTATTCCCTATCTTGCTTGGGTTTAGAAAGACTTTTCCACCTCTGCCCAACTTTCCAATCATAAAGCCATGGCAAGAAGATCCTCCACCTTATTGATAGACCACCATTTCTCCCATTTTTGCAAATCACTACCCTAAATTTCTCGGGTTTAAGAAGTCTCTCTCTCAACTGTGGGTGGTTGTGGAGAGATGTTGGTTCTTCACGACGAATGCAGCTTGGAAATCTAGAGCAGAGACAGAGGCTCAAAAGTGGTGAGGTCTTTTAGAAGAGGAGGGGGAGAGAAGAGTTGCATCAACACAAGGCCATGGAGAGCTACAACATCACTTGCTCTATGCTATTTGGAAGAGGGGGAGAGAAGGCTTGCAAGAGCACACAAGCGCCATTGCTAAGCAGCATCGAGGTACAGAGGTGCGGATGCAGCTTACAATCTGAGACTTGGAAATGGCAGTCCCTCGAGGCTCTTCCGTGCATCCCTATGGAGCATGTGTGGAGAAACTTTGTAGTACCAAGGTGTAACTACCTCCGCAACCCACAATCATGTATTTTTGAAATTGCATGATGTGGCACCCAACCCGTCATCATCCTCCACTTTTTCCAGCCCCGCCGTCATCCCCCACTTTTTCCACGATGGCTTGCCGCATCACCCTGCCATGTCAACACTCTGCAGCCCCCGGATGTGCCCGGGTTTATGTCTTGCAGCAGGCAACCCCGCCCCCCACACCGCCATGCGATTTCCACGTGTCTGGCCAAGATGCCCTTGCTCTCCGTGCCCAACTTGCGCACCATGGATTCCATCAAATAGTCTTGTCACTATCACTAGGAAAATAGCCTTGAGGGTCATACTTACCGAGTGTCAATTTTTTTGTTATCGGAGAGTTGAATCGTTGGTACTAGCTGCTCTATTGGATGATTGGCGGAATTTGAAGGCTCAAGTCGCAATAAGTGGATAGTGTGGACCAACTCTTGCATGCATGGATCCCGTGCTTCCTAGAAACCCCACGTGACTAAAGGGCATGAGGTCTTCAATGAAGACCCCATCATGGAATCGACAACTAGCAGGGCACGCGAACATCTTGAGGACAATTGACGGCCAACAAAAAAGCGAGGTCATTTCCCTTCCTGTGATTTGAACACACGACATAGGCCATGTCATCGTGATGAGCTAACCACGCGGGCGCTTGCATTTTGTTGCCCTCAAGTTGAAAAGTAAATCCTATATGGTAAAATTCTACAGGAAAAAGTAAACTAGGAAAAAAGAGTACACAGACACGTCCATTTAAAATCAGATGGTCGAGCTTACCTCGCCTTTTGCACGCACACCCCCTTGCTATGGATCCCATGACAGGGTTTTCATTGAAGAACCTGTGTTATTTAATCATGAGGTAGCCCTTTACATCTTGTCGTTCTTTCTTGTGCGTAGCCTCCAAGGCCAATTGCTCTTTTTCGATAGGCTTCTTGGTCGTTTTGTGTAGGTAGCCCCCTAGCATCCAACTGTAGAATCATCTCCATCATAGAATTCATCATCGCCTCCACAAGAGAGAGTTTAGATCGAGAGATTGATGGGGAGGATCCTGCTCCAGGTTCGATGGTGGAGGTCCTTAGACGACTCCTACTGTCGTGATTCGTTTCTCCAAACTGAGGTTCAGTGCCTTCAAGCGACATATCCATGACACTGCGGGTGATGACCATACACTATTTCAATTGTTCATACACTCTTTTCTCACTTCCAATATTATTTCCTCCCAATGCACCCCTTGGTGGCCTTGCGGTCACACCAAGGTTGCACTTTCTCGCCCCACTATGATTGGTCCCATCGCAAGGACAAGTACCGTTGTTAACGAGACATATGAAAATATGGGGAGACTGAATATGGTGCTAGATGTTGATGGTATGGTGCTTGGTAATGGGTACTGTCTTTAAGGAGATGACTGGTCAAAGATGAAAGGACCTGTAGTGGATGTTATGTACTATGGATGCTAGACTAGAGCTAACGTTGATCCCAAGAGAAGCCGAGGAAAGGTCATTGGTTGAAGGTGCTGATGGATAAAGGTTGAAGTTAATGCAAACGCCAAGGCTGAAAATGATGGAGTTAATTGGAGACATAGAGTTAGCAAAAACGCTGGAGTTAATGCTTGCTAGCACCGCAAGCAAGGGTGACATACTACTAGGTTCTTGGTTCTTTTGTTTCTTTGCTTAAAATGACCATAGAAGGGATTCCTATGTAGCCCATGACTTCATGTTGAAGGTAGGTCACTTTCAATATTTCCACGGTGGAATCTTTAATGAGTTATTTTTAACTAACTCACTTAAAATGCTAAAAAATCCTCTAAAAATAAGTTGAAAAAGGCTCTAAAGAATCACTTAAAAAACCAATAGTTCCATACATGCACAACCTTCTCATATGAAAATCATCATAAATAATAAAATATTAACCATCCAATTTATGAGGATTGACCATTACTCCTTAATGCCTAGTCTTCTTTTATATTAGGATTACCTCTCAATATCAGCCCCATCATTTTATAATAAAACATTAACCATCCAATTTATGGCCACCTTTTGATGTAAGGCTGAAAGCAGGTATTGGTCGTACAAAATGCGGTGTCCTTCACACAAAAAACCTTTGGCGAGTCTGTTGTTGAAAAAAAATGAATTATTATGTAATCAAGTTTCTTTTATTTTATATGTTTTATATGTATACTCAAAAAGTGGTGGCCTTTTACTTTATGGCAACAAGAAAACTGAGATGAGGGGGGCGGGGGGGCAGGGAAGTGCAGGCAGCATGCAAAAACCCTACCCCCCCCCCCCCCTCTCTCTCTCTCTCTCTCTCTCTCTCTCTCTGCATGGCTCTTGCGCCCACTGATTGTATGCCAATGGAAACTACAATAGAAATAGTGTGCTCCTTGTCCTCGCATTGGTGCTAGCCATGGTCTGACCATCGAAATCCATAGCCACAGTAGTCTCTCTCTCTCTCTCTCTCTCTCTCTCTCTCTCTCTCTCTGGGCACGAGCTGCAGACAGTTCTGCACACGCCTATGGAGATACCGGTTTCAGAGAGCTTCCCGTATTTTGATGCCTACGAGCCAACAATTGAACACGAAATGGATACTAATCCAAGCATGAGCAATTCAACCCCTTCATATCACTCAAACCTTGCTTACATGAGAGATTACTGGGCTACAAAGAAGCGTCAACAACAAAGCAAGGAAAGGGTTCCCGAATCCCAACATTATTGGGAGAGCTTCAACATGCATGTCAAGGAAGAATATTTGCTTAGCAGTGGCCCCATGTTGGTGCAACCAAACATGAGGTCTTTTGGCTAGCGAGCAAAAGCAGCTCTTCTAGGAACTACTCCAACATAATACATTTTCAAAGATCCAGGTTGACGACGTTGAATCCGGTCTTGTGTCTAGCATCCGCAAAATACACTTACATAGCTCAAGGTCCCTCGTTCTGCAAACAAACATTTCATCAAGAAACCTCTTTGAGCATACTTTTAAATACTATAGGTGGCTCAACAATGAATCGATCTAAAATGGCAACACTATTAGGTGTTCATCATAGGAACATTGCAGCGGCAACTTCTTGACTACACATGCAAGATGAGGATGAAGTATTACCATTGTTTGCCTGTCAAAGATCGTTTCATCGCGGGACCCATGTAAATTCTATAACAAGGGGTATAGTATATGCCTTCTGGTCATCAAAGACTAGGGTCTTTCCTGATAAAAAGGACATTTGTTAATTCACAATTGAAGAGAAGAGTGTTGTGACACATCCGGTTCATTTTCTAGATGACTCTCAGATACATCATGTCATTTTTTGTTAATTTTGGCTCTTTCTTGGGTTATGTATAGTGTGAATAGGTTTGAATTTGGTATTATGCAACCATATACAGAGTTTCAAGGCGAGAAATTCTACCTCTTATGGAAATATGCTTTGAGGCCGAGGAAGGTAGTAATCATTCCGAAGCTTTACAGAGGTCTAGGTATTGTTTGTTACATACCATACCGAATTCATATTTCAAAAGGACCTTTAACTCACAATGCTAGAAGTTTCTCACCTGGGTACTTGTGTCAGAAAAGGAACTTTGGTACCTCATCTAATAACCCTTCAAATCTTAGAGCTGTATAGTACCCATAGCATCAATCTTGGTATTTTAGGATGGCTTGGTTACTATCCGCACAGTACCAAGTGTCTTGAACTGGTATTATTATGTCTCTTTGTAGTATTCTTTGTTTGGTTATCATCACTTTAGAGTGCCAAGAGTTCCCAACTTGGCACTTTACAATGCTATTGCTAGTATTTTCACAGTACTAAGTCATTGAGATTTTGAAACTTTGGTACTTCATCAAATGATTCTTAGAAACTTAGAGCTGAAAAACACCCAAAGCACCATTATTGGTAGTGTAGGATGGCTTGGTACTATCTCTCAGTATTAAGTCCACGGGACTGATATTATCATGTCTCTTTGTAGTATTCTTTGTTTGGTTGTCTTAACTTTAGAGTGCCGAGAGTTCCCAAATTGGCACTTTACAATGATGTTGCTAGTATTTTCACAGTACCAAGTCATTGAGGCTTTGGTACTTCATCAATTGATTCTTCAAAACTTAGAGCTGAACAATACGCAAAGCACCAGTCTTGGTAGTGTAGGATGGCTTGGGTACTATCTTTGTAATGGAAATGGACCATGAACTTTGAAAATAGCGGAATTAGGAGAATTAAAGAGAGAATTTTTGTGAAACTACTTTGAGAACATAGAGAGTGAAATTAATTAGAGGTAGCAACATAACCATTATACTTAGTTAACTTGGGATGAACAATACTTTTTCAAGAGAGAGAGAGTTTAGAGAACTTGACAACAATTGAGGACCGGATTTATGTGGAGCCGGTCCCCCCTCTGATAGGCTTTTGTATTATAGATTCTCCCATCAAGAGAGACTTGGTATAATACAATCTTTGTGTTCCTTATGACCTAGGTGAGACAATGAAGATGGAAAGCTTCATGCATCACAAGCATACCATAGACTTTGTAGAAAGCATTAACCATCCCCGGCCTCAGTCCCAAGGCCTCAAACACCTTCAAAGGTGGAAGAGCTAGAAGGGAATGAGGGTAGGGAAGAGGAAGAAGAAACATTCATAGGAGAAAGAAGTAGCTCCTCACTTATAACAACTCTTCTTGCTAGCATACATAATAGCATAGTAATGAAGATGGAGAAGATGGAAAGCTTAAGCATTGAAGCATGGCTCTTGGTTGGATTTGCATTTCATAGCCAAGAGGGTTGGTGTCGGCTCTCAACTTCTTAACAAGCTTGGAGAAGGAGATGGAGTTCTTCCACTTTCCCCAAGTGAGAATGAATGAAAAATGAGTGTGTGAGAGGGTGTATATCCCCAAGAACACCCTTGATTGCCTTGGTTGACCCCTCCTTGTAGCTCAAGCTTGAAGCTCATTGGACCCCTCTAAGCCTAGCCAATCACATGCACAATGCATTTCAGGCAACATGGGTAGCCTTTGGACAAGTGGCCGCCTTACCCCATTGAGAGAGAGAGCTTGAAAATATCTAGATATTTGTTGAATTGAACTAGAAGCTCATTGGACCCCTCTTTAGCCCAGCCAAGGATTCAAGCACACCGTGTGGCTAAGCATAGGGAGAGCCTGACATGTGTTCATGTGCCCCTTGAGAAAGGGGGTGCCCTTTGGGTGGGTGGGAGGTTAATCAAAGATTCATCTAACTTTGGGGCTTTCCCCCTCCTTTGTAGGGTCTCTTTTTAACTCAAGCACCTTACCCTCGATGCATGGGAAGCTTCTCAAACACCTTACTCATCAAGTATGACAAACACCTCAAGCACCTTAGTCAGCAAGCACGACAAGCACCTCAAGCACCTTAGTTAGCAAGCATGACAAGCACCTTACTCATCAAGCATGACAATCACCTCAAGCACCTTAGTTAGCAAGCATGCCAAGCACCTCAAGCTTGGGTCGGGTTTCCACCTCAAGCTCTAGCTTGCCTAAGGTTTAAGGACTTTTGCTAACCTTTGGAGGTCTTTAATGAAGCTAACCCTAAGGTATTGTAACACTAACCTTTGGAGCTCTTTAATGAAGCTAACCCTAAGTTCTTTTAACACTAACCTTTGGAGGTCCTTAATGAAGCTAACCCTAAGTTCTTTTAAGCTTCATTAGATGCACGTTTCTCTTTGATAGACTACCTCCTTTTGGATCCATATTGAGATGTAACCATCTATCCTCTTGGTCCCTTGCTGAGATAAGTCTAGAAGCACTTATTCTTTTGGACCCCTATTGACATGCAACTATTTCTTCTTTCGGTCCGCTGGTGAGATAGGTCTAGAAGCACATATCTACATCCTAACTCTTGTTCCCCTTTTATCTTCCCATATTAAATGATTAGTTTAATATGAGAAAATCATATGGTAAAGTTAGATAGTATATTTTATGACATTACCTCTCTCTTGAAATCATAGTCGTCCTCGACTATGAGGTGGAGAAGATAAAGCCTAGTCAACACTCCATGTTTCTTAGCGGGTAAAGGATCCCTTTTTACCCTACGACATCATTGCAGATGGATGACTAATCCATTTGGTTCTTGGGAGACTTAGCTGCCGCAAGCATGTCTGCTCTTTAGTCCATATCATACTTCCAAAGTCGAGTGACAAGTTCTACTTGGTGTTTGGGAGACGTCGTCACCACAAACATGATCCTAAGCATGCATACTAAATTTAAATTTAATCACAATAAAAAGAGAACTAGTCTTTAAGACACAATATTGTTCATTTAAAATGCATTTTGCATTTTCTTACTCTAGTGTAGCATTGTAAGCATTGACAATGTTCATATTATCCTTAAGCTAGGTTCTTTGTGTCCATCTAGCATCTTTAAAAGGATAACCTTAAACTTAATAAGATATCATTGGATAATCTTACAATTTCTTAATACCTTGTCTTCATGTCATAGGATGGACTCAGATTGAAATACTTCTTGATCTTTGATTTTTGGAGGGTCTGCAACCATTTCTCCTTTTGGTCCCCTGTTGAGATAGGTCTAGAAGCACACATAAATATATCCTAGTTCTTGTTCCCCTTTTATATTCCCATATTAAGTGATCAATAATATGAGAAAATCATTTGGTAAAGTTAGATATTATGTTTTATGACATTGTACACATAATCTATAAGAGGTAGGTACTTATCTCGTGGAGAACGTTGATTTAATTCCATGACATAGGCTTTTAGTGGACCAAGACTCATTAGTTTAGTTATTCCATGACATGCCAAAAAAGAAATCTAATCTAATTCCTAGATTCTCAAAGAGACCCTTCCAAAAATTACTGGTTATTCAAGGATCTATGTCCCACACTATGGATGTTGGCAAGCCATGATACTTGAAAATTTGATATCTAAAGAGGATTGCCGTTTGATGTGCCTTAATAGTGTTTTGGACGTGTGAGGGGGATGGAACCACACACAAAGCCTCTATAATCACCGACACACACTCTTGGGGGTGACACACACACACACACACACACACACACACACACACACACACACACACACACACACACACACACACACACACACACACACACACACACACACACACACACAATGGGGTACCACTCCGCTTACACAACCCACCTGGACAAGACAGGGAGCACACCGATGGAGTGAGAGCAGAGAGACTATTCATTTGCCCACTCAACAGACACACACACACACACACACACACACACACACACACACACACATGCTCAAAACAGGAAGATTTTTGATGATTAGATACAATTGAGCTTGGGCCAACACCAATGGGGCAAATAGCTCACACAATATGGATGAAATATGCCAGATACAATCACAAATTGGAGCAGAGACTTCGCTCACAGGAGAAACTTACACAGCCCAAACAAAATGAAAAAGTGAGAAATTTGGCAAAATGGACAGCGCCATTGTGTCCGAAACCGACAAAAACCCCAGTCTACAATAACAAAGTGCTCAAATCGGAACTCGAATGAGCAGTTTATGGCCAAAACAGGCTCCAAAAATAGCAAAAACTCAGTTGCGGTTGTTTCTCCTTTTCTCTCCATGTTTTGCTGGTATTTTTCTTAGGTTTTTAGTGTCCACACTTCACTTTATCCCTTGGGCACATTTGGCCTTTTTGTTGACCTCAAACGGACCCCGAACAGGCCAAAAGCTAGCCACACAGTGCATTTTTGTCACCCTTCTACATCCATCCGCACACCTGGCACTCAACTTTTTCCAACAATGCATCCCGCAACCACGTGAAGTGGCCCCCAAATATAGTCCTCATGATGACCTTTTTGCATAATTGATCACATGGAAACACCCCCATTGTGTCCTCACTTACCACGTGCAAGTATTTATCCCATTCGACCTCCTTACGCCACTGGATGTCATCTGACGCACCTGCTTACATCATGTCATCGGCCCGCGGATAGCTTCCTTGAGGATTTTTACGCGCTAGAAACTCCTCATTATTATAGAAAAACACACTGGTACTAGCGATAATGAAAATGGATATACTATGTACACGCTGTCCTACCTGTACACATGTGGGCCCCACGTAACCACCTGGCTTTGGAAAATGGGCAATCCTTTATTCGATGCACCATGCTTATATATGTACATATGCACAATCACTTGTTCCAAAAAACTCCTAACAACGGGCATAGAGTGTGTTTTGTTGCTAAGCCTGTCGACTGAAACAATCCAAGTTGCTTCCCTCGCTCAAATTTTGACTTTTGCACCATGCATTTTGAAACATACTCTTCATGATATGTTTACTTTTCATGGTAGGCCAACAAAAGTACATTTTTACTCCTTGAAGAGTAGAATATGGAGCTCCTCTTTGCCTCGCATAAGGATAAGCATGGGATTCATACATGGACTTTTTTATTGTATGATTGAGTAACACATAGCCTATTGCCATTTAGAAGATAACCATCCTCCACGGTGAATGGTTCTTTTTTCTTCCCTAATGCAAAGGCTGTAATTACGTATTTAAGTCTCGGTCAGTAGCATACTCATCTATCATAAAAGATAGATCATTGTGAGTTGCTATAGCCATGATATTTACCCTTGGCCGTAGTGAAAGTGCATCGACCACTTGATTGCACTTGCCAGCAATGTGAGCAATATGAAATTTAAATTGCAAAAGAAAAAATTCCCACCTTATTTGTTTGTCAGAGAGCTAGGTTTGCGTCATGAAGTTCTTGAGGCTTTGTGGTCCATTCGTAGGATGAGTGGAGCCCCCAAGAGATATCGTATTCACGTGTCTAGGGCATATAGAACAGCTAGTAGCTCTTTTTTGTATTTTCCCAATACTCGCTTATCGGAGTTGAGTCTTTGACTCTCATATGATATGGCATGCCCTTCTTGAAGTAAAATAGCTCCAAGGCAATCACCACAAGCATCACATTGGACCTCAAGTGGCTTTGAGAGATCTAGTAGTGTGAGCACAAGTTGAGAGATAAGCTTCTTGAACTTTTGCACCCCATGAATACTTAACCTTCTTTTTTGTTAAGTCATGTAATGGGCCTGCTATTAGTGAGAATTTTTCTATGAAGCATCTATAGTATGCACACATACCAATAAAGCTCCGTAGCTCCTGTAGATTCCTTGGGTTATGCCATTCTTTTATTACATCTAACTTTGTTGTATCCATACGGGTGCCATCTTTAAATATAATGTGACCTAAATATTGAATCTCTTGTAGGAAAAATTCACTTTTCTTTTGATTAATGAAAAGCTTATTCTCTCTCACAACTTGAAAGATTATCTGGAGGTGTCGCTTATACTCCTCAAGAGAATTTGAGTGGCTAGTGGCACATGAAATTTGTTTTTGATAGTGATCTTATTTAGTGCTCTATAGTCAACACGCATGTGATATGTGTCATCTTTCTTTTGCACTAAAAGTACTAGTGAACAGAATGGAGAGGAGCTAGGCCTCACCATCCCTTTTTCCACCAATTCATGCACTTGCCTCATGATCTCCTCTTGTTGAGCTTGGGAAACTCGATAAGGAGGTTTATTAGGTGGTAAGCTTCCTGGTAGGAGCTCAATTGCATGGTCATCATCCCTCATTTTAGAGGTAGCTCACTAGGGATGTCATCAATGAGAACATCTTGGAATCCATTTAAGAAATTAGACAACTCTAATTCCTCTTGATTCCCTTTATTGCTACTTGTGAAAACATTAGAATCATTTACAGATTCTCTAACAAAAATCATATACGCAAAAATAGAGCTTTTCATTGACTTACCCTAGCTTGGTGGTCAACTCCATGGATATGAAGTTGTGAGTTGAACAAGGATCAAACAAAATAAAGACAGCATATATGCTCTTGCATCTTTTCCCAAGCATAGGAAAGAAGAAATCCTTGGCAATAAGCACCCTCTTTTGGAGCTTCAACCATAGAGGCTCTAGGAGGCTCATTTGCACACATTTCTTTGGAGGCAAGCACGATAGACCTGTCCTTGCTCCCCGCACTTGAAGCTCTTGCTCCCCGCACTTGAAGCACCGGTTATCTTTGCGAAACGCTCTAGCTTTTCGGGAGAAAGTCGATTCTTGCCTTTGTAGACTCCTTTCTCCTTAGATTTATTGTTGTTGATAGAGTTCCCTTGGGAAGAATTTTGAGCATTGTTCTTCTCCTTTTCTTCATTTTTATCTTTTTTGTCCCCATGGACTTGGCATTTATTTGAGCCCCTTATTGGAAATTGATGCCCAAATCAACCATAGTGTGGTGGATTACTTTTGTGATAGAACTAGGACATTGGGAGTTGACATACTCGGCTATTTCTTCAGGTAATCCCACACATAATTGTTGCTTTTGCTCGGCGAAGTCTATTTTTTGAAAGACAATAGCCTTGAGATGTAAATCCCAAAACTTGTCCACATATTTGTGGATAGACTCTTGGGAGAGAAGCTTCAAACTCCGCCATTCGGTAAGCACTTTGTCCTTTGCATCGCTTGCAAGGAATTGCTTCATGATGGAAATTTGTAGAGTTTTCCATGTCTTTGGGGCTTTGCTGTTGCCATGAAGTCTAGCCCACCTCAAGTAGATTTTTGGAAGTGCAGAGGTACATGACGTAGCTTGGAGGACTCCATGAAGCCCTCGTCTCCAAAGGCCGCATCAAATTGTTGGATGAAGGCCAATTCTTTGTTGGTAGAACCAAGGGTGCCATCATAGGGGAGAAAAGAAATAACATTTCCTCCCTCTTTAAACTTCTTGAGCTTTTGGGACCTTCGCCATGCAGAGTAAGATTTGCTATGTCCTCTCCTCTTGTATTCTCTAGGAGAATAGCTATTTCTTTCATTGGACGAGGAGGAAGGTGAAGAAGAGGGAGACCTCTTTCTTGCCCTTTTCTTCCTTTGTTTCCTCTCTTCCCTTTCGGAGTGACAAGGAAAAGGACTGTGGGTTAATCAGTTCCTCTTGGGAGGAGTTGGCAATCATCTAGACTGCCATATTCGTGGAGCCATATCTTCAAAGGTACTTAGGGATTTTCTTCTTTCTTGTACTTTGGATTCCTCCTCTCTTATGGGTGAGAGGGAGTCTCATCAAGAGGCCTCCTAAGCTCTCTCTCCTCTTGGAAAGGAAGGGAAATCCCATAAGCACGAAGCTGTTGAGTACCTTTGGTTGCAAAGCAGGGTTACCCATAACTTGTTGCAACCTAGTAACAAGATAGTTAACAAACATGGGACATCATCATTAGCACCTCCATGTGCAAAATCAAAGTTGTAAATATTAATTCTAGTTCTCAAACAACCACACCCATGGTTTAGACACTATTGATTGCACAGACTAGTGGAGAGGGTCTAGCATTGCTCGATTGATTATAGTTCTAGTTGAGCTTGCTAGTAGCTCAATAATGGTTAAAGACAAAGGCAAGCCCCAAGAGACTCCATTATTAAGACTATAGTTCCCAACGATGTACCTTGAACTACGTCCTTCTCAACCAAGATAATAGATCCCTGTCCCACTTACCCTATTGCAGTAAACATGTCCAACCTTTCATGGACAACTTAAGGACCTCTCTTCTTAAGCAAGAAAAGAGAAACCAATAGCTCTGATACCAATGTAATGGAGATAGCCCATGAACTTTCAGAATAGAGGAATTAGGAGAATTAAAGAGAGAATTTTTGTGAGACTACTTTGAGGACATAGAGAGTGAAATTAAGTAGAGGTAGCAACACAACCATTATACTTAATTAACTTGGCATGAACAATACTTTTGCAAGAGAGAGAGAGAGAGTTTATGTTATAGAATTGACATTTTATTATTTATTGTAGCTGACAGATGGAAAAGACTTTACCAAGCTAGGCTACTGCAAAAGGATATTATATTTGATTATTCAAGTGCTCTTTATGAGCTTTGGCCATTTATGACTGGCCGGCCAGTTTGTACTCACTTTGACCATTCAAGAATCTATAAATTAAATACGTGCAAGAGGGAAATGGTCACTCTTGCATGGGGGGAGATTGCACCTAGTGATTGAGTTGTTCTTCTCTCCTCTTCCCTCTTCTCTCTCGCCGTGCCGGCGTAGCACTCCGCTCTAGGAGGTGCGCCTGTACGTGCTCTCTCGCTCTATCTCCCTCTCTGTCTCTCTCTGCTCGTGTGTAGCTTGATTATGTGCAAGGATGGTTGCCAGGTATGCAGATTTATGTGTCTCATCGTCTGTAGTATCTATTTTGGGTATTTTGCAGGGAACTCCGCACCTCCGGCTGTAGCAGTGGTATAAGAGCACAAGGAAACGCTCCTATATGTTGTGGAGAACAACAAAGGAATTCATAGCAACCAACTTATGGCTATCGTCTTCACTTTCAAATATCGAAGATAAGTTTGTATCATGATGTTTTCAAAATGAATGTTTTTGTTTTAATGATTACATTAATGCATCGTTGCTTGAATTGCATCACGAACAAATTAATTATTTATGATAGCTGAAGCTAGCTATACTAGAATTAATACATAATTAATTAGCAGTAAATTTCATTTACAATATCATCCGCATGAATAATCATGTGAGTATTGGGTACATAGGAAGTTTGGTACGGCGCTAGAGGTATAAGATCAAGGAGAGATCTAATAGAAGTAGAGTAGTAAGAGAAGGATTGGAGGTGTTCTGTCAGAGGGAATTAAAAGTAACATCATATTCGCAATTTCTCATGGAAACCTGTCCCAAGTTAAGCCCGAAATTTATAATTAACAAGGATATTTAGAAAAAAGAAAAGAAAAGCATAGGAGAACGATTATGACCAGCAGATGCATGACATCGCGAGCAGCAGGGTAGACCGAGCTCGCGTGCAGCATGGCGGATAGAGCCAGGCAGTTTCAACTCTTTCTCTCTCTCTCTCTCTCTCTCTCTCACACACACACACACACACACAATCACTTTTGCATGGCGTCGGCCAACCTCAACCAAACAGATAGTCTCTCTCTCTCTCTCTCTCTCTCTCTCTCTCTCTCTCTCTCTCTCTCTCTCTCTCTCTCTCTCTCTCTCTCTCTCTCTCTCTCTCTCTCTCGTTCACCTACCACTAAGCTAGATGCACGCATTCTCCGCTCTGCCACTGCTTTGCAGCGGCCCAATTGGTGCCAACCAGTTTCTCTTTATCTCTAAGGTGCCCACTAATTAGTACCTCTCTCTCCTTCTTGCATGGCCGCGCCAGCTCGTAACCATACACCGCTCTCTCTCTTTCTCAACTGATGGCGCAGCTGTGTGCCTTGCCATGCACACCACCAGCCCGGCTACACCGCATGCGATTCTCTCTCTCTCTCTCTCTCTCTCTCTCTCTCTCTCTCCCTCTCTCAAAAGCATGCAACTCGCTCGCTCAATCTCTCTCTCTCTTAGTTGCCGCCAGCCTTTGGGCCTGCATGGCATCAACCACCGAGCAATCAATGGTGGCTATAGTCCTGAGGACCTCGTGGTGCCCACAACCTCTATCTCCAGCTCACTTCAACTTCGCACACCCGCCTTCACTTCTACCACACCCCACTCCCAGTACTAAACGCTAACCATTGCCCACCACTTTTGTGTTATGCATGGCGCCAAACAATGGACCGAGCCTCTGCGGATAGGCAGCTCTCCTCTTGCGGCCTCTATAGCCAGCCCTTTGAATGTCACCCTCCTGAGCTGCTAACCACCTCATCCTCCTGATCAATCTCCCTCGCTCACTTGCAGTTGCCCTCCTTTGCAGCGCTGGGTCCTCCATTTTCTCTTGCGCTCGTGAGCCCTTCATGGATTACTACAACACCACACGAACACCAGCAATGCAAGCCAGTAAAGAGAGAAGGGATGCAAGCGTTACCTCGGTTACGCGCCTCTGCCTTCACACGTAAAGTAGAGCTTCGACCACATTTGGAGCCTGGCAGTGAAGCCTGACAGACTTTGCAATCGTCTTTAGGTTTTTGTGAAGCCATATTTAAAACTGCAGCATTCACAACTAAATATACGGTTTAAGAACCAGGGAAACTCTGGCAAAATCACACAGCCCAACAAAAGGTGATGTGTCGAATGAAGATGAGAAGAAGAAGGTCAAGGTTGAGAGAAGCCAGCTGGTTGTGCAGAAATTTTTACCTGGTAGCAGATGGTATAATCATTAGATTTTTGGACTACTCAGATTTTGCACTTCAAAAAAAAAATCGAGTCACCTGATTTAGAATTTTTAACACTTTGCATAATTGGAAGCTCAAGTTGTAGGAGGTAGAGGAAGCAATTACTGTTCAAAGATCAAGCCTCACTCATGGGGCAGAGCTACATGTGATATTAAGGCTTCGCTTCAGCTTATTATCGCTTAATTGAATTGTTAAAGTTGCAACATGAACTCTTTCAAAGTGCAAGACGAAAGGGACCTGCTGGTCAATAATGACATCATGTGTGAGGTTTTCCAAGAATGTGACGATGTTCTACCAGTTCAAACACCCGATGTTCCAGTGGCAATGGTCAAGCTAGCCTGCATACACAATCAACCAATGGTTACCAACCCATTACACTACGTAGCCCGCCATGCAGCCTCCAAATCCCACCAAACTTTGGGGCTCCATGCAACAAATTGACTGCTTCTTCCAACCACCAGACCCTTTGGAGCAATTACCGCGCCCGCTATCTTTTTCTCACCTGGAAGCATGGACACTACAGGCGCTGCATCTTCCTCGATTCTCGACTGCCAATAACCATCCACAACCAAAACCTTCTCCACTTGCTCTGCGCAGAGTGCAGGGAACCCATGGAGCACCGCCTTTTGCCTGGCCGCCTATCGCATCACGATGTCGTCCAGTAACTTAATTTTGCAACATATAAATCGCAATACTTGGCTACATTGAATTTGAGTATAATGGAACTGATTGGCTGATAAAATAGCCATGATGATTTTCGCGTCGCTGCATGATCAGAACAGCAACCGGATGGTACGTGGAAGGTTGAAGGACGTTGTGTGCAACCCACGTTAAGCAAAAAAAAAAAAAAAAAAAAAAAACACACACACACACACAAGAGAGATGGTGAAATTATGACAGAGCTGGCGTCGCAGCAATGGGTGCACAATGCACTCAAATATTAAAAGCTGCCTAGTTTATTATAATGACTTTCTTGCATGCATTGTGCGTTGTGTGTGAGACTAGTTCAAGGAGCTTTTAGCGAGGTGCATGCCGTCGACGGGCCACGGCTTGGAAACTTGACAGAAGGGACATACAGGAGGCTAGGCTACAAGAACCGCAAAAGAAACAAATTATAGGGTTTTCATTTCAGTCTTTCATTGTACTTCATTTTATTTTATTTGTACCTAGGCATTGGAATAGATACACAAGGATGGTATCAGTTTGTTCTCATACGTAATTTTACATTTTTAAGACGGTTAATATAACATTTCATTTCCTTTTCTCTCTCTCTTTTCCCCCCTCAACCAAACTGTGCACCCTACCTTTATATTTGATAACCCCAACCTCGCAAGTTGATGGCCTCTTGTCCCCCACACACAATCACTCGTCAATTTTGATTATATACGTATACACACTCACACAAATACACACACACACACACATACTGTAAGACTTATTCTATATGGTCTTTCATAGCTTGTAGTTATTGCTCGTGGCTACGCAATCTACGATTTGTGTGTGTATATTTAACGTGGCGATAAGTGCTGCTAGGTCTCTTGGTACTATAGTGTTTGTTGTATCCATTCAAAGATGACCATCGAAAGTAGTTCCTACGAAATTTTTCACGAGAAATTCTCTTTGGGTCAGAGTACTCATAGCAATGTTTGTCGATCGAGTTTGAAGGGCTTACCAAAAACAATTCCACACCTAAAGCTCTTTTGTTTTTAGGTCAAAATTCAAAGATTTTCAGGTATTCACACTAAAACTTGTCAAACTTTGCCGATTTACTTGAAGGAAACAATGGAATCTAGCCACTGCTTTGCTATTTTAGCTAGTTTCAATAACACGGGTGAAATTTTACTAGCTTCTAATTTTCTTGTGACAACAATGGTTTAAAATCTTCCTCACATATACAATCCACCTCACCGATATGTGACACCCATCTGTGCGACTTGAACTTTATGGGATCTGTACTTTATTTTGTTCTAACTTGCATAACATTACTCAAATGATGAATTTTGCTGTTGACCTTTGTTTTCAAAACATTGTTTAGCATTTGACCATTTGGATACTAGTCCATTCTTCACACCACCCCCAGGTACGTAACTTACCATTGTTTTCCATAGTATTTTAATTCTCCTTAATGAATCCATTCGTATATGTATCTATGGCTATCATATTTCTTCAGATATCAACAATTATACAACATATATTGTCTGCCTATACTGCATGATATCCCTCATCATACTCCGACAATAATAATCACTTTCTCTACTTGCTTGGAAGTTCATTTTGTTTGTGAATATATTTATGGACACAAAGACAAGCAGTTTGTAATAGAGATAATACCATTGGACAATTTGAATGGGAAAAGATCTTTTACTTTGTTGCATTTTCTTATGGCATATGAAATTAAGAATCCCTACAGTTCTTGAAATTAAGAATCCCTACAGTTCTTGCTTGTGCTTGCACTGCATGTAAATTCTATTGAGAGGATTTGGCATTAAGCTATGCAGCTACTCATATGCATTGCGGTGTTTTGAGTTAGTGAACAAAAATTTGTAAGTACTCTGCTACTCAACTATACTCCAATGTGGTGTGACACAGGTAGAAATTGTTTTATCTTTTTTTATGTCTAGCCTAGTCCATTGGTCACCAACACATAGATTCGCCAATTTAGGCAATGTGTAAATGCTCATCTTGGTGCAGATTTGCCGATTTAGGCAGCACATTAATAAACTTCAGATTTATTATTTTTACATAATATCCAATGCAGATCCGCCGATTTAGGCAGCATTAGTGCAGATTCGACGATTTAGGCAGCACGCTTTATTGGTGTAGACTCGCCAAATGAGGCAACACCAATCACAAAATCATGCTGCAGTGGTTGGCCACCATTGTAACTGGTATGATTTTGTTACCCGGGTACATAATGAGAGTGATTTGGATTTGGACTTATATTGTGGAATTGGAATTGGATTGGGAATTGGTATCTGGCGATTATTATGGCAGTGTTTATGTGATGGGACTTGACATTTATGATATTGATGATGAGTGTGACCAATGATATCCTGATTCATCAGGGTATGACATATACTGCTTATTCTAGTGGTATGGGACACTAGAATAGGTAGTATGTGGATGATGGCAGGCATAACCAATGTGTCTAATTTTATGGATTTTTCTTTTACTATTTGATACAGATTTCTAATCATTGTTTTTCACAAGTATTGTTTGCACATTTTCATCTTCTCAACTGAGGACAGTTGCTTTCCAACAGAGAGGTATGTTATAGAATTGACATTTTATTATTTATTGCAGCTGACAGGTGGAAAAGACTTTACCAAGCGAGGCTACTGCAAAAGGATATTATATTTGATTATTCAAGTGCTCTTTATGAGCTTTGGCCATTTATGACCGACCGGCCAGTTTGTACTCACTTTGACCATTCAAGAATCTATAAATTAAATACGTGCAAGAGGGAAATGGTCACTTTTGCACACGGGGAGATTGCACCCAGTGCTTGCGTTGTTCTTCTCTCCTCTTCCCTCTTCTCTCTCGCCGTGCCGGCGTAGCACTCCGCTGTAGGAGGTGCGCCTGCACGTGCTCCATCGCTCTATCTCCCTCTCTGTTTCTCTCTGCTCGTGTGTAGCTTTATTATGTGCAAGGATGGTTGCCAGGTATGCAGATTTGCGTGTCTCATTGTCTGTAGTATCTATTTCGGGTATTTTGCAGGGAACTCCGCACCTCTTGCTGTAGCAGTTTAGAGAACTTAACAACAGTTGAGGACCATATTTATGTGGAGCCGGTCCCCCCTCCAATAGGCTTTTGTATTATAGATTCTCGCATCAAGAGAGACTTGGTATAATACAATCTTTGTGTTCCTTGTGACCTAGGTGATGCAATGAAGATGGAACGCGTCATGCATCACGGGCATAACATAGACTTTGTAGAAAGCATTAACCATCCCCGGCCTCAGTCCCAAGTCCTCAAACACCTTCAAAGGTGGAGAGATCTAGCGGGGAATGAGGGTAGGAAAGAGGAAGAAGAAATATTCATAGGAGAAAGAAGTAGTTTCTCACTTATCATCACTCTTCTTGCTAGCATACATAATAGCATAGTAATGAAGATGGAGAAGATGGAAAGCTTAAGCATTGAAGCATGGCTCTTGGTTGGATTTGCATTCCATAGCCAAGAGTGTTGGTGTAGCCTCTCAACTTCTCAACAAGCTTGGAGAAGGAGATGGAGTTCTTCCACTTTTCCCAAGTGAGAATGAATGAAAAATGAGTGTGTGAGAGGGTGTATATCCCCAAGCACACCCCTTGCTTGCCTTGGCTGACCCCTCCATGTAGCTCAAGCTTTAATCTCATTGGACCCCTCTAAGCCTAGCCAATCACATACACAATGCATTTCAAGCAACATGGGTAGTAAGTGTCCTCCTTACCACTTTGAGAGAGAGAGCTTGAAAATATATAGTAGCTATTGAGTTGAACTAGAAGCTCATTGGAAATCTCTTTATCCCATCCAATAGGATTCAAGCACACCATGTAGCTAAGAATAGGGAGAGCCTCACATGTGTCCATGTGTCCCTTGAGACAGCCTGGTGCCCTTTGGGTGAGTGGGAGGTTAAGTCAAAGATTCTCCTAACTTTGGGGCTTTCCCCCTCCTTTGTAGGATCTCTTCTTGACTCAAGCACCTTACCCCCATTCATGTGAAGCTTGTCAAGAACCTTACTCATCAAGCATGACAAGCACCTCAAGAACCTTAGTCAGCAAGCACGACAAGCACCTCAAGCTTGGGTTGGGTTCCCACCTCAAGCTCAGCCCTAGCTTGCCTAAGGTTTAAGGACTTTTAACACTAAACTTTGGAGGGTTTTAATGAAGCTAACCCTAAGGTTTTTTAAGATCCATTAGATGCATGTTTCCCTTTGAAAGACTACCTCCTTTTGGTGTTGGTCCCATGCTGAGATAAGTCTAGAAGAACTTATTGCACATTGCTCTTTGGTAGACCATCTCTTTTTGGACCCCTATTGAGATGAAACTATTTATTTTTTGGTCCCCTGTTGAGATAGGTCTAGAAGCACATATCTACATTCTAACTCTTGTTCCCATTTTTTCTTTCCATATTAAATGATCAGTTTAATTTGAGAAAATCATTTGGTAAAGCTAGATATTATGTTCTATGACAATCTCTCAGTACGAAGTCCATGCGACTGGTATTATCATGTCTCTTTGTAGTATTCTTTGTTTGGTTATCTTAACTCTAAGTGCTGAGAGTTCCCAACTTGGCACTTTACAAGGATGTTGCTAGTATTTTCACAGTACCATGTCATTGTTGAGACTTTGAAACTTTGGTACGTCATCAAATGATTCTTCAAAACTTAGAGCTGAACAACACCCAAAGCACCAATCTTGGTACTTTAGTACTTACCAAATCCATGGGACTGCTATTATCATGTCTCTTTGTAGTGTTTTTTGTTTGATAATGTTAACTTTAGAGTACCCAGAGTTCCCAACCTGGTGCTTCACAATGTTGTGTGTAGTATTTTCACAGTACCAAGTCATTGAGATTTTGGAACTTTGGTAGTTCATCAAATGATTCTTCAGAACTGTATAGCATCCAAACTACCAATCTTGGTGCTTTAGGATGACTTGGGTACTATCTCTCAGTACCAAGTCCATGGGACTACTATTATCATCATGTATCTTTGTAGTATCCTTTGTTTGGTAATCTTAACTTTAGAGTACCTAGAGTTCCCAACCTGATACTTCACAATGCTGTTTGTAGTATTTGCACAGTACCAAGTCATTGAGACTTTGGAACTTTGGTAGTTCATCAAATGATTCTTCAAAACTTAGAGCTGTACAACACCCAAACTAACAATCCTGGTACTCTGCCTACAATGAGAAGACCAGTACCAAATTTGGTACTTACCAAAACCAGTACTTCAAGCCTCAAAAGTTTCAAATTGGTATTGTTATTATAACTTCCCTAGCCCATAATAAGTTTTTTCCAAAATAAGTTTTCTTCTACAATCAGTATGTACTGAGATGCTCACCACCAAATTTGGCACTCTACACTACCAAATTTGGTAGTCTCCAATGCCAATATCAAAAGCACCAAATTTTGTATTGGCATACCTAACTTCCCCAACCCATTTTTTTTCCAAAATAAGCTTTTTCCATAAAAGCTTTCTTCTACAATCACCCTGTAGGTGAGATGACCAACACCAAATTTGGTACTTTACAATACCAAATTTGGTAGATGCCAATGCCAGTATCAAAAGCACCAAAATATGTACTGGTATACCTAACTTCCCCAGCCCGTAATATTGTTTCTTCCAAAATAAGCTATCTTCAACAATCACCCTGTAGTGAGATGAAAAGCACCAAATTTGGTACTTTACAATACCAAGTTTGGTAGTTTCCAATGCAAGTATCAAAAGCACCAAATTTTGTAATGGTGTACCTAATATCGAAATTCCATAATATTGTTCTTTTTCAAAACAAGCTCTCTCCAAAATAAGCTTTCTTCTACAATCACCCTGTAGTGAAATGAGCAACACCAAATTTAATACTTTACAATACCCAATTTACCAGTATCAAAGCCTAAAAATTGTCAGTCCCAGTACCAAAGGCTTCAAATTTGATAATGGTAATTAGAATTTCCCAAGCCCACAATGGTAATTTTTTCCAAAAAAAGCTCTCTGCTATAAAGTTCATACAATGGAGCTTCCATGAGTTACAATCACCCTACAATGGGAAGACCAATACCAATTTGGTACTTACCGGTACCAAATCCAAAGATCAAGACAAAACGACCGCGGAAGCATTGACGGGAGCAAAGCGAACCCCGAACCCCGACGGCCTCTAAAACACCAGGGACCGAATGGCGCGCCTCGATCCTGTCATGGTAAAGCAAATAGGGGGCACCACCTAGCTTCAGCGGCTAGGACGCAAACAACACACCACCATAACAAAGTTTTCATCCAAGAGAGATGGATGCTTGGGAGTAATGATGAAGAGGAAAGGGAATGAGATCAAGTGAGAGAGAGAGAGGGTGAGGGAGGGGGTATAGCGGCTTAGTACTTAGGCACCACAAAAGGATGGCGAATCTGCACACCCTTCACACATACACAAGCTCACTCCAAACACAAGACTAGGTGGCGATTCCGCACACCTCACATGGGCAAAACATTGCAAGAAAACATACTCACAAAACCTCAAGCTTTATTTAGAGAATAAGGCGATGAAATGGGGAGCATAGGGTAGGGGAATGAGAAGGGAGAGCGTGGTAGAGCACATGGCGGATAGGTGGGAGTTGATGGCGAAGACTCGCACGAGGGTTATGGCCATCATCCTTCATTTAGTTTCCCTTCATCTTCCATAGCCCAAGGGTGTAGAGGTCATGCTCAAGACGAGCATGGTGATTGCGGTGATGGTGATGGTGTGGGTGTGTGTGTGTGCACTAGGCACACACAGTGAATACTGTACTCTTTGGTGATGGTGTGTGTGTATTTAGTGTGATGGTGACCCCTCTTTATATAGGGGAGGAGGGGGGAGGAATTCTAGAATTTAGAAATGAAGAAATCATTATCTACATAGGCCATGTGACTGTGGGCCCCACTTGTCTGACTGTGTGTATATGTGCTAGAACAGCAGTCTCATGAGAGAGAGACTAAGAGAGAGAGATGGGTTGATGAAAAAAAGTGAGAGGTGACATGGAGAATAAATTAATTACAAGAGGGGAGAGAGGGGAGTGTGTTTAGAGGTGAATCTGTGTGCAGATGTGTGTGAACACAATAAAAATCAGGTAACCACCGGGTGGGGATGGGTCTGTGGGCACCTTTTTCAGTGAAACAGAGTGTGTGTGAGTGTGGGGGAGGTTATTTAGCTACAAGACAAGAGACATGGCGCCCTTTAGAGAGAGAGGGGGGTATTTGGGTCATGGGATATGATAGGAGAGAGAAAGAGGGGGTGGGGTATACTATTTTGGAAGATAGGGTAAGTTGCATGTGAGTTAGGGTGCATTATTGGTGAGTTATAATGCATTATTGGTGAGAGGTGGGGTAGCTTGAGGGGAGAGATAAAGGAGAAAGGACAAGGGGAAGAGAGAGGGGGTTGACCTTTTGAGTGGAGGAGAGGAAAAGGGACGCCCGACGGGGCAACAGTGTAGAAAAAGGAGGCAAGGTGGGGATGGGCTACCCCACAGGCATGAGGTGGCCTATTTTACGTTTCTTATATATTTACATAATCATACTTTATTTTTTTCTTACTTTTTCCAATGCCTTTTATCACTCCCTCCATAAGAGGGGGTTTTCATGGGGTGGGGACGAGAGAAGAGGGGTATGGGAGCTTGGCTTGTGAAAAGCCCCCATCAGCATACTGTAAGAAAAATGACTAAATGGACATTAGTGGATTTTCATTTTCACATAAGGAGGAATACAAAGCAGACTACACTAATAAAATTTTCTTTCTTTGTTCCACAAATCATGGGTTGCCCCAGGGGGGTCAAAGCTGTTACCATATACATGTGATAGTGATGTGTGTGAACACACTTGGACCGCCGGGGCATTTTATCCCTGTTTAGGAGGTTTTTCCCCCGTGCATTGTATATACGCCCATCACTGTAGGGATATCTATCTTTCCATTGCACACTAAGTAACACACTGTCCATTGTGTGCCTTGAGCTTCCTTCATCTTCTCCAAGCTGTGTACGTTTCTCTACAACCCTTATTCCAACAATTGGTATCAGAGCAGGTTGCAGAGCAGGTTGCATCCTCTCGGGCTTAGTCGCCAGCTTCTCTAGCACATACCTGCTCACTTTCTCCAATTTCAGTGAGCTTTGGCGGGTGTTTGCTAGTCGACAAATATTTTGGGTGAGCTCATAAAGTAGGGTCTGCTCAGATTTTTGATTCAGGCTCATTTTGGCCTCCATTTCCAGTACAAGTAGTACTGCATATACTATTTTGTCATTTTGTGCAAAATTTTTGTTAGTGCCGTTTTTTGCATAACAGGTGCCTTATAGTCTTCTACGGTTTGTGCTATATAGTACATGTTGTTCCCACTTTGTTTCTCCTCTTTTCGAGAAATTTTCACATGAAGTGCAACATTTACCATGGCTAACAACAACACAGATGTGTTCAAGATGTTTTCTTCTGAGGACAGGTTGGATGGGGACAATTACCCTATGCGGGCTTACATGATGCAACATGTTCTTCTATCAAAGGGCATCTAGAATATTGTGCAGGGCATTGATGTACGTCCTGGTTCTGAGGATGTAGGCGATGTTGAGGATGTTGAAGGTCTTGCTGCAAGGATTTCTGCTATTAGAGTTGTTTTGCCTACGGTAGAACAATCTCTTTGGGATGTAAAGGATGCGAAGGCTCATGCAATTTTTGTGTTGTCTGTGAAGCCCACCATTGTTCCTCACATTCGTTTAGCAAAATGTGCAAAACAGGCTTGGGATATTTTGGCTGGTCTTTATGCAAGTCGCAATGAGGCTAAAGTTGCTTTGCTGCTGAGGCGGTCCGGGGCGGGCAACAAGAGAGGCGACCTCTAAACACCCCTCAAGGCTCCCGTGCTGCTCAATTGGGGCTGGGGCAACCACAAGCACAACACAACAACAAACCCACAGCCAAACCAAAACAAGATAGGGGCACCACCTAGTTATGGTATGCGAACTAGGACGCAAGAGAGATTTTGGCACAACCAAGAAGATGCACCACACAACACACACAAACAACCTCACACCAAGACACACATGAAATGGACCAGAGAGAGCTAGAGCAAAGGGAAGAGAGAGAGGGAAGGATCTTGCGTAATACCTTATTTGTGACTTGCAAATGGAGATGGTTCGTTATGATGCTATCGTAGAACTTGTACAAAACTCACTCAATGCTTAGTAATTGCTAATCATTGCCAAAACACACACACACGGTCTTAGGGTGTGGGAGACCTCTCACCACAATACCCTCTTACAATGGACACAAAACTGGCAATGGAAAACACATTAAAACACTTTCTAAAATCAAGATCAACCGATAAAACTCAAAATACACAAGTCACCTTGAATTTACCAAACCGTATTGCACAAATGGAAGGACGAAGATTTAAACGTCGAATCACGCCTTTGATGCACCAAACCTCAATTTATTGATGATGAAGGAGCATGTAAAATAGTGGTTTTGAGATTTGTGGAACTCACGCTCTCTCACTTGCAATGTGTAGCTTGAAGGCTTCTCTCACACCAAGAGTGAAGCTCACAAGTGGTTGCTACACCTAAGTCTCTCCTCACGCATAGAGTGTTGGGGTGCTATGTGAGATGTTGGAGGTTGTTTTACAAGAAGGAGAGGGGCCTATTTATAGGTTGGAGACCCCTCATAAAGATTATTGGAAATCCTAATTTACAAGCTAACAAATCAGAATTATTATTTTTTTGAATATCAAAACATTGCGGGCCTTCTTTGTCTGCTTGAGTCATGGGTGTGGGCTCAAAAGAGAGCATTATTGATGGTGAATAAGGTGAAAGTAGAGTTTTAAGGAAAAGGAGAGAGAGAGGGAGAGAGAGAAAGTTACTTTGTACATGTCTTGAGGTGAGGTGTCTTTTATGGTTAGGTCAATGTTATTTTGTGTTAGTATGTTAGTCGTTAGTAATCACTAGAAAGTTAATGTTACATTTACAATGGGTAGAGTGAGTTGATTTGATGAAGGAAGAGGGGTGAATTAAAAGAGAATCATTGAGATGGTGAAGCTTTGAAGAAGCTTGAACTCACCCTTGTGTAGATTGTGGGAAAAATGACCGTTGGTCTTCTTCTTCTTCTTCGCTTCTTTACGCCGCCGCCACGGTTGACCACCACGATGAAAAGATGATTTGTTGATGAAAAATCCTCAATTTGCAGAAGTTATCATGGTTAAGATGCTGAATTTTAGATATTTTAGGAGAGGTAAATGAAATTGTAACATAGAAGCAATAGAGAGAGACATGGAGAGGGTGTATGTATGTAGAGGTTCATAAAAGAACTATAGGGATGAGAGAGAAGGGTAATGGTGAAGAGGGTGGGAGAAGCCATGGAAATTGCAGGTTTGAGTGAGGGAAGGAGAAGAGGGATGTGTAAGAGTGAGTAGGTGTGTGGAAGGGTGAGAGAAGACTAAGGGTTACTTGTGAGAAAAGTGGGCAAACTGGGGTCCACTCAAAAAACCATAGCTCACCGCTGGTAGCTCCAAAAATCATGAAAAAATTTGAGGTGATTATTCAGAGCGTGGGCTACATTTTCTCTTTTGACCACCGCTCCAAATTCGGAGTGGAGATAGGTGCCAAAATTCTCACCAAAAAGCCTGTTTTTTATGCCTGCAAAAGTTTTTTAGTGGCCCCCTCCTTTGTTGAATTTGTACAATGCATCCAAGAGTGAGCCCCTCCTTTGTCATATTATAATACAAAGCATTCAAGTTGCCCTTGACCCATGCATGGAGGAGGATTATTGGTGAAATAAGAAATATATACATGGTGGGACTAGTGTATGGACTATTCATGGACTTTAGCTCAATGAGCACATGGTGTTAGAATAATGAGTAAAAATAATAATAAAAATATGGAGGAGTTATGGATATGGAAAGATATTGGAATCATATGAGATGATCCCTCCTTGAATTATTTTGGGTGAAAGAGGAAAAGGTATGCAAGTAAATAATATAATAAAAGTAACCAATGAGTAGAAATCAATTTTTTGTTTTCACGAGGGTGAGGGTGAAAATGTGGGAGTGATTTGTATAAAGGAAAAATATGAGGTTAGAGTATGTACATATTGGCAAAAAATATAATTATGGTGTAAGAGGATGAAAGAAGGTGTACATAGGTTTAATAAAACACACACCTAAGTAGAAATATTTAAATAAAATACCAAAATAATTATAAAAAATCCCTATATTTAGGCCATATATACAATGAAATATTTACACACAAAGAGGCCATAATATACTTTTATTTTTTATTTTTTTTATTTTTTTTGGCTCACCTAGCCCAGTGACTAGCTAGCTGAGGGTTTTTTAAGAAAATATAGGAAAAGCCCCTTAACTCACACACGCCTATTTGCAGTGAAATGGTAGGGATAGCCATAGTGTTTGGGTGATTTTGGTAGGGTGAGATAGCTTACTATGGCAATTATGGAGAGCCGAAAAACGGCTATCACTGCGTAAAGAGCTGGAATCGAAGATTATGCATGAGGAAGATAATATGGACACTTTTCTTGCTGGTTTCAAGGATAATGAGCAACTTATTTTTACAGGTGAAGTCATTTTAGACACTTCCCTTGTGAAGACTGTTCTTGATGCCTTACCAGATTCATACCAGACTTTTGCTAGTACTTGAAGACTGATGACCCAAGGAAATCCTGAAGTTGTCAAGTTTAATGCATTATGCACATTGCTGTTGCAAGAGTCACTTTCCAGAAAAAACAGGACTAGGCAGCGTGCAGTTGAACATGCTTTTATTGCTTCTCAAAGAAAGGGTGGTAGCAGCAATGCAGCCACTTCTTATGGTTCTGCTGCGAGTGGCAAAACTTCTGTTTCTAATGCTTCTATTGGCAGCAATTCTTCTAGAAATTTTGGTGGTAAGGGCAAAAAGAAGATGCGTTGCCATTATTGTAAAGCTAATGATCACTTGATCAAGCAGTGTCCTAAGTTGAAGGCCAAAGAGGCTAAGAAGAAAGAGGGTGGTTCCACTGCAAATGCTGGTTCCACTACAAATGAAGCCATTGTTGAGTCTTCTCTGAAATAAGATTGTGATGCTGATGTTGATGCAGAATGGATTTCAGCGCAGAGTGCACTTACAATCCTGCTGTCCATGATGCATGCTTGCCGGTTGCTGCAGATTCACATGTGTGGTATTTTGATAGTGGTGCTACAAAGCACATTACCTCACGTCTTGAATTGTTTACCTCTCTCGAGTCTGTCCCTCATGGGAATTCAGTCACTTGTGCCAACAATGCCTCTTATCCGGTTCAGCGAGATAGAAAGATTGTGCTTACTGCTGCAAATGGCAGTTCTTTCACACTTGTTGATGCACTTTATGTACCTTAAAAAAGAAGAATCTTTTGTCTGTATCTGCAGTTGCTAGACTTGGACTTGTAGTCAAATTTGTGGATGATAGATGTACAGTTCATGATCTGAGTTTTGGTGATGAAATTGTTGCATCTGGGATTTTGTGTCGTGGGCTGTATAAGATCACTTTGTATGACAAGTGTTGACAAAATTTTTCAAATGCATTTGCAGATTCAAGGGCTATTTTAGATGAAAAACTTTGGCATGCACGTTTTGGCTATCTGAATTTTGCCAGTTTGCCGCGTTTGCAGAAATCTAATATGGTTGCTTCTTTGCTGCCTCTTGAAGCACCTGTCAAACATGTTTGTGAAGGCTATATTTTGGATAAGATGCAACGTTCGAAGTTTCCAAAGGATGGTTCAGTTAGGGCCACATGCAGGTTGCAGCTTGTGTATAGTGATGTTTGTGGGCCCATGCAAACTCCATCCTTGGGCAATTACCTTTACTTCATGACTTTTGTTGATGATTACTCCAGGCATGCATGGGTATTTCCACTTAAAGAAAAGTACGAAGCTTTTATGTGCTTCAAAAAATTTCTAGCTATGGCTGAAAATGTCTCGAAATGTACTATGGACACCCTCCGTTCCAATCGAGGGGGGGAGTATATGTCTCATGAATTTAATACATTTATGGCTAGTCGTGGGATAAAACACCAATGTATAGTGCCTTATAAACCTCAACAAAATGGTGTTACTGAGAGGAAAATAGGTCACTTACAAAAATGGCACGATGTATGGTCAAAAGTCAAGCTTTGCTGCATTCTTTTTGGCTTGAGGCCATCATGTGTGCGACTTATGTACTTAACAGGTGTCCTACAAAAGCTTTGTAGTCTATTACTCCATATGAAGCATGGCATGATAGAAAGCCTTCTATTGAGCACATGCATGTTTTTGGCTATTTGGCATATGCTTTGGTGCCACAAACACAGCGCAAAAAATTAAATGATAAGGCTTTCGAATGTATTTTTGTTGGTTATAGTGCTGAAAGCAAAGGTTACAAGTTGTATCATCCACAAAAAAAGCGTATTCTAGTTTCACGGGATGTAGTGTTTGTAGAAGATTCTATTCAGCCCTTGCTGTCATGTACTAAAGACAGTAACGTAAGCTCACAGGACATTTATGACACTTTATTGCCTCTTTTAAGTGGTGGAAGTTTGAATGTAAATTCCAATGAGGCAAATGTACAGCCTATGGGGGTTTCGAAAATGTTATAGATCAACCTATTAGTGATGCAGATGTACATGATGTACTTGATGAGGAAAGGGTTGAAAATGAGCAGTCTAGAGGTATGCCAAAATAGCGGTGCGCACTTTGTGTGACAGTAAATTGGATGCACCATTGTCTAGTAGTACTCATTCAGGATCTGACCATGCATCTTATGCATCAAATTGTTATGCTTTGGTTGTGTCTAGCTTACATGATGTTGAGGAATCTCTATCTTTTGATGAAGCACAAAATTCAAAAAATTGACTGGTTGCCATGCAATCCGAATATGATGCACTTATAGAAAATGACACATGGACTTTATGTGATTTACCTCCTGGGAAAAAGTCTATTGGTACGAAGTGGGTTTACAAGTTGAAACGCAAGCCGGATGGTGAGATCAAGCGCCATAAGGCTCGACTTGTTTGCCAAGGGTTATGCACAACAAAAAGGCATAGACTATGAAGAGACTTTAGCTCCCACTTGTCGTAGGACTACTGTGCATTTTCTATTTGCATTGGCAGCTCATTTTGGTTGGGATGTACATCAATCAGACATTGTTACTGCTTTCTTGAATGGTGACATATTTGAGGAAGTTTATGTAACGCAGCCTCGCGGTTTTGTCAAGAAAGGACAAGAGGACAAAGTGTGCAGATGTAAGAAGGCTTCGCATGGGTTGAAGCAATATACTCGTTCTTGGTATGAGAAAGATGACACTCATTTGATCAAACAAAGCTTTTGTAACAGTCCAACAGAAACCACATTGTATGTAAAGCGTGAAGGTGATGTACTTCTCATTGTGGTTCTTTATGTCGATGGTTTGCTGATCACTGGACCAAATGAGAGACATATTGCTGAATTTCAGGCTGATTTGAATGCTACTTTCAAGATGAAGATTTGGGGCTCTTGCATCATTACTTGGGTATACAGTTTAAGCAGTGTGATGGTGGTATTGCCTTGTGTCAGAAAAGCTACATAGAGACATTGCTATGTAAGTTTGGACTTGAGGATTGCAAACCTATTTCCACTCCCATGGAAACAAGTTTGAAGTTGAGTCTACATGATGTTGGTGATCCTGCTAATGTCACTCCTTACCAAACTGCTATTGGCTGCCTCATTTATGTATGCAACACGAGGCTAGATATTCAATTTGCAGTCTCACAGGTCAGTAAATTTATGCGTAGCCCAGGGTCTAAGCATTGGCGGGCTCTCAAGAGTATTTTCCGCTACCTTAGTGACACTTTACATCTTGGCTTGTTTTATCCCAAGGGGGGATCATTGCCGCCAAATTTGCATGCTTTTTTGGACTCAAATTGAATTGGTTGTTTTGACATGCGAGTGTCCACAAGTGGTTTTTGTTTCATGCTTGGCAGTTCATGTATATCATGGTTGAGCAAGAAGCAACCTACTGTGGCCACTTCTAGTTGTGAGGTTAAGTACAGGGAAGTCTTCACAGCTATGGTAGAGTGTGTATGGCTCAGATCCGGGGCGGTCACTTTTTAGAATGTGTATGCTATCACGTGAGTTAACCAGAGAGGATTATTAAAATGATCAAAATGTATCAAAATGTATACATACAGAGGGGGGTGGGGGTTTTTTAAATAGGCACGTAGTGAAAATATAGTATGTAAGCTTTTGATGAGTGACCGCCCCGGGGGCTCAGATGCCTTATGGCTGATTTGGGTGTTGGACAAGACATTGCCAACACTATCTACACTGATAGTCAGAGCGCATTGGCAGTTGTGAGGAACCCAGTTTTTCATGCTCGCACAAAGAACATTGAGGTGCATTACCACTATGTCAGGGAGAGGCTCTCAGTAGGAGAGATCAGCTTGGCTTATGTGCCAATACAGGACAACCTTGCGGATCTTTTCAAAAAGGCATTGTCTCATGAGAAGCTCGAAGCTTTCAGCAAAGCTTTGGGCTTACTCCCCTTTGTGGACTGATCATGTCCTCGCGGCATGGCACTTCCCTTTATTCATGTGACAGCTCTCGTTCACCGCATCACTCTAGGGGGGATTTTTTGTTACCATATACATGTGGTAGTGATGTGTGTGAACACACTAGGACCACCGGGGAATTTTCTCCCTCTTTAGGAGGTTTTTTCCCCCGTGCATTGTATATACGCCCATCACTCTAGGGCTATCTATCTTTCCATTTCACACTAAGTAACACACTCTCTATTGTGTTCCTTGAGCTTCCTTTGTCTTCTCCAAGCTATGTGCATTTCTCTGCAACCCTAATTCCAACGAAAGAGATAAGTGTATCCCTCTTGCTGAATGAATGAGCAGCAACAAGAGGGCTAACGTCGTCTTCTACATCAAAGAGGGGGTGTTGAAGGCTATATGATGCTAGGTAGGGAGCAAAAATCTAGCCCTCCAGCCAGGCCTCGACCAAGTCCGTCAAGTACAAGGGGTAGTAGGATCAAGGTAAGATGAATCACCATAACTCTCGACCTAGACGATATAAAATGGTCTCACTTCCGCTGGGAGGTGCAAAAACTGCATCTCTGGTGGTGATTGGTTGTAGTTCTTTAAGAGCACACTATTCACATCAAATACAATCAATCGCCTGCCTATAGCCATAACGTCTTTTGGCAGCTATGTGTCAATTGATTTTTCCTTTAGCCACCACATATCAATTTCCATAGTGCCAAATAACATTTTGAGTCGATTAGCACACAATGAAGATCCTACGACAACTTACTTACAAGGTCAATTCAAATGTCAAAGGGTCAAAGTCTACCACAAGAGAGCACAATATAAGAAGGAAAATGTAACTTGTACTTAAAACATATGGTAATAGATGGAGACCAACATCAAGACACAGACTGCCAATTACAAGGGTAGGCATAAGCTAAAGTTTGCAAGCACGGGACTTTTTTGCATGTCCATGGACACGCTTTCTTCCTATTGTAGACAACAAGTTCGACAAGGTGAAATCACTGGAGATGTCAGCATCACGCCGGCCACCTTCCCTAAATCATTAGCATCCATGTCCACATCAATCGGATCAGTCACCTTATCCTAAAATTTTTCCTTGTTTACATCTTTCTGAACAATACCACCTTTAGCACCATCCTCATTACTGTTTGCTTTCTTAACACCATCGGTCGCTTCCTTGCCATTATCTTCAATAGCAGCTTGCCCTTCCATGGCCTTAGCTGCAATTAGTAGCACCTTGTTAATTGTAAAGGGTTCATCAAACGTGGTTTTCTTGTCCTGTGGCTTGTCGATGTCCGTTGCATCGGCCTCAATAGTATTCATTCCAACACTATCCTGAACTTCACCAACCTCCCTCTTCTCCATAGAAATATCCACCCCTTGCCTGTCACCCGTTGTGTACACATCCTTCCTCTCCACTTTATCCTTCCTCCAACCAGATCCCAAGTCCATGAGGATGTCTTGAACCCATTCCATACTGGCAAGGTCCTCCACATCCTTAATAGAAACTTTTGCTGGTCTAGGACCACCATTCTTCACACCCATCTTGTCTGTTCGTTGCACATCTTCCTCATCTTCACAATCACAACAAATGACTCACTCACTCAACATTGTAATCCAAATGTATAAATCCCCAACATATTGAAAATAGTGCCAACTTACCCTTTACAATATAATGCCCACTAATATACACTTTTTCCACTGCAAGAATTACCATGCCACACCCCTCTTTCACACATGTGCCACTAGTGTGCAAAAGTCCACTGAAGCAGAGAGGATGGTATTGATGCTTGCACTCTAACATGAAGCTTCCCACAAGATACGCTGTCTTTAGCATGCAACACACATGCCAAACACATGGATTATTTTGTCAATATCTACAAGGGGTGGCTTGGGGAAGAGGATGAACCTCTTTCCATGCTTCACTTCATTGAGCATCCCATTCACAAATTGGAAATGGACTTGTACCTCCTTGCAGGAGACCTCCATATTGTCATGCTGTGTCTCTTACACAACAAAAGAAAAATAATCAATCTCACAGAACACGCCATGCTCTAGACGTTGCTTATGAATATCAATCATTGCACCAATAGTACCCATGAAATTTGGACTTGCTACCTAGACTCAGAACCACTAAGACTACCAAGAAAAGTACCAAGGTAGTAACTAGGCATTAGTACAAAAAGTAGCTAGAGACAGTACCAAAAATAGTAGAAGGCAGGAGTTAAAAACCACCCAAGAGACTATGGAAAGGTACCAAGACTAAACGATTGGCACTATGCAAAGGAAGTACCAAGGCAGTCCAATCCTACAATGATAAGGTCCAAGGCACTACCAAAACAAAGCAAAGGACCAAAACTACCTACAAAAGCTACCAAAAACTGTACCTAAGAGTCCAAGGGTACTGTATGCACCAAAGAGATCAAGAACATACAAAGGCATCTTCTAGTCAAAGCTAGATTTGGTCCTATAATAGGGAAGTACCAAGGTAGTACCATCCTAGATTTCTAAGCACCCAGGCACTTCCAAGACAAAGTAAACACACCAAAGCTAGCTAGAAGCAATACAAAATACAATGGGAGGTAGTACCTATAAATCCCAAAGAGACCATGGAAAAGTACTTGAGACAGCCCTAGAATCATTAAAAGTACCAAACAATATTGTATGCACCAAAAACCAAGGAGATGCCAAGGTAGTCCTAGTGAATCTATGATTGGTGGTATAACAAGGGAGCACCAAAGCAGCTAGAGACAATACCAAAAATACTAGAAGTCAGGAATTAATAACTACCAAAGAGACTACGAAAAGGTGCCAAGACTAAATGATTGGTACTATGCCAAGGAGGTACCAAAGCGGTCCCATCCTACAATGATAAAGTCCAAGGCACTACCAAAACAATGCAAAGGACCAAAACTACCAAAGAGTCCAAGGGTACTTATGCATCAAAGAGATCAAGAACATACCGAGGCATATTATAGTCAAAGCTAGATTTGGTACTATAACAAGGAAGCACCAAGGAAATACCATCCTAGATGACTAAGTACCCAGGCACTTCCAAGACAAAGTAAACATACCAAAGCTAGCTAGAAGCAATACCAAATATAGTTGGAGGTGGTACCTATAAATTCCAAAGAGACCATGGAAAAGTACCCGAGACAGTCCTACAATCATTAAAAGTACCAAATAGTATTATATGCACCAAAGACCAAGGAGATGCCAAGGAAGTCCTAGAGAAAGCTATGACTGGTGTTATATCAAGGGAGCACCAAGGCAGCTAGAGACAATACCAAAAATACTAGGAGGCAGGAATTAAAAACTACCAAAGAAACTATGGAAAGGTACCAAGACTAAATGATTGGCACTGTGCCAAGAGGTACCAAAGAGGTCCCATTCTAAAATGGTAAGGTCCAAGGCACTAGCAAAACAATGCAAACTACCTACAAAAACTACCAAAGAGTCAAAGGGTACTTATGCACCAAAGAGATCAAGAACATACCAAGGCATCTTTTAAACAAAGCTAGATTTGGTACTATAGGAAGGAAGCACCAAGGTAGTACCATCTTAGATGCTCGGGGGGGGGGGGGTTCACTATTATGTATAAATAGTGTATATAGCGTGCGCTCAAGGACTATTTATAAAATTCCTTATCTATGAATTTTAGGAAAAAAAAACACACCTTTTTCTATTCAATCTGTGATTTTTTTTCCCTGTTCAATTTTAGGGTACCCTTCTGTATGTGAAAATGTGAGAAAATTAGAAATTTAATAACCCCTTTTGTTGCACTTACGAGATAGTCACATAATTATTAAGTGAGACCCCCCCCCCCCCCCCCCCCCCCCCCCCCCCCCCCCCCCCACACACACACACACACACACACACAAGCCTAGATGTCTAAGTACCCAGGCACTTCCAAGACAAAGTAAACATACCAAAGCTAGCTAGCTAGATGCAATACCAAATACAGTGGGAGGTAGTATCTATAAGTACCAAAGAGACCATGGAAAAGTACCCGAGACAACCCGAAAATCATTAAAAGTACCAAACAGTATCGTATGCACCAAAGGCCAAGGAGATGCCAATGAAGTGCCTCCTTTTTTAGCTGGATCGAGGTTCTCATCTCAAAGAGCCTATCCATAGTGTGCTTGCTCTTGGCCAGCATCCTCTCCACCAATAACTCCAAATCAGCGACATACTAAAAAATTAGCAAATTATGCCAATAAGCCGCAGCCGGCGGCCCGGTCTCTGTGCACAAGTTGCTGCTAGACTGTGTAATGCAAGGCTTTTTTCGATTGTGATGCGCAACCTCAAAGGCACCATTTTCCTTTCTCCAACCCTCAATATTCCGCTCCACCCCCCTCCTCATGCTTTGCACGTCTGAATGACGTTCTCACCAAACTTGGCCCATGCCACGGTGTGGTCTACAGGGTCTTTTGTTGCAGCATGGCACCTATGAAAAGCGTACCTTCGAGCAAACTTTGTTGTAATCTCTCAACAAGATGGTGGTGGTTGATACACCTTGTGGAAGAGAAGCCTGCAGTCGTCTAATGAAGAGAGGGTGCACATGATTAAGATAAATCCTGGCACTTTTGTTGTGCTTAAACTTGAACACTGTTAAAACCACTGATCCTCTGGGAGCATAACTTCATTCAGATCCTTTGGAAGCACCCCTAGTAGGCTTAGCCCATACTCCTCGTGTAGCTCCTCTGCTGTATGACAAAATTTTGTGACCATGGAATAATCTTCCATTCTGTGTTTCTCTCGTAACATAAAAATTGGCATGTGCACCAGTGAAAATCTCAAACATGCAGCTTGCACTAGGACACATGCTAGACCTTGTTTTGAAGATCAACTATCCTAAACCCTAAAAAGCTACATAATTTTGTTAACCCTCACGGCTCACGGACACCCCATCACCTACGACGGACGTGTATTATGTATTTGGTAGAGTCAGGTACCGGGCTTGTCGGACCAATAGGAAAAGGGTAAGAGTGATCGCCGATGAGAGACGCACTCTAACTGGGACATTCAAGGGATTAGTTGGCTAAGCATGGGCACCCAAGTGTGAATGGGGTGAGCTCATATAAAAGCCAACTAAACCTAATTTTTACTCATTCTCTCATTTGTGCAATAGAAGAGTGCTCTTGCTCCATCTCCATCTCCATCTTCTTCTTCTTCACCTCCTTGTGTGTGTGTGTGTGAGAGAGAGAGAGAGAGAGAGAGAGAGAGAGAGAGAGGGAGAGTGTGTGTGCGATCGAGCATTACGAAGGCACGACGGCGGCGAAGCGGTTGAGCGCGGCACGACTACAGCTTCTTCTTCATCGCGGCGAGGAATCCACCAAGATGGCGAGCGTAGAGCGGTGAGTGACACACCCTTTGCTCTCTTGAGCTTGCTAGTTTAGGCTTGTTGTGTGCTTGGAGCTGTCTACGGCTCGCACGCGGTGTATCGGCAAGTCCCTTGCTTCGACAGTGCGGAAAGGAGCGCACATTTTTGGCGCCGTTGCCGGGGATATGCCCTACACTAAGCTCGGTTAGCACTTTACGCTTTCTTGTGGTGCAATCTCTATCATAGTAAAGGCAGGGAATGAGTGTGTGTAGTTGTGTGGAGATTTCTGTTTTTTGCGTTTTCTGGTTTGCACTGCACAGTTAGCATTTCTTGCGTTTTTGCATTTTCTGGTTCTGCCAAGTTTCAATTTCTGCATTTTCTGCGTTTAATTTTCTGTCAAGTTCCAATTTCTGCAATTTTCTGCATTTTCTCCATTTTCTGAGCTTTTTCAATTTTCAGCATTTCTTGCGTTTTTTCAATTTCTGCAATTTCTGCATTTTCAATTTCTGCGTTTTCAATTTCTGTATTTTCTGCATCAAAAAAATAATAATAATAAATTTTTTTTTGAAAAAAAAATTCCGAAAAAAAAATTATTCAAAAAAAAATTTCGGAAAATAAAAACGCGAGCGAGCGGGCGGTGAAATTTTTCGAAAATAAAAAACGTGACTCTTAAAACGGACGGGTTGGTTTGTATAAAAGATAGATTGGGATCGGGATCATTTCCCCAAGCCCAAGCCCAAGCCCAAGCCCCAGTCCTCTGATATATACTAAACTCACTCTCATATATATACCCTACTCCCTCAAGAGGGAATGAGAGCATGTGGGACAAGTCCTCCACTCTCCTCCCTTCTCTTCCCACTTGCACCCTTAGACTTTCTAGTTTGGGCCTAGTTTCCTACTGGAAATTGACAGTTTTAGGGATTCCGAGGGCATAGAGTGACCAAACGGAGGGCTGTAAAGCACGGCACGACCCTCTGACCGATACGCTCGTTTCGAGCTATCACACGGCCCATTCCACGACACGCTCTAAAAAATCTAGCAAAAAAACAAACAAAAAACACGCTAAAAACTAGTCACAAGGCCTCCTAGAGCAGCTTTTTGACACCTTAGGGTATCAAAAGCACATGCACTTACGCTCTGGGCGGGTGCTAGAACACGAGCATATTGAGGGTGCCTCTGTTCATACGGACACCCATTACCCATCCACGATAGGCTCTAGACCCTCAGCGGGACACAAGGTAGCACCACCCAAGACCCTAAAATAGCCGCTAGTGATTCCTCCTCCGACTCAGAAATCATGGAAGCATACCCTACCCAAAACACTGAGAGAGAAGGCCATGCACCTCCCGAAGCTCCACAGCCTAGTACTAGTATGTTTAGCCGTTTCATGAAAACATTAGGTAGAGCTACTCGCTCGGAACCTGATGCAAATGAAGCACACGAAGGGGGTGGGGAAGTGGACTCTCCTTTCACATCGCACGTGGACCCCACACCCCCAAAGAGTGTCCATGTGGATATCCTGCCAACTTCTTACCAAGAAGGCCCTGTTGAGCTGCCTCCTTCAGAAGTGCCCTCTAGAGTACCGTTGGTGACAAGTAAAACCACGGGGAGCAACATTGCTTCTACCTCACAAGAAACCGTTAACACGTCGACTCTAGAAGGATTGTTCATTAATGATCATTGGACATACGACCTCCACACTGAGGTGTTGACGGATCTACACTCTGGCCACGCCTACCATGTAGGATGGATAGAGATTGTACAATCCACCTCTAGTGCCACGAGCATCGAAGATCAACAGAAAATGATCTGTAATGTTATCCATGGCATTATTCAATCAGAAAGGCAAAACCGAGGGGTAAATATACTCTCAACTGGCCCCATGAGATTTCTGGATACGAGCAAGGCTCAACAGCCTACTCTATCACAAATGGAGACTCCTCTAATGAGCCCCATGGACCCATCTTACGTCATTTCACCTGGGGTCTCTATGCAATCTGAGCCTCCGAGCGACAACTTTAGCTTCCCTAACTTGGCTCAACCCTCTATTAAGGAAAACACAGTGCTCACTCAAGGGATAAGCCTGACAGAGAATGTACCGATGACATCTACGGTTAGCGCAGTGCCACTACCTAGTGTCGTAGTACCTAATATGGGGCCTCGACCGTATGTGCCTCTAGCCCCTTATGCACACATGGCCCCCACACCTCCAATTGTACCACTTGTTCATGCTCCTCGAGTGCCGCTCCCTAGACCTTATCCGAGTGGACCTATGCCCGGTTATGTTCCATATCCTGCATCATCCACACATATGCCAAGACCGGTACCCATCTCTCTCCCACATATGATTCCAAGAGTACCTCCACCGGCCCTGCCTCCTCACATAGGTGACTTGGCAGCGTTTGCTCAAACCACAGGTCGATCTATCGCGGAAAATATGCGTCATGCATCTGATAGAGAGCCTAGAAGTAAGGCAGTACAAATTGCCAAACTCACGCAAAAATTCAATGGAGACGAAGATGCTAGGAAACACATTGATGTGTTTGAACAAGTATGTGATTCCTTAGGGGAACGCAACGAACTACATAAGTCCAATGCCTTAAGCTTGACATTAAGTGGGGAGGCTGGAGATTGGTATAGAACCCTAAGGGTGGACGAGAAAACAATCTACCCTACCCTTCGAAGGTTGTTTCTAAAGGAGTACATACGAGAAGGTGTGCTTTGGGGTGTAGCATCTCAGCTACAGAAGGCCGAACGTAAGGAAGGAGAGTCAGTAAGGGACTTCATTAGTCGTCTAAAGCACTTAAACTTTCGCTGCCCTGTAAATGAGCGCTTCAACAATAACCAACTGCTTGATCGATTCATTCGAGGGTTGAGGAATGAAGGAATCTATAATGGACTAGTGATTAGAGGTATCACAACCTGGGAAGATGTCACTGCCAATGCAATCCAATTAGAGGACAACTTGATGATAGCACGCATGAGGGTGTCTACTGACACGAGATCCACTAGCTCACAAGCCATTGAGTATGAACCCATGACTGCAAAGCCCATTGCCAATGAGCCAAAGGTATTTGAGACATTCTTGACAGACCTCACCAAGGCAATCCAAGAGTCTCTTAAGGATAATCGACCCCCTCAAAATAGTCACATGTATCCAAGAAGGGAGCAACAATGGTGTTCCATTTGCTTAGGTCCACATAGCACTAGTGAGTGCCCTACGTTTAGAGTAAAATTTAATGGAACTTGAAACGCATGTGGTAGGTATGGTCACCAAGCTAAGGATTGTTTAATGATCAAATGTATGATGGCAAATAGACCACCTGTAGCCTGGACGGATGCACCTCGAGCTACTGTATGATGCCTGCTCCACCTGTTGAGCAACTACCGCAACACATGGTCCCTAGATCTCAAAATGTTGTACAAGCTACACCGCTACCACCTCCTGTGCTAGGACCGCAGCCCCCGCATCCAAGAGTCGCCCCTATGAACCAAGTGGGTTGCGAGCCATCAAATGCTTATGCAGATGGCTGTGAGGAGGGAATAGACACTAGTATTGCCTACGGACTTGATACATTGGAAGAGTGTCCTATATACTACATGGAAGATTGTTGGGGGCAAGTCAAGCCGGTTTATCAAGCTGCTGCTCTCGCATCCAGAGGTCAAAATATCAACACCCAGGCTAGGAGGCCACCTCTTCAATGCTACGAGTGTGGTGGACCACATCGGGCAGCGGAGTGCCCTATTAGGCTGCAAAAGAATGATGCACAGATGCAAATGAATCAAGGGAGCACGTCTGCAATGCCAATACTCACATGTAATCGTTGTGGCATAGATCACTTGATTGCCCAATGCCCCTATAACCCAAATGCGCCTAAAATCACACCCCTAAATTTGGTCGAAATTGCTAGTGTGACATCGCCAATACCACCCGTCGCACCTGCTTATGCGATTACACGGTCCATGCTTCAAGGGCCAGGCCATATCCTCGAAGAGAGAGATACCGCGTCAGTTATCCAAGCAAAGAAAAAGAAGACACGAAGGAAGAGGTCGCAGAATACGGGAAATTCAAAGCCAAGTTCCAAAACAAACATAGGAACAGGAGATGACCCGGTGTATATGAATGACCTCGAGGATGATTCAGATTCAATCGAGACAATGGAGACTAGAACCAATAACACAAAGGGAAAGACCGACAAAGAAAACCGTAACATGGAACCAAATGAAAACCGAATAAGAGAAAACCATAAAGAGCCTCTGAAAACACCACAAGTGTTTCCAAATCCAATCCAAGACCCCCAAGATAAACCGCAGGGGCAAAAAGGGAAGAATCGTAAAAAGAAGATTGGGACGTACCCAAACCCAGTAGACGAGATTGAGCAGGTGAAACATCTAAGAGGTTTAGTGGAGGAGACTCAAAGGAAACTAGAACCAGAACCCATGCATGTCAAAATTCATGACACAGTGTTTCCCACGCAAGTTCATCCACCCCACATGAACCATAGACCGTTAGCCATATCTAGTATCATCCAAGAAGGGAGTGAGGACAGGACATCAGAAAGTGAGCATACACCCTTCTTGTTGGAAAGGATGTTTAACGAAGGAATACCTGATCCCATTGAGGAATATGAGATTCCATCCTCACCAGTTCCTAGTCAAGGACCTACACCCTGCAAAATGCCAATGAATGTTGCCAAACTAGTGGACTTCATGTCTTCGAGGTCCGAACCACGATCATAGCAAAGCTGTATGGAGATCCTGAGTTATCCTTGCACTTCGAGCATTCCTTAACGGAGAGCTACGAACGGGATTACCACAGTTTGCGCAACCAAACAGGCCTGACTTGATTATGATTGATGAGGAAAATCATGTGCAATCACTTGACTTAGATGGACACGAGTCCGTGATCGAGGTACCCATTAACGAATTAGGGTAGTATTTTGAAGGCGACGAGTCTAATGCGACCCTACCCATCACTACCAAGGGATTAACTATAAAGGGAATTCTTGATGGTGGTGCGGGAGTTAGCATCGTTACAAAAGATTGTTTGGAATCCATGGGAAAACCCCGCCTCAGTGTTACTAACATTGTGGTAAAGATGGCAAATGGTACCATAGCCAAACCTATGGGGATGCTCAAGGATCTGAAGATCAAAGTTCTAGGACACAAGGTACGACATACGTTCATTGTAATGGATTTCTCTAAACACCTTATGTCATATGAAATGATTTTAGGACGACCATTCATGAGGGAAGCACAAATGGTTCATGATTGGTCTAAAAATCATGTCTATTTGCAATTCCAAGACTCTGTCCTTAGAGTGGATTTGGTGACTGGTAAGGTACACCCCTTAGGGAGTAAAACCATTATTGATCATCACTCTGACACCACAGTTCACTCGGCCCCACTACAATATTGTTACACTTGTAAGAAGGATACAGACATTGGCCAAGATTCTCCTTACATGGATGTGTTACCGGGTATGACGGAATCAGACAACGTAGACTGGGTCCACCTAGCATCAACCATAGACACTTGGGGAAATAGGGGGACGACCTGGGTAACACCTGAGGGGGATGAAATGCCTGTACCCTTAAATATGCTACAAGCAATGCATATCGCTTCTGACAAGACTCATCCTAATGTAACGAAGAAAACATACAAGTGGGTCCCTAAAGCTTCTTTAGTGACCATAGCTAGTGCTAAAAAACAGAAGCCTTGTAAGAAACGTACCACTCGCTCCAAGAAAAGTAAGAAAATGTTGCGATGGATCTCTAAACGACTATTGGAAGCCCAAGGCTACTATCAAGGAAATGATCAAATCTGGGTGCCAAAACGTAGATTGTGCTCTTACCTATCACCTGACCCAAGTGAGCCCAATCTCGTAGCTCCAAAACGAATCAATGATCGTGGAAAGAAAAAAATCACAGAATGCTACACACCCGCTCCCGAGCTAGTTTGGGTACCAAAGAAAGAACGATTTGTTCCACCTAGCTCAGGAAGGGGGGAGTCCCATGAAGCTTCTAGCTCCTCATGTAATACATCCATAGAGGTCAACGCTTCTACACAGCCTCCATCTATAGTAGTGGACCTCCATGAAGCTACAAAAGAATCCACACCTCCCAGTGTTCAAGAATCACCTGATGAACCACTTCAAGTTCGATCCTGGGAGAGTACCTTACCACCCTTGCAACTTGACGAGGCACCTAGGGTAATAGAAAACTACTGGCAAAAATCCTCACCTATTACCAACTGGAACAATTGGTTTCAAAGGGTGACAAGCTCATTTCAAACGGTATGATCTACCCAAGGAAGGGGGGAGTGTTTGTGGACAGTCATCATTCACTTGCTTCCCTCTCAACCTTTTTCCCTGACCTCTTAATCTCCGATCTTAGGGAATGTACATATAAAGCTTTATACTCACAAAAAAAAAAAAAATAAATAAGGAGCAAGAGCAATTAGCAAACGAGTATGCACATTAAAAGTCAAAACATTGACTCAGACCTACACATGTCACAATTGGTACAGTGAAATAGAAACCTATCCCATAAAACACCTTTGATCCTCATCACTTGAGTGATGGAGGGTAGGTAAGATTAGTACGATAGGAGTGTTTCTGTTTTAGAGTTGAGAGATTAGCGAAGTTCTCTTTTCCCACTAATGTGCCTCTTGGAGGTATTCCTTTTGTTTCCTAGTGTGTACAGGAACGTGTTGCTATTGATAGGATTTGGACCTTCATGGAATCTTTATCTCGACTCACACTTCAAATCAAGCGCGACCATCAGCACAAACAGGTGTTTCTTGTCCATTAGCATTGCCGTTATCTTTTTGCATCCATGTTTGTCTGCTTTGATTGTGATTGGTAGCATAATATTCAGCGCATTTGCTTAGTATCAAACATTTAATTCAATGTAATGTTTTGTCATAATCACTTGTTTAGGTGTAAAAATCAAGCAGTCCGACTAAGCTAGTTTGACCAAGCTAGGTATTAGAACTCTTCTCTTAATACCATGGGGAATGCCTTCCTAATAAGCAATGGTTACTTAGGTTCTTAATCCAATTTAGGCAGCATTGTGTGAAATGTACTAGGGCTTTCTAGTGGGCTTAACCCTATTGACCTTTAGCTTAAGTATTATAAAGGGAGTTTACTAATGTGATGAGCCTGGGGAGGGTAACAGTGTTATATGACCCCCCAAAGTTACAAAATTAAAATGCTGAAAATGAACAAGCAAAAAATCAAAGTGCCACAATGTAAAATTTTAAGCTGGAAGAGAAATCCCTGCTTAAATTGGTACTTCACTCACATGTATCGCCTATGGTACTAGAGCCCTAGAGGTTCCCAGTGTGGGCGCTTTTCCTTGAAAAGCAAAAAACCCAAGGCATACAAAATAAGCACACACATCATAATTGAATCAATGTGAAAAGACTTTGGGGGGTCAACGAAAAAGTAATCAGTCAGGCGATGATTTCATGAGAAATTCTTTTATGGTAGCTTAACTACAAAGTCTTCTAGGTATAGCCTCTAGTCAGCCCTCGAACATCAATACTTGGCTCTCACGATTAAACAACTTAATTGACCACTGAAAATTAAGAATCTTACCCATGGTATTAATATTCGATCTCTAGTGCTTTTTGACCGTCAAATTAGCGACCCCAGACTTGTCTAATTTTTTACCTTTACATCTGTTTATGCATTTGATTACATTGCAATTTAATGTTCATTTCTAACAAATTGTTTGAAATTCTTTTACCAATCAATGTGTCTACCTAAAACTACATATGCTTTTTAAGAGAATGCAATTACTGTGCCAATGTTGTTTGATTTTGCAGTGACTGAAGAAGGCTAAGGACATTCATCTCAAATGCTCTTCCACCTCGACGAACCAGCTTCAACTCAATAGCTTCCGAGGACGGAATCTACATCAGGAAGGGGGGCATGTTAACCCTCACGGCTCACGGACACCCCATCACCTACGACGGACGTGTATTATGTATTTGGTAGAGTCAGGTACCGGGCTTGTCGGACCAATAGGAAAAGGGTAAGAGTGATCACCGATGAGAGGCGCACTCTAACTGGGACATTCAAGGGATTAGTTGGCTAAGCATGGGCACCCAAGTGTGAATGGGGTGAGCTCATATAAAAGCCAACTAAACCTAATTTTTACTCATTCTCTCATTTGTGCAATAGAAGAGTGCTCTTGCTCCATCTCCATCTCCATCTTCTTCTTCTTCACCTCCTTGTGTGTGTGTGTGTGTGTGAGAGAGAGAGAGAGAGAGAGGGAGAGTGTGTGTGCGATCGAGCATTACGAAGGCACGACGGCGGCGAAGCGGTTGAGCGCGGCACGACTACAGCTTCTTCTTCATCGCGGTGAGGAATTAACCAAGAAGGCGAGCGTAGAGCGGTGAGTGACACACCCTTTGCTCTCTTGAGCTTGCTAGTTTAGGCTTGTTGTGTGCTTGGAGCCGTCTGCGGCTTGCACGCGGTGTATCGGCAAGTCCCTTGCTTCGACAGTGCGGAAAGGAGTGCACACATTTATTTATGTATTGATATACATATCAAACAATGCTCAATTAATGTGCATTACTAGAGCTGTATGCAAAAATGTTTAATCTGTAGTTTTCATCACAACATGTGCAACTCACCTCTCCTCTTCGATGTAGACCTGTCTTCATCGGCAAGGATAGAAGACCCTCCATGTTCAGATTGCATGACTCAGAAAATCAGCTTGCTTGCACCAGTATTCAGTGTCCTCACTTCCTCGGACGGCACAGACGGTATGGTCTTGGTGCTGCGAGGAGACATGAGCTTGAAGTTGCCCTTGGTAGGCGTGGCTTCCCTCTAAGGAGTGGACTTAGTACTCGGGAGGTGCACTTTGTAATCATACTAATGTATAACGTGAGTTTGAAAGGAGGGGTTTAAAATGCAAAACATTTAGGCAGTTTAAAAGAGATACATTAAAATAAGGGATTTTAATATTCACTTTTGGAAAAAAATCATAAACTAAGAGGTCATTTTATTCATTCAGACATGTTAAAAGAGGGGTTTTTTTAATACTTCATGAACACACGTTTTATAGGGGAGTACCGAACAATGAACCCCTCGAGACTTAGTAGTAGCAGCAACCCTTTGTGGGGACACCATAGAGACCAACAAAGGGGACACCAACAAGAGATTGGGATGAGCACAACAAAGAGGATGACCGCACATCACCACTAAATGCTGAGGAAGCTTGTGATGTGACAAAAGGAAGGCCAATCACCCTGTCAATTCCAAGCGTAGAGGATAGCTCATTTTGCACGCGGGAGAGAGAAATTTGAAGTGGCTATCCTTGTAATTATTACACCACACACACACGTTTTCTGTCAAAAGTAGCTCTGATATAAAATTGGGAGTCCCCCCCCCCCCAAAAAAAATAATAATATGACATCTTTTGTTTTATGGCCATAAAAAAGAAGCACCAACCAGGTGAATTCGAAATTGGTCTTTTTTTTGTACCACCAATACGTACTTTCACCCGTAAGGGCTTTTGTGAGGATTTTGCACTTATAAAATTTTCATTAGTGCTAGATGCCTAGTTAGATTGATGTGAGACTTTGCAGGTTCACAAGTTTCATCCCAACCTACATGTTGACGATGATGGATGCCCACAGTGTAATAGCATCCATAAACTGCTCGTACAATTAGTTATGTAATAGAGAGTGTGCAAACTAACTATGGCTTGGTCCGATCATGGACGTCCTTCAAGAGGCTCGCTCGACCTTATCCCCTAGGCTTAACCTTACTTTGGCCTTGATATGGTAGGAGTGTGTCCACATGGCACTAGTACTAATGTGCATGAGACACATTTTTCCTTTCTTTTTGACATTAAAAGCGAGCACACTACTAGTTTGACTAGCATGTTGATTTTAAGTCATTTAAGTGGAGGGGCATTCAAAACATGTCCTTCAATTGTCTTGATCCTCTTTGTGTGCAACCTCTTGGGCCTCACAGGCTCTTTTGTTTGCTTGTCAAATTTCTCTTTTTGAATTATTTTCTAGGGGAATCACTCTTTTAAGCAATTTGCGAGATTCCATCCAACCTTGCCCTGGCTGCACACTCCAAGAATCGTTTCCTATGCGAGTTTAGGCATCGACCTCGCAACCTCACTCCAAGAGAAGTGGTCATTGACCTGAGCTAGTCTGACGCAGCACGAGGTTTGTTGCATATGCGATCCCATCAATATTAAAAACAAGTGAAAGGGTCACAACGGCTTTCAAAAACAATAAGAAGTGATAAAATTGTTAGGTTGAGTTAAACTGGTATCAGTGTTTGGAAAAGGATTGCCTCAACTTAGTCTTGAGTCGATTGAAAATCGAGACTAGCTAGCTGCAAACCATGGTAAACGGAAGAAAAATCGGTGAAATATGTGAGAAAGTCGTCCAAAAATTTTACAAATCTCAAAATTTTTGCTAGTATTTCCGGTTTTCTTCTTTGTGAGGAGGAACCTTGATCAACAAGCCGTTTAATAAAAGAGACTTTCTTGACTGGAATCAAGCTATAAAATGCAAGAAATGTAAAGCCATGGAAGTTGTGAAATGAAAGGTGAAAAAAAAAACTAATTAATATATGTGTATGTGTATAGAAGTTATTAGAATTATGCAAGGTGAATCTTAATTTTAGCATTCTACAACAATAGAATGCAAAAAAAAAACATACATGTGTGTGTGTATGTGTAAAATTTACTAAAATTATGAAAGGTGAAGCTTCAGTTTAGCATTCTTAAACAATAGAATGAAAGAAAAGTAAAGACATGTCACATATGAAATGAAAGGTAAGTCTCCATCATGCACTGAAAACTATGAAAGTCTCCTTAATCAAACCCAACACTAAGGGTTTCTTTTAGAAAGCCAAAAAATACCCCCAAGTAGGTGAGGTCTCGTCTCCTGTGCTGATGTCAAATTACGCCATTTAGGCTTGTCCTCAACCTACCTATCTCGCTCGGCCTCGTCGATGCCACTTGCCATGCACACGTGCTCCCCCCCTGCTTCCCCTCCTTTCTTTTTCCTTTGCCCTTTTCCATTTACAAGCGGATCTTGCTCGATGCTTGCTAAATAAATAGACCCAAAGTTGTCATGACATATTTACTAGCTTGAGTTGCATGATTTTTTGCAGAAAGAGATGCTTTTAAAATTTTTCCATCCTTGCCTTGTTAACTTTAGTCGTTCAGTCTGTTAAGAATGTAATTGTGTTCTTTCTCTCTATCCTTCTCACTCTCTCTCATAACCTTCATTATCTCTCATAGAGAGATAAGAACCATAAACATCTTCACAAGGTTGTGTGATTAAATATAGCAAAAACCTTCACTACAATATATCCTTCATTATCAAGGCCAAATTATCGACATGGTTAGCAAGTGTCGGTATATGCATTGCTAAAATTGGAGGGAGACCTAATTTTTAAAAAACCAAACTCTTACATATCGACGCTTATTTCGACGAGCATACTGATGCTAGTACCGATGCCATACACTGATGCTTATACGGAGGTTGATACTGATGCCTATATTGATACAACCTGCAAAACAAAACCTGCAGCTTCATTTTTGCATTTTCGCTCCTGTTTCATCGGCTCTTCTCCTCTTGCTTGCTTGGTGCTAATCTCTGCTCTTCTCCTCAGATCTGCTAATGTGGGGCTTACGTGGCTCAAGATATCCACTCACCCACTCCCCTAAAACAAGAACTTAGTTTTTTTTTTGAGATTTATGGTAGATTATTGTGTTTTTTTTGTGTGTGCATGAGATAGTGTGTGTGTGTGTGTGTGTGTTTTCCAGGTTTGGTGGGAGTCTTACCATAGTCCGAATGAGATTTCTCGAGCGAACTAAAATCCGAGCGAACGTCAAAGCTTATTTACATTTCGTTCCATGTCTTGAACATGCATTTGAGTCTATCTTTGTAGAGAGAGTATGTATAGGAGCCATCAAAAGTTTCCCAAAGTTGAGTATCCACAATACATATATGTGCCCGTTATGGTTGTCTGTGTCTAGTACTATCTCGCAAGGAAGGGAATAGGTTGCAAAAACTTATAAACATCGAGAATGATACTGAGAGGCGGAAGTGAAAAAATAGACCTCGTGGCCTCTACACCAAGACTATGCACAATGGCCTCATCATGGGGAATACGCAATAGGGGGCACCACCTAGCAAGATATGCGGCTAGGACGCATACATATACACAATGAAGCATGCATGGAAAACAATTTCAAGATCCACGCCCAAATGTGGAATGGGGTGGTCGGAGAATAAGGTGAGAGGAGTGGTGAGTGAGTGAGAATGGGCTCGCTACGCGTGCATGTAGTAAGGAAGATAACGAGGTCAGGGATACATGCAAGTATGCTCACTTCTCATACAAAAGGTGGCGAATCTGCACACCTTAAGATGGAAGTAGCAAGATGATAGGAATATGAGAGGGAGAGAGAGTGTGTGTGTGTGGTGGCGAATCCGCACACCTTAACATAAGCAGAAAAAAAATGGCAAGGAACAAGCATATACCATACTCACAATGAGATGTATCCAAAGCGACACAAAGTATGGCACCAAGATGGAGTGTGCTGATTGCTTGCAAAAGATGAATACAACAGGTAGCGTATGATAGGAAAATGAGAAGGGAACAAGATCGTAGGAGGCATAATGGAGAGATGGGAGTTGATGGCGAGGAATATCATGAGTGTGTCCCCCCTTCTTCTTCTTGAAATTGTGACTTCAACCCTTAATTACAAGTGGTGTGGAGGTGTGGTGCTCATCTTTTGTGCATGGTGATGGTGTTGTGATTATGTGATCAGGGTTCATGCTACAAGCATGTAGCACAAGAGTGTGTATGGATAGGTGTGTGTGTGTGTGTCTCCCCCTAAGTGAGCTCTCATGGCCTCCTTATATAGGGAAGGAGGGAAGGATTTAGCAATATTTCTATTTGAGGTGAGTGTCCCACTTTGGTGACTAGGAAAATGGGGTGCATGTGATTGTGGCTCCCATCTTGTCTCCTCATTATTTAAAATACCAGAGGCAATAGAGAGAGAAGAGAGAATGTGGGTAGGATGTAGAGGATAGGAAATATTTACAATAGTCTAGCTTTGGATAGACATAAGCTTATTAGGGAGAGAAGAGAGAGGTAAGAAAATGATAAGAGAGGTTGTCGAAGGTGGATATTTGTTGATGAGGATAGATCCTCCAAAAATGGTGCTAGAATTACTCTAGACTAACCAAGACCTCATTAAAAGAGCCTTGTCTCTTGTAATCATGCTTGAAGACTTGTAGAACCATAGCCATTCTAGAAGGAAGAAAAGTGGGGATGGCCTGTGTCACCATTACACGAGAAAACTGGGGTCCACTACAAAAATCATATCTCCGTGTTCATAACTCCAAAAATTCTGAAAAAAATTGAGCTAAAAGTTGAGATCAAGAGCTACATCTTTCATGTTGAACGCTCCTTCAGATTCGGGGTTCTTCTTTACTTAAGAAATTCAGCCAAATAATGTATTATTTGTGGCTGCAAAAGTCTTTTGGTGGTCCCCTTTGAGTGGACTTCTCTCTTGCCTTCAAGTGTAAGCTCCTTCATGTGTATGAAAACATGACCTAGAGTGTTGAAAAGATTGGCAATCATCTAGATGGAGGTATTATTGAAATTTGAAAGTGGGGTTGAGGTTTGAAAATGAAAACTAGTGAATAAAATATTTGGTAGAGTGGAATAATATACATACATGAAAAAAATATATTAGAAAATACTAGAATATATATATTTAATATTTTTAAGGTCAAAAGAGAGATCAACAAAGAAAGCTTACTTATTATGCTACATCGTGATTGATTAGCATAAGTATTATTTATTTAATAAAGGCTAAAACGTTTGTGAAAAAGGAAGAAAAAAATCAAAAGTAACTTATATAATGGGAAATATTTTGATAAAAGGGCAAAAATATAAGGGGGGGTTCCCATGCATAGAAAAGCTTTCCTCAATACCAAGAATGGGATTTTTCCTACTACTATTTTTCTTTATATCTAAAGAAGGGAGCTATTGCCATATTTATGGTTTTCATAATAACCCACACAATGAGCATGGGGCTAGAGATAACTAACAAGTCCGTTCTTTTGTACATATTGAGTACTGATAAGCTAGGCACTATATTTGTCTTGAAGTATCACACTATATGGTAAGTAAGTATATTTAAGGCCTCTAGGTTTGTTTTGTCAAAATAACCTAAGCCTAGGAACTTGGGCTCATTAGTGATGTACAATTAAAACTTGGGCTTTTTCATGTTGTGTGTTTTATGTGTTGTTGGGATGCAAGCCCGGGTTGAGCGTGTCAAGCCCATAGTGGGAACTTCTTTTATATAGCATGCAGTAGCACTTCAATGCAATAGGGTAAGTTTGCATGGCTCACATGGAAAAGCCTTATATTGTATCTCATTTTTAATTATCAAAGTGCATTTTATAGCGTGTAGAATATCTTTCGCTCGTTCTTCATCTCTGCACGCCATCTCTCTCACCATGGCTCGCCTTCACCCGCCATAGCTAGGCTCCAACAACTAGTATCAGAGCTTGATTCTCTTAGAGGCCTCGGCTCGACTCAACTGTGAGAGTACCCGGTTATAGAGGGGAAAGCCAGCTCATCGACCTGTATCAAACTAATCAAAAGTGGCATCAACATGAGCGCCATGGCATAAGACAAAGTTTTTGACACTAAAGCGCCTTCCATATCAGCCACTACAGACTACACAAATGGAATTTCCCAGTAGCGTTGCCTGCAGACAGATTTCACCAATTTTCCTTTCAATTTCACACTATTATGCAATAGTGGCACCTTATTTGGTCTTAGGTCTTCAATCAAGAGGGTCTTCACACCATGTGGCTCCATGGTCGGTACTTGATTTGCAGCATATCGGTGAAGCTTTTGAAGTCGGCATATTTTAGCTATTGTTTTTGACAAGCATCTCAAAACGCAGGGAATTCTAGGCAATTTTTCAAATTTTGCCAAGGCGACAAAGAAGGTGATATTTCTGTACTGAGCATCTTCGTGCATCTTGAAACGCCTCTAGTCGGTAAGGACTTCAATTGTGTGCAATTTTGCATGCATATTAAAATGCTTCATGGCCAAGGTATGGACAGATAGTAGAGCAACCTGTCAAGAATTTTTTATCGGCATTTGCACATTAATTAGTGGGATTCCCAAAGCACTTCAAAACACCGCTTGAGAGGTTGATCAACAAGGTTTTTTTGTGGCATCTCACAAAGAATATCAAGCATGGCATCAAAGGTGGATAAATTTAATGGATTTGGCTTCCACACCTGGCAATTTAAAGTGAAGGGATATATGATATGAAAGAATTTTTGGAGCATCGTCAAGCCTCTATCAACAGACGAAGCAGGCACATCTGTTGCTGTTACAAGAGCACTATCTATCGAGCAAGAACGTAAGGACGAGCAAGCATTAGGTATTATTCTGACATCACTTGAAGATGATTTCATTATTTGGATGACGTGCAATCTGCAAACGCTGCTTGGATGGAACTAGAAAGTGTTTGGTCCTAAAGCCAAATATTCCAAAATGAGCTTTAAAATGGAGCTGTATTCTCTTTCTATGTGTGATGATGAGAATATTGCAGCTTTAGCTAACAGATTGAAAAGCATCTGCACTCAATTGATTTATGTTGAAGCCCCTGTCCTAGATGAAGATCTTATAGATTTTTTTCTTAATAGCCTACCTGCAGAATTTTGTCAGATTGTAACTATTTTAAAGGAGAAGGATCCGCTGCCTTCTTTGGATGGTATTGCTAACTCATTACAGAAAAAAGAGAAACGAGTACCACGTATTAGTTCTGTCATACCTACTGCATATGTAGCTTGTTGCACAAACATGAGGACCATATAAAACTTCTTGCTTCCATATTATTTTTTAAAAGCTTTGCACGTTGATCAAGTGATTTGCGGCATGTATGATTCATGGCTGGTTGCGGGTCCTATTTTTGGTTGCTAATTGAGAACTATTTCCTTTTCGGGCCACCTCTTAAGCGTGAAGTGGGAGGGAAACTACATAAATGATAAACATGGTGTAGCCTACATGCTCTCTTTTTGGTTAAAAATAGTAATTTTTATCAATCTAAAAAATCATATGTTCACGTTCTCGTTGTTTTTCACACCAAATGAACAAAAATTATGTTGTTGCAATTTGCAAATCAATAACCTTGTGAGGTGTATCTTAGCTTCCATTAGATGAGGGCCACAAATGGCCAGTGCATTGAAGTGTTTGAAGAAAACTGTGGTGTAGTGTGTTTTTACTTGGCTAAAACTGCAAAATTTTGACTATATTCCGACCTTATCTTCAAGAAAACTAGTAAAATTTTAAATTGTTTAGTATTAATACCAACAAATGCTTCAAATTTGACCTATGAACTGAAAGAATTATTAAGTGTGCCCATCGTGCATCTTTATTTTCTTTCGTTGGTAAAAATGTTCTTGGAAGGCCTTGGTGTGGTGTATTATCCATAACAAAAATAGAATCTCCCAATAGACCCTTGAATTGGCACATGGGTGTTGTGGGTAGTGCGACGTTTTGGGAGCAGATGCACACACCTTATGTAGAGAGGTAATTTATCCCGATGCGATCCCCTAAACACTAGGTGTAGTGCTCTCGCTTGCGTCTAAAGCCAATAATAATTGATTTCAAGATATTTTAGTGGCTGCTAACTGTGAGCATTTAGCGAGTTCAAGGAGTTACTCCAACATTTAGCGAGACCAAGACCCTCTCTTGAGAAAGCAACCAAAAAAAGCAGTATGAGCCTGCGATCCAACAAAATTTGTGTTAAGGAGAATCTTAGGTAGATACTATCATGAGACTTTAGCAAAAACATGATGATAGGGAAAGTGCCAAGACGATTCTTGTTTGGTGCGAGCAGGCATGACATGCAGATCATGAGATTTTGTATCACATGCCTTCAAGATGCAAGAATACGTGATTGAAAATCCCTTGTTTCACGCTTGAAAAAAACAAGCTCCTCCAAGGTGGCCTTCACCATGCATGGTAGCACCTATCACAATAGTGTTCCTTCGGGCCCTCCATCACCATTTTAGTAATTGTTTTGAGAAGTTTTCTTGTCTTATATGTACATTTGGAAGCTAAGAGCCAAGAAGCGGTCTGGTTGGTTTGCTTATGAGAATTACTCATGCAATCTTGTGCGTGAGTTTGCATTTCTCTAATGAGAAACGACTCCCCAGCCCCATGAGCTTGTCATTGCCAATGAATTTGTGGACGAAGCTAAATGCCCATCAATAAAACCAACATGGGGCAACGGGGAACCAACTGAAATCAAATCAAAAAATCGATCACTAGTGGAAGGGTGCAAAAAAACTAAAAACACTACTTGCAAATTGGAATTATTTTTAGAAATTGGTATTGTCATGGTAGCACAATACATCGGGGTCTCTCTCTCTCTCTCTCTCTCTCTCTGTGACAAAAGTGGTGAATACTCAATAGATCTCAATCATCTGTATGGAAGAAGCCATTTACAAACATAGTACCATCAATTGTGATAACTTGTGTATAGGTACATACTTTACAGACAGAGTACCATCAATTGTGATAACTTGTGTATACCATCATTTGTGATAACTTGTGCATAGGTATATACTGGTACAACCTTTATTATGTTCATTACTTCATGGGATATTCATTACTAGTACAACCTTTATTATGTTCATTACTTCATGGGATATTCATTACTAGTACAACCTTTATTATATTCATTACTTCATGGGATACCTCCAGCCTTTATTACATTCATTACTTCATGGGATACCTCCTCCGATCCCATCCTCAAATTTCAATGCTAGGATTAATCTGTATCATCTGTAGTAAAAGGTGGATGAGGGATTTGAACTCACAACATCCACATGAACGCCTCAAGTGCAACGCACCTAGCCAACCTGTCATCCAGTCATTGTTGCTGTCTCAGGCAATTCACAAACACAAAAAAAGGTTTTACCTGCTTTGCATCCATAGCCCCCATCTCCCCCCCCCCCCCCCCCCCCCCCCCTCTCTCTCTCTCTCTCTCTCTCTCTCTCTCTCTCTCTCTCTCTCTCTCTCTCTCTCTCTCTCTCTCTCTCTCTCTCTCTCTCTCTCTCTCTCTCTCTCTCTCTCTCTCTCTCTCTCTCTCTCTCTCTCTCTCTCTCTCTCTCTCTCTCTCTCTCTCTCTCTCTCTCTCTCTCTGTGCGGGCTGCAGTCGAGACCTCTAGTCTAGCTTTATTCCACCTACATTTGCCAAGATTCACCACGACTTCCTTTTTCCTGAATCATGGGCACATACCACTTGTGTCTGACCAGAGAGCCATAATATTTACTCGAATGCCATCCAATGACTAGAGGAACCCACGGAATTGGGCTGGCAATAGTTGAAGAGCTAGGGAGTCTTGGAGCGAGTGTATACACATGTGCATGATCAGAAGAAGATCTTAATATAAACTGCCTTAAAGAGTGGGAAGCTGCTGGTTTCAATGTTAAGGGATCCACCTCTGATGCTTCATCTCGGGAGCAGACGGAGGCCTTATTTCGTGATGTTTCCTCAACCTTCAATGGAAAGCTCAATGTTCTGGTGAATAATGTGGGCACAAATATAAGAAAGCCTATTGTGGAGTCCTCTTCTAAAAGCATTGAGAAAGGAAAATGTTGTTTTTGTTTCATCAGTAGCAGCCTCCAGGTGTTGTTGCAATTCGAATGGCGTCTAGCCCTTCAGCGACCATCTTGCAAAAAACGAAGATATACTCTCGCCACTCATACTGCTTCACCTGCCAAAAATTGAGGGGTGAGGATTATTCTACGAGCATGCCCTAGAAACTATCTCTCTCTCTCTCTCTCTCTCTCTCTCTCTCTCTCTACACATGGAGACACAGAGTGCAATTATTTTTAGAAATTGGCATTGTCATGGTAAAGCAACATGGACTGGAATGGCCAAGAAGTGGCCACAGAGGATGCTGATGGGGAGCAATAGAAACCCCAGGCATCCCATCGCACTCTGGCATGCGCTCTCTGCAACAAGTAGCACTAGAGCCTTCGTTCAAAAGTAGCTTTGCATTGGTCGATGGTTCATTGTGAGATATATGGAGCAATATAAACCCTATTTCTAAAATAGCTTTGGATTGGCAATGAGTACATATATTGCAAACCGGCGTGTACTCGTCCAGGAACCTGTAGGAAGTATCCTAGTCCAACTCTCTTGAAATTCTATAGCGAGCAAGGTTGTCATCACGCTGCATGCCATCATGATGCTATTAAGCGAGCTAGGGCCATCAAGTTGTGTTGTGAGCTAGGCACCATCAAGACCTTAGTCACTTCCTACTATAGCTACCGCACGCCGACGTGCACACAACCCTCAATAAATAAACCCATGCGCAAAGCAAAGACGTTTTCTCTCTCACAAACCTTGCCCATTACCCACTAAGAGAAAATTCTAGCAAAACTGTGTGGGAGAGGAGAAACTGATGAGTTTTCCTTTCTTGCTGCAAGCATCTACTTATATTGGTAGCTTAAGTTACAACAAACTACATATATTGTCCCAACAGACTACAGTGATCATGCATTGATTTAGAAACATTTCATCTCCGATTGACACATAATATGGATGAGGTTCCCTAAAATTGTAGGTTTATTTTACCTCCAAAATATATTTTTAAAGGTAAATTTAAAATTTTGAAGGTGGGATTACACAAAACCTAGGTTTTTTCCGAGCACTAGTTAACTCCCAATGATACCAAGCTAAACTGCGTGTGAAACATTCATTTCTATGGGCAAGGTAACTTATACAAGTGCAGGAGTAGGAAGGATTGCATCTAATAATGGAGCAAGGATTTTTCCAAGTGCATGCAATGATGATAAAACTTTAGTATGTGATATTAATGATCATGTCTCTATTAATGGTTATAATAAAAACCTGGTTGCAACTACAATAGGGCAACCGATATTATCAGGTTTCAATGCATTCAGTTATGAAAATAAAGATTTCATATCTGGCATAAGCATGCCATTGGTAGGAAGCAGGATGATTCCCACTCCTAGCTTGAATTCTATTGGGGAGGTCTTTTCCAATCCAATGAATATAGCAGATGATTTTGGTCATAAAGTGCATCAACAAATCTTACTTTTGGAGCAGGTGTAACAAGTTTTCAAAATTCAAAGGGACGGTCTGCTAAGGAATAACACAGAGCTAACCAACACTAGGCTGTCGAATTGTCTTCAGGTTATCAGGCTGATCATATATTCACAAATGCTGGATCGACCCTGAATGGCCCTCTACATAATCCAAGTATAAATCCATATTTTGGTCATGCAGCTTCCCATTTTTCTCTTTTTGTTGACCAGTCATTGTCACAACAACAGTATCATAAGCACTTGAAAGATTCAAAAAGCTTATACATACGTTTGTTTTGGGATCACTTGAAAGTGAAAATTTTGCTAGCTGCACATAGTGCATCTGTCTCGTATCGGGCACCCATTGATCACACATATCCCACAGTTCTAGCTACTGGTACTTCTAGATTCATTTTAGCATCTCTTTTTTATAACCAGACACAATATCAGATTACCAATTTTTGTAACGATTTGGTCTCATAGGTCATTTTGGCGACGCTATTATATCAATTCCTTTCATTTCTCTCTCTGTCTCTCTCTCTCTCTCTTCACTTAGACACTAGATAGAGGAGCAGTAGCCATTGCAAAGCTCAACTCATACTCACACCCATTGTACTCTCATTGATCGGGCACTGGAGCTAGGGAGATTGAGACACCTGCAACTAAGGAGAGAAGCTTCACAACATTGGCAAAGACTGCAACAGATGATTCAAGCCATACTATCTTGAGATCCAAAGTACATATGAGGAAGACTCATGACCCATCTTCTTACACTAGAAACCCATTGTATCACACATACCCGACACAGTTCCAGCTAGTAGCACTCCTAGATTCATTTTAGCATCTCTTTTCTGTACTTAGACAAGGTATCAGATTCACCAGTTTGTAATGGTTTGGTCTCATATATCATCTTGGCCACTCGAAGACGTTAATATCTCATTTCACTAATGGGATTTGCTATTTAATTCCTTTTTAATTCCATTTTAAGTGGCATGGATTGAATAATTCACCTTATCACCTACTCTCTCTCTCTCTCTCTCTTTGTGTTTGTGTTTGTGTTTGAGAGAAGGAGATACTTCTATCATTCATTTTTACAATCCTTGGGTGGAGCACAGCCAAATGTATAGCAATAGTTTAATTGTCTCATGCTGTAAAAGGTTTGTAGTGTAGGGTGTTTTGTCGTGAACTATTGCAGAGCTACTACGTGGCCTAAAGTGTTTATCTATGTAAGAACAAGTTTTTGGAGTTAGTTTTATTGAGGGGTTCTTGGGTTTAGTGTTAATGCTTCATTGCTAGTACATTTTGCATATGCGTTTTGACTATGTATTGATTTGTGTGTGAAGGCATTAAAGTAAGAGTATGATTCTTGTTGTTGAGAATATTTGAGATACAAAAAAGTTTACTTTGCTACACTATCCTCTACATAGTAACTATTGAGGTTTTGATTTAGTCTTTTTCACTGTATATGCTCGCTTGGTTTCTTGCCCGCTCGAAAGTCCTTGCTCGAGGATTGGGATTCCTCATTTGGTGGCATTCTCTCAAGCGCTTTGTGCTTACATAGGCCGCATGTGAGTGCCCTATTCCTTTCTTTTCCTACATACACACACACAAACACATATAATCACACATAAACACGTAAATAAATACAAATGCACATATATTTACACATAATTAAACACACTACGTGCACACACACACATTTTTAAAAATATTAAAAAATAATAACTTCGTTATTTTTAAATTTTGACTAAATGTTATCATTCACAAATAAACATATTGAAATTTGGTAATAAAAAATATTTAATTATAAAAATTATTGAGCTATTTTTGATGTAGATTAATTTATAATATTTTTTTAAATGCAAGTTTATTTAAAATTGATGTTGTACTTTTAAGTTGTGACATGCCGTAGGTGTTGTAAATGTTAGTGTTAGAACATAGTCTTAATACGTCTTTAATTTGACCATCTTAATACATTTGGCCGTCTTAATACGTTTAGGTTAGATTATTAGAGTTAGCGATTTAGGTTTAGGTTTAGATTTATGTTACAGTGTTAGGTTTAGATTTAATTATTAGGGTTTTGGCTGTCTTAATACATTTAGGTTAGATTATTAGGGTTGGTGACTTAGGTTTAGGTTTAGGTTATAGTGTTAGGTTAAGGCTTAATTATTAGGGCTTGGTCAATCTTAATATGTTTAGATTAGATTATTAGGGTTAACAGTTGGCTGCTAGTAGTTGACGATGTGTATTATATTGCTTAAGGTAAAGTGGCGTTTGCTTTGCCACGGAGTTTGGCCTAGTAAAGGCGGTTAGGGTTGGCCGTATAAAGACACTTTAAACCGATTTAGGAAAAATTAGTTTGGCCATTTCAGAGTGTAGTGTTTGGCCGCTTAAGGCTAGCTGCTTTGGTTTTACTTCATCGAACTTGGCTGTTTCAGGCCGCTTAGGGGTAGCCACTTAGGACTAGCCGCTGAAGGTTAGCGGCTTTTGATTTGGCCACTCTAAATAGGCTTAGTGTTGCATTAGTTTATCCATGTCAAAAAGAGGAGGAAGATGATGAAAATGAAGAAGAGGGTGACCTCTTTCTCACCTTTTTCATATTTTGATTCCTATCTTCCCTTTTGGAGTGACGAGTGAAAGGACTCTAGGGTGATCTTTTCCTCTTGGGAGGAATTGAGATCGTCAGGATGTCCGTCTTCGTGAAGCCACATCTCCATAACAATTTGGAGAGTCACTTCTTTCTCGTTCATTGGATTCCTCTCTTCTCTTATCGAAGAGATTCTTCTTTTGGAAGTCTCAACAAGTGGCTTCCTAAGGTCTCTCTCTTCTTGGGGAGGTAGGGTAATCCCATAAGTACGAAGTTGTGAGTTACTTCGTCTTGCAATGCAGGTTTGCCCATAGCTTGTTGCAACCTAGTAACAAGATAGTTCACAAACATTGGGGCATCATCAGTAGCACCTTCATGTGCAAAATCAAAGTTGTGAATATTCAATCTATTCTCTTTATTATTGTTAGCCATGCTAACTAAACTTATGTATATGCTACTTTGTGCTTTGTTATCCTCAAAAACCTTAGTTGCTACTCTTCTTTACTTTTGAAAATTAGCTCTCAAGCAGCCACACTCGTGGTTTAGAGACTGTTGATTACAAAGAGTAGTGGAGAGGGTCTAACATTCCTCGGTTGATTATGGTTCCTATTGAGCTCACTATAGTAGCTCAATAATAGTTAAGCAAAAGGCAAGCCCTGAAAGACTCCATTATTAAGTCTATAGTTCCCAATGGTGTACCCCAAACTAAGTCCTTTTCAACCAAGCTAATAGATCCCTATCCCACTTACCCTCTTGCAATGAACAGGTCTAACCTTTCCTGGACAACTAAGAGAATTCTCAAATAGCATAAGAAGAATACTTGATTAAAGGTAGAAAAATGAACATTACACCTAATTAGGTTGGCATGAACCGGATTTACTTGGAGCCGGTCCCCCCTCCAAAAGGCTTTTGTATTATAGATTCTCTTGTGAAGAAAGACTTGGTACAATACAACTTCTCAAGCTTGGAGAAGGAGATGGAGTTCTTTCTCAACACACAATGAGAATGAACCTGTGTGTGTATGTGTGTGGGAGAGAGAATATACCCTCAAGAATATCCCCTTCTTGCTTTGGTCAACCCCCTCTTCTATTTCAATCTTGTAATTGATTGGACCTCACCAAGCCTAGCCAATCACATGCTTTAGTCATATCAAGAAACAAGGGTAGCATTTGGACAAGTGTCCTCCTTTCCCCTTTGAGAGAGACGGCTTGGATAAAGCTAGGATAAAAAAATATATAAACTAAATTCACATTGGACTCCTTTAGAAGCCATCCAATAGGTTTTAGGCACAACATGAGGTCAGCATGTCTAGGTTCTTGACATGTGTCCTTGTTGACTCTTAAGTCTTGGCTTGCCTTGAGAGTGTGTGTGAGTATTCTCTCTTGTTCCTACTTCTAGGGCTCACCCCTCCTTGTGTAGGGATCCCATTTAATTTAAGCACCTTAGCCCTCAAGCATGACAAGCACCTCAAGCACCTTCATCATAAAGCACGACAAGAACCTCAAGTACCTTAGTCTCAGCAAGCATGAAAACCACCTCAAGCACCTTAGTCTTAGCAAGCACGACAAGCACCTCAAGTTTGGGCAAGGTTCCCACTTCAAGGTCATCCCTAGCTTTCCTAAGGTCATAGGCCCAAGGAGTTTTAAAACTAACCTTTGGAGGTATTTAATTAAGCTAACCCTAAGGTCTTTTAAGCTCCACTATCTGGTCATTGCTCTTTGATAGACCATCTCCCTTTTGGAACCGTTGGTACAGCTGAAGATGGTCGACCTATGGAAGTGCAAGACGCCCAAGCATGGCAGTTTTTGATGGGCTTGTGATGCTGAGGTGTTTATGTGTGAGCGTGTGTGGTCGGTGATGCTCAAAGGAGAGCCTGGTAGTAGAGTTTTACAGAAAAGTGTGTGTGTGTGTGTGTGTGAATTTCTGTGTGGTTAGGGGTGCCGAATATTCCCTGGGCTATAGAGAGGCAAGCTTGGAGTGTGTTGGGTTTGTTACCCCTTCCCCCTTTCCATCAGTGGTGCTTCCACGGAGGATCTACTGATTGCTCCTCGGTGAAGTCCTACAGCTTGAAGATGATTGAAGATTGCGGTCCGCTAGTTTTCACTAGCGAGGAAGATGCAGAAGATTGGATATGCGATCTAGATTTGTATATGATGTCACTACAGATGATGACCAATGAAGCAAAGCTTAGAGGTTTGTCACAAGTGATGTAGGGCAAAGCTCAACAATTTGAAGGTTGCCGATAGGCAGTCATGGTCGAGGGTTCGAGCCTGTTTTGTCTGAGATTTCAAGACAGAAGTATCAAAGACTAAATTGGATGGAAGATTCGACCAAGAGGTATGCATGAAGTCAATTCTTGATAAAGAAGTCTCCTATGATGAAGCTTTAAAAGGCTTCGCTAGTAGCAAGTATGAATGTGATGATGAAGATGCTTGGAGTGATTCAAGCTCCAGTTATGTGGAGGATTTTGAGGCTTATGACAAAGATTGGAAAGTCATGCTTGACTTCGCCTACCATGCAGAAGTGCAAGACATTGAAGACCTAGTAAACAAAAGCGATCTACTATCTACATCAAGTTTGAGTGAAGGTGAAGTAGAGGTATGCCAAGATGATTTATCTATGCAAGGGGTGGGGCAACTTTTCCTTGACCAGCATGTCGAGGTGCACTATAGGGTTCCAGAGTTGGTGTGTAGCCGTAAAGAGTGTTGGAGCTATATATGGCTCACTCTACTCAACTTGGTCTCACCTATATATTTGTATCTTGTCCTCAATATGAATCAGTCCTTGGGAGCGTATATGGTGTGTCTCTTGTCTCGTCTCTCTCTTTCTCTCTAAATCTCAACATGGTATCAGAGCGGTAACGATTACGCACCGATTCAATTCATGGTGACAAAACAGTGTGTGTATGCGATTCGCATGTAAGATTCAAAATTGCTACAAATTTTATTTTTGAGCGTTGATTCTTGTTAACTGTGGTTGTTTTTGGTTAAAAAGAAAATGATTAGTGTTTTGTGTGGTGTTTATTGCTAATCAATCTAATCGTTGATTACGTTTTCTTGTTGATGACACCCTGAAATTTATCTCAATTTTTCGGGATGTTCTGCTCAAAATTTGGAGAAACGGGAAAAGCGCAATGGCAATTTTCATCCAAAACTTGTTGGTCTCCTTGAGCTCTTCTATTTGAGTTCTATGTTTGCGTCAATCGGAGTTTGCAGCAAAAAGTTATGCTATTTTTACTGCAATTGAGGTTGACGCAACTTTCTTCGTCCTACTTCTTCGTGAAGTGTCCGAGATCGTTTTTCTTATTTTGGCGTTAACTTTTTCGAGAAGATTTAGCTTTTTGCTATTCGTATTGTGGCCTTCAATCTTGCGTCTCATGCCACTCTATTTTGAGGACTCTTTTATTATTAACGTCTTCTTTACCCTGCCTTTTTTGGGTGATGTCTCTCACATCTTTGGACGTTCCTTGAGCATCCTTCTTACGTTTATTGTTGAGAGAATGCAGTCCTCATATCTCTCTCATTCTCAATTGCGGCCTTCACCATATATGGTGTGTAGATTCTGTGATCTTATCTTATACGTCTTCTCGCAACAAGATATGGCTATGAATATTCTCGTCAATGGCTTTCCTTCTGGCCAGCGTTCAGTTCCTCCTTCCAAGGTCAAGGATTTCCATGCTGGAAAGCAAAGATGTTGTTAATTCTTGAAGGCGATGAACTCTTCGATGTTGTTCTTGGAAATCGTGTTTGTCTGCCTCAGCATGTTGATACGGATAATGATAACGTGCTTATCACTGAAGGACCTATATTTGAAGATTGGAATGTTGCCTATACGGATTGGCAACGACGTGATAAAGCAGCTCGTTGGTATATTCTTTCTGCTCTTACTGATTCCCTTTTGCTTGATATGTATGAACTGCCTACTTCCCACGACGTATGGAAGTACCTTATTACAAACTTTCAGAAGAAATCTGTTACAGAAATACTTTATTTGAGAGGGTTGCTTAACAAGTTACAATATGAAGTTGGTACTGCCATGATGGGACATATTTTCAAATCTATTATTAATCAACTTGCCGCTGTCGGTGATCCTATTCCACAAAAGCAACAGATTACACTTCTCCTTGATACGGTGAAGGACTCTTCTTATGATAATATTGTTACTATTCTCTCTAATAAAGATGGTCTTGATTTCGACCAAGCCTGCATGTCTTTAATTGAATACTCTCAACGTCAAGAACGTCGTAATGCTGGTCACGATACAACTATGATTTCACAAGAGGAGACTGAGTCACAACAGATAGAACGTGCTTTATATGCTCGAAGGCGTCCATTTCAACGAGGAAACCGCAGAGGTGGCCGTCGCGGTAATATTTTCTCTCGTCTCAAATTTCCTAATAAGCAATGTTTTTACTGCAACAGAAATGGCCATACTGAAGATGATTGTTGGGCACGTCAATATGATGAAGAACACAATATTACCACAAAACAACCACGTTTATCTAGAGACTCTTCTTCTTCTTCTTGTGAATATTGTGGACGATCTGATCATCCCACTCATATGTGCTATAAGCGTCGATTCAAAACAGATCGGAATAGAGCATATGCTACTGAACATCGAAACAACATTATACCAGAAACAAGCTGTCCTATGTTCAGTTGCTCCAGACAGAATACTTCATGTACGTGATGGATCACTTTTTATTGTCAATTCTAGTGCTACAGGAAATATGACATATCAGTCTAAGTGGCTCCATAACTATCATCCACTACCATTTCAACGTGTTGTTTATCTTTCTGATGACACTACTTGTCAAGTAAAGGGTATTGGAGACTTATATCTTGGTACATTATCTTCTTCCACTCGAATTTTGCGAGGAGTATTACATGTACCAGATCTTCAACGTAATCTTGTTTCAGTTTCTAGACTTGTTGATCTTGTTCTGTTTGTTGGATTTGATCATACCAAATGCCGAATTGAGAAAGATGGAGAGACTATAGCCACTGCTCCTCGAAACGGTAATTTGTTTGAACTCTCTCTCAACGATGCAGTAGAAAATGTTGTCACTGCTCTAGGTGATCATGATTGGAAAGTATGGCATCACCGTTTTGTTCATGATGATTTCTCAAAACTCCTTGATCTTCAACGTCGTGATCTTGTTCATGGCATGGATCTTAAAGCCCATCCTATATGGAAATTTGTGAATTTTGTGCTCTTGGGAAATACAATTGTAAACCCTTTCCTCTTTCAAATACAACTCATTCTCATGACATATTGGATCTTGTTCATACTGATATATGTGGACCTCTACCTTCTTCGAGATCACAATATCGCTACTTCATTACTTTCATTGATGATTTCTCAAGGTATACGACTGTATTTCTACTTAGAAAAAAATCTGAAGCCTTATCTGTTTTCAAACAATTCCACAAGGCTGTGGAACTTCAAACTGGTCGTCGCCTTAAGAAGCTTCGTAGTGACAATGGAGGCGAATATGTTTCTTAAGAGTTTGTGAGTTACTGTGCTGACAGTGGAATTCATTATGAACACACTATTCTATATTTGCCTCAACAGAACGGCGTTGCTGAACGAAAGAATCGCACTATTCTCAATGTTGTAAGATGTATGCTGATTCATTCTGGCTTGTCTCGTGTTTTCTGGGCTGAAGCTACTTTGACAACAGTATTTATTCAGAATCATCTTCCTACTACTGCACCCTATGGTAAGATACCCATCACAGCATGGAGAGGTGACATTCCTTCTGTATCTCATTTGCGAACCTTTGGATGTATTGCTTATATTCATGTTCCCAAAGAAACATGAACAAAGCTTGATTCTCTTGGTCTTAAAGTTATTTTTATTGGATATTCTGACACTTCCAAAGGCTACAAATTATATGACCCTTCCTCCAATAAAGTAAGTGTGAATTGTGATGCTACTTTTAACGAACAGCTTATGGGAGGCTCATGGTCCATGGATGATTCTGATGATACTAAATCATTGCTTCAGGATTTTCTATTTCTTTCAGAAGATGAAACTCTTCCTATAGAGCAAATTTCCTCTTCACAACCATCTATTCCGAATGTTGCCTCATGGCTCATGTCATGTTTATGATGACGATATTGTTGATAATGCTTTTTCTACTTCTGAAGATCCCGTTACTTATGATGAAGCTATCTCTTCACCACAAAAGGATCAGTGGCAAGAGGCTATGGAAGCAGAGTATGATTCTCTTATCTCTAAAGGTACATGGATACTAACTGAATTACCTCCTGGTTGTACAACTATTAAATGTAAGTGGGTGTATAAGACAAAAGTAAAAGCAGATGTATCTTTTGACAAGTTCAAGGTGCGTTTAGTTGCAAAAGGTTACTCCCAAGTAGCTGATCAGGAGACTTTTTCACCAGTTGTTCGCATTACAAGTGTTCGAGTTTTATTGGCATTTGTTGTTCAATTTGATTTAGAAGCTCATCCAATGGATGTGCGAACTGCTTTTCTTAATGGTGACTTGGAAGAGGAAATTTATATGGAACAACCAGAAGGGTTTGTTATTCCAGGTAAAGAAGACCTTGTTGCTCAACTCCATAAGGCACTATATGGTCTCAAACAAGCTTCGCGAGCCTGGTATACAAAATTTGATCTTTTTCTCACCTCTAAAGGATTCATCTCTTGCTCTTCAGAACCCAACTTATACATAAAACGCCAAGGTAGCAGTTTTGTGATTCTTGCTCTTTATGTGGATGATACCATCCTTGTTTCCAATGATTTGGGATTTCTTCAGCAAGTGAAAAATTTATTGTCTTCTGCATTTGATATGGTGGATCTTGGAGATATTCACTTGTGTCTTGGCATTCAAATCCAACGGAACCGTACAAAAGGTATTTTATTCCTTCGACAGTCAAAGTTTATTGCAGATACTATTCAAAAATTTGGTATGGAATCTGCACATTCAGCCAACACACCTTGTCTTGCGAGCTCTACGAAGAACACTTCTGACAATGGTGGTCAACTTGTCACAAATCAACCTTATGCTTACTTGATTGGATGTCTTCAGTTTGTTGGCCTGAACACTCGTCCTGATATTCTGTTTGCTGCTAATTATCTTGGACAACATCTTGCATGTACTTCTCTTAAGCATTGGTCTGCTGCAAAGCGTGTATTGAAATACTTGAAAGGCACTATAGATTTTGGTTTAGTCTATCGACGACAACTCACATCGAATTATATGCAATCTCTTTCTCTTTTGGGTTACACAGATGCAGACTGGGCAAGCTCACATTTATCTATGCGATCTACTAGTGAAAATTACTTCTTTATAAATGGTTGTCTTGTTTCTTGGACCAGCAAGAAACAACGTTGTGTTGCAGTTTCTACGACTGAGTCAGAATATGTTGCGGCATCACTTGCAGCTCATGAGTTGATTTGGATTCGACAAATGCTGGTTGATATTGGTCACTCTCCTCTTTCTAGCACACCCTTGCGGTGTGACAACCAAAGTGCTATTAGTCTTGCAAAAGACTATGTTCAACATAATAAGTCAAAGCACATTGTTGTCCATTATCATTATGTCAGGTACGAAGTACGCAAAGGAACCATTATGGTTGAACACTGTCCAAGTGACTAGATGATTGCAGACATTTTGACCAAAGGCCTCAACGAGTCACATTTCATCCTCTAGCGCTCGGAGCTTGGAGTTGCTTCGGCCTCACTCTTTCTAGATTAGCTTCTTTGCTATTGTAATAGCTTTGTACATATGACATTGTAATCTTTTAGGTAACATGCACTATGCACACTCCAGATTTTCACATTGTGATCTCTAAGTCACTTGAATATTTGTACATAGATGCACAATTCACTTTCACATCATCACCGCTGGTTCATATTTTCACGTTGTATAGGGGCTTGGGTTTTTCCCTTGAACTCCCCAAGGGTTTTTTCATCCAAAGCTAGAGACCTTTGTTTGAGTGGGGGTGTTGGAGCTATATATGGCTCACTCTACTCAACTTGTTCTCACCTATATATTTGTATCTTGTCCTCAATATGAATCGGTCCTTGGGAGCGTATATGGTGTGTCTCTTGTCTCGTCTCTCTCTTTCTCTCTACATCTCAACAGAGAGATAGCTGCGACAATTGACGTTGTGGAGACAGGTATATGTGCAGCTTGTGAGAGCGGGATCACATGCAAAGAGGAGGGTACTATCAACCTTGTAGGTGATGAAGTGTGGGATCAATTTTTGTCTTTCTTGTCCAGTGATGTGGTGATCGAGTAGGTGTTTGAATAGCAGGTAGCTAAGGCTGATGGTCAAGAGTTGATGGTCAAGCAATCTAGCTCGCTCTCGTGTGAAGTGCACGTTGAAGGGGTAGTAGCCCATGCTCTAGTGGCTAACGAGCGAGTAGGGGCAAAAAACAAGGTGTTGAAGGTATGTGCTACGCTCCTGATGAAGGTGTTATTGCAGGTAGCTTTCTACGAAGCTCTCCACCGTTTGCAAAGCTCTGTGCATGTAGGATCTGTTATGGAGAGCCCTCTAGCAAAGGGATAAATGATTGCATGTGATGCAATTGCTTCAAGTGTGGGTGTATACACTCATTTTGGTTATGAAGTTGGTGTATGGATACAGATTGTTGAAGATCGATGCTATGCCACACTGCATGAGAGGCTTGTTTTTGGGTTTACAGGCACAAAAAAATGGTTGGTTATGCATGTAATGCAGACAGATGGCTATGCTCAATGCCATGTATTTGATCTTGGCGGAGTTTGCGTCATAGTTGGGAGAGCCTATGGCTTTCCATTTGAACCGGGGGGATTCTACAACTGATAAAATCTCTCTCTATCTATCTACTGCTTATGTACATACTAAGTATCAATTTTCTAATATGCACTCATCTCTTCTCTAAATAATTCTATGGTTGAGCATGAATGATCAACGAGGGGTTGGGCAATGATGGTACAGCTGAAGATGGTAGACCTATGGAAGTGGAAGAAGCCCAGGCATGATAGTTTGCAGGAAAATGACAGGGACATTGAGCGAGTGTTTGATACAGCCAGTGATGGGGGCTTTTCACAAGCCAAGCTCCCATACCCCTCTTCTCTCGTCCCCACCCCATGGAAACCTCCTCTTAAGGAGGGAGTGATAAAAGGCATTGGAAAAGTAAGAAAACAAATAAAGTATGATTATGTAAATATATGAGAAAGGTAAAATAGGCCACCTCATGCTTGCGGGGCAGCCCATCCCCACCTTGCCTCCTTTTTCTTCACTGATGCCCCACCGTGTGTCCCTTTTCCTCTCCTCCACTCAAAAGGTCAACCCCCTCTCTCTTCCCCTTGTCCTTTCTCCTTTCTCTCTCCCCTCAAGCTACCCCACCTCTCACCAATAATGCATTATAACTCACCAATAATGCACCCTAACTCACATGCAACTTACCCTATCTTCCAAAATAGTATACCCCACCCCCTCTTTCTCTCTCCTCTCATATCCCATGACCCAAATACCCCCCTCTCTCTCTAAAGGGCGCCATGTCTCTTGTCTTGTAGCTAAAAAACCTCCCCCACACTCACACACACTCAGTTTCACTGAAAAAGGTGCCCACAGACCCATCCCCACCCGCTGGTTACCTGATTTTTCTTGTGTTCACACACATCTGCACACAGATTCACCTCTGAACACACTCCCCTCTCTCCCCTCTTGTAATTACTTTATTCTCCATGTCACCTCTCACTTTTTTCATCAACCCATCTCTCTCTCTTAGTCTCTCTCTCATGAGACTGCTGTTCTGGCACATATACACACAGCCAGACAAGTGGGGCCCACAGTCACATGGCCTATGTAGATAATGATTTCTTCATTTCTAAATTCTAGAATTTCTCCCCCCTCCTCCCCTATATAAAGAGGGGTCACTATCACACTAAACACACACACACCATCACCAAAGAGTACACTATGCACTATGTGTGCCTAGTGCACACACACACACCCACACCATCACCATCACCGCAATCACCATGCTCGTCTTGAGCATGACCTCTACACCCTTGGGCTATTGAATATGAAGGGAAACTAAATGAAGGATGATGGCCGTAACCCTCGTGCGAGTCTTCGCCATCAACTCCCACCTATCCGCCATGTGCTCTACCACGCTCTCCCTTCTCATTCCCCTACCCTATGCTCCCCATTTCATCACCTTATTCTCTAAATAAAGCTTGAGGTTTTGTGAGTATGTTTTCTTGCAATGTTTTGCCCATGTGAGCTGTGCGGAATCGCCACCTAGTCTTGTGTTTGGAGTGAGTTTGTGTATGTGTGAAGGGTGTGCGGATTCGCCATCCTTTTGTGGTGCCTAAGTACTAAGCCGCTATACCCCCTCCCTCTCTCTCTCTCTCTCTCTCTCTCTCTCTCTCTCTCTCTCACTTGATCTCATTTCCTTTCCTCTTCATCATTGCTCCCAAGCATCCATCTCTCTTGGATGAAAACTTTGTTATGGTGGTGTGTTGTTTGCGTCCTAGCCGCTGAAGCTAGGTGGTGCCCCTTGTTTGCTTTACCATGACAGGCTCGAGGCGCGCCATTCGGTCCCCGGTGTTTTAGAGGCCGTCGAGGGTTCGGGGTTCGCTTTGCTCTCGTCACTAGGTGACAGGTACACAGAGATGGATCATTGTCTAGTCGAAACTGCAAGTGTTTTTTGCTAACACAAGTGACAGGAGAAAATGTTGATATCACATAATTGGGAGCGAGACAAGGGATGCTAGATACAGGTGCTATGAGGTTTATGATATGGGATGCGAAGCGAGATGTTTATAGGACACAGAGATTGTTGAAGGCCTGTTTCATACTTGAAGAAGACAAGTCAAAAGCAGATGCATGGAGGTTTGCAAGCAGGCGGTGAGTGGCATAAAATGGTAACCATCTTTTTGCAACATCTTTCAGCCTACTCAACGTCCTCTTCCTCATATGTGTATATATTTTTCTACGCTATTAAGTTATCTAGAGTAAATTCCCCCTCTTCGTTTAACCTTTGTGGCGACACATACATTGTACTCTTCCCAAAAATGTCACCTTAGTCATATATTTATATTACCACCCTTTTCTTTTTTGCTTTGTAAATAAAAGTAAGCATACAATAACCAACTATCTACCCCCAAACTTTCTTACCTATTGTGAATTAGTAGTAGAAAAATAATATATCCATCTTCCATCCCATATAGATAAATTATCATGGAAAATCAACTCTCCACTTGTCTTTACCAAAGATTATGGTCCATCTCTACAAGTCTTCTATGCCCCCTACATAAGTGGCCCAATATCTCTTAAGAATATAAATATAGTTTTTCTCGTTTCAAAAAGACTCAAATTGTATATTCTTTTCACAAGAAAATAATATTGGGCCCTCCTCTATTTGTTTAAGCATCATACCCTTTTGAAAAAGCATGATTCCCCTTGGATGCATACAAGCAAAGGGCCCATACAAGAAGACTTGGAAGCAAAAGGTTCCCTAGCCTAGTGTGGACCTTCCAAACCAAATTCCTTGGTCCATGGGCGTGAAGAATAGTCCAAATTCATATCAAACATGTTGAGAAGGTCAATTTTTCCTTTTGAAGCATGTCATTCCGAGCTACAGGTAAAACGTTATGGTCAAAATAGTGTAAATCTGTCAGATTCGCAGCGAAAGGGAATTGTAAATCAAGTAAATCAAGAGGGTGAGATATTATTTTTCCCCTACTCATCTTCTAGAAGAGCAATGAGTGTTCAAGGTCACTTGCATGTGATGGTACCAACTTAAAGATGCTTTCTAAATGCCAAGACAGACAAGTTGAGATACCCCGCAGGAGCCACCCGTAGGGCCTCATGGTGGGGCCCACCTACATTATGCACCCCTATGGAGCCTTCACGGTCTAAAATGATATTTTTGGTGAATAAATAGTCCCTTTTATGTCCAATATTCAATGAGTGGTCAAAGGACACTTAATTTGGGCTAATCACTCACCCTAATTAAGTGTAGCATAATCCCACTCCTACACAACTATAGATAGCCCCCCTTGGAGAGACTCAAGGACACACACCTATATTTTCAACTTCATGTTGTTTCTTGATCAATAGTAGAGAAAACCCCAACTCTCCCTCTTTCACATCCTCCCTCGTAACCCTCCTCTTTGGAGGAAGTGCAACTCTATCCTCCACTCTTTCTATTCTACAATCTCTTACTCCATCAACCCAATAAATCATTTGTAGCACCTCAATAACTTGTAAATACATCATGATATCTCTCATGGTTATGTTAATGATCATTAAATCATCTTCAAAACTTTCAAGTGTCGCAATTCGTGATGGTTAGCCAGCGTCTGTCCTCCCCTTAAAAGGTGTGCGAGAAATCAAGTAAGTGTTCTATTCTCAATTTACCATTGGTTTGTTTCTCCACACTTATTCAATTGGTCTAAAGAAATTTCTCACTCCAACTCTCTTTTGCTTCATTACATATGCATGTGGCTACCTCTCATGGTGATTTTTATTTGTGTCACGGCATTGCATAGATGGAGATGAGCTCTCTATGCAAAGTGTGTTAGTTTGATGTAAGTGATTCTCTTGTGTGTTTGAGAGGCAAGTCTTGTGCGCATGATTTTTTGATGAGTGCTTGAGAGAGGAGGAGTTTAGATGTATTATGGGTATTCTTATGGGGAGAAGGTGAATGCTATTCCACAAATTGCATATTTCATTTGATGCACGGCATTGGGTTGCATAATCGTTGATGGTGTTTCAAGTGTCCAAAGTGTATATAGAGTAAGGGGGTTTTCAAAGTGTGTTGCTTCAGTGGGTGAGTGCAAGTGTTATTTTGATTGGTTTCCTTCTCCACTCCCAAAAGAAGGTGGTGCCCCAAGTAGTGTGCGTACCTCTTTACGAACATGTTGTGAGGGTAGGCCCATTGGTTTGGGTTTAGAGGCCCCATTTCAAAAAGCTCGCCCTCAGCGGCAAGGTGCTTGGGCACCTTCTTAGTGAAAGGTTCAACAGGTCCTTTGGAGATGTGTATGTTAGATGTGACACGTAATAGGTCAAAGATAGCAGATTGAAGCCCTAAGTGGTGGTGCCATGGTGTATGGAGAACGGATGCTAAAGATGGGCGAGTTCGAAGCTTTTTGCAAGCTTGAAGGTCGGTATTTGGCAACTCTCCCATTGGGTGACATGTCAATCATACCACTCTCGGTGTGGTGCTTTTGGTCCGAGACCTATTATGCCCCAAGTAGTGTGCGTACCTCTTTACAAACATTTTGTGAGGGTAGGCCCATTGGTTTGGGTTTAGAAGCCCCATTTCAAAAAGCTCGCCCTCATAAAGTGGTGCCCCCACTGAGGAACATATTTCGAAGTTACCTTCAAATTTTTTAGTGATGAACAATGGAGTTTCCATCTATCCATTTCATTTTGCACAACACATTAGAGTAAATGTTCACATAGATAGAAAAGTCTTTTTCCAGCAACGCATTGTTTTTATGTTTGGTGCAGAAAGACTTAGAGAAATACTGGCATCAGCCAATCCAATTATACTTCCAATCATCAATTATGAAACTTCTTTTGATGTTCACATTTTCATTTTGTTTTAAAGGCAAGAACAAGGAGTGGTGAAGGGGTGCTCAAGGGCCATATGAAGGAACGAGGTCTTCAAACCAACAACGAGGAGTAGCACATGAATCACGATCAAAACAATGAACCTTTTAAGCCTATTGCTCGACAATCCATTCATATAATCATTGCAACTAAGTTTAGGTTTCAATCTATCATAAGGAGGATATTTGGATCCACTCGCCTCAATGAAATCAATGCTTCAATTAATCCATTTATTCTACCTATGATAAAGTACGAATTAACAATGGATGTGTACATCTTCATTTTAATGTAATCAGATTTATAGTGTCAACAATCTTGTGCGGCCCGTAAGAGAAAAGTTTCTTTTAAAAAAAGAAATTTCAAAAAGTCTAAACGAAATGTCAAGTTATTTTCCCACGTTCTATGCAAGAAGTGGGGAAGATGCGCAAGAGTTTCTTGACAACTTGGAGATGGCACATCTCATATCCGGGAGAGATGAAGAGGAAGTAAAGCTACGAGCCTTCCCGTTGGTTCTAAAAGCAGAAGCTAAAGCATGGTATGAGACCTTGCAACCCCAAATCAAGTCCAACTAGGAGAGACTGAGCAAGCTTCCTCTCCAAGTTCGGGCAAGGTGATACTTCTAAAGGACTATGGAAATGTCTTATTGGACATAAGCAGGTATCACTTGAAGACTTTCCCTCTTATGAAGCAACCTTTGTCAATCTATGGGGTAGGTGGGAGGCTACATTAGAAAATCATGGTGGTGCACCTAAATTTTAAAAAAACGAGAGATTCATGGTTGGCTTGTATCCACTTTTAAAGGCTAAAGTAGAGCTAAAATTCCCATCCACCTTCGAAAAAGCACGTGAGGTAGCCATCATCAAGTTTAGAAAACTACACTTCCAAGCACATAGAGCAAGGGGTTTGAATGAAGTGAGTGAGAGGAGTCTTCACAAACCATGGAAGCACCAATTAGGTCCCCTCTTGCACAATCTTCACAAATAGGAGATAACACTCAACAAGAGGTTTTACAAAGGCTAACTCAACAGCTTGAGAACCTCACTCTGAATCTAGTACAGGGCCTACCTCAACAACGACAACCAAGAGAAGGGAATTGCAATCAACGAAGACAAGCTCAAGAGTTGCGATGTTGGAATTTCAATGAAATGGGCCATGGCATGTACAATTGTCCACATCCAAGGCGACTTCCGGGAGACATATATCCCCCGAGACCGCCTCCTCTCACTGTGCAGCTCAAGGCCCACAAATCCTTCGTCGACCACCACCACCAGCAAATATACCTCCCGTCCCACATGAGGAGGAAGAAAGAGGTGTGAAGGAACAAGAGCACATGATAAGGATGAAGACATGAGAAGTGAAGGAACAAATTCAGCCAGAAGGGACAAGAAGAAGAAGTCAAAGATGGAAGAAGCTGAAAGTAGCAAGAAGAAAAGATCAAGGCGAAGGGAAATTGGTATCAACGACTTCCCATTGGGAAAGGAGCTAGAGCCCTACAACATCCTGGAGGATTTACAAATCCAAAAGCCAAACATTTCATGGCCTCAACTTCTACACCTATCAGCCAAAGTAAGAAGGCAATGGCCAAAGTTGGTAAGTACAAGAATTCCAAAAAAGAAAGCAAATATTTCCATTAAGGCTGTGGCCTCAAAGCTACAACAAGATGTGGAACCCATTGTGGATGCTTACATAAGGGGTAAAAAGGTGTCTAATGTATATGTTGATGGTCGAGCCCAAATGTGTGTGATCACAGAAAAATCAATGAACAGGTTAGGGCTTGAAATTACAAAGTCCTCTAATTGTCAAGCTAGGCTAGCCAACAACTCAAGTGTGAAGTGTTTGGGGATCATTGAAAATGTAAAAGTCTCTGTATGTAACATAGATGCACGAGTGGATATGTATGTCATGCCAGCTAAGGGGGAGGGCTATCTTATCATCCTAGGGAGGCCTTGGCTCATTGCTGTGAATGCAGATCAAAAATGGGGAAGTGGTCGTTTGATTCTTAAGAAGGGTCAACCGGTGGTGTATGATTGGCGAGAAGGAAAGCAACTAGATATCAACTATGAAACCACGGCAGATGAAGAGAGCGAAGAGGAGAGTCCTTACTCAAGTGATGAGGAAGCATCAACCAGTGCATCAACCAGTGAAGAGGAGTCTTCTTTGGAGGTAATGGGAATTTTATTCAACGCCAACACCCAAGATGTTTCTGTAGAAGAAAAGCCAACAGACAATCACACACGAGGGGATGAAAGATGCCACCACCTTGAAGAAGGATTTGAGAAGATGCTTGCAAAAGATCTTACTTGTGAGGAGAAGAGGTCCTACACCAAGATGTTAAGGAGGTATCCCAATTTGTTTATCACTGACTACTCACAAATAAGAGGTGTAGATGTAATAGAGCATCGAATTGAATTGAAACCAGGGACCAAACCCTTGGCTCAAAAGTTAAGGCGACTAGGATCTGTGCAACAAAAGGCTCTCCTACAAGAAGTGAATCGACTCTTGAAGGCTGGCTTCATCTATCCAGTATCCAACTCTGAATGGGTATCACCTATTGTAGTCACTCCCAAGAAGAATGGTAAGTGGAGGGTCTCCGTGGATTACAAACCCCTCAACGCTGCGACAAAGAGGGACCACTTCCCTCTCCCTTTCCAAGATGAAATTTTGAATGAAGTATCAGGTCACGAATGCTACACTGTGTGTGATGGGTATTCAGCATATTTTCAAATTAGAATAGCAGAAGAGGACCAACCAAAAACCACCTTCATCACACCTTAGGGATGTTTTGCATTCAGAGTAATGCCTTTTGGGCTCACCAATGCTCCTAGCACCTTCATGAGATTCACAATATTTGTATTTCAGCCATTCTTTGGAAAATCTATAAGAGTCTTTATGGATGATTTCTGTATTTATAGTTGTAGATCACTTCACTGCCAAATGGTTGAAGAGGGGCTTAAGAGGCTCCATCAATTTGACCCAGAGAAGTGTCATATTGGTGAATCTAAGGTGGTTTTGCTAGGCCATGTGGTTTCTTCACAAGGAATTCAAGTGGATCCCTCTAAAGTAGAGGCCCTTTTGTCATTATCTCCACCAACAACAACTAAGGAGCTAATGACCTTCAACCACAAAGTGAAGTACATGTATCGCTTCATCCATCTCCTAGAAGAAGCCATCGCCCCTTTGCATAGGTTGGCAAGCCAATCTACATTTGAATGGGGGAGGGAACATGCAAAATGTTTTGAGGAAGTGAAGGGCATTCTTAGCTCTCTCCCAATCCTAATGCCAGCAGATCCAAAGGAGACCTACTATGTCACTCCAAGTGTAGGTTTCGAAGCAATTGGTGTTGTTTTGATGCAAAAAGATCCTAAAACATCATACATGAGGCCGATCTATTTTGCAAGCAAGGTGATGACTCCGGTCGAGAAGGGATACACTGAAATGGAGAAAGTGGTCTTTGCAATCTTGTTTGCGGTAAGGAAGTTTTGATCGTATCTTCTCCCTGTCCCATTTGTTTTTCTCACCTTAGAGCACAATCTACCATATGTAGTACAACACATGAGCCTCTCATCTAGAATAGCAAAGTGGGTGCTTGAACTCCAAGAATTTGAATACACTTTCCTTGTAGAAGATAGCACAAGAGTAGGACTTGCAGACATTCTCACCTACAAAGTGAGAGAAAGGGAAGGATCACGACTACAAAGAGAGGAAGGCTCAAAACAGTTCAAAGTGAAGGAGATTGATAATGCCCATACTTTATGCTTTGACGGAGCTTATCAACGCCAACAAGACAAAGCAGCAGGGGGGATCATCATTTTGAACCCACAAAAGGAGGTAATGGTTAGAAAAGGTATCATTCTACCCAATGTTCACTCTAACAATGAGGCTGAGCATGCTGCTCTAACCCTTGGGTTAGAAGAATGCAAAGAATTAGGCATACAAAGACTTATTATAAAAGGCGATTCTTTGCTAGTGGTCACGCAAATCCAAGGGACTTGGAGGTGCAAGAATCGTACATTGTTTGAGTGGCTTAGTAGTGTAAGGGCTTTGATGAAGGGTTTTAAAGCAACACAGGTACAACACATTGTGAAAACTCATAACAAGGAAGCAGACATACTCGCAAATGAAAAGCTTCAAATGGCGGTAGGATGTGTGAGACTATATAAACCCAAATATCAAGGTCAAGAGGAGCTAAAAGACATTATCTTCTTTCTACAAGCAGGTGAGTGTCCCAAACACTTGGACAAGGTGCAAAGACATAGACTAGTTAAGAAGGCCACACCTTACCAGTTGATCGGGGATGATTTATATCACAAAGGGAAAGATTTGGTCTTGAGGAGAGTACCAGGTGTGCAAGAGATAGAGAAAATTATTCTTTCATGTCATGATGATGTTTGTGGTGGTCACTTTTCTCAAGATATTACAAGTAGGAAGATTTTACAAGCAGGTTTTATTTGGCCGAGCTTACATCATGATGTCCAATATTGGTGTAAGGCATGTAAGCCATGCCAAATTGCTGGGGATAGATGACTAACGTATGAGCCTCGAGTCCCAATAATATCTTATGGCCCTTTTGAAAAGTGGGGTGTGGATGCAATAGGTCCCCTACCTCGTACTTCTACAGGGAAGGTTTTCATCATCATGGGTGTTGACTACATGACACGATGGGCGGAAGCAACAAGCACAACCCGAATCACAGCTGAAGAGGTATCAAAGTTTATTTTTGACCATATTTGTAGTAGGTTTGGAACACCCCTAGAAATCTTATCAGATCGAGGCCCGGGTTTTAGGGCTGACCTTCTGAATGATCTCTTGAGGAGGTTAAAAGTGAAACACCTGCATTCCACACCCTACTATCCTCAATGCAATGGATTGGTGGAAAAAGTGAATGTAATGATATGTAAGATCATTTCTAAGCAGGTTGTGGACCGGCCTAATGATTGGGATCGCCATTTGACGGCTGCTCTTTGGGCGTATAGAACATCTTTCAAGGTATCTACCCAATTCACCCCTTTTCATCTAGTTTATGGACAGGAGGCACTTCTCCCCATTGAGGTAGAGCTCTCAAGCTTGCGCGTTCTTGCAAGAGTGGCAAAAAACCCAAAAGAGGTTCTACATGAAAGGATCTTAGATCTCCAACGACTTGAGCTAGATAGAGAAGAGTCCATTGATCACTACATCACCAAAGCGACAAGGCAAAGGGACAAAATCAACAAGAAGCTCAAGGGGAAAGGATTGAAGGAAGGTATGTTGGTTCTTCGCTATGATAACCGACTTGATACTCGACTTGACAAAATGTTTTTTCAAAGATGGGAGGGACCTTTCATGATAAAAACAAAGTTTGGGAATGGTAGTTACAGATTAGCAGATTGATCAGGAAAACTCCACAAGACCAGAGTCAATGGATGGAGATTAAAGCCCTACTTTCAACGTATCAATCCGTTGATAGGAAGTCATCTACCTACATCGTTTAAGCTCCAAATTGGCATGACTGCCTTCGGCTTGGCAAATGCTCCACCTATTTTTAAAGCTTTGATGTGCAAAGAAGATCCAGCCTTGGAAACTGAGCATATCCAAGGCAACCCTCCCATCTCCGATTTATGGGATTGAGGTAATGAAAAGCATGTCTAATGGAGTAAAAGAGTGCATGACACTCCTCCTATTGAAAAAAAAAAAAAAAAGTGGAAAAGAAAAAATGACAAAAAAAAGAGAAAAAAAAAACAAGAAAAAGAAGCAACACCGTCCTCCTAAAGATATGAATATCTCTAGGCTTGGGGGAGGGCTAATATGAGTGGCATAAAATGGTAACCATATTTTTGCAACATTTTTCAGCCTACTCAACGTCCTCTTTCTCATATGTGTATATATTTTTCTACGCTATTAAGTTATCTAGAGTAAATTCCCCCTCTTCGTTTAACCTTTGTGGCGACACATACATTGTACTCTTCCCAAAAATGTCACCTTAGTCATATATTTATATTACCACCCTTTTCTTTTTTGCTTTGTAAATAAAAGTAAGCATACAATAACCAACTATCTACCCCCAAACTTTCTTACCTATTGTGAATTAGTAGTAGAAAAATAATATATCCATCTTCCATCCCATATAGATAAATTATCATGGAAAATCAACTCTCCACTTGTCTTTACCAAAGATTATGGTCCATCTCTACAAGTCTTCTATGCCCCCTACATAAGTGGCCCAATATCTCTTAAGAATATAAATATAGTTTTTCTCGTTTCAAAAAGACTCAAATTGTATATTCTTTTCACAAGAAAATAATATTGGGCCCTCCTCTATTTGTTTAAGCATCATACCCTTTTGAAAAAGCATGATTCCCCTTGGATGCATACAAGCAAAGGGCCCATACAAGAAGACTTGGAAGCAAAAGGTTCCCTAGCCTAGTGTGGACCTTCCAAACCAAATTCCTTGGTCCATGGGCGTGAAGAATAGTCCAAATTCATATCAAACATGTTGAGAAGGTCAATTTTTCCTTTTGAAGCATGTCATTCCGAGCTACAGGTAAAACGTTATGGTCAAAATAGTGTAAATCTGTCAGATTCGCAGCGAAAGGGAATTGTAAATCAAGTAAATCAAGAGGGTGAGATATTATTTTTTCCCTACTCATCTTCTAGAAGAGCAATGAGTGTTCAAGGTCACTTGCATGTGATGGTACCAACTTAAAGATGCTTTCTAAATGCCAAGACAGACAAGTTGAGATACCCCGCAGGAGCCACCCGTAGGGCCTCATGGTGGGGCCCACCTACATTATGCACCCCTATGGAGCCTTCACGGTCTAAAATGATATTTTTGGTGAATAAATAGTATCTTTTATGTACAATATTCAATGAGTGGTCAAAGAACACTTAATTTGGGCTAATCACTCACCTTAATTAAGTGTAGCATAATCCCACTCCTACACAACTATAAATAGCCCCCCTTGGAGAGACTCAAGGACACACACCTATATTTTCAACTTCATGTTGATTCTTGATCAATAGTAGAGAAAACCCCAACTCTCCCTCTTTCACATCCTCCCTCGTAACCCTCCTCTTTGGAGGAAGTGCAACTCTATCCTCCACTCTTTCTATTCTACAATCTCTTACTCCATCAACCCAATAAATCATTTGTAGCACCTCAATAACTTGTAAATACATCATGATCTCTCTCATGGTTATGTTAATGATCATTAAATCATCTTCAAAACTTTCAAGTGTCGCAATTCGTGATGGTTAGCCAGCGTCTGTCCTCCCCTTAAAAGGTGTGCGAGAAATCAAGTAAGTGTTCTATTCTCAATTTACCATTGGTTTGTTTCTCCACACTTATTCAATTGGTCTAAATAAATTTCTCACTCCAACTCTCTTTTGTTTCATTACATATGCATGTGGCTACCTCTCATGGTGATTTTTATTTGTGTCACGGCATTGCATAGATGGAGATGAGCTCTCTATGCAAAGTGTGTTAGTTTGATGTAAGTGATTCTCTTGTGTGTTTGAGAGGCAAGTCTTGTGCGCATGATTTTTTGATGAGTGCTTGAGAGAGGAGGAGTTTAGATGTATTATGGGTATTCTTATGGGGAGAAGGTGAATGCTATTCCACAAATTGCATATTTCATTTGATGCACGGCATTGGGTTGCATAATCGTTGATGGTGTTTCAAGTGTCCAAAGTGTATATAGAGTAAGGGGGTTTTCAAAGTGTGTTGCTTCAGTGGGTGAGTGCAAGTGTTATTTTGATTGGTTTCCTTCTCCACTCCCAAAAGAAGGTGGTGCCCCAAGTAGTGTGCGTACCTCTTTACGAACATGTTGTGAGGGTAGGCCCATTGGTTTGGGTTTAGAGGCCCCATTTCAAAAAGCTCGCCCTCAGCGGCAAGGTGCTTGGGCACCTTCTTAGTGAAAGGTTCAACAGGTCCTTTGGAAATGTGTATGTTAGATGTGACACATAACAGGTCAAAGATAGCAGATTGAAGCCCTAAGTGGTGGTGCCATGGTGTATGGAGAACGGATGCTAAAGATGGGCAAGTTCGAAGCTTTTTGCAAGCTTGAAGGTCGGTATTTGGCAACTCTCCCATTGGGTGACATGTCAATCATACCACTCTCGGTGTGGTGCTTTTGGTCCGAGACCTATTATGCAAAAAACTGGATCCGATTGCCGGCCATGGACCATGGACAATACAAGAGAAGGTTTTTTTACGAGCATCATGTGGTGTACAGTTGATTGTGGAGGAAGGAGAAGTTTTCTTCACCATGATGAAGAGTGTATGTTGGAGAGCAATGCAAAAGGAAGCTGCACACAAGTGTTTTCAAGTCGACCATCGTTGGCGTGTGCAAGGGGGTCAAACCCGAAGCTTTAACTTGGAAAAAAAATCGTTGCATGAGGGGTTACACCACTCCAGATAACAGGAAAGGAGGCCGAGCATGGAAAGGGTGGCCGTTTGCCCGGCATGCGAGAGGAGAGTGGCGCCATCTGGATGGGAAGGAGGGGCGCTATCTGTGAGGTTGCAAGGCGGCATGAGAAGTGTAGCATTGGCGAGATACCATCGACAGGAGGCCGGGAGAGGGAGGCAGAGAGGACTGAAGAAGGCGAGGGCTGCAACCCATAAAACGAAGGAGTTGGAGGGTGGTGGGTCTGCGGCAGGGCAGCGCCACAGGAGGGTTGAGAGAGCCGGATACAGGTGAGCTCAGGGACGTGACCGAGGCGGGCTTGAGTTCTCAGGGAAAAGGATGGGCCTTTGAGGGCTGAGAAGTCCGCCTGCTGCAGAGAGAGCTGGAGAACGGCATGTCGAGCAAGGCCATGTACGAGGAGAAGGGGATGATTAGAGGGGGCTGAGGTTGGAGCATGCCAAAGATAGACAGAGGTGGCGCTGCAGGTTGGGACTATAGAACACGGCCGACTGCCGCAGACAAGGGCATTAAAGAGTAACAAGGGCCATGGGCTGAGGGCCGCCAGTGATGGGGGGCTCGTGGTACACAGGAGGACCTGGGAGCAGGTTTTGAAGGCAAGGAGTTGCCAATTAGGAGGGATGCTTGCAGGTTGACAAGTGACGAGAGAGGGAAAGCTGAGAGAGAGAGCCGCGGAACAGGGGAGCAGGTTCAAAGGTTATTGGGGAGGTGTTGAAGGGCACATCCAGCAAGGGGACGGACCATTGGCATGTACAATCGGGGAGGGCCCTTGGTTGAGCCAGGTAAGAGGGCAGCATGAACTGATGTGAGGACTGTAGGGAGGAGCGCCATTGCTGAGACTAGGGAAAATTGGTCGTGAGCAAGGCTATGGAGTAGAAGGGATGAATGTGTTGCTTTGAGAGTGCATAAAAGGGAAATGTCCAAGGCCGCCATAAATGGAGGGGATTGGAGCAGTAGAAAGGTTGCGGGCTATTGCAGTCAGGAAGGTGAGAGGGATGCCGTCAGTTGGGGAGTGTCGGGATCTGAGGGCCGAGAATGACAAGCCGAGGGACAGATTCTGGAGTCAAAGCTGCCTTGAGAAAGCTTTGAAGGAGATCGCCAATGCAAGGAGGATCAAGTTGTACGAAGCATCATGTTCTGAAGCCGACAAATGTTGAGTCCGCCATCATTGTATTGGATTGGGTTTATGTGCTGCATAGTTGGTTTGTGGTTTTTTGTCGAGTTTGCCATCAATCTTATTTGCGTCTTGTCTTTTGCCATATGCCCGTGGTAGTGTTGGCTCCGGGATTGTGTGTGTGTGAGCGGAGAGGGAGGTAGTGAGATTGTACAGGCAAATTGTATATATGGTCGAGGTGTGTGTCACCTCTCTGTGTGAGTGCGTTTACAGATTGGGGAGTTATATGCATCAATTGATGTCGGGATATGATGGCGTTTTTGATGGGTTTGTGATGCTGAGGTGTTTATGTGTGAGCGTGTGTGGTCGGTGATGCTCAAAGGAGAGCCTGGTAGTAGAGAAGAGTGTGTGTGTGTGTGTGTGAATTTCTGTGTGGTTAGGGGTGCTAGATATTCCCTGGGCTATAGAGAGGCAAGCTTGGAGTGTGATGGGTTTGTTCCCCTTTCCCCTTTCCACCGTTGCCTTCTCTCCTATTGGTCTCGTGATGAGATAGATCTAAAACCACATGTCTATTATAACTCTTGTTCCCGTATATTTTTCCACATTAAATGATTAGTTCAATATGAGGATCATTTGGGTTAGCTATATATAGATTTTATGACATCTGGCACACTTATGTACTATCATCAATGATAATAGTATTTTGGGGCCCGTAATCCAGATTATTCTTCCAAAAGAGCTTTAAATTCTTGAACACAAATTTTCCACTTCAGGCCAGTGCAATGGAAGTGCAATGGAACTGTGCAAAAACACCTACCAACCTTGACTTCTGCTCTTTGAATACACTCTCTAGAATTGCATTCACCTTACCCGGCATGCTGGTGCTCCATATAAAAACGTGGAAAAATCAGAGACACCAATCCAAAAATTTGTGGCTATCTCTGCGGCAAAGCACTATCCGTGGAGCATCACATTTGCATATGCAAGGGGATTTTTGCCATACTGGCCCTCTACATCATTGACCAGTAGGCCATTCAAATCAAGTATGACATCTCGCTTATCGTCTTCCAGAAGCTTTGGCACCCATGGGTATGGTAGAGGATACCACTCATCATTATAACCTCCCGAGAAGGATAAACATAACTCAAGTACTCCAAAAAATTTGAGAGTCAAAGATTGTAGCGGTTTAGCGCCCCTCTGCACAACATCATCAAATCAAACCAAAATTGAGTTACACACACTCAAACCAATGAAATTAGTAGTGATATTACTCTATTCTAAACATCCTATACTCACTAACTTAGGTTATTGATCCCCGGCAACGGCCCCAAATGTTGGGGGTAATCATAGCATAGCCTAATCAATCGAAGACCAACAAAATTATCAATCCTGGGATCGGCAACACGGCTAGGGCATGGAAGCACGAGCATTGGATGTATTGAATGAGAGGATTTAAGAGTATGCTCATACAATGCAATAGAGTTTAGTCATTAATCACTAACTCTAATCACATCATCAATCAAGCATCACCTACACACATTAAGCCCACCAAAGTCCGAATTACCATAAACTAGAATCTCTAAGCACACTTTTGATAAGCACACACTAATTGCGTTGGTACTGTTGGCCTCTCTAATCACCACATGCCAATCAAGGCACTTCATCAAAAGCTACACACACAAGGCGATAAAACCCACGCACAAGCAAACAATAGGTCACATCTACTAATTACAAGATTAAGAACCAAATATAATCAACTTAATTAGAGATGTTAATTATTGCAAAGTGAATGCTCATAGAAGGATAGGAGTGGTTAATAAGTAAGACGTCATCACACACACTCAAATCTAGAATAACGAGAAAGGTGAAACTACTTCATGACATAATGGAGTACAGAAGTAGACTAATGAAGAAAGTAGAGACTAGATTAAGAATGCTTCTCTAATGATAATGGATTAGCACTAGCCTCTTAAGCATGGGCATTAGCTCAAGGCTAGGCCATCCATAGAGTGAACGCTCAAGAGAGAGAGAGAGAGAGAGAGAGAGAAAGCTCTCAAAAGTGGATCCTCAAGAGTGGATACTCAACAATGAATCCTCCTTGCATAAAGGCTTGCTCCACAATCCCTTCTACTATGGGTTTAAGTTTGAGCCCTCTAGCTAGAATATACAACTTTGGAACTTCGAATGAGCTCAAGACCTTATAGAATGTGAGTCACATGCATAGCAAATCTCCCGCTTGATGCATAATTGGTGTAGCCCGTGTTAGCCGCTACTAATAGGGCGCCATGGTCTGATCGCATGGCTGTCAACATGAAGTTATCTGAAAGGAGAATCTACTTCACCTACAGGGAAAAGAACATGTATATAGATACTAATGAGTCTGGTCATACTATACCACTTGTAAATTCACCAGCTTTTGATAAGTCAATGAAAAGCTTGACTTTTGCCTACATGATATTTGTCAAAGAATCTACTAATGATGCTAATGGTTTATCAAATGAAAATAGTAGGAATCAAGAAGAGTTAGACTTGTCTAACTTTCTAAAATGATTCCAAGATGTGGTCATCGATGATATCCCTATGGACTTACCTCCAAAACGAGGGGATGATGATCATCGTATTGAGTTCCGATCAGGAAGCTCACTGCCTAACAAGCCTCCCTATCAAGTTTCCCAAGCTCAATAAGAGGAGATTATGAGGCAAGTACAAGAATTGGTAGATAAAGGGATGGTGAGGCCTAGCTCGTCTCCCTTTGGTCTCTACTCCTTTTAGTGCAAAAGAAAGATGGTACATACCGCATGTGTGTGGACTATCGTGGACTAAACCATATCACTATCAAAAACATATTTCCCATACCTCGGGTAGAAGGTCTGTTTGATAATCTACAAGTCTCTACCTACTTAAATAGGGTTGACCTTAAAAGTGGCTATCATCAAATAAGGATAGTGGAGGAAGATATCCTAAAGACCGCGTTTCGTAGAACATTTGGTCTTTATGAATATCTAGTCATGCATTTTGGTTTGACCAATGCACCTGCCACATTCAATCATTTCATGGAGAAAATATTTAGACCCTATCGCAAGTTCACTAGAGTGTTCTTTGATGATATCATCATCTACTCCAAGTCCTTGCAGGAACACACGCAACATCTCCAAGTGATTTTGCAAGCATTGAGGAAGAACAAGCTTTTTCTCAAAAAAAAAAAAAGCAAAATTTTCCTTCAAGAGATTCAACACTTAGGTCATATTATCTCTCAAGGTGGTATCCGTATGGATCCATCGCAAAGCATGGCCTAAGCCAAGGAATCTACATGAGCTAAGAAGCTTTATTAGTATGTGTGCATACTATAGATGCTTCATAGCAAAAAAAATTAATAGCAAGACCATTACCTGACTTAATAAAGAAGAACGTTAAGTATTCATGGACTGCTAAGGAGCAAAAAGATTTTGACAAGCTCAAAGAGAAGCTTACCTCTCATCCAGTCCTCATGCTTTCGGATCTCTCAAAGCCATTTGAGGTCCAATGTGATGCTTGTGGTGATTGCCTTGGAGCAGTCTTGCTTCAAGAAGGGCATGCCATATGCTCGGGGGGTTCACTATGCGTAACACTACCATATCACGTGCGTTCAAGACATGTTTGTAAAACCCCTTATCTATAAATTTTGTTAAGGATATAATGTACCCTTTTCTTTTAAAATCTAGCTATAAGTTTTTTTCAAATTTGAAAAAATAATATCCTTCTGTATATATATTTCTATAAGTTTCAAGAATATTAAATACCCTTCTGTTGAACTCACGTGATAGGTTACATTTTTCTTAGGTGACCTCCTCGGGGCCATATGATATGAGAGCCGAAGGCTCAATATGGATGAGCAGGACTTGGGCATTTATGAGAAAGAGCTTTTAGCTCTTCTACATGCTCTAGACACATGGAAGATCTATTTATTGGGGATTCCATTCAGTTTACGAACAGACCATCAAAGTCTCAAGTACTTCATGATGCAAACAAAGCTTTCAGACAAACAAATAAAGTAGGAAAATTTTCTTTTTCAATATAATTTTCATATTGCTTACATTGCTGGTAATCACAATCAAGTGACCGATATTGCACTATCATGACGACCAAAAGTTAATGCTGTGTTTATAGCAACTCAGAATGATATATCTTCTATCATAAATGAGTATGCTACTGATAGCCGTTTTTCGGCTCTTTGTAATTGCAACAGTGAGTTACCTCACCCTACCAAAATCACCCAAACACTATGGCTATCCCTACCATTTCACTGTACATAGGCGTGCGTGAGTCACGGGACTTTTTCCATATCTTCTTAAAAAAACCCTCAATTAGCTAGTCATTGGGCTAGTTGAGCCAAAAAAATAAAAATAAATAAAAAATATAAGTATATTATGGCCCATGCGTATGTAAATATTTCTTTGTATATAGGGCCTAAATAAAAGTTTTTTTCATAATTATTTTGGTATTTATTTAAATATTTCTACCTAGGTGTGTGTTATTTATGCTCTGTATATTGCCTCACCATTACCACAATTTTTTCTTACCATTTTTCATACTCTTTATTCCATATAGAAATATTTTCATGTAAGCTTCTCTTATATTTGGTGTAACTCCACCCCAACAAAAATCCAAAAAAATTAGTTTTATTTATGTGTATATTTTTTCACTATTGTGATTTTTCCCTTCCTACATCTATTTTGTTTTTTTTTCTAAAAAATTAGAACACCAAAAATATTTATCTTTTTATGGTAGCCTCGTAATGAGAGAGATTTCTTTTGACCCCTTTATATTTTTTCCACTTATATTATTTATATTTGACATGTACATATTTTTTAGACCCCTCAATATTTGATTTTCTTAAGTGTACTATTCACTTATATCATAATCTCAACAATATCTTCAATTATAGACCTACCAAATAAGGTCAAGGGTAGGAGGCATGCATACATGCACTATGGAGGGCTCACTCTTGGAGGTATTCAAAAGAATCATCCAAAGAAGGACCCCACAAGGACCTTGTGCAGTGGAAAAAAACGGTCGGTTTTGCTGAATTTTTAAAGTTCACTTGGTCTCCGAATTTGAAAAGGTGATACAAACAAAAGTTGTAGCTCGTGGGCTGAACTTTTGCCTCAAATTTCTTCATATTTTTTTGAGCTACGAGCTATGAGCTATGATTTTATTAGTGGACCCCAATTTTCCCATGCTATGCAGCCACACTCTCTCTTCCACTTTATCATTTTCCTCTTTCACACACACTTCTCCACTCATCATCCCCACCTCTCTCACCACTCCTCTCTGCACCCTACTCACCTTCTCCTCAACCTTGAAGAATAAGAGAAACCATGGTGAACTCATACCTCCCACACACAATTCCATTCCAAAATTGACCACCTAGTCTCATTTTTCCTCCTCCATTTTACCCATATCTATCAAAAAAACCACAAAATTCAGCCTCTTCTCTTAAAAGACAGCATCATGGTGGTTGATTACTCAGCTTCAATTACCTTGTCTCTCAAGGAAAGTCAAGAGTGGAGAAAAAATGTACCATCAAAGCTAGTGGACCATCAACAAGCGTCAAAATTGGCCCTACTCAAGACGCTTGGAGCATCAACCTTGTAAGAAATCCACCTTTTCTTACCTCTTAAGATTTTTTCTTCCTTATTTGTATCCTACATGGATACTCCCATTGTAAATATCCAATTCCATTTGTAAATTAATACTAACTCTACTAACACTAACCCACTATGAAAAGTCCTATCACCTCCATTTCTCTCCTATCTCTTTCCCCACCAACTTCTTGATAATTCCAAGCAAAAGAAATTATATAAATGGCTGAAAATCTAACCCAACCATGGTTAGAGGAGTAACCCTATCCTTCAAAATTGCTATAAAAGGAGGGTGTGGCTAGCACAAAAGGGGGGAGCCATAAGCAAGAGCACTATGCTATAGCTTGAGAAGCCAAGCTCAACCTCTCTAGAAGGAGCTCTTGAGTGGAAGCTCATTGTCTTATGCATGTGTATGTGTGGAAATAGGGGATTAGCAAGGGAACTCTATGCCATTGTAAGAGAGAGAGAGTGATCATTCAATTGAGAGTAGGAAATCTATCATTTCTCCTACTAGTGTAAGCCCAACATTTGCTGAATCAAGGAGGGTGGATTTGGACTAAGCTTGGATACTTTGTCTCCCTTCCAACGTGAAGTAATGGACAACAATGATGCGTAGGTGTCTTGGTGTTTTTTGTTAAGTTCTTGATAGCTTGTCTCTGGTGTTGTCATCAATCTAGCCATAAATCCCACATACTGTAAGAGGGCGACAGGGTGGAGAGGACTCCCCTGGCTTTAAGACAGTGATTGGGGTGGCTTTTCTTGTGATGTGTTGTGGTGAAATTTACGCAAGCTGTGTTGAACAAATACTAATCTCACTTTGATTTGTCATGACAGATTTGTAAGAAGGTATTAATGCAACAAGCACCCCCTCCCCCTTTCTCTCTCTTTCTTAAATATATAGTTGTGTTTGCTTGATAATTGCCGATACATTTCAAAGCAGCCCGAGCACTATCTCTCTCCCTCTCTCTCTCTCTCTCTCGTGTTTTAGTGTGTGAGAGTGTTCCATTGGTGTTAGGGTTAGTGTAAATTCCTTGCTTGTTTGTGGGTTGCTCTAACGATTCTCCTCTTTTGCGTCCTAGTTCGCTCTTAAACTAGGTGGTTCCCCTTGTGTAGTTGGGATTTGGCTGTGGGTTTGTTGTTTTGGTTTGTGTTGTGTTGTGCCCCAGCCCCATTGAGCAGCACGGGAGCCTTGAAGGGTGTCTAGAGGTTGCTCTTCTTGTTGCCCGCCCCGGACCGCCTCAAATTGGTGCCCCCACGAAGGACAGGCTTGTGTATGTTTTGTGAAGGCTCAACCTTTAGCATAATCAAGTAGCTTGCATGAATCACGAGAATTTGTATGATCCCTTCATTCCCATTGCAAGGCAAAGGTACACATAATTGTTAGTACTAAGTTGCAATTTCAACGTGTCATTCGTAGAATTTTAGGTCCTCTTAGGTTGGCCGAGATAAACGCTTCAGTAAATCCTTTTATTTTGCCTCTTATTAGGTACGACCTTAGTTTGGACGTCTATATTTTTGTTTTGTTTTAAGCATTAGGTCATGCATAGACCATGGATAATGGCCCAGGAATAGAGGTTTTCCCCTTCCATTTCACTCCACACATTAGAAAAAACATTGCAATTAGTAGGAAAATCCATTTTTAACAACGTATGGTGTTCATGTTTGGTGCCCAAAGAGTAGGAGAAATTCTTGCATCACCAAACCCTGTCATTTTACCTCTCATCAACTACCACACTTCTTTTGATGTACATGTGTTCATTTTATTTTAAAATGAAGTGCAGCTCGGCAAAATAGTGTGTATGTTTGTTTTTTCTTTGTCCAAGTTGTTACAAGAAACAAAAAAACGATCATTTGTTCTAACTGGGAATGTGTGTGCAGTGAAAGTTCAATCCTTAGAGATCTAGCTCTATTACCAATTGAGTTGCAGGAGCAAGTAGTAAGGTGTCTCCCTCATAACAAGAGGGTGGTGAAGTTAAGACGGAAGGTCCTACGCGTGGATTCCATTTTCCTCTTGTTGTTGGGCACTAAGGAAGACCGCACATTCATCCAACTAGTGTGTGCCCTAAGATTGGTAAATAGAGTGAAATTTGGCGTTTGGCGAGTGCATTTCACCATTGAGGAAGACTCTTCAGGAAACTTGCGGCCAGAGTTCATGCTTCATAGACTCACATTTGGTGAATTTTTTGCTCATTTGCGTCTTATTAATAGTCTTCCTTTTTCTTTCAACAAAGGAGATAGGGAGCTATTCAGAGCTTGTCTTAATAAAGAGAGCATAGAGAAGATTGCAAATTTGTATAAATTCTCATCCTTCTCTACTTTCTATGACACTTTGTTCATCGAGACATTGTAAATCTCTTTATGCTTTTGAATGATTTAACCATAATCCTAAGGAGTTTTTGTCCAGGAATTTTGTAGCACAAGTGGAGTCTTTAAATCTTGCAAACTTGATTGGACTTGATGAGGATGTTCTTTATGAAATTGTGAGAAGGTTGCCTCACTCCGACTGTGTGGAACTCGAAGGAAAGGAGCTCCTAGTCAATTGCTACTTTCTCACGGCCTTCGATGAGCATGAAGATCTAGTTTTTATACAAACCGCTTGTGCGTTGGGAATTGTAGAACAAGTGCAATTTATCACTTGGGACGTGGTTGCTCTTTTGGATCCAGAAAATGAAGTTCTAGAGATTTCTGTTTATCGCCTTAGCTTTGAAGAATTTCAACCCTTCTTAGAGCTCATCAATAGTCTACCTTTTTGTTTTGATCAAACAAATCGAGACCTTATTGAAGCTTGGATAGCTGAAGAAGAAAACCTAGAGTGGTATTTTCTTACTTCTTCATTTGCAGGCGAGTGGTTCTAAATCTCTATTGTATCCCTTATTGTAACTCGTGTTGTAATCTTTCATAATAATGGAGAGCCAACGCCAAATGTCTGGATATCCTCTTTTCTTTGGAGAGCCTGGAGAGGATGCAGAATTATTTTTAGCAAATTTCAAGATGTCTTGCCGTATCAAGAGGATAGTAACCGATCAAGAACGTGTAGAAATGTTTGAGGTGGTCCTTAGGAAAGATGCTAGTACTTTGTTTGACTCTTTGCCTGAGGAAGTTAAGGGGACTTACACAGAAGTTTTGAATCGTTTTAAGAGATACGTCTTTGATCCCCAAAACACTCAAAAACTATGGCAAGACATTGTTTCTCATAAGCAAAAAGACTTAGATGACTACTACTTCTACAAGCAAGAGTTTCTACGTCTTTGGGCTCTATGGATACGAAATGTTGCTAACCCTGGTGATGGTGCAGAATTTTTAAAGAAGGAGAGGTTCATAGCCGGACTCTTTCCTGACCTTAAGGTAAAAGTTGAGGCGGGTGCACCTACTACTTTTGATATAGCTGAAACTAGGGCTGCTGAGAAGTATATGAAGCTCAAGTGCTTAAGGGGAGAGGTTCCAATAGAAGGTCTTAGACCCAAAGGTAAGTCACAAGCATCAACATCTAGGGAGCTTCCTGAGGTAACGGCTGAAGTGATTGAGAAGTTAAATGAATCTTTAAGCAGCCTCTCAATTCACCTTGCACAAGCTGTAGGTCCAAAGGGACAAGCAAAGAAGTCAGAAGAGAGAGAGCCACGAACTAGGAGAGTCTTGCAATGTTGGAATTGCGGAGAGTCTGAATGGGATGTATAATTGTCCTTGGCCCCGTGGAGAGCCAGGGAGACCTAGCTTGAATTACCCAGTGATGAATGCAGGAGAAGGAGCTGGTCAACAACCAAGGCTTCTACAAAGGCCAAATGGACCAAGACCACCTCCACAAGGGGTAGAAGGAGTTCCACCTTTGCCAGATCCAAATGTGCATGTGGTAGAGGTGACAAATTCAAATGAGTTTGACATGGAAGCCAATGGCATTAAGCGTGGCCGAGGAAAAGGTAAAGAGAAAGAGGGTGTCCCATCACAGAGTGACCATGGACAAGGCAAGAAGGCAAAGGAGACCAAGGAAGCTAAGAGGACTCGACGTCGTATCAATCTCCAAGACTTCCCTCTTGGACATGGTATGGCTCCATACAACCTGTTGGAAGACATGTGAGGTAAGGGTCCTGATATCTCATGGCCTCAGTTTCTTGCATTATGCCCACAAGTTAGGAGGGATTTAACAAAGGCAGTTAGCACTAGGGGAAAGATAAAAGAGAGTTTTCCTGTTGTAAAAATTGCACATGCTGAAATGAACGAGGATATTACACCTGTGCTAGATTGTTACATAAAAGGAAGATTGGTTAGGAAAGGTCTAGTGGATGGGGGTGCACAAATTTGCATCATGACAGAAGGGCTCATGCAAAGACTAGGCATGCACATCCATGAGACACCTGAAATCAAAGTGAAAATGGCAAACAATAGCAAGGCTAGGTGTGTAGGCATTTGTAAAAATGTTTTTGTGGAGGCCTTTGGCATTAAGAAGGCAATGGATTTTTATGTTATGTCGACCAAGGGAAGTGGTTATCCATTTATCCTAGGAAGACCATGGCTAATGAAAATGCGAGCTTTGCAGGATTGGGAGAGTGGGAAATTAATTTGCAGGAATGAAAATCATAAGAAGGTTGTCTTTGACATGAAGGAGCAACGCCAAGAGGAGCTCCATGAAGAATCATCTCAAAGTGAGACGGAAGAAGGTTGGACCGATAGCACTTCAGAAGAAGAAAGTAGCAGCAGCATTACTGAAGAGGAGTCTTCCATCGAAGTCATGGGGGTAAGGTTTAAGCCAAGCAACCAAGAGACCTCTTGTCGAGGTTTGGAAGAGGTAGGTTCCCAAGAGAACCAAAAGGTGGAAGATGAAGGAATGTTAGAAGGTATGTTGTCTACAACACTTACAAAGGATGAAAGAGAGGAGTTCAAATGTGTGCTAAGGAAATTTCCGAGGCTTTTTGCTAAAGACTACACCGATGTGCGTGGAGTAGATGTTGTTCAACACAAGATTGAGTTGAAGCCAGAGGCCACACCTAAGTCTCAAAAGCTACGAAGGATAGGAGTCATTAAGGAGCAGGCTCTACTCAAGGAGGTAAGAAAGCTTCTAGCAGCAAGTTTCATTTATCCAGTGGAGAATTCAGAGTGGGTCTCTCCTGTTGTTGTCACTCCTAAGAAAAATGGCAAGTGGAGGGTGTGTGTGGATTACCGTCCCCTCAATGAGGCAACAAAAAGAGATCACTTTCCCCTCCCATTCCAGGATGAGATACTAAATGAGGTAGCTGGTCATGAGAAGTACACTGTGTGCGATGGTTACTCAGGTTACTTTCAAATAGGGATTGCATTGGAGGATCAATTGAAAACAACCTTTATCACTCCTTGGGGTTGTTATGCTTTTAGAGTCATGCCATTTGGTCTGACAAATGCTCCTGCAACATTCCAACGTTTCATGAACATGGTGTTTCAAGCATTCTTTGGAAAGTCAATTAGGGTGTTCATTGATGATTTCTGTATTTATAGCTCAAAATCATTGCATCTACAAAGGGTAGAAGAAGGTTTAAAGAAGCTCTACGACATTGGAGGTCAACTCAACCCCGACAAGTGCCACATAGGTGAGGATGAAGTGATCTTGCTCGGTCACAAGGTTTCCTATAAAGGCATTGAGGTGGATCCTTCAAAGGCAAAGGCTCTTATTGAGCTCCCATCACCGAAGAGTCTTAAGGAGGTCATCTCTTTCATTCAGAAGGTGAAGTATATGTCACGCTTCATTCACTTAGCCTCGGAGTTGCTTCATCCTTTGCAAAAGTTGACACAACAAGTAGAATTTGCATGGTCTGATGAGCTTGAAGAGTATTTTTGTAACATTAAAGTCATTTTGTCAGAGCTACCAACACTCATGCCTCCTTGTTGGGAGTACACATTCTTTGTTAGCTCTAGTGTTGGAAGGGAAACAATTGGTGCCGTGTTGCTACAACAAGATCCCCACAGTACAAGGATGCGACCCATCTACGTTGCTAGTAGGGTCATGAATGCTTTGGATAGAGACTACACAGAAGCAGAACTCATGATGCTTTCTCTCATGTTTGCGGTGAGAAAGTTTAGATCCTACCTGCTACCAAAACCTTTTGTAATTCTCACTGCAGAGAATTTGTTCCCTTGGGTGTCATCTCAAATGAATCTTAGTACTAGGATCTCAAAGTGGATTATGGAGTTGCAAGAGTTTCAATACTCTTTCAAGGTAGAAGATAGTGTGCGTGCACAATTGGCAGGGATTCTCACTTATAGGGTGCATGAAAAGAAGATTAAGGTGCCTGAAGTAAAGACCCTACCATTGCCACCACCAAAAAGTATTCCTAATGCTTTTACCTTGTTCTTTGATGGAGCTTTTCGTCGAGCCACAGGAAAAGCAGGGGGAGGGCTAGTGTTGCTCAACCCAAGTGGAGAGGTGGTCATGAAAGAGAAGTTCAATCTACCAAGTTCAACTAGCAACAATGAAGCAGAATACGACACACTAATTCATGGTTTGAAGATGTGCATTGGCCAAGGGATACAATGCCTCATGGTAAAGGGAGATGCACTTCTCATTGTTAAACAGATTTTAGGCATTTGGGCATGCAAAAATGAAAGACTAAGGGCCAAAGTTCATACCATCCGTAGGCTATTTAATCAATTTGAGGAGGTGCAATTATATCATATTCCTAGGAAACAAAATTAAGATGCTGATTTAATTGCACAACAAGCCGTTGCATGTGTAAAGAAAGAAGTGCAGGTCATCATGGTGGCGGCTGCTGTGAAGCAACCGAGGTACCAGGGATTGGAGTCATTGGCTCCCATCATTGGCTACATTTTGGAGGGTGAGTTTCCACCAGACTTCACAAAAGCTCAGGAGAGGAGACTCATGAAGAAGGCAAGCATGTATCTCTTCCTAGAAGGATCCCTCTATCAAAGAGGGAAGGATAAAGTGTGCAGAAGAGTACCAACTATCAAGGAAATTCCAGCCATTCTAAAAGGTTTGCATGAAGAAGCATGTGGTGGTCATTTTGCCCAAGAATTAACTGTGAAGAAGATTTTGCTTGCGGGGTATGTTTGGCCAAGTCTGCATGTGGATGTCCAACATTGGTGTAAAAGTTGTCACGATTGTCAGGTAAATGGGAATAGAATATTGGTTTATGGTCCAAGGCAAATCGTGCTTGCAAATGGACCGTTTGAAAAGTGGGGCATTGATTCTATGGGTCCTCTGCCTAGGACAAAAAATGGTAAACTCTACATTCTAGTGGCTGTAGACTATATGACTAGGTGGGTGGAAGCACAGAGTGTGGCAAAGGTAAATGAGAAGACAGTGAGCAAATTCGTCTACACTCACATTTGTTGTAGATTTGGCACACCTTTGGAGATTGTTTCTGATAATGGTCCAGGGTTTAGAAAGGGATTGCTCACAGAAGTCTGTGAAGAACTTCACATTCTACATCGTCACAGTACACCCTACTATCCCCAATCAAATGGTTTGGTAGAAAAAGCTAATGGTGTCATTTCAGGCATCATTAGAAAGATGGTGAAAAACAAGACAAAGTTGTGGGATGACTTCTTGGATGGTGCCTTGTGGGCGTATCGAACCACATATAGGGAAGCCACGGAGTTCACACCATTTCACTTGGTCTATGGTCAAGAGGCTTTACAGCCAATTGAGCTAAACATTCCAACAATGCAAATCAGCACAAGATGATCAAGAAGCATGGATGGATCGACTTCTTACCTTAGCCGAGCTTGAGTGGAAAAGAGAAGCAGCATACAAGTGCTATAAGAGGAAAGCCACACAGACAAAGGAGAAGCTTGACAAGAAACTGAAGGACAAAGGCATCAATGAAGGAGATCTTGTGCTAAGGTATGACAATCGACTCGATAATCGTTTTGATGCCAAATTTGAAACTAGATGGCAAGGGCCATACATAGTCAAGAAGGCTTTCAATTCTAGTTACTATCAGCTTATGGACTTGAACGGTAAAGAGCACTCCAGGAAGGTAAACGGGTATCGCTTGAAGCCCTATTTGAGTCGCCTTCTACCAAAGGATCTACCAAAGATCTGTCCAAAGGCCGCTGTCTCATGTAAGTATTGTTACATGAAGCATGAGTGTAACTCTAGCCAAAATTCCAAGGGGCCAAACAATGAAGATCTTGTAAAGGACTCTGAAGCACTCTCTTTGGAAAAGATTCTTTATGATGGTACATGAATATACCATCATCCAGGGGGAGGGCTAATGATAGCCGTTTTTCGGCTCTTTGTAATTGCCACAGTAAGTTACCTCACCCTACCAAAATCACCCAAACACTGTGGCTATCCCTACCATTTCACTGTACATAGGCGTGCGTGAGTCACGGGACTTTTTCCATATCTTCTTAAAAAAACCCTCAATTAGCTAGTCATTGGGCTAGTTGACCCAAAAAAATAAAAAATAAAAAAAATATAAGTATATTATGGCCCATGCGTATGTAAATATTTCTTTGTATATAGGGCCTAAATAAAAGTTTTTTTCATAATTATTTTGGTATTTATTTAAATATTTCTACGTAGGTTTGTGTTATTTATGCTCTGTACATTGCCTCACCATTACCACAATTTTTTCTTACCATTTTTCATACTCTTTATTCCATATAGAAATATTTTCATGTAAGCTTCTCTTATATTTGGTGTAACTCCACCCCAACAAAAATCCAAAAAAACTAGTTTTATTTATGTGTATATTTTTTCACTATTGTGATTTTTCCCTTCCTACATCTATTTTGTTTTTTTTTCTAAAAAATTAGAACACCAAAAATATTTATCTTTTTATGGTAGCCTCGTAATGAGAGAGATTTCTTTTGACCCCTTTATATTTTTTCCACTTATATTATTTATATTTGACATGTACATATTTTTTAGACCCCTCAATATTTGATTTTCTTAGTTGTACTATTCACTTATATCATAATCTCAACAATATCTTCAATTATAGACCTACCAAATAAGGTCAAGGGTAGGTGGCATGCATACATGCACTATGGAGGGCTCACTCTTGGAGGTATTCAAAAGAATCATCCAAAGAAGGACCCCACAAGGACCTTGTGCAGTGGAAAAAAACGGTCGGTTTTGCTGAATTTTTAAAGTTCACTTGCTCTCCGAATTTGAAAAGGTGATACAAACAGAAGTTGTAGCTCGTGGGCTGAACTTTTGCCTCAAATTTTTTCATATTTTTTTGAGCTACGAGCTGTGAGCTATGATTTTATTAGTGGACCCCAATTTTCCCATGCTATGCAGCCACACTCTCTCTTTCTCTTCCACTTTATCATTTTCCTCTTTCACACACACTTCTCCACTCATCATCCCCACCTCTCTCACCACTCCTCTCTGCACCCTACTCACCTTCTCCTCAACCTTGAAGAATAAGAGAAACCATGGTGAACTCATACCTCCCACACACAATTCCATTCCAAAATTGACCACCTAGTCTCATTTTTCCTCCTCCAATTTACCCATATCTATCAAAAAAACCACAAAATTCAGCCTCTTCTCTTAAAAGACAGCATCATGGTGGTTGATTACTCAGCTTCAATTACCTTGTCTCTCAAGGAAGCTCAAGAGTGGAGAAAAAATGCACTATCAAAGCTAGTGGACCGTCAACAAGCGTCAAAATTGGCCCTACTCAAGACGCTTGGAGCATCAACCTTGTAAGAAATCCACCTTTTCTTACCTCTTAAGAGTTTTTCTTCCTTATTTGTATCCTACATGGATACTCCCATTGTAAATATCCAATTCCATTTGTAAATTAATACTAACTCTACTAACACTAACCCACTATGAAAAGTCCTATCACCTCCATTTCTCTCCTCTCTCTTTCCCCACCAACTTCTTGATAATTCCAAGCAAAAGAAATTATATAAATGGCTGAAAATCTAACCCAACCATGGTTAGAGGAGTAACCCTTGCCTTCAAAATTGCTATAAAAGGAGGGTGTGGCTAGCACAAAAGGGGGGAGCCATAAGCAAGAGCGCTATGCTATAGCTTGAGAAGCCAAGCTCAACCTCTCTAGAAGGAGCTCTTGAGTGGAAGCTCATTGTCTTATGCATGTGTATGTGTGGAAATAGGGGATTAGCAAGGGAACTCTATGCCATTGTAAGAGAGAGAGAGTGATCATTCAATTGAGAGTAGGAAATCTATCATTTCTCCTACTAGTGTAAGCCCAACATTTGCTGAATCAAGGAGGGTGGATTTGGACTAAGCTTGGATACTTTGTATCCCTTTCAACGTGAAGTAATGGACAACAATGATGCGTAGGTGTCTTGGTGTTTTTTGTTAAGTTCTTGATAGCTTGTCTCTGGTGTTGTCATCAATCTAGCCATAAATCCCACATACTGTAAGAGGGCGACAGGGTGGAGAGGACTCCCCTGGCTTTAAGACAGTGATTGGGGTGGCTTTTCTTGTGATGTGTTGTGGTGAAATTTACGCAAGCTGTGTTGAACAAATACTAATCTCACTTTGATTTGTCATGACAGATTTGTAAGAAGGTATTAATGCAACAAGCACCCCCTCCCCCTTTCTCTCTCTTTCTTAAATATATAGTTGTGTTTGCTTGATCATTGCCGATACATTTCAAAGCAGCCCGAGCACTATCTCTCTCTCTCTCTCTCTCTCTCTCTCTCTCTCTCTCTCTCTCTCTCTCTCTCGTGTTTTAGTGTGTGAGAGTGTTCCATTGGTGTTAGGGCTAGTGTAAATTCCTTGCTTGTTTGTGGGTTGCTCTAACGATTCTCCTCTTTTGCGTCCTAGTTCGCTCTTAAACTAGGTGGTGCCCCTTGTGTAGTTGGGATTTGGTTGTGGGTTTGTTGTTTTGGTTTGTGTTGTGTTGTGCCCCAGCCCCATTGAGCAGCACGGGAGCCTTGAAGGGTGTCTAGAGGTTGCTCTTCTTGTTGCCCGCCCCGGACCGCCTCACTACTGACCCTGACTTTAAAGACATATTCCTTGTCTGCAACCTGATTCGTGTATCAATTTCGATCAAGTTAGCTATTCTTTCACAAAGACTGTGTAGTTTTTGCTAACTATTGTGATTGGTCTATGTGGATCACTTCAACTCAAGCTATGTGAGTCAACAGTTGAGACTTTCAAACCCTAATTTTGCAGAAAGTCAAAGGACTAATCTGCAATCTGAAAACTGAGTGAACATGTACCAATTTGGATCCGATTGAACCCAAAATTGCCCGGCGGCCTTGTATTATGATGGTCTAACACTATACAAGTTCAAAAGTCAAAATTAATATCCCTATATAGCAGTAGTAAATAGTCACAATTTATTACTTTTCTCAGCTTTTTACACTTTTTGGCTTGATTTGCCAAGCGTACAACCTATTAAGGTCCTTGGACAAGTTTCACTAAGTTTGGACAAAATCTGTTCAAGTTTAGCAACTGTTTCGTGTCCGCAGACTCTGATTTCAAGAATCTGGCTTAGGTCTCACTTTTGTAATCTAAATTTCACCAAAATTGATTTGTGTGGTCTACTTGATATGCTTGACCTTGTGGTATACTCAAATGTGCAAGATTATCAATTTTTGAAGCGAATGTAAATAATCGCGATTATTTACTCTAGCTAATTTTTTGCAGGTTTTTGTCCCAATCTTCACATAGACCTGTTAAGTATCTCAACTTAAGCACCCTAGACAAGTTTCATTAAGTTTGAACAATTTTTGGTTCAAATGGTCATCAGTTTTGTATCAGCAGACTCACTTTGCAAATTTGGTCACAATTTTCAATCCAATGATACAAATCTTACCAAATTTGATTTGTGGGCTTATTATGACATGGTAAAGCTCGGTATGCTAACTTGGTCAAAAAAGTAAAAAAATGGGGTAGATGTAAATAATCATGATTATTTACTTCTGATAAATTTTTACATTTTTTTGGTCAACTGAGCATATACACATGTCTATCACATCAATATAAGCCTATGAATCAAGTTTCATTGAGTTTGAACAAACTTTTTCCCAATTTACACTGAAGTTCTCGAAAGTCAATACAGACTTTAGTTTTTACTCAGTTTTTGGTCAATTTGGTGATCCAAATTCTATGTGCCTTTACAAAAGTTGTTTGTACACATGCAATGAGTCACTGATATCAACCTTTTTCAGTTTTGATATGAAAGTAAATAATTGTGATTATTTACTTTAGGCCCAAAATGAACATTTTTTTACACTTTTTCAATGGATAGTCTTTTCATGAGCTATTTTAAGCCTATGAATCAAGTCATAACTTAATTTGGCCTAAACTGTCAAGAAAAAGTAAATAATCTGAGTTGTTGCAAACTCTTGAAATTTTTACATCAATGTATCCTTGAGCTTACTCAATGGTTCATACTACTTTTAAGCATACTCTCCGGTCGGATTGAGTGATTGGCAGTTTTTTCATGCTATTTCTGGTCATAGACCTGAATTTTTACAACTTCAAATAACAACTCACAATGATTCCTTCAGAGATCAATGTTCTGAAATCCACCTCGAATTCTACTTACCCTACTCCTAGGTTCTATGGCAATGGAGTTGTGGAAAGTGTTCACAAACACTCGTTTTCTAGTTTTTTATGGTTTTCTGAGCCTTGATCCGAAGACTTGTCTCGTCCATCAATCATTCTCAAAATCCTAACCTAGTTCTACAATCCTAAAGGTACTCAGCAAGTACAATTACTTCCAAGCTACCTCTACATAGCAAAAGACGACAATCTTAAGCTATGCGGTTTCTAGAAAGAAAGTTTCTACTATAGGTGATCCTAGAGGAAGTTAAAGGATAACTTCACAAGACATGTTCGTGTTTTTCCCTAGTTTAGGTCTCTTCGATCCTAGGCAGTGGTGCCAAATGTGGGACGGGTGTCTAACCTCACTCCTATCTTATTGCAGATTTAGCGAGAACCACGATTAAATTGTCAATCCATGGAATGAAGCTGACTCGACTAGTGTATAGAGGCTACAAGAGGTTGTCAATCTCTTGGAAAACAACAAACAACTCGTGTTTAACTCAGGCTACACTCAAGTGACTGAAATCACCAAAAGCCAATCGCTCATCGGCAAATAAATCACATCTGTTACAGCATCAAATGACATCCAAATGTAACAAAACTTCTAGGAAAATTTTATAAGACCTAAGAACACATGCTTATCGTCTCAAATCCCACTTTAGGTCAAGTGTAAAAATCACGATTATTAACAGTAGTGGACTTTTGACCTAGTATTTTTTTGACCCAGAATGCATCTAAATGCTTAGCAATGATGCCCCAATATCCCGCTTATGGTTAGTTTTTTATTTTGAAGTGTAAATTCCTCCTTATGATAAAATTAGGCCGTGGGTCGATGATGCCAAAAGCTACAAAATACCATGAACATACACAACAGACACAACTGCAATGTGACAACCAGGGAGGGAGGAGGAAGTGCAAGAGGGAGAGAAGTGAGCGCCGTTAGCTCACGCTGTGTATTTCATTATCCAAAACTTAAAAATAACTTACAAAAACTGGCTTTTATACCTTAGCTAAGGTTTTTGGTGGTCAAAACTAATAATCTGGGAGCTCTAACTAAAGATGGGTAAAGACAGGTTGATACAATCTGGAAGCTTGTAGCTTCGGCTCATCAATTACAAAGTTTATCCAAAAAGTAAGAGTTACAATATTCCCGATTTATCAAAATAATAAGTGTTTTTACAATGAGAGCTCCAAAAAATGGTATCCGAGTTAGCTTGCTACTATACCAGGTTACACAAAAAGCAAGTATTGAATTCAATGAGATTTTCTCTCTAGGTGTTGAAGTGAACTCAATCATGCCAATTTTGAGTTTTAAAGTGGTGGAAGATTTATATTTTAAGCAACTAGACATAAAAAATAGCTTTGCTTCATCGAGATTTTGGAGGAAGAGATCTATATGGATCAATTGAAAGGGTACGAGGTCAAAGGAAGGAAATGACTTGTGTGTAGACATAAGAAAAGCATGTATGGATCAAACAAGCCTCACAAGGCAATTGTATCTAGAATCTGATAGGCTTATGGTAGAGCAGGACTTTATCGATGTTATGATAACTGTTGTGTACTCTATGTGGATGGCATGGTTGTTGCTAGATCTAATAGGTTGGATACTCAAATGTGGAAATCTATGCTTGAAAAGTCTTTGCCACCATGAAGGACTTGGGTGTTTCAAAGTGTATTCTTGGTATGCAGACTATTCATGATAGGAAGAAATAGTGAGTTTATCGAAAGAGAGGTACATACCTTCTGTAAAGTTTCCACATGCAAGATGCTAAACCAATGAGTACTCCTTTATCAAACGAGAACAAGGGTTAGAATATCGACATGTGCTTATGGATCTGTCTCAACATGGGGCCAAGGTTAAAAGGGGTCCAAATTAGAGATGGTATGTTAAAGAACAATGCTACCTAATGGATCTTAAAGACTATAGGGTTAGCTGCATTAAAGACCTCCAAAAGTTAATGTTCAAAAGTCCTTTGACCTTACGCAAGCTAGGACTGACCTTGAGGTGGGAATCCTACCTAAGTATGAGGTGCTTGTTGGCTTGCTAAGTGTTAGTGGGAACCTTTTCCAAACGCTTGAGGTGTTTCTCACATACTTAAATGACTAAGGTTCTTGAAGTATTCAATTCAAAGATAACTCTCAAGAGGCAACAACTTTTCCATGCTTCATTGACTAAGTCCTTGAAAGTATTCAATTCAACCAAATGACTTAATAAGCATAAAAAAGACACTTGTTCAAATGATCCTCCAGCTGGCCCTCATGATGTGTTTGAATGCTATTGGATAGGTTTTAAAGGGGTCCAATAAGAATTTAGATACATAACAATAAATAATTAAGTTCTTTCTCTCAAAGAGGAAAAAGAGGACACATGTCCAAATGAAATAATAAAATAATAAGAGAGAGAGAGAGAGAGAGAGAGAGAGAGAGAGAGGTGGACCAAGTATGAGAGGGGGAGTATACATACTCTCCACATAACACACACACACATTCTCTCATTGTGTGAAGTGCAAAATACAAGAGCTCCATCTCCTTCTCTAAGCTTTGTTGAGAAGTGGAGAGCCTACACAAACACTCTTGGCTATGGAATGCAAATCCAACCGAGAGCCATGCGTCAATGCTTAAGCTTTCCATCTTCTTCTTCGTCATTACTATGTTATTATGCTATGCTAAGCAAGAAGACTGATGATAAGTGAGGAACTTTCTTTCTCCTATGGATGATTCTTCTTCCTCTTCCCTACCCTCATTCCCGGGTAGCTCTCTCCACCTTTGAAGGTGTTTGAGGCCTTGGGACTGAGGCTTAGGATAGTTAATGCTTTTTTCAAAGTTTATGCTAAGCTTGTGATGCATGAAGATTTCCATTTTCATAGCATCACCAAGGTCATAAGGAACACAAAGATTGTATTGTAACAAGTCTCTCTTGATGGGAGAATCTATAATACAAACGCCTTTTGAACGGGGGACCGGCTCTAAGTATATCCGCTCCTCAACTACTGTCAAGTTCTCTAATTCTCTCTCTCTTGCAAAAGTATTGTTCATGCCAAGTTAATTAAGTACTATGTTTATGTTGCTACCATCAATTAAGTTCACCCTCCATGTTCTCAAAGTAATCTCACAAAAATTCTCACTCTAGTTGTCTTAATTCTGCTATTCTCAAAGTTCATAGGCCATTCCATTACAATTGTGATGAATGGCCTTTCCATATGCGTGTGAGAATTTTGTAGTCCATTTTGATGCCGTATTTTTTGTACTTTCTACCCCTTTTGGATTGGCATGACAATACATTGAATAAATTTAGATTTTTGTTTTTACCATTTTTGTGGGGGTTTGCTAGTAAAGCGTTGATTTCTTGGGAGTACATTTCACTCTCTACTCACTTGGGTGGTTTGGGGGCTTTAAACTTGAAAAACCATACGCTAGCAAGACATGCCACCCTCCTCAAGCACATGGTTAAAATTGATACTTGTTGGTCAAGGTTGTTATGGTGGTTGATTTATAAATCTATAGTGTATTATCAAGGCACATGCGACATGAAACCTTTGGATTAATTATTCTCTAGCTCTAATTCAACTATGTGGAACCACAAGGAATGTATTGGTAAAATCTTGGAAAATTGTTTGCTCTAACCTGGTGTGGGAGGACCAAATCAGATATTCGGGTAGTTCTTTAGGAGTGGAGTCATGTTTTTGGAGTTTTTTATTTACAAAACCACCTGCTCTGTCATTAGTAAGAACTCCTTGACCCTCTTTAAAAGGGGGGTCAGATCAATAGAAAAAATGTTGGACTCTAACAGCTGATTGGTGGCCTTTTTTATTGTCAGGCATAGATTCAGATTGGGCAATGGACTCAGGGTAATGTGGGCTCTTCTCATTGCTTGTGTGTTCAATTTTCATATGCCATGTAACTTAGACTCTTCTCAACGATTGAGAGATTAAAAAATGCCTTATCACTCCGCTAATTGGTGGAATAATCTAACTAGATTATTTTATCAAATGCTTCAGCACGAAAGCGACATTCACATCAGATGTAATAGAATGTGAGGTCTTTCACAAGCACGCAGTGGTGGGTGGTTGTAGAGACTTCAACAAGTATGGGATTATCATTGCTCGTACAAACACAAAGTATTTATCTGGAGGGTGATCACAACAGCTTTGCCTATTGGGGAACTGTTATCAAGTAATGCATGGAAAATGTATTAGTTGTAACAGAGTGGAGAGAGGGGGGGGGGGTGTTAATATAGAGCTTTATAGGGCTCAAATTATTATACGCTCCGAAAACTTGGATCGTCAAAGGAAAAGCCAAAATTTAGAGTCAAAATTACATTGATGTCAGCCCACAATGCAGTTAGCAATGGATGTGCCACTGGGGCAGCAGTAGGAAGCGGAGCGCTTGAGGCCAAGGCAGCAGGGCACTGGCATTAAGTTTTGCTGGGTGCAGCCTGTGCGCATAGCACCCCAACCCACCAAGCACGTTGTCAGAGGATATGGGTTCGCTACGTGAGCCGGGTCAGCACCGGGCTGCTTGTTGTGGGAAATAAGAGAGACAAGACGCACAGCACAAGGCAACAGATCTTGTCAACACTTTAAATACTTAAAACTCGACAATCGAAATGGTTTAAACTGCTAATGATTAGCCGAAGTGGAATTCGATTACTAATGGTTGCCGTTAACGGCACTGATGGAGTTAGGAGAGTTTAATGCTCTCAAATTAGATCAAGACTGTAAAATATTCCACTTATGCTCGCCATTAGAGTCTTTATAAGCTGATTAGGAGGTAAGTATCCGACAAAATCCCCTGCTTGATACCCTTGTATCTTCCAAATAAATTAGAGAGAGTTTATCCTCTCTCCTTGCTTACTCGAGAGCGAGTTTTGACTTCCCTTGGTTTGGTTGTCCCGCCTTGCTTCTTTGTCCTTGATTTGCTTTAATCACTGCACGCTTTGCTTGCACGATTTAACCTCGACAAGCATCTCTTTTCTTGCTTGATTGGATTGGATATCGAGAGAGATAAAAAGCTCGCCTTCTTGGCTTGGTTTCGATTGATGAGAGAGAGAGCCCTTGGCTTGGCTTCGATTGAAGAGCAAGGGAGAGAGCTTTTGCTTGGCTTCGATGGCGATCAAGGGAGAAGCTTCTGCCTCTTGTTGCTTTGATGGAGATTGAGGAGATCGACAAGACGATCTTGCTTAGTCTAGCTTCGATGAAGATCCCTCCTTGCTTAGCTTAACCCTCTTCCTCCTTCTTCTTGCTCGTTCTCCTTCTTCGTTACCCCTCCTTTTGCATGAAGTCCCTATAAATAGCGTACACCCTCCCTTGCAGCAGCGCCCGGCGCTAATGACGGGCATGGGAACCCCTACGATGACGTGGCATTTGGCGGGTACGAGCAGCACCAAATCTTACGGGACTGGGACCAAAACGATGCGCTCCATCCAGTTCTGGCTTTTTCCCTTCTTGCTCGACATCGCTCGATGCCCATCATGGCCAGTGCGAGCTGTTCTTTCCCTGTGCCATCCCCTCGCTGTCTGTCCACGCCATTTTCTTCCCCTTGCTTTTCTTTTTCCCCACATTCACACTCAATTTTCCCTTTACTTGGGTGGCCACCGTGGGCGGGCGGCCTTTGGGTTTATTGGGCAGCCATTTTATTTAAAGTCACAGGCGGCCCTTAAAAGGGTACCCCATTTGGTATACATGCTAGCCAAAGCATTGGGCGGCCACATTTAGCATACATGCCGACCGAGGTATTGCCAAACACAACACCTTCCTCGAGTGGGCCCTGTCGAGCTAGGCATATCCCACGATGAGTACGCTCCATGAGCTCATCAAGTGCTTTCGTAATGGCACCGCGTTTAACATGCATATCGACCAAGTACAAGGTTCATTTATAGCAGTCCTTGAGTGATATTATCATCATGAATTTTGCTGCCATTTTCCACGACACAGCTTTCAAGATGGAAGTATAAGTGATTGCATCTGGTAAAAGACATTTCCTTTGCACTCGGGAAAAGCTGATGCCAAATTTATCCAGCTCAGTAGTACCCGCAACTCACACCGGACTCTACTAGATGGCACACCGATCGAGTGGACCGGACTGGTACGAAACCGGCCCCCGGTGAATCTTTAACGGCCAATGACTTGGCAACCGAAACTCCGATCACCGATCTGAAAAGACCGATGTGCTCCACAAAGTGAGCACTTCAGGCCCTTGCATTCATTTCATTTCTGTCACCTCAGCTGCAGTTGCGCAATCCGGTACAGATCTACAATCGACTTAAACTTCAAAGTGCCATAACTTTTTCACCGTAGCTCCAATCTACGAGCCGTAAAGACAGGCCGGTAGAACACTTCAAGCACTACAGTTGTAGATCATAATCTTCCATCTGTGCTCACATCAAACATAATCATTTTTGGCACGATTAAGGCATCTGTTGGCGCTTTTAAGCTACATCTGGCATACATTAATAATTAAACTTGGCCTGTTAACAAGCCCTCGTCACTGACCAATAATCAAGTAGGCTTCAAAGAATCTTAGCTTGCATTTCTCTGCTCTTTTTCTCATCATGGCAGTAGAGCTGCACGACATTCACCCCCTCTAAACCTGCACAGCCTCCGGTCTGTGCCAACAGCACTTCAATCTGTATTAACTTTAGGTACCTTAAGCTCCTTACCATCATCAGACTCACATTACTGGTAAACCTATGAAAAACAAAATAAGGCTTATACCCTATCATCAATGTTTTAGCTTAATCATTAGGTAGCTGTCCATCAAAAATATCTGAACTGTATCGGCCGTATCTTCAAAGCATTCAATCATGGATAACGTGTTTAGTGAAACCCGCCAGACTCAAGTGCTGCAGTTAATGATGCACACGGCTTGACCATTAAGCTCTCTCTTAAGGAACCCTGTCAAGCTCAAGTATATATGCCTTACTCTGTCTGCACACGGAATGGCCGTCAAGTCCTTTACCTCTGAAAGTTCTGTTAGCAGAACCAACTCAAAAGATGTGAAGATACTTCATCAAGTGTCCAAAGAAGTCAGTTGGAAGCCAACCATGTAATCTTATTGAACGCATAACCAAACACTCTTATGACTTTACATAATCTAGAAAACAAAACTTGGCATCATGGAGCCTGCTACATCAGGCATTTGGTATGCTATACATCTGCAACTTGCACTTTAGTAACCCCCATGATCAAATGGGATAATAAGAAATTGCCCACACACTGAAGCATCATAATATCCACATGAGCATACATTTCCTGTATCCATCATCATCAAGCATTTCTGGTGCAAATATGCTCCCCTTGGTGCAAATAGCACGCAATTACTATGCATAATGATCAGTATCCATCCATATTGAATCTGCTTATGAATATCCTTAGAATCTCCTGGATCAAACACCATCAAGATTACATAGCATTGATGGGCTCCACAATATACTAGAGCTTCACCTGAAACATAGTGCAACACCCACATCCCGTAAACTGTTGGCAACTTAAGCTCGTTACCAGAAATCATTAAAGATATCTGACTCCCTTTTACTGGAAGCCAAGACATCACTGACATAAGCATCAATGGGAATAGCATCCAGATCCAGCCACTTTTGGCACATTGTCCAAGCATATGAAAAACCCTGTGCACCTTTTGCAGTATCAAGGATGATTTAGCATCATCACCCCCTCTAGCTTCATAGCCATCACGAAAAACCTTGAGAGTTTCTCGACCTATATCATCATACGAATTTTCACCTGTTGGGATTTCAGCTTGATCATGAAAAACAGCTTTATCCTGTTGATCTTCATCCATAACATCCTTGGGAAAATCACCCTTGGAAGTCTCAACATTAATCAAGACTGTAGGAGTTATCTCCTCATGCAGTCCATCTACAAGTATAGATGTAAAATCCATGTCGATAACCTGTTCACAATCAATATGATCCTAGCAATCTTCATACTCATCCATATCATCCTCTGATTTCTCATCTGCATCCATGTTACTTAGCAATACATTATAGAGGTGTAAAGGCTCATCTGGCACCCCCTCTAAAGAGGTATATGCATTAGAAAGTTCTTCTATACTGTCATAAACATCTCCTTCAGATCTAGACAGAAATTCATCGATTATAGCATCCTCTTCTGTGATAGCATCATCTGCAAGCATATTGTCAGTAGAAATCATAGGTTCATTGACATCCTCAGGCTCATCCTATGCTGGGTCCACAATCTTAGTCACTTCATCAGCTACTGTGTATATAATAGCTTTGTTTATGCAATCATCTGCAGCAAATATGCTATCCTGCTCGCCTATAGTGCTGATAGTTTTAGTAATGTTCTGTAGAGGCTCATCTGCTTGATGATCTCCTTCAGAATAACCCATGTCAAGTGTGCGCTCCTTGCCGCACTGTCGAAGCAAGGGACTTGCCAATACACCGTATGCGAGCCGCAGACGGCTCCAAGCACACAACAAGCCTAAACTAGCAAGCTCAAGAGAGAAAAGGGTGTGTCACTCACCGCTCTACGCTCGCCTTCGTGGTGGATTCCTCACCGCGATGAAGAAGAAGCTGCAGTCGTGCCGCGCTCAACCGCCTCGCCGCCATCGTGACTTCGCAATGCTCGATCGCACACACACTCTCCCTCTCTCTCTCTCTCTCTCTCTCACACACACACACACACACACACACACACACACACACAAGGAGGTGAAGAAGAAGAAGATGCAGATGGAGATGGAGCAAGAGCACTCTTCTATTGCACAAATGAGAGAATGAGTAAAAATTAGGTTTAGTTGGCTTTTATAGGAGCTCACCCCATTCACACTTGGGCGCCCATGCTTAGCCAACTAATCCCTTGAATGTCCCAGTTAGAGTGCGCCTCTCATCGGCGATCACTCTTACCCTTTTCCTATTGGTCCGACAAGCCCGGTACCTGACTCTAAATAATACAACGTTTATAGATCATAGGGTGTCCGTGTGCCGTGAGGGTTAACATGCCCCCCTTCCTGATGTAGATTCCGTCCTCGGAAGCTATTGAGTTGAAGCTGGTTCGTCGAGGTGGAAGAGCATTTGAGATGAATGTCCTTAGCCTTCTTCAGTCACTGCAAAATCAAACAACATTGGCATAGTAATTGCATTCTCTTAAAAAGCATATGCAGTTTTAGGTAGACAAATTGATTGGTAAAAGAATTTCAAACAATTTGTCAGCAATGAACATTAAATTGCAATGTAATCAAATGCATAAACAGATGTAAAGGTAAAAAATTAAACAAGTCTGGGGTCGCTAATTTGACGGTCGAAAGGCACTAGAGATCGAATATTAATACCATGGGTAAGCTTCTTAATTTTCAGTGGTCAATTAAGTTGTTTAATCGTGAGAGCCAAGTATTCATGTTCGAGGGCTGACTAGAGGCTATATCTAGAAAACCTTGTAGTTAAGCTACCATAAAAGGAATTTCTCATGAAATCATCGCCTGACTGATTACTTTTTCTTTGACCCCCCAAAGTCTTTTCACATTGATTCAATTATGATGTGTGTGCTTATTTTGTATGCCTTGGGTTTTTTTGCTTTTCAAGGAAAAGCGCCCACACTGGGAACCTCTAGGGCTCAAGTACCATAGGCAATACACGTGAGTGAAGTACCAAATCAAGCCGAGATTTCTCTTCCAGCTTAAGATTTTACATTGTGGCACTTTGATTTTTTGTTTGTTCATTTTCAACATTTTAATTTTGTAACTTTGGGGGGTCATATAACATTGTTACCCTCCTCAGGCTCATCACATTAGTAAACTCCCTTTATAATACTTAAGCTAAAGGTCACTAGGGTTAAGCCCACTAGAAAGCCCTAGTACATGTCATACAATGCTGCCTAAATAGGATTAAGAACCTAAGTAACCATTGCTTATTAGGAAGGCATTCCCCATGGTATTAAGAGAAGATTTCTAATACCTAGCTTGGTCAAACTAGCTTAGTCGGACTGCTTGATTTTTAAACCTAGACAAGTGATTATGACAAAACATTACATTGAATTAAATGTTTGATAGTAAGAAAATGCGTTGAATATTATGCTACCAATCACAATCAAAGCAGACAAACATGGGTGCAAAAAGATAAGGGCAATGCTAATGGACATAAAACACCTGTTTGTGTCGATGATCGCGCTTGATTTGAAGTGTGAACGAGAGAAAGGTTCCATGAAGGTCCAAATCCTATCAATAGCAACACGCTCCTATACACACTAGGAAACAAAAGGAATACCTCCAGGAGGCACATTAGTAGGAAAAGAGATCTTTGCTAATCACTCAACTCTAAAACAGAAACACTCCTATCGTACTAATCTTACCTACCCTCCATCACTCAAGTGATCAGGATCAAAGGTGTTTTATGGCATAGGTTTCTGTTTCACTGTACCAGATGTGACATGTGTAGGTCTGAGTCGATGTTTTGAATTTTATTGTGCATACTCGTTTGCTAATTGCTCTTGCTCTTTATTTTTTTATTTTTATTTTTGTGAGTATAAAGCTTTATATGTACATTCCCTAAGATCGGAGATTAAGAGGTCAGGGAGAAAGGTTGAGAGGGAAGCAAGTGAATAATGGATGTCCACAAACACTTCCCCCTTCCTTGGGTAGATCATACCGTTTGAAATGAGCTTGTCACCCTTTGAAACCAATTGTTCCAGTTGGTAATAGGTGAGGATTTTTGCCAGTAGTTTTCTATTACCCTAGGTGCCTCGTCAAGTTGCAAGGGTGGTAAGGTACTCTCCCAGGATCGAACTTGAAGTGGTTCATCAGGTGATTCTTGAACACTGGGAGGTGTGGATTCTTTTGTAGCTTCATGGAGGTCCACTACTATAGATGGAGGCTGTGTAGAAGCTTTTACCTCTATGGATGTATTACATGAGGAGCTAGAAGCTTCATGGGACTCCCCCCTTCCTGACCTAGGTGGAACAAATCGTTCTTTCTTTGGTACCCAAACTAGCTCGGGAGCGGGTGTGTAGCATTCTGTGATTTTTTCCTTTCCGCGATTTTCAATTTGTTTTGGAGCTATGGGATTGGGCTCACTTGGGTCAGGTGATAGGTAAGAGCACAATCTACGTTTTGGCACCCAGATTTGATCATTTCCTTGATAGTAGCCTTGGGCTTCCAATAGTCGTTTAGGGATCCATCGCAACATTTTCTTACTTTTCTTGGAGCGAGTGGTACGTTTCTTACAAGGCTTCTGTTTTTTAGCACTAACTATGGTCACCAAAGAAGCTTTAGGGACCCACTTGTATGTTTTCTTCGTTACATTAGGATGAGTCTTGTCGGAAGCGATATGCATTGCTTGTAGCATATTTAAGGGTATAGGCATTTCATCCCCCTCAGGTGTTACCCAGGTCGTCCCCCTATTTCCCCAAGTGTCTATGGTTGATGCTAGGTGGACCCAATCCACATTGTCCGACTCAGTCATTCCATGTAGGATATCCATATGGACACTCTTTGGGGGTGTGGGGTCCACGTGCGATGTGAAAGGAGAGTCCACTTCCCCACCCCCTTCGTGTGCTTCATTTGCATCAGGTTCCGAGCGAGTAGCTCTACCTAATGTTTGCATGAAACGGCTAAACATACTAGTACTAGGCTGTGGAGCTTCGGGAGGTGCATGGCCTTCTCTCTCAGTGTTTTGGGTAGGGTATGCTTCCATGATTTCTGAGTCGGAGGAGGAATCACTAGCGGCTATTTTAGGGTCTTGGGTGGTGCTACCTTGTGTCTGAGGGTCTAGAGCCTTTCGTGGATGGGTAATGGGTATCCGTATGAACAGAGGCACTACCAATGTGATCGTGCTCTAACACTCGTCCAGAGCGTAGGTTCATATGACTTGATCCCCTAGAAGTGTCAGTGAGTGCCCGTGAAGGCTGCTCACCTAGTATTTTTGGGTGTTTTGCAACCCAAGTCTTTCCTTAATTTGACTTTTTGGTCCTTTTTTTCTGATCCGCCTATAGAATAGAGCGTATGATAGCTCAAAACGAGCGTCTCGGTCAGAGGGTCGTGCCGTGCTTTACAGCCCTCCGTTTGGTCACTCTATGCCCTCGGAATCCCTAAAACTGTCAATTTCCAGTAGGGAACTAGGCCCAAACTAGAAAGTCTAAGGGTGCAAGTGGGAAGAGAAAGGAGGAGAGTGGAGGACTTGTCCCACATGCTCTCATTCTCTCTTGAGGGAGTAGGGTATATATATAAGAGTGAGTCTAGTATATATCATAAGATTGAGGTTTGGGCCTGGGCTTGGGCCTAGGCGTGGGCTTGGGGAAATGATCCCGATCCCGATCTATCTTTTATACAAACCAACCCGTCCGTTTTAAGAGTCACGTTTTTTATTTTCGAAAAATTTAACCGCCCGCTCACTCGCGTTTTTATTTCCATATTTTTTTATTGTTTTTTTTTTTCTCAGAAATTTTTTTTTCCCCAGAATTAAAAAAAAAAAAATTTGCAGAAATTGAAAATGCAGAAATTAACAAAACGCAAGAAATGCAGAAAATTGAAAAAACACAGAAAATGCAGCAAAATGCAGAAATTGGAACTTGACAGAAAATTTAACACAGAAAACGCAGAAAATGCAGAAATTGAAACTTGACAGAACCAGAAAATGCAGAAAATGCAAAAACGCAAGAAATGCTAACTGTGCAGTGCAAACCAGAAAATGTAGAAAACGCAAAAAACAGAAATCTCTACACAACTACACACACTCATTCCCTGCCTTTCCTATGATAGAGATTGCACCACAAGAAAGCGTAAAGTGCTAACCGAGCTTAGTGTAGGGCATATCCCCGGCAACGGCGCCAAAAATGTGCGCTCCTTGCCGCACTGTCGAAGCAAGGGACTTGCCAATACACCGTATGCGAGCCGCAGACGGCTCCAAGCACACAACAAGCCTAAACTAGCAAGCTCAAGAGAGCAAAGGGTGTGTCACTCACCGCTCTACGCTCGCCTTCGTGGTGGATTCCTCGCCGCGATGAAGAAGAAGCTACAGTCGTGCCGCGCTCAACCGCCTCGCCGCCGTCGTGCCTTCGCAATGCTCGATCGCACACACACTCTCCCTCTCTCTCTCTCTCTCTCTCTCTCTCTCACACACACACACACACACACACACACAAGGAGGTGAAGAAGAAGAAGATGGAGATGGAGATGGAGCAAGAGCACTCTTCTATTGTACAAATGAGAGAATGAGTAAAAATTAGGTTTAGTTGGCTTTTATAGGAGCTCACCCCATTCACACTTGGGCGCCCATGCTTAGCCAACTAATCCCTTGAATGTCCCAGTTAGAGTGCGCCTCTCATCGGCGATCACTCTTACCCTTTTCCTATTGGTCCGACAAGCCCGGTACCTGACTCTAAATAATACAACGTTTATAGATCATAGGGTGTCCGTGTGCCATGAGGGTTAACATGATGTCAAGGTCAACAACTTGGGAACCACTTGCTGTACAGTCTATGTCTTCATTGGAACCATTATTAGAGGTAGCGTCCATGTGAGCAATCTTTGAAAAAAATTCATATAAATCTGTTCCGGCATTAAATTCATTGTTTACCTTTTCTTCGTTGCTCAAATTATGCTCCTCTGAAACTGAATCTGCTACTTCCAGCTCAACATTCTCTTTGGCTTTACTTCTTGTAGAAATATGCTCCCAGAATTCATCATAGTTGAGGATCTGCATCTGATCCCCTTCACCTTTACTGAAGACAACCTTATTTAGTTTAGTCATCTCCTTTATTTCCCGATCTAGAATCCTTGAGCTTTCGCAAAAAAATTCCTCTGCAAAATACTCCCACCGTGTGGGATATTCTTCTGCCAGTTCTTGAACCTGCTTTTTAAAATCCGAGTTTACAACCTCCTCAAAAGCTGTAATCATCCGATCTTCTGGAACATTTCGGCTCTTCATCTCAGCTTCGTAACATGCAATAAAACCTTCTGGATCATATCCGTGAAAATTATAATACTGCTCCCGAACAGCATCAAGTGCTAGCTCTATAGCATCATCAGTTTGATTTTTTATCTGCATGGCTTTTGCTTCCTGTAGATACCCCTGAACCAATTCCATCATTTTTGGCAAATCTGCAACTGGTAGATTTTATCAAATCCATTGGCATTGAAATCGTCAATGAATTGCTTTAACTATTCTGGCATCTCCATCTTTACCTCCCACCCCGGCTCGTTTCGCGTCGGGTTCACCACAGATGTCGAAGGATATGGGTTCGCTACGTCAGCCGGGTCAGCACCGGGCTGCTTGCTGTGGGAAATAAGAGAGACAAGACGCACAGCACAAGGCAACAGATCCTGTCAACACTTTAAATACTTAAAACTCGACAATCGAAATGGTTTAAACTGCTAATGATTAGCCGAAGTGGAATTCGATTACAAATGGTTGCCGTTAACGGCACTGATGGAGTTAGGAGAGTTTAATGCTCTCAAATTAGATCAAGACAGTAAAATATTCTACTTATGCTCGCCATTAGAGTCTTTATAAGCTGATTAGGAGGTAAGTATCCGACAAAATCCCCTGCTTGATACCCTTGTATCTTCCAAATACAGTAGAGAGAGTTTATCCTCTCTCCTTGCTTACTCGAGAGCGAGTTTTGAATTCCCTTGGTTTGCTTGTCTTGCCTTGCTTCTTTGTCCTTGATTTGCTTTAATCACTGCACGCTTTGCTTGCACGATTTAACCTCGACAAGCATCTCTTTTCTTGCTTGATTGGATTGGAGATCGAGAGAGAGAAAAAGATCGCCTTCTTGGCTTGGTTTCGATTGATGAGAGAGAGAGCCCTTGCCTTGGCTTCGATTGAAGAGCAAGGGAGAGAGCTTTTGCTTGGCTTCGATGGCGATCAAGGGAGAAGCTTCTGCCTCTTGTTGCTTTTATGGAGATTGAGGAGATCGACAAGAAGCTCTTGCTTAGTCTTGCTTCGATGAAGATCCCTCCTTGCTTAGCTTAACCCTCTTCCTCCTTCTTCTTGCTCGTTCTCCTTCTTCGTTACCCCTCCTTTTGCATGAAGTCCCTATAAATAGCGTGCACCCTCCCTTGCAGCAGCGCCCGGCGCTAATGACGTGGCATGGGAACCTCTACGATGACGTGGCATCTGGCGGGGACGAGCAGCACCAAATCCTCCATGACTGGGACCAAAACGATGCGTGCTGGCCAGTTCTGGCTTTTTTCCTTCTTGCTCGACATCGCTCGATGCCCGTCATGGCCAGTGCGAGCCGTTCTTTCCCTGCGACATCCCCTCGCTGTCTGTCCACGCCATTTTCTTCCCCTTGCTTTTCTTTTTTCCCACATTCACACTCAATTTGCCCTTTACTTGGGTGGCCACCATGGGCGGGCGGCCTTTGGGTTTTTTGGGCGGCCCTTAAAAGGGTACCCCATTTGTTATACATGCTAGCCAAAGCATTGGGCGGCCACATTTAGCATACATGCCGACCGAGGTATTGCCAAGCACAACACCTTCCTCGAGTGGGCCCCGTCGAGCTAGGCATATCCCACAATGAGTACGCTCCATGAGCTCATTAAGTGCTTTCGTAATGGCACCGCGTTTAACATGCATATCGACCAAGTACAGGGTTCATTTTAAGCAGTCCTTGAGTGATATTATCATCGTGAATTTTGCTGCCATTTTCCACGACACAGCTTTCAAGATGGAAGTATAAGTGATTGCATCTGGTAAAAGACATTTCCTTTGCACTCGGGAAAAGCTGATGCCAAATTTATCCAGCTCAGTAGTACCCGCAACTCACACCGGACTCTACTAGATGGCACACCGATCGAGTGGACCGGACTGGTGCGGAACCGGCCCCCAGTGAATCTTTAACGGCCAATAACTTGGCAACCGGAACTCCGCTCACCGATCTGAAAAGATCGACGTGCTCCACAAAGTGAGCACTTCAGGCCCGTGCATTCATTTCATTTCTGTCACCTCAGCTGCAATTGCCCAATCTGGTACAGATCTGCAATCGACTTAAACTTCAAAGTGCCATAACTTTTTCACCGTAGCTCCAATCGACGAGCGGTAAAGACAGGCCGGTAGAACACTTCAAGCACTACAGTTCTAGATCATAATCTTCCATATGTGCTCACATCAAGCATAATCATTTTTGGCACGATTAAGCCATCTGTTGGCCCTTTTAAGCTACATCTGGCATACATTAATAATTAAACTTGGCCTGTTAACAATCCCTCATCACTGACCATTAATCAAGTAGGCTTCAAAGAAGCTTAGCTTGCATTTCTCTGCTCTTTTTCTCATCATGGAAGCGGAGCTGCACAACCACGTCCCCTCCGGTGTTTCGGTGTCTGGGGATTTGTATTTTAAAAGTGAGCCGGGAAGGCACAGGTCCCCTGGGTGTGAGAGGTGCGAGGAAGAGAGTTGCAACACACACAATTAATAGAGACAGAGATTAAAACAGATAGCTTGATCCAGATTCCGAAGTTTGATAACTCAAAACAAATAACCAACAATATCCCTGCTTAGTCAAATGTTAATAGAGGAGTTTATGCTCCATACAAGGCTAAATCAGCTTTAATCCAAGTGCTCATTATGAAATTCAAGCTTCAATAATGATGTTAAAGTCGAATCCGATGATATCAGTACCAAATACGGTCCTTTCGCCTTAATTGGTATGCCAAGACTGCCTTGATCTGCTTGGTTTTCTTTCTGCTGCTTCTGGATTGAAAGAGAATTGATGTTCTTCCTGCTATGGCTGTGGGAGCTTCAGCTTAGGATTTATGGCTTGGTTTAGAGCTTGGGATTAAGCTCGCTTACTTTAGAGAGGTTACAATAATCTGGGTGAAGGTTTTGATGCCTTTTGAATGTCGAGGATTATGGCTTGTTGGATTAAGAGGTTCGAGCTCATGCTTGGTTAATGAAAGTTAAGAATTTTTGGCTTGGTTTAAGGAGATTAAGATTAGCTCGGCTTAAGGAGAGTTTACAAAATTTGGGTTTAGGATTAGAGATTAAGCTTGGCTTATGAGAGATTACTGGTCATCAAGGCTTAGGCTTCGCTTAGGGCTCGTAATCATCAAGTCTTTTAAGGAGATTAAGTTTGAGGATTCGAATGGCTAATGGGCTTAGAGAAGCTTTGGCTTATTCTCCCGTAGAGAGAAAATTTCAAGAGAAGAGGAGAAGGCCTCAAGAAAATCACACACGAGTCTCCCAAGGAGAGACCCCCTTTTCTTTTATACCCTTGCAAAAGGGGCCTAGGCACCCATTGGCAATGTCGCTAATGGGTACCCCCTGGTGACGTGGCAGGCTGAATGTCGACTTGCACGAAAACCTCTGGAAACTATGCTAAAAAGGGGTGCACCGTCCTGCTCTTCGCTTTCCTTCTCTACAACGACCTCAACGGATGCCCGAGCTTGCCATCGCGAGCTCTGCTTCCCTCCTTGTTGCCCGTGGCCTTTGTTGCCCACCATGCCCTTCTTTTTTTCCTATTTTGTTCACATACTAAAACCTTATTTTAAAAATGGGTGGCCATCATGGGCGGGCGGCCTTTAGGTTTATGGCCCTTGGGCCTTTGGGTGGCCAGCTTCCCTCATAAGGACACCACATTAGGCATACATATTGGCCAAGGCACCGCCAAGCTTCTCCATTCGGTGGCCACGGCCATTGTAAGGGCACCACCTTTGGCATACATGCCGGACAAGCAATGTTTTGCAACAAGTAAAAGGCATCATGTTTGGTACACATGTCGGGCAAGGCAATGCCAAGCACAACATTTCACTTAAGCACTCCCTGTCAACAATCTCATCATGAATGTGCTTTCCTTTGTCAATGGCTTCAATTACACTGCAGGTTTCCAAAATACCCATATACACTTCAATTACACTGCAGGTTTCCAAAATACCCATATATGCCACTCTGATACAATATCGGTCAAGGCATTGGTAACCATAACACCTTTCCCTAGCAGCCTGCCGAGCAACCTCATCATGAAATTTGTTGCCTCGTCTGCGTTCAAAACCCTGGCTGCTGCTCAAAATTCAAAAATGGCACACCGACCGAGCGGACTCGACTAGTACGGAACCGGCCCCTAGTGCATCTTTAACGGCCAATAACTTGGCAACCGTAAATCTGATCACCGATCTGAAAAGCCGATGCGTTTCACAAAGTGAGCACTTTGGCCCGACGCATCCATTTCATTTTTGTCTCCTCGGCTGCAGTTGCCCAATCCGGTACGGATCTGCTACTACTGACTCAACTGAAAATTGTCATTATTTCTTATCCGTAGCTCCGATTGATGAGTCATAAAGACAGGCATGTAGAGCTTTTTGAGTACTTCAACTTGGATTAAAAAAATCCCAGCTATGAACACTTCAAGAATACTCACTGTTTAGCATTACCAAGACATCTTCTAGCCCTTAGAGCTGCATCTGGCACACTTTCATCTATAAATTTTATTGTTGGCAAGCCCTTATAACTGTTGAATAATCATGCAGGATTCAAATACACCTGATTGGATTTTCTTTGCTCATTTTATTGTCATGGGAGCGTAGTGGCAGGACATTCACCCCTTCTGAACCTGCACAACCTCCGGTCTGTGCCAACCGGTCTTCAAGCTGCATGTTCTATAAATATCTTACATTACTTGTCATCAAGCTCACGTAGTTGGTAAAGACATGTAAAACAAAAGAAGGTTTAAATCATAGCATCAATAGTCTAGCTCAATAGTCTGGTAGCTGTCCCATCACAAATCTTTGCACCGTAGTGATTGTATCTCCAAAGCATTCAATTATGAAAAAGTTGTTTAGTAAACCCCGCAAGACTCAAGTGCTCCAGTTAATTATGCACACGGTTTGACCATCAGCTCTCTTTAGGGAACCCTGTCAAGCTCAAGTATGCCTTACTCTATATGCACACGAAATGGTCGTCAAGTCCTTTACTTCAAGTTCTGGTAGCAGAACCATCTTAAAAGATGTGAAGATATTATAATAGTTGTCCAAAGATGTCTAGAAGCTAGCCATGTAAGGTTATTAATCATATAACCAAAAACACTTCTGTCTTATCATACATACAAAAACAAATCTATTGCCAAGTAACCTGATATAGGAAAATAAATGATATCCTTAAATCTGCAAGTTTCTCTTCGATAGCTCCCAGGATCAAATGGGATAATAAGAAATTACACCAATAGTGGAGCAACATAATATCCACATGAGCATACATTTCCTGTATCAATCAACTTCAAGATTTTCTGCTCCAAATATGTTATTCCAAGATCTAGCAGAAAGAAACCACAATGTAGACCCAAAAATACCCATCCAAAGTGAACCTGCTTTTGAAGATTGGTCGAATCACGGAGATCAAATACCATTAAGATCACATAGTATTGATGTCCTCCGCAATATACTAGAGCTTCACCTAAAGCATAGTGCAACAGCCAGATTTCATAAACTTTCGGTAACTTAAGGTTGTTACCAGCAAGAATTAGAGAATTCTGACTCCCTTTTACTGGTAGCCAGGACATCACTAACATAAGAATTAGGAATAGTACCCAAATCCGGCAATATTTAGCACATTGTCCAAAGAAATGAAAAATCCTGTGCACTTTATGTAGTTTCAAGGATGATTTAGCATCATCACCCCCTCTAGCTTCATAGCCATTATGAAAAAACTTAAGACTTTCTGGACCTGTATCATTAGAGAGATTTTTACCTGGGTTTTAAGTTTGATAATGGATAGTAGCTTTATCCTGAAGATCTTCATCCATAGCATCCTTGGAAAAATCAACCTTGGAAGTCTCATCATTCATCAAAGCTATAGGAAGTGGCTCCTCTTGCAGCCCGTATATTAGCATAGATGTAAAATCTATGTCAATATCCTGTTTACAATCAGCATGATGTAGGCAATCTTCAATATCATCCTCTGCTTCCTCATCTACATCCATGCTACTTAGCAAGTCATTGTAACTTTGAAAAGGTTCACCAGGCACCCCTTCTGAAGGGGTACATGCATCACAAAGCTCTTCTATAATGCTATAACCTTCTTCTTCAGATTGGGCCAAAAAACCATCAATTATGGAATCTGCTTCTGTAATAATAGAATTAGCAAGCATATTGCTATGATCAACCATAGGTTCTTTGGCATCTTTAGTCTCATCCTGTGTTAGGTCCACAGTCTCGACCACTTCAACAGCTATTGTATATATAATAGATTTGTTTATGCAATCATGTATAGTAAATCTGCTGCCCTACTCAGCTATAGTGCCTGTAGTGGCTCATGTTCTTGATAAACTTGTTGAGAGCATCCCATGACAAGGTTAGTATCTTGAAAAAAATTTGTTGTATAGTCTAGCTCTTCGCTAGAAGCATTATTCGAGGTAACTTCCATACGAGCAATCTTTGAAAAAAAATCATATATTTGTGTTTCAACAGTAAATTCATTATGTACCTTTTCTCGGTTGCTCAAAATACGGTCCTTTGAAGTTCAATCTGCTTCTTCCAAAGCTGTATTTTCCTTAGCTTTACTTCCTGCAGAAATATGGTCCCAAAATTGATCATAATTAAGGAACTGCATATGATCCCCTTCTTCTTTATAGAAAAAAATCTGGCTTCGTTCGGTAATCTCCTTCATTGTAACTTGATAATTTTTGAGCTTTCATGAACAAACCCTTTTGCAAAATAGTCCCACTTTGTGGGGTATCTCTCTACTAGTTCTCGGACCTTATCTTTAAACTCGGATGTAGACGACTGGAAAGTCACTATGTGGGAACGTCTTCTTAGAAGATGGGCAGCGAACTATTTAGTAATTACTATGGTAATTACTACAGTAAACCCGAAGTATAAATAGGGCCCATTACATTGTAATCGGGTTGGCAATTGTTATCACTTGGGTTAGCGCTTTGGCTATAATTGTACTTGAGAATCATTGGCAGTATTGTCGGTTGTACTTTCTCTCTATAATCATATTCGCTGTAATCTTGATCTGTAATCCCAATCATGGCATACATTTCAGTTATACTTACTTCTTGTCCGATCTTCTGAATCTAAATCTGACTCTGAACCTTATTTCCAGTACATAAGTCTGATTCTTATTTCAGTATCCACATTTCAGTCTAGTCTCTGATTCCTGTCCGGTCTGCTATCTGAAATCTTCCCACACTAGTAGCTGAAATCTTTCAACACTGGAATTAGCTGTCTCAAGAGATCAGCTCCAATTCCATTTTGGCGATCACGGTGGCTCGAGCTGAAGCTCGTTGACTGAAAGACTCTTCTCCCACTTGAAGTTTTCAGCAATGGCACCGATATCCAATCGTGGCCGGAAATCTACCATTCCTGTAGACCCCATTCCTGAGGAGTCAAGAAGAGAGTCTGACCCAAAGCAAGAGAAGATGACTGACACTGAAGCTCAGGAGGAGCATAGTCAGCCTAATGAGGCGTAGGACTCGCATCACTCCAGTCATTCTCGATGCCGACGGGCAGAACGGGAAGCACGGAAGGCAAAGAGTTCCAAGAATTCTCAGTCTCGCCAAAGAGATGAGGATACCAAGGGCAGTATGGGAAGACACCGTACTTGTAGAAGACAAACCAGAGAAGACACTGACACTAAGACAGAGACAGAGATTGATTGGGATGCTGACACTGACAATTGCAAGAAGGCTCCCAAGCGTCATTTTGAAGCCAAGAAGAGAAATGCCAGGATCAGTAGTAATCGAAATGATTACACAGCTTCCCTGAAGATTTCCTTTCCAATATTTGAAAAGGGGGGAAAAAGGATGATCCAGATATTCACATACAAGCTTTCGAGCAGTATGTTGAACTAAAAAACATTGATGAAGATGATTGGGGGGAATATTTTTCACAAACCTTGAAGGAGGCAGCGAGGAAATGGTATTACCATTACCCTGCATGCTAGCTGAGATCATATAACAAATTTCTTAAGGCCTTCAGGTTGGAATATTCTGTCAATAGAGGGGACGAAGATATTTTCTATGAATTAGATAAGATCAAATAGAGGAATTTGTCAGTCCACAGCTATGTGGAAAAGATAAAAAGAGCTAACCAGGCAGTTGCAAGAACCGCCGTTTGAGAAGAGATTGAGGGCATGGTTCTTGAATGGGTTTAGAAGCAAGAAGCTTAGGGAACAAGAAGTACCAGCCCCTACAAAAAAATTCAATGATTTGGTCCAAAGGGCATTAAAGGTGGAACAGCAGGCTAAGAAGGAAAAGAGCCACAAGAAGCGAAGGACCAGTAGCAGTAGCTCTGCTACTGAAACTTTTGATTCCAGTGAAATGTCCAGTAGCTCCGAGAGCAGCTCCAATGAACGAGCAAAGGAGAAATCAAAGAAGGGATCATGGACCAAGAAAATTGAAGAGATGGCTAGGCAGATTGCAGAAATTAGCCACACAAGACAGCCAGTCTAAAAGAAGGAGACTTGGTGTTCAAGATGCAAATCAAAGGATCATATCTCCATTGAATGTCCACAATGTACCTACTGCAAGGCCTTTGGTCACCTATGGAATAATTGTGGCATTAGAATTCACCATTTTAAGAAAGGAAAGGATCTGTCAGTGGTTGCCTACACTAAACCAGTGAAGGTAGAACCAGTCAAAGTAGCTCAAGAGGAGAGACCAGGTACCAGTGGTATTGGTCAAGGACGTGGCAGATACCAACCAGGAATGGGCAGAGCAAGAGGAAGAGGCAACTTCCAGAATAGGAGCATGAATTGCTATACTTGTGGCAAGTATGGTCATTTTGCAGCCCAATGTCCATATGCACCTGTAACAACTACTACTGAGGCTAAGGCACCAAAGACAGTCCCAGTTAGGGTGGTTACCAAGAGCAAGGGAGTAGTCATTGAAGAAATCCCAGACATTTCAAAAGTACCAGTCAATCCTAACAGCAGCAAGTGGGCTCAACAAAGGGAAGTATGGAAGGCCAAAGGTAAAGAAAAGGTGGTAGATGAGTGGCAAGAGAAGCGGGAACTAGCAGCTAAAATCATGGAGGATTTAGCTAAGAAGCCGTAAAGCAACCAAAAAGTTCCGAAGCTAGAGTCATTCAGAGGATACTAGCCCAATCGACTGACAAAGACCACTCAGTACCGGCCTGACAGAGACCATGCTGGCTGTGGTACATGGACTAGTTGATGAAATGGGAGTGGATGAAAAGAGTAGAAGCGTTGCAAAAGAAGAATGGCAGTGTGAAGATACCAGTTCTTCAAGCTCTGACAATCAGTCTGACCGAGAGAAAGAAGAAATTCATGTAAAAATATGTGATAGAATCCAAAAGCTGACTATAGAGCTGGAGGATATAAGAAAGACCTTGCCTGAGGTGGCCAACTTTATGAGACAGCGCAGGAAGACTGAGGCAAAGGCCAGAACAGTGGACCTGACGACTGTCCAGGATGATGAAGTTCCACTTATTCAGGTAGACTACAAGGTCAGGAAGCAGTGGGAACCTCTATCAAGCGTTATTTTGGATGGAGAGGCAGGAGTCGACATAATGGGAGCCCATCTGCAACAAAGAATGGGTATTACTAATATGAAACCAGCACCATTCAAAGTACGAATGGCAGATCATAGAGTCGTACTGGCGATGGGTATGATTGAAAACATGCAGATAAGAGTTGGGAGGGAGAAATTCAAAACCAGTTTCCTAGTCCTGGATGTGTAGGGAGCCTATGGAATGCTACTAGGGTGCCCATGGTTGAGAACAACACATGCTGTTCATGACTATGCAAACCAAACTTTGACCATAGAGGGGGCCAGATTGGCAGAATCCAAATCGAGACCAACAATACCAGGAGCTGGAAAAAGGAATTGAGGCCGAAGGAGTTGTGTCAGAAGTACAAAGCCAAGAAGATCGAGCGAATGCTAGCGGCTATGAACATATTCCCTTTGGAAGAAATCGACTTGAATGCAGTCTTGTTGAACAAAGAGCAGGCTGACAAGCAGAAGAGACAATTCCCTCATCAGTTTACCGAAGTCAATGCGGGGGAAAGAACGGTTCAGCTAACTGGAAGGATGGAGGAACCAGTTGATATTGGTATAGTAGAGGAACCAGTATGTTCTGGAGAGTACCCACTGGATCAAAATAATGATTCAGAAATGAATGGACCATCCTGGGACTACGCTGAAGAATCGACCAAACGAAAAGGAGGCGGACCAAACTGGTTGCTTCCAGACGATCAGGAAGTAGAAGAGTGGAACTTGGGATCAGAGGAAAATCCCAGAATGATCAAGGTTAACAAGCACCTCAACCCGGCAATGAAGGAAAAGGCACGGAAAATGTTCCAGAACTATAAATATGTGTTTGCCTAGGAACATACAGATTTGAAGGGAGTAGATCCTGAAGTCTGTCAGCACCGAATACCACTGAAACCGGATGCTAGGCCAGTAAGATTACAAAGATACCGGATGAACCCCAACTATGCAAAGAAGGTCAAGGAGGAGATTGATAATCTTCTCAAGGCTAGGTTCATTACGGAAGTGGCAAGCAGTGATTGGCTATTTCCCATAATTGTCGTTCCCAAAAAGAATGGGAAATTGAGAGTTTGTGTCGACTATAGGAAACTAAATGCCCAGACTATTAAGGATCCATTTCACTTACCTTTTACTTTTATGTTGCTTGATGAGATTGCAGGATATGAGATGTATAGCTTCATGGATGGTTATAGCGGCTATAACCAGTTACAGATCGCTCCTGAAGATAGAGCTAAGACCACTTTCATCACTGAGTGGTCTGGTGATGCCTTTTGGCGTGTGCAATGCACCAGCTACTTTTCAACGGTGTATGATGGAGATGTTTAATGAATTTCTTCATCGGTTCCTCGCCATTTTCATGGATGACTTCACTGTCTATTCAAATGAGGAACAACACCTTCTATTCCTAGAAATGGTTTTTAAACATTGTCAGGAGAAGAGGATTTATTTGAATCCATTCAAATCTGTTTTTCTAGTATGGAAGGGATAGCTACTGGGACATGTGGTTTCCCGCAATGGAATAGAGATGGCCGATGACAAAATACAGTGTGTCCAGCAAGCTAAAGCACCCAGAACTGCTTCAGAGTTGAGTTCTTTATTGGGTTATGTGAATTTCTATAGAAGATTTGTACACAAGTTTGCTTCTCAAGAAGTACCACTATAAGAGCTTACAAAGAAGACCAGTAAGTTCAACTCGACTGCTGAGTGTGAGGAGAGTTTCCAGAATTTGAAAAAAGCCATTACCAGTAAACCAGTCCTTAGGCAGCCGAATTGGGATATTATTTTCCATGTACATGTAGATGCTTCAGGATTGGCAATGGGGGCAATATTAGCTCAGCCAGATGTAAGAACAGACTATCCGGTTTATTTTGCAAGTCGCAAATTCAGTCAGGCTGAACAAGGCTATACGAATACTGAGAGAGAAGCCCTCAGAATGATTTTTAGCGTCACGAAGTTCAAGCATTACCTGTTGGGAAAGTTATTCCATTTTTATGTGGATCATCAAGCTCTTCTGTTTCTGATTAACAAAGTCATTATTCAAGGCAGGCTGATAAGATGGATGATGTTCCTTATGGAATTTGCATTCAGAATTTTCCATAAGCCTTGCCGAAACCATTGTGGAGCTGATTTTCTTTCAAGAAGTACGGAAGGATATTCAGAATCACCCTTGAGAGATGAGCCAGTGGATGCTGATTTATTTCAGTTAGAGGCAGAAGAATCAGTGGATCCTAAATGGTATGATATTTATCAATTCCTTTCCCAAGGTGCCTTTCCAGAGGATTGGAAGTAGAATCAGAAGAAAGCTCTGATCATAAAAAGCCTGAAATTTACCATCATAGGAGGATTACTTTATCAAATGGGTGTGGATGGTGTACTTCGACTATGTGTCCCTATGGAAGGAAGAATGCAAGTGATTTCAGAAGCGCATAATGGTGAGTCTGGTGGACACTTTTCCAATGAAGTAACCTACAAGAAGATTCTGCAAGTTGGACTGTGGTGGAAAACACTGATTGCTGATGTCAGAAGTTTTTGTGAAACTTGTAACATATGCCAAAGAATGGGCCGACCAACAGTTGCAGATATGACTCCCTTAATGCCAATACAACCACTGGAAGTATTCATGAAATGGGGACTGGATTTTATGGGACCTTTTAAGAAGGTGACTCCCAGGAAGAACAAGTACATAGTAATGGCTACTTGTTATGTTACCAAGTGGGTTGAAGCTAAGGCTCTTCATGACAACACAGCCAAGGCAATTGCAAGGTTTTTGTTTGAGAATATTGCCTGCCGATATGGATGTCCAGTAGAGATTGTGACCGATCAAGGAACACATTTTATCAATGACACTATGGAAATCCTATTGGAGATGCTTTCAGTCAAGCATCAAAAATATACTCCTTACTATCCCAGATGCAATGGACAGGCTGAAAGTAGCAATAAGACAATAAAGACTATTCTCACTAAGGTGGTGCAAAAGAAACTAGACCAGTGGGATTTGAAACTTCAGAGTGCTCTATGGGCTTATAGGACAGCTTACAAGGTAACTACTGGAATGACACCATTCAGAATGGTGTATGGTACTGAAGCTGTGGTTCCTATGGAGTTTGTAATCCCCAGTCTGAGAATGGCTGTGAAGTATGGATTAGACTTCAACCATAATCTTAAGAAGAGGCTGGATGAACTGATGCAATAAGATGAACTTAGGCAAAGGGCTATATTGGAACAAGAAATTGTTCAACAACGAAGGAAGCACTGGCATGATAGCCGAATTAAAGTTCGAGAATTCCAGAAAGGAGACTTAGTGCTTCTATATCAGTCTAGATTGGGTCCAAAGAAGCCGAACTTGAAGATTGCCTGGGCAGGACCTTTTGAGGTAGATTGGGTCTTCTCCAATGGCACAGTCAGACTGAAAGATTTATCTGGACTAATGTTACCAAGAGTATATAATGGAGCAAAGATCAAGCTTTATTATTCAGAGACTAGAGAAACTGAGCCAGAACAAGGTACTAAGGAACTAGAGGTTGTTGATCAAGAGATACCGGAATCACACATTTTTGGAAATTTTCATGTGCAACCAGTTCCACGTTCAGAACTACTACTAGAAGGACCAGATCAGGCTGACCTTCGAATTAGTACCAGTATGGTCAAGCCAGACTGGAAATCAGTCCAGTACCAGTATGGATACACTTTCCAATTTTTAAACGCCCAATGGTCAAATGGAACGCCAGTGGTAATTATTACAAGGATGGGTCGCAGTCTTGTCCAATGCATGTCTGCCATGAGAGCAACGATGCACACAAGTCAAGGAGCGGTGAGTGGTGGAGCTTTTATGGCACGAACACATATAACAGTCAGGAGAGTTATCATTTTTCCTCATAAATCCCCTGCGCGACGCTTCCCTCCTGTTAACCATTTGCCATCGCCAAGCTCCGAGGTTTCTTTGTTGCAGCCGCAAACATCAACATCTGACGAGACAGTTGACTGTCAAATAGTCTTGCCAGCGACACCAGGAAACGACTTCTCCACAACAATTAAGTCATCTTCTCTTTCGCCTGTTTCATTGTTATCGACCTCACAGTGTATGGGTAGAAGGAAACGCTCAGAGAAGATGCAGGAGTCTCTTGAGGAAACCCAGGCCATAGTTGCTGAGGCAAAGGGAAGCCTTCCCGTTATCCCGTATAGTAAAATCCAGCGTTATGTATTTAGTGATCAAGCAATGACTCTGCTACATTTCTGGGATCTACGAGTTGTGTTGCAAGCTACAAGGATTTCTTTTGATGCAGATAACATCAAGCAAGTTCTTGATTCCTTTGATGATGGAAATGGCAGTGCCATGATAAATAGTAGGAAGGTGTCAGTGACACCAGAAGCCATAGCACTTGCATTCTGGATGCCCAATGAGCCCAAACCTTCTGTGGCAACTGCACAGTAGATAAGTATAGCTCTAAAGGAGGATGAAACGGCTAGACGAAAGTGCGAGGCAAGTGCTCAAGGAGTTCCAGTAGCAGGACTGGAAGCCTCCACTGCTTACAGGTTTGTAGCCGAAGCAGTAAGTCTTAAAAACAACCCAACGTATGTATCCAAAAAATTGTTTGCTATGCTGTTGGCCAAGATACCGGATCCACAGGTTCATATCAACCTTTGTCAAATCCTCTCGCATAATGTACTCCAGCAGACTGCCAAGCTAAAATCTCAAACTGTTTTCAAGGCCTGGTATGTTTGGCAATTCCTGTATTGGGCTACTGCTGCATATGTTAATGAGCAGGTAAAGAAGGCTTGGAGTGAGAAGCCAATTCTTGAACCAAAGAACATTGATGAACCGTCCTCAGACGACGAGGAAACAGACAGTCAAACCATTTCAACCGACCTAAAAAGGAAAGCAATTGCAGAAGAGGCTGGTAGTTCAAAGAAGCCAAAAATTACACTGACAAAAAGTAGTGAATTTTTGAAGCAGATAGAAAGCTAGGTCAAGGCAGTAACCACTGAGAAAGCTGTAGTGAGTCAGACTGAGTAGCAATCTAATCAGAAGACTGTGTCTGACCCGTCAGTTATAAAAAATTCAGTTGTTACTGGGTCTGGGAAAGATCATGGCAAGCCAACCACTGTTGAGAAGATAGCAGACCAGTCAGGGGACAAAGGCAAGAGTCAACTGGACAAAGGGAAAGGGCCAGCGTTCTCGACTTTGCTTGGGAGAGTTTCTACAGATACTGGAAACCTTATGCAACTGGTAAAACAGGATAAGTTGCAGCAAATGCAGACTTAGCAATTGAAAGGGCATCTTCTGCTCAGTAAAGCTGATTATGCAACTCTACCTTACGTAGCTCCAGTGGCAATATATGAGCCTACTGATTTTGATCCAACCACAGTCAAAGACAGATGTTTAGTCCTTATACAGTCCTCTTGGAATACCATTGTCAGTTGTATGGGACAACTGATGGAGGCTGCTGGATCACAAGAGAAAGTCAATAAGCTCAAATCTGACTTGACAGAAGCACAACATTAGATTGAAAAGCCCAGGAAGAGCAGAACATACAACACAGGGTACTAGAAGCTCAATAAGAAAGGACTAATGAGTTGTTGAACAAAAAGCTAGCAAAGGATGAATCTGAAATAATGAGTATCAAGAATCAAAGGAATGAAGCACTGAGAGCTGCCGAGCGGGATGAAACAATGCTCACCATGAAGTGGGCGAAATTCAAAAAACTGTTACTGCACCATACAGCTCTGAAGGCTTCTCTGACTGAAAGATACATCTACAATAGCTTGTCTGAAATTTTAAACCCATCGGGAAATGCTGTTTTCAATTTAGAGAATTTAAAGTCCTTCATGGAAAGTATGCAGAGTGATTTGCAGGACAAGGTGAGTGAGTACAATAATGCTCTGATGAACCAAGCTATAATGGATTATATTGAGTAGCAGACTTCTTCGGATGAGGAAGAAGAAGACGAAGAAGATGAAGCTGATCAGGAGGAGGATGATCAAGAAGATGGGCATACAGAGGATGATGATGATGCCCCACCACCATCTCCACCTCCAGGACCTGGTACTAGTGGAACAGGGCCAAATGAAGGAGGCCAGTCACAGCCAGACCAGCCAGAACAGAATGAGGGCCAGTAGGAAGGACAGAACAAAGAGCACCAGTCGGGTAACCAACAAACTGAAGAGAATCAACCTAGTCACACTGGGAATCAACCAACTGATCAGTCCCATCTCAACAGAGATGCTAAAGGGAAAATGAAAGTACAGGATGAGGGACTAGTTGCTGATCATCAACATTCACTGCAGCTCATTAATCTTAATAGGCAACTGAGACATCAACAAGCCTTCATCACCAGACAGTATCTGGAGGATGATGATCTCCTGACTGACTTGGAAAGATTTCAAAGGCTATATGTGGGAGCCAGGGAAATGGTAGAACATTGGAAATCAGCAGCTTTCCATGATAAAGAAGCTTGCCGACTACCTGCGCATCCCAGTACAGTCCAGCTGCTAGAACGAGTTCCTGAATGGATACTCAATGCTGATGAGAGAGTGGTAAACCCACACTGGCAAAGGTAGTCTACTGCAGATTGTTGCTCCCTAGCCCTGAACTGGAACTTCTGCTGGGTAACAAACCAACTTACCGTTGTACAAAGGATGTTAGGGTACAACTCAAGAAAGTTTTGGTGCAAATGCAAATTGCTAGAGGTGTTTTGGATCAGAGAATGAAAGCCATTCTTGAGGACCAGACAGCCACTAGAAGAGGACCTCAGACACGAATGTCAGTCGGAGCACAGGCAACTGCTCTCCGAACACTGTTCCAGCTAGTGAGAATTATGAGAAAGATGATGCAGCAGGAGAACCAGGCTGTTCTCAATTTCTTAGAATTTGTGCCTGGTTCTCCAGTTCTCTTGTATGCTATTCCAGCAAGAGAAACCGAGCTACCAAGATTCTTTCCAGCGCTGTATCCTCAACATCAAGAACCAGTTGATTGTCTCACATACTTCAAAATTACTGATGAGCTTCAGGATTGGTATGAGCGGTAAACTGTAGAATGGAAGACTTGGCAGACGTTGCTAAATGATGCTCTCCAAATCAATGACATTCAGGCACTGAAAGAGGAGCAGCATAGGATCCAGCTTTGTATGGGCCAGTGGAAGATTCAAGTCAGAGGATTGACCAGGATTACTAATCAGTTGCTACAACTTATGGTCGAATATTCCAAATTGCCTGAAAAAAACATTGTAGAAAAGCCGGGTCTGGCACCACAGTACAGGGAGATGGATGAGATTCTTTTCGAAGCTCGAGTCAAAACTAATCAGCCTCTTCCAGAAGGATGGATCCATACTGCTTCGCATTGTCATAAGCTAGCCAGAACCAGACTGAGCAAGGGCAGGCGTACACTCTATGATCTTGACACCATAACCTATCATTCTCTCACGCCTTATGAAGTAGAGATGACCATTGAACGGCGGGATCCGCTTGAGCAGGAGGCCATTTACCGACTGATTCAAAAGGAGAATGCTGGTACTGGGACTTCTGAGGTAGCGTCCCGGTCCAAAGGCAAAGGCAAACGGAAGACGATCCAATGGAAGGATACGGGGTAGTTCCATCTCAGAATTCAGTGGCGACTTTTCTTCTCAGCAGGCAGGGAGAGATGATAGCTCCACCTTGGCCTTTTCCGCTGCCTCTCGCAATCCTTGGTCCTTCTTGAACTCCTAGTCATAATCTTTGAATGGCCATTCTATCAATGGTCAAGATGGCATCCCAACATCAAAACCAGACGATGGATTTTTCAGTCTTACATCAGATTCAGACAAGGGAATTTTCAAGAATTTTGGAATCTTTCCAAAATTCAAGAAAGAAGGGAAGGATGTAGACGGCTGGAAAGTCACTATGTGGGAACGTCTTCTTAGAAGATGGACAGCGAACTATTTAGTAATTACTACAGTAAACCCGAAGTGTATAAATAGGGCCCATTACATTGTAATCGGGTTGGCAATTGTTATCACTTGGGTTAGCGCTTTGGTTATAATTGTACTTGAGAATCATTGGCAGTATTGTCGGCTGTACTTTCTCTCTGTAATCATATTCGTTGTAATCATATTGTCTATGAGAGGTGCAAGGAAGAGAGTTGCAACACACACAATTAATAGAGACAGAGATTAAAACAGACAGCTTGATCCAGATTCCGAAGTTTGATAACTCAAAACAAATAACCAACAATATCCCTGCTTAGTCAAATGTTAATAGAGGAGTTTATGCTCCATACAAGGCTAAATCAGCTTTAATCCAAGTGCTCATTATGAAATTCAAGCTTCAATAATGATGTTAAAGTCGAATCCGATGATATCAGTACAAAATACGGTCCTTTCGCCTTAATTGGTATGCCAAGACTGCCTTGATCTGCTTCGTTTTCCTTTTGCTGCTTCTGGGTTAAAAGAGAATTGATGTTCTTCCCGCTATGGCTGTGGGAGCTTCAACTTAGGATTTATGGCTTGGTTTAGAGCTTGGGATTAAGCTGGCTAACTTGAGAGAGGTTATGATAATCCGGGTTAAGGTTTTGATGCCTTTTGAGTGTCGAGGATTATGGCCTGTGGCATTAAGAGGTTCGATCTCAAGCTTAGTTTGTCATAAAATCTAATATCTAACCAACCCAAATGATTTTTTCATATTAAATTGATCGCTTAATTTGGGAGAATAAACGGGAACAAGGGTTAAGATATAGATATGTGCTTATAGATCTATCTCAACACGGGGCCAATAGTAAAGGGGCCCAAATGGGAGATGGTGTATCAAGAGCAAGGCTAACCAATGGAGCATAAGACCTTAGGGTTAGCTTCATTAAAGACCTCCAATAATGTGTGTAAAAGTCCTTTGACCTTAGGTAAGCTAGGGATGAGCTTGAGGTGGGAACCCGGCCCAAGCTCGAGGTGCTTGTCGTGCTTGAGGTGCTTGTCCTACTTGAGGTGCTTGATTAAGGTTCTTGAGGTGCTTCATCTGCTACATGCTTGAGGTGCTTGACTTGCTACATGATTAAGGTACTTTGACAAGCTTGCCTGAGATGCTTGTGGGAATACCCCCTAGTCCAAGTGCTTAGTCATGCTTGATGACTAAGGTGCTTGAGCACCAAAAGTCAAAATCATCCCTACAAGAGGGGGGGCGAGCCCTTTTCCTAGGGGCTAGAGCGAGAACACCCACTCACACACACAAGGAAGGCCCAAGCTTGAAGAGGCAGCAAGGACACATGTCAGGCCCCTACCTATGTTACCTTCATGAGATGCCTGAAACCTATTGGTTGGCCACCCAAGGGGTCCAATAGTAATTTAGGAGATTTAATTAATTGATTTAGAATTTATCTAACCCTCTCTCGCAAAGGGGAAAGGGGGACACTTGTCTCAAGGCTACCCCTACTGCTTGTAATGCCTCCTGCTCATGATTGGCTAGGCCTGGAGGGGTCCAATGAGCTTCAAGCATGAGCTACAAGGGGGGGTCGACCCAAGAAAGGTAGGAGGATTCTTAGGGGGTATACTCACCCACACACACTCACAAACACTCTCATTGTGTGCTATGAAAAGTGCAAGTGCTCCCTCTCCTTCTTCAAGCAAGTAGAGGTTGAGAGCCTACACCAACACTCTTGGCTATGGAGTGCAAATCCAACCAAGAGCCATGCTTCAATGCTTAAGCTTGCCATCTCCTTCTTCTTCATTACTATGCTATTATGTATGCTAGCAACAAAAGTATGATAAGTGAGGAACTAATTCTTTCTCCTACGAAATGTTTCTTCTTCCTCTTCCCTACCCGCATTCCCTGCTAGCTCTCTCCACCTTCGAAGGTGTTTGAGGTCTTGGGACTGAGGCTTGGGATAGTTAAAGCTTTCTTCAAGTTTATGTTATGTTTGTGATGCATGAAGCTTTCCATCTTCATTGCATCACCTAGGTCACAAGGAACACAAAGACTGTATTGTAACAAGTCTCACTTAATGGGAGAAATCATAACACAAATGCCTATTGGAGGGGGGACGGGCTCCACATAAATCCGGTCCTCAACTGTTGTCATGTTCTCTAAATTCTCTCTCTTGCAAAAGTATTGTTCATGCCAAGTTAACTAAGTGCTATGATTATGTTGCTATCTTCAATTATGTTCACCCGTTATGCTCACAAAGTTATTTCTCAAAAGTACTCTCATTAATTTCCGCTACTCTCAAGTTAAATAGGCCAATTCCATTACATTGGTATCAGAGCATTTGGTTTCTCTTTTCTTGCTTAATAAGAGAGGTCCTTAAGTAGCCTATAAATGGTTGATGTTGTTAATTATAATAGGGTAACTGGAACTGGGATCTAATATCGGTTTTGTTAAGCCCACTATGTGGGGGATGGTGCACACCTCGGGAGCTTTGGACTTAATAATGGAGTCTTTTTAGACTTGCCTACGGCTTTACCATTATTGAGCCATAAGAAGTCCGAAAGGAGCTAGCCCTTGGCAACTCTGCTATGTTAGACCTACTCCTCTACTCTCTATAATTAACCACTTTGAGCCGTGGGTGTAGATACTTAAGAGCCGATTTTCAAAGGCTAAGAAGAGTGGCAACTAAGGTTTTGAATTGCCAAAGCATACACTAAGTATATACATAAATTTTGTTAACATGGCTGACAATAATCAAGAGAGTAGAATGAACATTGATAGCTTTGATTTTGCACATGAAGGTGCTAATGATGATGCTCCCATGTTTGTGAATTATCTCGTCACTTGGTTGCAGCAAGCTATGGGAAACCCTGCTTTGCAAGCCGAAGTTACTCAACAACTTTGTGATTATGGAATTTACCTTCCTCTCCAAGAGGAGAGAGAGCTTAGGAGGCCTCTTGAAGAGACCCCCAAAAGAAGACTCTCTCCCATTCGAGAGGAGGAATCCAAAGAGCAAGAAAGCAATGAAAGTTTAAGTTCCTCTGAAGATGTGGCTCCACGAAGACGGCGGTCTAGACGATCGCCCACTCCTCCCAAGAGGAAAAGATCGACACATAGTCCTTCTCCTCATCACTCTGAAAGGCAAGAGAGGAAACAAAGGAAGAAAAGGGCTAGGAAGAGGTCACCCTCTTCTCCTTCTTCTTCACCTTCCTCCTCTTCCGATGAAAGTTATGGCTATTCTCATAGAGAATACAAGAGGGGAGGACATCGCAAATCACTTCCTGCATGGCGAAGGTAACAAAAGCTAAAGAAGTTCAAGGAGAGAGGAAAGAGTATCTCTTTTATCACCTATGATGGCACCTTCGGTGCTACCAACAAAGTGTTGGCCTTCATCCAGCAATTTGATGCGGCCTTTGGAGATGAGGGCTTCACAGATTCCTCCAAGCTACGCCATGTAGCTATGCACTTCCAAAAATCAGCTCTTCAATGGTGGGCTAGCCTTCATGGAAATGGTGAAGCCCCAAAGACATGGAAAACTCTACGAGTTTCCATCATGAAGCAATTCCTTGCAAGCGATGAAAAGGACAAAGTGCTTACCGAATGGTGTAGCTTAAAGCTCCTCTCCCATGAGTCTATCCACAAATATGTAGACAAGTTTTGGGATTTACATCTCAAGGCTACTGTCAGATAGACTTTGCCGAGCAAAGGCAACAATTCTGATTGTCGAAGGAATAAAATACCTTTTGTACGGTTCCGTTGGATTTAAATGCTAAGACAAGAGTGAATCTCTCCAAGATCCACCATATCAAATGCAGAAGACAATAAATTTTTCACTTGCTGAAGAAATCCCAAATCATTGGAAACAAGGATGGTATCATCCACATAAAGAGCAAGAATCACAAAACTGCTACCTTGGCGTTTTATGTATAAGTTGGGGTCTGATGAGCAAGAGATGAATCCTTTAGAGGTGAGAAAGAGATCAAATTTTGTATACCAGGCTCGCGAAGCTTGTTTGAGACCATATAGTGCCTTATGGAGTTGAGCAACAAGGTCTTCTTTACCTGGAATAACAAACCCTTTTGGTTGTTCCATATAAATTTCCTCTTCCAAGTCACCATTAAGAAAAGCAGTTCGCACATCCATTTGATGAGCTTCTAAATCAAATTGAATAGCAAATGCCAATAAAACTCGAACACTTGTAATGCGAACAACTGGTGAAAAAGTCTCTTGATAATCAACACCAGCTACTTGGGAGTAACCTTTTGCAACTAGACGCGCCTTGAACTTGTCAAAAGATCCATCTGCTTTTACTTTTGTCTTATACACCCACTTACATTTAATAGCTGTACGACCAGGAGGTAATTCAGTTAGTATCCATGTACCTTTAGAGATAAGAGAATCGTACTCTGCTTCCATAGCCTCTTGCTTCATCATAAGTAACGGGATCTTCAGAAGTAGAAAAAACATTATCAGCAATATCGTCATCATAAACATGACATGAGCCATGTTCAAAATCAATAGGCAGATCAACAAAAATATCAATATCATCATTGGCAACATTTGGAATGGATGGTTGTGAAGAGGAAAGTTGCTCTATAGAAAGAGTTTCATCTTCTGAAAGAAATGGAAAGCTTGAAGCAATGATTTAGTATCATCAGAATCATCCATGGACCATGAGCCTCCCATAATTTGTTCGTTAAAAGTAGCATCACGATTCACAATTACTTTCTTGGAGGAAGGGTCAAAGAATTTGTAGCCTTTGGAAGTGTCAGAATATCCAATAAAAATAACTTTAAGACCAGGAGCATCAAGCTTTGTTCGTGTTTCTTTGGGAACAAGAATATAAGCAATACATCCAAAGGTTCGAAAATGAGATACAGAAGAATGTCACATGTCCATGCTATGATGGGTATCTTACCAGAGGGTGCAATAGTAGGAAGATGATTCTGAATAAATGATGTTGTCAAAGTAGCTTCAGCCCAGAAAACACGAGATAAGCCAGAATGAATCAGCATACATCTTACAACGTTGAGAATAGTGTGATTCTTTCGTTCAGCAACATCGTTATGTTGAGGCGAATATGGAATAGTGTGTTCATGATGAATTCCACTGTCAGCATAGGAACTCACAAACTCTCGAGAATTATATTCGCCTCCATTGTCACTACGAAGCTTCTTAAGGCGACGACCAGTTTGAAGTTCCGCAGCCTTGTGGAATTGTTTGAAAACAGATAAGGCTTCAGATTTTTGTCTAAGTAGAAATACAATCGTATACCTTGAGAAATCATCAATGAAAGTAATGAAGTAGCGATATTGTGATCTCGAAGAAGGTAGAGGTCCACATATATCAGTATGAACAAGATCCAATATGTCATGAGAATGAGTTGTATTTGAAAGAGGAAAGGGTTTACGATTGTGTTTCCCAAGATCACAAAATTCACAAATTCCCATATGGGGATGGGCTTTAAGATCCATGCCATGAACAAGATCACGACGTTGAAGATCAAGGAGTTTTGAGAAATCAGCATGAACAAAATGGTGATGCCATACTTTGCAATCATGATCACCTAGAGTAGTGACAATATTTGCTACAACATCGTTGAGAGAGAGTTCAAACAAATTACCGTTTCGAGAAGAAGTGGCTATAGTCTGCCCATCTTTCTCAATTCGGCAGTTGGTATGATCAAATCCAACAAACAGACCAAGATCAACAAGTCTAGCAACTGAAAGAAGATTACGTTGAAGATCTGGTACATGTAATACTCCTCGCAAAATTCGAGTGGAAGAAGATAAGGTACCAAGATATAAGTCTCCAATACCCTTTACTTGACAAGTAGTATCATCAGCAAGATAAACAACACGTTGAACTGGCAGTGGATGATAGTTATGGAGCCACTTAGACTGATATGTCATATTTCTTGTAGCACAAGAATCGACAATAAAAAGTGATCCATCACGTACATGAAGTATTCTGTCTGGAGAAATTGAACATAGAACGCAGCTTGTTTCTGGTACAATTTTGTTTCGATGTTCAGTAGCATATGCTCTATTCCGATCTGTGTCGAATCGACGCTTATAGCACATATCAGTGGGATAATCAGATCGTCCACAATATTCACAACAAGAAGAAGAAGAGTCTCTAGATAAACGTGGTTGTTTTGTGGTAATATTGTGTTCTTCATCATATTGACGTGCCCAACAATCATCTTCAGTATGGCCATTTCTGTTGCAGTAAGAACATTGCTTATTAGGAAATTTGAGACGAGAGAAAATATTACCGCGACGGCCACATCTGCGGTTTCCTCGTTGAAATGGACGCCTTCGAGCATAAAAAGCACGTTCCATCTGTTGTGACTCAGTCTCCTCTCGTGAAATCATAACTGTATCGTGACTATCATTCCGACGTTCTTGACGTTGAGAGTATTCAATTAAAGACATGCAAGCTTGGTCGAAATCAAGACCATCTTTGTTAGAGAGAATAGTAACAATGTTATCATAAGAAGAGTCCTTCACCGTATCAAGGAGAAGTGTAATCAGTTGCTTTTGTGGAACAGGATCACCGGCAGCAGCAAGTTGATTAATAATAGATTTGAAAGATTCAATATGTCCTGTCATGGCAGTACCAACTTCATATTGTAACTTGTTAAGCAACCCTCTCAAATAAAGTATTTCTATAACAAATTTCTTCTGAAAGTTTGCAATAAGGTACTTCCATACGTCATGGGAAGTAGGAAGTTCATATATATCAAGCGAAAGGGAATCAGTAAGAGCAGAAAGAATATACCGACGAGCTGCTTTATCACGTTGCTTTATCTTCAAATATAGGTCCTTCAATGATAAGCACGTTATCATTATCCGTATCAACAGGCTGAGGCGGACAAACACGATTTCCAAGAACAACATAAGAGATTTCATCGCCTTCAAGAATTAACAACATCTTTGCTTTCCAGCCTGGAAATCCTTGACCTTGGAAAGGAGGAGCAGAACGCTGGCCAGAAGGAAAGCCGTTGACGAGAATATTCATAGCCATATCTTGTTGTTGCAAGAAGACGTATAAGATAAGATCGCAGAATCTGCACACCATATATAGTGAAGGCTGCAATTGAGAATGAGAGAGATATGAGTACTGCGTTCTGTCAACGATAAACGTAAGAAGGATGCTCAAGGAACATCGTCACCCAAAAAAGGCAGGGTAAAGGAGACGTTAATAATAAACGAGTCCTCAAAATAGAGTGGCGTGAGACGCAAGATTGATGGCCACAATACGAATAGCAAAAAGCTAAATCTTCTCGAAAAAGTTAATGCCAAAATAAGAAAAACGATCGCGGATGCTTCACGAAGAAGTAGGACGAAGAAAGCTGCGTCAAGCTCAATTGTAGTAAAAACAACATAACTTTCTGCTGTGAACTCCGATTGATGCAAACCTAGAACTCAAATCGAAGAGCCCAAGGAGACGAACAAGTTTTGGATGAAAAGTGCTATTGTGCTTTTTCCGTTTCTCCAAATTTTGAGCAGAACAACAAGAAAAATTGAGATGAAGTTCAGGGTGTCATCAACAAGAAAACGTAGTCAACGATTAGATTGATTAGAAATAAACGCCACATAAAACACTAATCATATTCTTATTAACACAAAACAACCACAGTTTAACAAGAATCAATGCTCAAAAATAAAATTTGTAGCAATTTTGAATCTTACATGCGAATCGCATACACATACTGTTGTGTCCCCTTGAATTGAATCGGCGCGTGATCGTTACCGCTCTGATACCATGTTGAGATGTAGAGAGAAAGAGAGAGAGATGAGACAAGAGACACACCATATACACTCCCAAAGACTGATTTATATTGAGGATAAGATACAAATATATAGGTGAGACTAAGTTCAGTAGAGTGAGCCATATATAGCTCCAACATCCAGGGGACCTAGCCCTATTTATATGCCTTGTGCAAAAGCAATGTGACTCCACCTTATTAGACATCATTTTGCACGAGAGGGGTTCAGAAGTTTTGAATTTACCCCCTCTTACCTACACAAAACTGGATTTCCTTCATAACAAAGAACTAGTCTTGCTTGGTGGGCCTTGCTATATAACATCTATAGAATATAACATGACATATGAAAATTGACATTTAGCACCTAGCACTGAAGGGAACAAGAGCAAGACTAATGTGGGAATGCGGCATTGCGTGAAATGGTTATACACTTGAAAAATGTTATAATGTTTATAGGAGGAGACAAAGTTAAGTGCATCAATTACTAGAAATTATAGCGGTTGTTACATTTGAGATTATATCCAAGCGAGGTTGTCGTACTACGTCTACAGGTGAATGTTTTTTCTACTATACATGCTACTTGTAAATTCTTGCAAATGGAAAGTATTTCAAAAAATAATAATTCATTGAATGGTTGGTAGTGCCACACGTCAGTTCGCATTTATGAAGGTGGATGTTGAGTTTGTTTTTCCTTTCTTCTTTTATAATTGTTTGTGTTTTTCCTTTCTTCTTTTGTAGTTATTCCCAGTACAATGAATGAGGACAAAATGTTACATGTAACTTCACCTTTTATGTTTTGTGTCATGGCATCGACAATGCATGTTGCACCGATTGTCAAGTCGATATTTTTAGTGATGATGCAGTGCACGCAAATTGCAATTTAATCTAGCTTATTGAACTTAGGGTCTAGGAGCCACTACTCAAGGGCATTTATGTTGACCGCATTCGTCTTCATTTTAAGTTCTGTAATGTCAGTTTGATTGTACAATTTATTAAATGTAAGGTTGTTATAGTGTTGGATATCGGACATGTGAGTACACATTATCGGAATAGAGTTGTTGATGTAGTCATGCACATGCGCTTCATCTATAATACATGCACCCAGGGTACAATTGATCTCATCTACGACTAGTTTTCTTTCACAAAAAATGGTGAAGACTTAGCAATTCAGGGTTCGTTGCATGTCTTATAGAGCATGACATCTTGTACAAAGTTGCATGTAGCCTGTGGACCGAGCTTGTGATATGGCATGTGCTACAAAGCTCCCGTGCGTGACTACAAACTGGGCTTAGTTGGGCAAGATCACCAAGCAAGAGAACACATTTGTTGTTTAAGGGATCTGCCAATTTATTGCTTGTTACATTGATATTTTGTCTTACGATAAGGCCATGGATAGCTCGTCTATAATTATAATATCTTCCTGTTTTATATCCAAGTATCGCTCATCAATCTCATGAATAGAGAGAGGATATTGTTGATTCGTGGTTGGTATCTTGAATTGGTAATGGAATACATCAAATACATTTGGCAAGCAACCATATGAAAAAAGTTACGCATGTAGCTCACGTGCAGATGTTGGTCGACATTGAGTGTCGAGTTTTGAAAATGAGATCCAAATAAACCAAAGCAAAGGAAGTAATGCAGAAAATTCTAAAACAAGGAAGTAAAAAAGGCATGAATGAATTGCAAAAATAATTGAGGTGCTTTACCGACCTACAATGTTGTACTCGTGCTTTTTTATTGTCCAATGTAAAGGCCGATATGTGTGTCAAGCTACAAAAAAGAAATGTGAATAGTTAAACATATCGTCTTGCAATGAAACGTCACACTGAAAGTGCACATTATATTGTGCACGTCATACAGAGCAAAAGTATGGTGGAGAGCTGGCATTGTGGTCTCCAAAAAATTATAAGAAACAGAAGTCGTGCCCCTGCCCCATAGCATTTATGTGTTGCGCCAAGCAAACATATGCGCATGGAAAATTGGATGCAGATAACAAACCAATGTTTGCGGGTACGCCGCGATGGACGATGGAGCACAGCGAGAACACAGACCAACAAACTGTCAATCTAAGGACGTAGCTGACCCGACTGGGGCATGGAGGCAATCTCTGGGTTGTGAACCTTGAGCTAGACACGAAAAACACTCTACAGTCACTAATCCTACCACAACACTACCATAAAGCAAAGAAACAGACAATGCATCCTACGAAACACTACAAGCTCGAAACAGTCTCAAATCATATCGGAATGACTCGAAATCGGAGGGTAAGACTCACAAGGACAGATCCTATGTGGCCAAACACCTAAACCTTGAAAACCATAACTGTACGACCTCTAATCGCTGTCGTGATAGACTCAAAATAGCAATTTCCAAAGTGTCCAAAACTGATCTACAAAGACATCAACACGAAGAGCTTCTCACCCTGATTCTAACGATTACTCAATCATTCAGAACGGATGTTGTTTGAGGTACTTACGACCAAATATAGCTCGTAGCAGGCGGGCTCGCGATGTGGTCCTCGGCTTGCATTGCTTGCGTCGACGGGGAGAGCTCCTCGATGCTAACACGCTCCTACTCTCATATCTACAATGTGATTAGTGTGCGTGATGGTGTGTGTGCGTGAAGCTCACTACTGTGTGCTGCAGAACCCACGACTGTATATTATTTGAGATAACGTAATGTGTCCTTTACAAAGCCTTAGGTTTTAGCTTTTATACCAAGCCTTCAAACCTAATGTCCGGCCAAATGACCTGAATTGTCCCTAGGCTTCTACAGAGCTTAATTACAAGAAACTGAGTTGGTTTACTCATTATACAAGAATCTGAAGCCTAAATACAAGTGCCGATTTAAAATATGAGGTTCCCGTGAACATTACAAAAGTGACCGTAATGGCTCAAAATAATAATAACGGGATATTCGATGACGTCCATGAACTCGTATCTTCATGTTTCAGCATCCATCTTCATCTTCATTACTTCATCACCATCTTCATGTGGAATCTTTAGAATCTTTGAGGAATCTTAATGGAATCTTTATGAAAACGTTGTTGAAAGGGCATCCTTTCAACACTCTCCCCCTTCGAATTCTTGTCGTTCCCCGACAAGACCCTATGTCTTTGCTGGCCTTGACGAGTTCTTGATGTCTGGTGTTGGTCGAAGTTGTTGTGGCAGCTTCTTCTGCAGTTGGTTGCTTTGCGTGATGTTAAAGCTGCCTTGAAGTTGTACCTGTAGTGTATCTGAAGCCTTTCTTTCCCCCTCCGATTGGTTTTTGTATCTTGAATTGCATGAGGTTGTATCGACTTGTTGGTGCAACAGGTCGTTGTCATTGTAGCTCGAGTTTTCTTTTCCTGTGGTTGTTATCTGGCAGTTGTACCTGTAAGTTGACTTGAAGCTTTGTCAAGCTATTTTTTGGCCTCTCCCTTTTGACTTGTCAGTAGATTTACAAATAGTAGTGTGGGGATATCGTGGTTCTTCTTGTTTTTGTTGTTATAAAAAATAAAAGAGTAAAAGTAAAATGTAGCGTATATACAAAATGAAGGTCTTGGATACCTGGATAAGACTAAAGGGAAAAACCCAGTGGGAAAAAATGTCTTTAGTCATAATTAAATGCGAGGCTATATGTACTTAGGTTCTGATGTTATAGAGTTATGCTGAGTTAAAGTACATATGGCTATATGGCTACTAGTATGGGCTTGATATACATGGATAATTGTTAGTAGCTTGAAGTCAGAGTTGTTGTTGTTGAGCAAAGGCTTATAAAACTTGTTTCCGCTTGGTCATCGTCATTTGTTTGTGTAAGTGCATGGGTGGAATAAAAAAGAGTGCCTAATTCATATGTCCAATGATGGGACATCTATATGCTTGCACAGAGTTATGCATGTTAAACAAGATGCGGTGCGAGAGAAGAGTATTGATGGGTTGTTCATGGAGTTAGTGTAGAGAGAAAAACATATAACATGAGTGCTTCAAAAGCTTTCACTACTCACAGAAGGGTTTTTGCTATCAAGGTTTTTCACTCTTCCTCACTGTGTCAAGTGCGTGAGTGTTTTGTTTTGACTACTCCGCCTTCTCCACCTTATATATTATATGGACTTTGACTCTTATGCTCACCTCTTCCAACATGAGCGACATGACTTTATGTATGCTCAACTCTCCAGCTTGAGCTTATACCTATTAGCTAGACTCATAGACTTGGCTGCCCGACTCTAGACTCTTATGCCATGTAAGTTTAATGGCGACTTGGACTTACCTGATCGCGGCCTGAAATCCAATTCCATATGCTTTTGATGTTTAGGCCTTTCTCGTTAGTTTCTGTTTGAGATGCCATGTTGTCCAATACATTGGCATATATCTGCTCTTCATTCCTTGGTAGAAAATTGTGGTCGCTTGATGAGACAGGTATTGATGTTGAAGCAATGGTTGATGAAGTCTTCTTCTTCCAGATAGTGTTCTTCAAAACTGTGACCTCCGCATTTACCGTTGCTTTCTTTTTGTTGTTAAGAGGCTGTAAAGGAGTTGTGTATCTTTCTTGTTGTTGAGCCTCACTCGCGGATTTTGGAACCCATATTGTTCTTGGGCCTTGTGTGATCTCCTTTTCCACTTGCCTTGTTTCTTCTTTGACTTGATGGTTCTTTGTCTTTAATTTCCATATATGGCTGTTACTTTTGTGAAAGCCTTGCTCTTGTAGTAATTGACGAGGGATCCATCGATAGGTTGTAGTACTCTTGGGTGTAGCGGGTGTCTGTTCTTGATTTCTTGATGTTTCTTTCTTTTCCTGGGTGATTCCTTGATAAGCTACTACCTTAGGGAACCAGATTTGAAAGTTACCCTCATAGAATCCTTGTGCTTCGAGTAACTCGACTGGAATGAATCTTTGGACTTGCTTGGAGGTGATCTTCACTTGACTTTGTTGGGTAGTCTGGTAGAATTCTGATTTCATTACCCAGACTTGTCGTATGGTTTGTCCAGTGGAAGACCTTCTGTTTTGCTTTTTGTACCTGTCCTTTCTCTTGGTTGAGTTATGTGATTGACGTTATCAACTTTGTTGATTCCTAACTGAGTGGTTGTCATGGGATGGAAATCGCCAAGCTGTTATCTTGGGCTTGTTGACCCAAACATCTAAATTTCCTTTCTTGTATCCTTGTGCAATAATTAACTCGCTTGATGTGATCCATCCGGTTACCTTTGCTTGTTGAGGTTGTTCTTGTGATTGTATCCAAATTGGATCATTAACTTTAATCTGTGCTTTGGATACTAGCACTTGGTTGACCTGTTTTGACTTTCTTTGGAGACTTTTGGGCGATGGAAACTTCGATTGATAGACTTTTTGGTTGGGTTTCCATTGTTTTGTTGATGGTTTGGCTTTTGATGTAGCAAGTGTAGCAATACCACCCAATGATATTCTAGACATCATTGAGGTATTCACTTCTTGCCTATCTGACCCTTCATTATATGAATCACAAGCAGGATCACCCATAGACTCATTTGTCTTGACTTTGAGTTCATCATACTCAGATTCTTCATGTGTCTCACACATAACCCTTAGCATGTAGTAGGGGACTATGTCATACCCATTCTCATCGAAAAATTTTGTTGGTGTGGTCTCATTAACACAGACATCCAAAGTAGCCAATATCTGAGTCCACTCTAGCGGTTCTAACACCTCTTCCGGAAAAGGTTCTCTTATATAAGCATCATCTTCTAAGACCCTCTCTAAGGCATTCTCATTTCTCCCAAAGTCACTACACTCCGATGCTCCGCACATCCAGATTTCTTTCTTTTTGCCCATCCACGGATGGTCTGTTGATCCACTTTGTGTTGCAGAATCAAAATCTTCCACGGGCATTCTAGTTACATCTTGGTAACTATGATTTCTCATATTTACACGTGTTGTGGTTTTAGCATGTCTCAAGTATAGATAATCATAACCCCAATCTTGTACCATCTTGAGTTGTCTCATGAATGGTATTCCAAGGATGATTTCATAGTTATTTTTCTTGCCAAAGTCAACTACGGCAAAAGTATGCGCATACTCTATACCACAAGAAGACACCACTATCGCTTCTAGCAATCCCGTGGGTTTTTCCACATGCCCATCCGCTAACTTGAATTTTATTCTGGTTGTTCTAAAGGCGGGCCTACCCCATTTCTCCCATATTTGTTTTGTTGCTATGGAAATTCCTGCTCCGCTGTCAAGTATAGCTTTTGTTTCAATCCAATTGTACTCGATAGGCAAAGTGGCATTACCATCTTCTCCTTCACAGTACTCTCCTACTTTGTTCAGAGGTACGGGTCTTACATTTGATCTAGGATTCTCGATCTCATCTAGCTCTTTTTCCAGGAACCTTAACGGGCTTTTGATCCCAATTTTTTCCAAGCATTTTCCTATATCCGTCCACATACTTGGTCTGATTTTCAAAAGTTCTGCCAACGTAATTGTGCACTTCACTGGTGTGGATAGCAAGTCAGTCAAATTTTTTGTGTCCAATTCTTTTGTCCCTCCTAGCCTCTGTGATGGAACTCTCACAATCTCAGACTTTGCCTCAAAATCTCCCATGTACTGTGGCAAAGTTCTTAACGATGCAGGTCTACTGTCTTCGGAGGCTATCGATCCTACATCACCATAATATGACCTCACATCAACACTCATTTGTGGTCTATCTAGTGTGATTTCAGGAAATGGTGCTGGTCCAACATCCTCTTCTCTTTTTTGGGCATCTCAGATAGCCTTCCATAACTCCTCTGGCCACTGCTCCTCAACTATAGAAACATAAGGTGGGAAATCCCTCATTGATTCATCTGTTGTATTTTGGACTGCCCTCGAGTCTTGCGACCTTGGCAATGGTTCTTCCCTATGATCCACCTCTTCTCTAGGCAATTCGTCTGCTTTAATGCTCTCATCTTTGTGCACTAGGGTGACTATCCTATCCTTCACTTCTGGTGGAGGTGGTTGTAGCAATGCTTGAGCAGTTTCAATGAGCTGCTTACACATTTCTAGCCTCTGCTTCTCTAGTTCAGGATAAGGATAAGTCATCCATCTTTGTTCTAAGGTCTGTCTATTTGCCAATCTAGCCTCATAAGCCTGTAAAATCGCGTCTAAAGACTCATTCACTTTGTCCACTAGGACAGATCCTCCTGAAGTAGCACTCTTGGGTGCTTCAGCTGGTTTAAGGGTTTCAACTTCCCTTAGCTGTGTCTGTTGCTCTTGAGTTGTTTTCAACTCAGCTGTAACAACCTTTTCTTCTCCTTTCTCCCTTTCTAGTCTCGCTTTCATTCTAGTCCTTCTTGCTCGTCTAGAGTTTCTACGGCTTTTGGAACTCTTACTAGTCTCTCCATCTGTAGGCTTCTACTCTTGCACTTTTGCTTGTGCTCTTGTGACAACGTTTACTGGAGCAACTTGCTTACTTTCATCTTCTTCTTGTTTAAGCACCTGCTCTTTTGCAATGGTTTCTTGCTCTGTTGTTGTTCTCGTCTCTCCTTTTGTTGCGGCTTCTTCTTTCTTTGATTTGCTGGTAGAAGGAAAGGTAACATGTGGTTGCATTTTACCTTTCTTTCTTGGATTCTTAGGACAATCCAAAATCATATGTGTGATTGCACACTCATTATAATATACATTTATCATGATATCATGGTGTGGACAATCCTTAATCAAGTGATCACTACTACCACATCTGTCACATGGTTGTATTGGTTGTTGTGGCAATACTTGATATTGACCTTGAAGTGGCCTCTGATCTACCACATTTCTTTCTATTTGAAGCTCATGACTCACACATGCATTTCTAGCAGCTATGGGTCTTTCACTTAAGAACACTTGTTCCGTTGTAGGATGATATCTAAGAGGTTCAGACATAACATGCTCAAACCCTGGTGGAGTCTTAGGTCTATAGTCAGGACAATGTTGCGTAGGATGGTCCCCTCCACATGTCATGCACCTACGTCGTTGAGGAACTCTATAGGCTGGTGATAGCTGTTTTTCGGCTCTCTGTAATTGCCATAGTGAGTTATCTCACCCTATCAAATCACTCAAACACTGTGGTTACCCTCACCCTTTTACTGTATATAGGCGCGTGTGAGTTAGGGGACTTTTTCCATATCTCCTTACTGAAAAAGAAAACCCTCAATTAGCTAGTCATTGGGCTAGTTGAGCCAAAAAAATAAAAAAAATAAAAAACATAAGTATATTATGGCCCATGCATTTGTAAATATTTCTTTGTATATAGGGCCTAAATAAAATATTTTTTCATAATTATTTTGGTATTTATTTAAATATTTCTACCTAGGTGTGTGTTATTTATGCTCTGTACATTGCCTCACCATTACCACAATTTTTCTTACCATTTTTCATACTCTTTATTCCATATAGAAATATTTTCATGTAAGCTTCTCTTATATTTGGTGTAACTCCACCCCAACAAAAATCCAAAAAAACTAGTTTTATTTATGTGTATATTTTTTCACTATTGTGATTTTTCCCTTCCTACATCTATTCTGTTTTTTTTTCTAAAAAATTAGAACACCAAAAATATTTATCTTTTTATGGTAGCCTCATAATGAGAGAGATTTCTTTTGACCCCTTTATATTTTTTCCACTTATATTATTTATATTTGACATGTACATATTTTTTAGACCCCTCAATATTTGATTTTCTTAGTTGTACTATTCACTCATATCATGATCTCAACAATATCTTCAATTATAGACCTACCAAATAAGGTCAAGGGTAGGTGGCATGCATACATGCACTATGGAGGGCTCACTCTTGGAGGTATTCAAAAGAATCATCCAAAGAAGGACCCCACAAGGACTTTGTGCAGTGGAAAAAAACGGTCGGTTTTGCTGAATTTTTAAAGTTCACTTGCTCTCCGAATTTGAAAAGGTGATACAAACAAAGTTGTTGCTCGTGGGCTGAACTTTTGCCTCAAATTTTTTCATGTTTTTTTGAGCTACGAGCTGTGAGCTATGATTTTATTAGTGGACCCCAGTTTTCCCATGCTATGTAGCCACACTCTCTCTTCCACTTTATCATTTTCCTCTTTCACACACACTTCTCCACTCATCATCCCCACCTCTCTCACCACTCCTCTCTGCACCCTACTCACCTTCTCCTCAACCTTGAAGAATAAGAGAAACCATGGTGAACTCATACCTCCCACACACAATTCCATTCCAAAATTGACCACCTAGTCTCATTTTTCCTCCTCCAAATTACCCATATCTATCAAAAAAACCACAAAATTCAGCCTCTTGTCTTAAAAGACAGCATCATGGTGGTTGATTACTCAGCTTCAATTACCTTGTCTCTCAAGGAAGGTCAAGAGTGGAGAAAAAATGTACCGTCAAAGCTAGTGGACCGTCAACAAGCGTCAAAATTGGCCCTACTCAAGACACTTGGAGCATCAACCTTGTAAGAAATCCACATTTTCTTACCTCTTAAGAGTTTTTCTTCCTTATTTGTATCCTACATGGATACTCCCATTGTAAATATCCAATTCCATTTGTAAATTAATACTAACTCTACTAACACTAACCCACTATGAAAAGTCCTATCACCTCCATTTCTCTCCTCTCTCTTTCCCCACCAACTTCTTGATAATTCCAAGCAAAAGAAATTAGGTAAATTGCTGAAAATCTAACCCAACCATGGTTAGATGAGTAACCCTAGCCTTCAAAATTGCTATAAAAGGAGGGTGTAGCTAGCACAAAAAAGGGGAGAAGAAAGAGCACTATGCTATAGCTTGAGAAGCTAAGCTCAACCCCTTGAGAAGGAGCTCTTGAGTGGAATCTCATTGGCATTAGGTATATGTATGTGTTGTATTAGGGGTGATTAGCAAAGGAACTCTATGCCATTGTAAGAGAGAGTGATCATTAAATTGAGAGTAGAAAATCTATCATTTCTCCTACTAGTGTAAGCCCAACATTTGCTGAATCAAAGAGGGTGAATTTGGACTAAGCATGGATACCTTGTCTCCCTTCCAAGGTGAAGTCATGGACAATAATGATGTGTAAGTGTCTTGGTGTTTTATTTAAGTTCTTGATAGCTTGTCTCCGGGTATTGTTATCAATTTAGCCATAAATCCCACATGCTGTAAGAGGGCGACAGGGTGGAGAGGACTCCCCTGGCCTTAAGACAGTGATTGGGGTGGCTTTTTTCTTGTGATGTGTTGTGGTGTTATTTACTCAAGCTATGTTGAACAAATACTAATCTCACTTGATTGGTCATGACAGATTTGTAAGAAGGCATTAGTGCAACAAGCACCCCCTTCCCCCTTCTCTCTCTTTCTTACATATATATATTTATGTTTGCTTGATCATTAACGATACACTTCAAAGTAGCCCGAGCACCATCTCTCTCTCTCTCTCTCCCTCTCTCTCTCTCTCTCTCGTGTTTTAGTGTGTGAGAGTGCTCCATTGGTGTTAGGGTTAGTATAAATTCCTTGCTTGTTTGTGAGTTGCTCTAACGATTCTTCTCTTTTGCGTCCTAGTTCGCTCTTAAACTAGGTGGTGCCCCTTGTGTAGTTGGGATTTGGCTGTGGGTTTGTTGTTTTGGTTTGTGTTGTGTTGTGCCCCAGCCCCATTGAGCAGCACGGGAGCCTTGAAGGGTGTCTAGAGGTTGCTCTTCTTGTTGCCCGCCCCGGACCGCCTCAAATTGGTTCCCCCACGGAGGACAACAACTCGTGTATGTTTTCGTGTAGGATCAACTTTTAGCATAGTCAAGTAGTTTGCATGAATCACGAGAGTTTGTATGATCCTTTCATTCCCATTGCAAGGCAAAAGATACACATAATTGTTAGTACTAAGTTGCAATTTCAACGGGTAATTCGTATGATTTTAGGTCCTCTTAGGTTAGCCGAGATAAACACTTCGGTAAATCCTTTTATTTTGCCTCTCATTAGGTACGATATTAGCTTGGACGTCTATATTTTTATGTTATTTTAAGCATTAGGACATGCATAGGCCATGGATAATGGCCCAGGAATAGAGGTTTTTCCCTTTCATTTTACTCCACACATTAGAATAAACGTTGCAATTAGTAGAAAGATCTATTTTCAACAACGAATGGTGTTCATGTTTGGTGCCCAAAGAGTAGGAGAAATTCTTGCATCACCAAACCCTGTCATTCTACCTCTCATCAACTACCACAGTTCTTTTGATGTACATGTGTTCATTTTATTTTAAAATGAAGTGCAACCCGGCAAAATAGTGTGTATGTTTGTTTTTTCTTTGTCCAAGTTGTTACAAGAAACAAAAAATGATCATTTGTTCTAACAGGGAATGTGTGTGCAGTGAAAGTTCAATCCTTAGAGATCTAGCTCTATTACCAATTGAGTTGCAGGAGCAAGTAGTAAGGCGTCTCCCTCATAACAAGAGGGTGGTGAAGTTAAGACGAAAGGTCCTACGCGTGGATTCCATTTTCCTCTTGTTGTTGGGCACTAAAGAAGACCGCGTATTCATCCAACTAGTGTGTGCCCTAAGATTGGTAAATAGAGTGAAATTTGGCGTTTGGCGAGTGCATTTCACCATTGAGGAAGACTCTTCAGGAAACTTGCGGCCAGAGTTCATGCTTCATAGACTCACATTTGGTGAATTTTTCCCTCATTTGCGTCTTATTAATAGTCTTCTTTTCGCTTTCAACAAAGGAGATAGGGAGCTATTCAGAGCTTGTCTTAATAAAGAGAGCATAGAGAAGATTGCAAATTTGTATAAATTCTCATCCTTCTCTACTTTCTATGACACTTTGTTCATAGAGACATTGTAAATCTCTTTATGTTTTTGAATGATTTAACCATAATCCTAAGGAGTTTTTGTCCAGGAATTTTGTAGCACAAGTGGAGTCTTTAAATCTTGCAAACTTGATTGGACTTGATGAGGATGTTCTTTATGAAATTGTGAGAAGGTTGCCTCACTCCGACTGTGTGGAACTCGAAGGAAAGGAGTGTTAAGTATGGAGCCTGATTTACCCTTGTAATTTTCTGTGGTAAAAGCGCACATTTGTAAGGCCCCCATTATGAGGAGAAGCCATCGTGCGTGAAGGAAAATCACTCACCGGAAACCAAAATTTCCACGGACAAGAATCAGGGGCAACTTTAAAGGCCTTGGGGGTGGAGGCCCCCGAGACTTTTTTTTTCCTCCGGAATATTCTTTTTCGTCGGAATATTATGGCCGGACGGCGGACGAAAAGTGGTCGGAAGTCAATGGCCGGTGGCCGGTGGCCGAATTCAAAAGCGGACTTGTCTTCTCAAGGGCGGCCACACATGGGCGGATTGGAGGGTCCGATTTGGACTTATTCGCACAAGGGCGGCTACACATGGCTGTCTCTCATAAGAGAGGGCAGCCCTTTTGGCCTATAAAAGGAGGCCATTTCTACACACATTTCATAGTGTGAAGTTGATGCAACAAGGTGAGTGTGAGGTGGTGAGAGTGAAGCAAGGCGGGAGCTCCATTAAGGGTATAATCCCTTTGTAAATTACTTCTTGTTTTGAAGTACTAAAGCCATTGAGTGGCTGCTTTCCCGTGGACGTAGCCCACATTGGGTGAACCACGTATATCGTGTGTACTCTCTCTCTCTCTCTCTACTCTATAATCTCGTGTATGTAAATCTGTCTCTCTCCATTAAGTAATCTACTCAATTATCTATTTAGCTACGTCTTATTTCCTAACAAGGAGCTCCTAGTCAATTGCTACTTTCTCATGGCCTCGACGAGCATGAAGATCTAGTTTTTATACAAACCGCTTGTGCGTTGGGAATTGTAGAGCAAGTGCAATTTATCACTTGGGACGTGGTTGCTCTTTTGGATCCAGAAAATGAAGTTCTAGAGATTTCTATTTATCGCCTTAGCTTTGAAGAATTTCAACCCTTCTTAGAGCTCATCAATAGTCTACCTTTTTGTTTTGATCAAACAAATCGAGACCTCATTGAACCTTGGATAGCTGAAGAAGAAAACCTAGAGTGGTATTTTCTTACTTCTTCATTTGCAGGCAAGTGGTTCTAAATCTCTATTGTATCCCTTATTGTAACTCGTGTTGTAATCTTTCATAATAATGGAGAGCCAACACCAAATGTCTGGATATCCTCTTTTCTTTGGAGAGCCTGGAGAGGATGCAGAATTATTTTTAGAAAATTTCAAGATGTCTTGCCATATCAAGAGGATAGTAACCGATCAAGAATGTGTAGAAATGTTTGAGGTGGTCCTTAGGAAAGATGCTAGTACTTGGTTTGACTCTTTGCCTGAGGAAGGTAAGGAGAATTACACAGAAGTTTTGAATCGTTTTAAGAGATACTTCTTTGATCCCCAAAACACTCAAAAACTATGGCAAGACATTGTTTCTCATAGGCAAAAAGACTTAGATGACTACTACTTGTACAAGCAAGAGTTTCTACGTCTTTGGGCTCTATGGATACGAAATGTTGCTAACCCTGGTGATGGTGCAGAATTTTTAAAGAAGGAGAGATTCATAGCCGGACTCTTTCCTGACCTTAAGGTAAAAGTTGAGGCGGGTGCACCTGCTACTTTTGATGCAGCTAAACCTAGGGCTGCTGAGAAGTATAGGAAACTCAAGTGCTTAATGGGAGAGGTTCCAATAGAAGGTCTTAGACCCAAAGGTAAGTCACAAGCATCAACATCTAGGGAGCTTCCTGAGGTAACGACTGAAGTGATTGAGAAGTTAAATGAATCTTTAAGCAGCCTCTCAATTCACCTTGCACAAGCTGTAGGTCCAAAGGGACAAGCAAAGAAGTTAGAAGAGAGAGAGCCACGAACTAGGAGAGTCTTGCAATGTTGGAATTGCGGAGAGTCTGGACATGGGATGTATAATTGTCCTTGGCCCCGTGGAGAGCCAGGGAGACCTAACTTGAATTACCCAGTGATGAATGCAGGAAAAGGAGATGGTCAACAACCAAGGCTTCTACAAAGGCCAAATGGACCAAGACCACCTCCACAAGGGGTAGAAGGAGTTCCACCTTTGCCAGATCCAAATGTGCATGTGGTAGAGGTGACAAATTCAAATGAGGTTGACATGGAAGCCAATGGCATTAAGCGTGGCGGAGAAAAAGGTAAAGAGAAAGAAGGAGTCACATCACAGAGTGACCATGGACAAGGCAAGAAGGCAAAGGAAACCAAGGAAACCAAGAGGACTCGACGTCGTATCAACCTCCAAGACTTCCCTCTTGGACATGGTATGGCTCCGTACAACTTGTTGGAATACATGAGAGGTAAGGGTCCTGGTATTTCATGGCCTCAATTTCTTGCATTATGTCCACAAGTTAGGAGGGATTTAACAAGCGCAGTTAGCACTAGGAGAAAGGCAAAAGAGAGTGTGCCTGTTGTAAAAATTGCACAAGCTGAAATGAATGAGGACATTACACCTATGCTAGATTGTTACATAAAAGGGAGATTGGTTAGGAAAGGTCTAGTGGATGGGGGTGCACAAATTTGCATCATGACAGAGGGACTCATGCAAAAACTAGGCATGCACATCCATGAGACACTTGAAATTAAGGTCAAGATGGCAAACAATAGCAAGGCTAGGTGTGTAGGCATTTGTAAAAATGTTTTTGTGGAGGCCTTTGGCATTAAGAAGGCAGTGGATTTCTATGTCATGTCTACCAAAGGAAATGGTTACCCATTTATCCTAGGGAGACCATGGCTAATGAAAATGCGAGCTTTGCAGGATTGGGAGAGTGGAAAGCTAATTTGCAGGAACGACAATCATAAGAAGGTTGTCTTTGACATGAAGGAGCAACGCCAAGAGGAGCTCCATGAAGAATCATCTCAAAGTGAGACGGAAGAAGGTTGGACCGATAGCACTTCAGAAGAAGAAAGTAGCGGCAGCATTACTGAAGAGGAGTCTTCCATCGAAGTCATGGGGGTAAGGTTTAAGACAAGCAACCAAGAGACCTCTTGTCAAGGCTTGGAGGAGGTAGGTCCTCAAGAGAACGAACGTGTTCAAGATGAAGGCATGCTGAATGGTATGCTATCAAAAACACTTACAAAGGATGAAAGAGAGGAGTTCAAATGTGTGCTAAGGAAGTTTCCTAGGCTTTTTGCTAAAGACTACACCGACGTGCGTGGGGTAGATGTTGTTCAACACAAGATTGAGTTAAAGCCTGAGGCCACACCTAAAGCTCAGAAGCTACGAAGGCTAGGAGTTATAAAGGAACAGGCTCTACTCAAGGAGGTAAGAAATCTTCTAGCAGCAGGTTTCATTTATCCAGTGGAGAATTCAGAGTGGGTCTCTCCTATTGTTGTCACTCCTAAGAAAAATGGCAAGTGGAGGGTGTGTGTGGATTACCGTCCCCTCAATGAGGCAACAAAAAGAGATCACTTTCCCCTCCCATTCCAGGATGAGATACTAAATGAGGTAGCTAGTCATGAGAAGTACACTGTGTCGATGGTTACTCAGGTTACTTTCAAATAAGGATTGCATTGGAGGATCAATTGAAAACAACCTTTATCACTCCTTGGGGTTGTTATCCTTTTAGAGTCATGCCATTTGGTCTGACAAATGCTCCTGCAACATTCCAACGTTTCATGAATATGGTGTTTCAAGCATTCTTTGGAAAGTCAATTAGGGTGTTCATTGACGATTTCTGTATTTATAGCTCAAAATCATTGCATCTACAAAGGGTAGAAGAAGGTTTAAAGAAGCTCTACGACATGGGAGGTCAACTCAACCCCGACAAGTGCCATATAGGTGAGGATGAAGTAATCTTGCTTGGTCATAAAGTTTCTTACAAAGGCATTGAAGTGGATCCTTCAAAGGCAAAGGCTCTTATTGAGCTACCATCACCCAAGAGTCTTAAGGAGGTCATCTCATTCATTCAAAAGGTGAAGTATATGTCACGCTTCATTCACTTAGCCTCGGAGTTACTTCACCCTTTGCAAAAGTTGACACAACAAGTAGAATTTGCATGGTCTGATGAGATTGAAGAGTACTTTTGTAACATTAAAGCCATTTTGTCAGAGTTAATGATAGCCGTTTTTCGGCTCTCCATAATTGCCATACTAGATTACTCCACCCTACCAAATTCACCCAAACGCTATGGCTATCCCTACCATTTCACTGTACATAGGCGTGTGTGAGTTAGGGGGCTTTTCCCATATCTTCTTAAAAACCCTCAGCTAGCTAGTCACTGGGCTAGTTGAGCCAAAAAAATAAAAAATAAAATAAAAAAATAAAAGTATATTATGGCCTCTTTGTGTGTAAATATTTCATTGTATATATGGCCTAAATATAGGGATTTTTTAGTATTATTTTGGTATTTTATTTAAATATTTCTACTTAGGTGTGTGTTTTATTAAACCTATGTACACCTTCTTTCATCCTCTTACACCATAATTATATTTTTTTTGCCAATATGTACATACTCTGACCTCATATTTTTCCTTTATACAAATCACTCCCACATTTTCACCCTCACCCTCGTGAAAACAAAAAATTGATTTCTACTCATTGGTTACTTTTATTATATTATTTACTTGCATACCTTTTCCTCTTTCACCCAAAATAGTTCAAGGAGGGACCATATCATATGATTCCAATATCTTTCCATATCCATAACTCCTCCATATTTTTATCATTATTTTTACTCATTATTCTAACACCATGTGCTCATTAAGCTAAAGTCCATGAATAGTCCATACACTAGTCCCACCATGTATATATTTCTTATTTCACCAATAATCCTCCTCCATGCATGGGTCAAGGGCAACTTGAATGCTTTGTATTATAATATGACAAAGGAGGGGCTCACTCTTGGATGCATTGTACAAATTCAACAAAGGAGGGGGCCACTAAAAGACTTTTGCAGGCATAAAAAACAGGCTTTTTGGTGAGAATTTTGGCACCTACCTCCACTTCGAATTTGGAGCGGTGGTCAAAAGAGAAAATGTAGCCCACGCTCTGAATAATCACCTCAAATTTTTTCATGATTTTTGGAGCTACCAGCGGTGAGATATGATTTTTGGAGTGGACCTCAGTCTACCCACTTTTCTCACAAGTAGCTTTTAGTCTTCTCTCACCCTTCCACACACCTACTCACTCTTACACATCCCTCCCTCTCCTTCCCTCACTCAAACCTGCAATTTCCATGGCTTCTCCCACCCTCTTCACCATTACCCTTCTCTCTCATCCTTATAGTTCTTTTATGAACCTCTACATACATACACCCTCTCCATGTCTCTCTCTATTGCTTCTATGTTACAATTTCATTTACCTCTCCTAAAAATATCTAAAATTCAGCATCTTAACCATGATAACTTCTGCAAATCGAGGTTTTTTCATCAACAAATCCTCTTTTCATCATGGTGGTCAACCGTGGCTGCGGCGTAAAGAAGTGAAGAAGAAGAAGAAGACCAGCGGTCATTTTTTCCACAATCTACACAAGGGTGAGTTCAAGCTTCTTCAAAGCTTCACCATCTCAATGATTCTCTTTTAATTCACCCCTCTTCCTTCATCAAATCAACTCACTCTACCCATTGTAAATGTAACATTAACTTTCTAGTGATTACTAACGACTAACATACTAACACAAAATAGCATTGACCTAACCATAAAAGACACCTCACCTCAAGACATGTATAGTAACTCTCTCTCTCTCTCTCTCTCTCTCTCTCCCCTTCCTTAAAACTTACTTTCACCTTATCTACCATCAATAATGCTCTCTTTTGAGCCCACACCCATGACTCAAGCAGACAAAGAAGGCCCGCAATGTTTTTATATTCAAAAAAATCATAATCTTGATTTGTTAGCTTGTAAATTAGGATTTCCAATAATCTTAATGAGGGGTCTCCAACCTATAAATAGGTCCCTCTCCTTCTTGTAAAACAACCTCCAACATCTCACATAGCACCCCAACACTCTATGCGTGAGGAGAGACTTAGGTGTAGCAACCACTTGTGAGCTTCACTCTTGGTGTGAGAGAAGCCTTCAAGCTACACATTGCAAGTGAGAGAGCGTGAGTTCCACAAATCTCAAAACCACTATTGTACATGCTCCTTCATCATCAATAAATCGAGGTTTGGTGCATCAAAGGCGTGATTCGACGTTCAAATCTTTGTCCTTCCATTTGTGTAATACGGTTTGGTGAATTCAAGGTGACTTGTGTATTTTGAGTTTTTATCGGTTGATCTTGATTTTAGAAAGTGTTTTAGTGTATTTTTCATTGCCAGTTTTGTGTCCATTGTAAGAGGGTATTGTGGTGAGAGGTCTCCCACACCCTAAGACAGTGTGTGTGTGTTTTGGCAATGATTAGCAATCACTAAGCATTGAGTGAGTTTTGTACAAGTTCTACGATAGCATCATAACGAACCATCTCCATTTGCAAGTCACAAATAAGGTATTACGCAAGATCCTTTCCTCTCTCTCTTCCCTTTGCTCTAGCTCTCTCTGGTCCATTTTATGTGTGTCTTGGTGTGAGGTTGCTTGTGTGTGTTGTGTGGTGCATCTTCTTGGTTGTGCCAAAATCTCTCTTGCGTCCTAGTTCGCATACCATAACTAGGTGGTGCCCCTATCTTGTTTGGGTTTGGCTGTGGGTTTGTTGTTGTGTTGTGCTTGTGGTTGCCCCAGCCCCAATTGAGCAGCACGGGAGCCTTGAGGGGTGTTTAGAGGTTGCCTCTCTTGTTGCCCGCCCCGGACCGCCTCATTACCAACACTCATGCCTCCTTGTTGGGAGTACACATTCTTTGTTAGCTCTAGTGCTGGGAAAGAAACAATTGGTGCAGTTTTGCTACAACAAGATCCCTATAGTACCAGGATGTGGCCCATCTACTTTGCTAGTAGGTTCATGAATGCTTTAGAGAGAGGCTACACGGAGGCAGAACTCATGATGCTTTCTCTCATGTTTGCGATAAGGAATTTTAGATCCTACTTGCTCCCAAAACCTTTTGTAATCCTCACCGCAGAGAATTTGTTCCCTTGGGTGTCATCTCAAATGAATCTTAGTACTAGGATCTCAAAGTGGATTATGGAGTTGCAAGAGTTTCAATACTCTTTCAAGGTAGAAGATAGTGTGCGTGCACAATTGGCAGGGATTCTCACTTATAGGGTGCATGAAAAGGAGATTAAGGTGCCTGAAGGAAAGACCCTACCATTGCCACCACCAAAAAGTATTCCTAATGCTTTTACCTTGTTCTTTGATGAAGCTTTTCGTCGAGCCACAGGAAAAGCAGGGGGAGGGCTAGTGTTGCTCAACCCAAGTGGAGAGGTGGTCATGAAAGAGAAGTTCAATCTACCAAGTTCAGCTAGCAACAATGAAGCAGAATATGACACACTACTTCATGGTTTAAAAATATGCATTGGCCATGGTATACAACGTCTCATGGTAAAAGGGGATGCACTTCTCATTGTGAAGCAGATTTTAGGCATTTGGGCATGCAAAAATGAAAGACTAAGGGCCAAAATTCATACCATCCGTAGGCTATTTAATCAATTTGAGGAGGTGCAATTATATCATATTCCTAGGAAACAAAATTAAGATGCTGATTTAATTGCACAACAAGCCGTTGCATGTGTAAAGAAAGAAGTGCAGGTCATCATGGTGGCGGCTGCTGTGAAGCAACCGAGGTACCAGGGATTGGAGTCATTGGCTCCCTTCATTGGCTACATTTTGGAGGGTGAGTTTCCACCAGACTTCACAAAAGCTCAGGAGAGGAGATTCATGAAGAAGGCAAGCATGTATCTCTTCCTAGAAGGATCCCTCTATCAAAGAGGGAAGGATAAAGTGTGCAGAAGAGTACCAACTATCAAGGAAATTCCAGCCATTCTAAAAGGTTTGCATGAAGAGGCATGTGGTGGTCATTTTTCCCAAGAATTAACTGTGAAGAATATTTTGCTTACAGGGTATGTTTGGCCAAGTCTGCATGTGGATGTCCAACATTGGTGTAAAAGTTGTCACAAATTTCAGGTAAATGGGAATAGAAGATTGATTTATGGTCCAAGGAAAATCGTGCTTGCAAATGGACCCTTTGAAAAGTGGGGCATTGATGCTATGGGTCCTCTGCCTAGGACAAAAAATGGTAAACTCTACATTCTAGTGGCTGTAGACTATATGACTAGGTGGGTGGAAGCACAAAGTGTGGCAAAGGTAAATGAGAGGACAATGAGCAAATTCGTCTACACTCACATTTGTTGTAGATTTGGCACACCTTTGGAGATTGTTTCTGGTAATGGTCCAGGGTTTAGAAAGGGATTGCTCACAGAAGTCTGTGAAGAACTTCACATTCTACATCGTCACAGTACACCCTACTATCCCCAATCAAATGGTTTGGTAGAAAAAGCTAATGGTGTCATTGCAGGCATCATTAGAAAGATGGTGAAAAACAAGACAAAGTTGTGGGATGACTTCTTGGATGGTGCCTTGTGGGCGTATCGAACCACATATAGGGAAGCCACGGAGTTCACACCATTTCACTTGGTCTATAGTCAAGAGGCTTTACAGCCAATTGAGCTAAACATTCCAACAATGCGACTTCATGGCAAATCAGCACAAGATGATCAAGAAGTATGGATGGATCGACTTCTTACCTTAGCTGAGCTTGAGTGGAAAAGAGAAGCAGCATACGAGTGCTATAAGAGGAAAGCCACACAGACAAAGGAGAAGCTTGACAAGAAACTGAAGGACAAAGGCATCAATGAAGGAGATCTTGTGCTAAGGTATGACAATTGACTCGATAATCGTTTTGATGCCAAATTTGAAACAAAATGGCAGGGGCCATACATAGTCAAGAAGGCTTTCAATTCAAGTTACTATCAACTTATGGACTTGAATGGGAAAGAGCACTCCAGGAAGGTAAACGGCTATCGCTTGAAGCCGTACTTGAGTCGCCTTCTACCAAAGGATCTACCAGAGCAAAAGGCAACTATCTCATGTAAGTATTGTTCCATGAAGCATGAGTGTAACACAAACCAAAATTCCAAGGGGCCAAACAATGAAGATCTTGTCAAAGACTCTGAAACACTCTCTTTGGAAAAGATTCTTTATGATGGTACATGAATATACCATCATCCTGGGGGAGGTCTTTTTATGGTAGCCTCATAATGAGAGAGATTTCTTTTGACCCCTTTATATTTTTTCCACTTATATTATTTATATTTGACATGTACATATTTTTTAGACCCCTCAATATTTGATTTTCTTAGTTGTACTATTCACTCATATCATGATCTCAACAATATCTTCAATTATAGACCTACCAAATAAGGTCAAGGGTAGGTGGCATGCATACATGCACTATGGAGGGCTCACTCTTGGAGGTATTCAAAAGAATCATCCAAAGAAGGACCCCACAAGGACTTTGTGCAGTGGAAAAAAACAGTCGGTTTTGCTGAATTTTTAAAGTTCACTTGCTCTCCAAATTTGAAAAGGTGATACAACAAAAGTTGTAGCTCGTGGGCTGAAATTTTGCCTCAAATTTTTTCATGTTTTTTTGAGCTACGAGCTGTGAGCTATGATTTTATTAGTGGACCCCAGTTTTCCCATGCTATGCAGCCACTCTCTCTCTTCCACTTTATCATTTTCCTCTTTCACACACACTTCTCCACTCATCATCCCCACCTCTCTCACCACTCCTCTCTGCACCCTACTCACCTTCTCCTCAACCTTGAAGAATAAGAGAAACCATGGTGAACTCATACCTCCCACACACAATTCCATTCCAAAATTGACCACCTAGTCTCATTTTTCCTCCTCCAAATTACCCATATCTATCAAAAAAACCACAAAATTCAGCCTCTTCTCTTAAAAGACAGCATCATGGTGGTTGATTACTCAGCTTCAATTACCTTGTCTCTCAAGGAAGGTCAAGAGTGGAGAAAAAATGTACCGTCAAAGCTAGTGGACCGTCAACAAGCGTCAAAATTGGCCCTACTCAAGACACTTGGAGCATCAACCTTGTAAGAAATCCACCTTTTCTTACCTCTTAAGAGTTTTTCTTCCTTATTTGTATCCTACATGGATACTCCCATTGTAAATATCCAATTCCATTTGTAAATTAATACTAACTCTACTAACACTAACCCACTATGAAAAGTCCTATCACCTCCATTTCTCTCCTCTCTCTTTCCCCACCAACTTCTTGATAATTCCAAGCAAAAGAAATTAGGTAAATTTCTGAAAATCTAACCCAACCATGGTTAGAGGAGTAACCCTAGCCTTCAAAATTGCTATAAAAGGAGGGTGTAGCTAGCACAAAAAAGGGGAGAAGAAAGAGCACTATGCTATAGCTTGAGAAGCCAAGCTCAACCTCTTGAGAAGGAGCTCTTGAGTGGAATCTCATTGGAATTAGGCATATGTATGTGTTGTATTAGGGGTGATTGGCAAGGGAACTCTATGCCATTGTAAGAGAGAGTGATCATTAAATTGAGAGTAAGAAATCTATCATTTCTCCTACTAGTGTAAGCCCAACATTTGCTGAATCAAGGAGGGTGAATGTGGACTAAGCATGGATACCTTGTCTCCCTTCCAACATGAAGTCATGGACAATAATGATGTGTAAGTGTCTTGGTGTTTTATTTAAGTTCTTGATAGCTTGTCTCTGGGTATTGTTATCAATTTAGCCATAAATCCCACATGCTGTAAGAGGGCGACAGGGTGGAGAGGACTCCCCTGGCCTTAAGACAGTGATTGGGGTGGCTTTTTTCTTGTGATGTGTTGTGGTGTAATTTACTCAGGCTATGTTGAACAAATACTAATCTCACTTGATTGGTCATGACAGATTTGTAAGAAGGCATTAGTGCAACAAGCACCCCCTTCCCCCTTCTCTCTCTTTCTTACATATATATATTTATGTTTGCTTGATCATTAACGATACACTTCAAAGTAGCCCGAGCACCATCTCTCTCTCTCTCTCTCCCTCTCTCTCTCTCTCTCTCGTGTTTTAGTGTGTGAGAGTGTTCCATTGGTGTTAGGGTTAGTATAAATTCCTTGCTTGTTTGTGGGTTGCTCTAACGATTCTCCTCTTTTGCGTCCTAGTTCGCTCTTAAACTAGGTGGTGCCCATTGTGTAGTTGGGATTTGGCCGTGGGTTTGTTGTTTTGGTTTATGTTGTGTTGTGCCCCAGCCCCATTGAGTAGCACGGGATCCTTGAAGGGTTTCTAGAGGTTGCTCTTCTTGTTGCCCGCCCCGGACCGCCTCACTGGTACTCTGTCAGAGTGGTTGATGCGTTGCATCACATTCTCTATGATTTGCTCCTCAACATTTACTTGGTTTTGTCCTAGATTCCCTCTTTGATCCTCAAGATCAGTGGTTTTCTTTTCCTCACTCGCATCATTCATCTTCTTTTGACCCTCTTCATAGAATTTACAATTGTCAACTAGGTCAACTGCCGCTTTGGTCACCTCTTCCAAGGTTTGGTATCTTTTCATGTATAGGTCCTTTTGGAGATTCTCATTCCTAATTAAGCCCTCTGATGAAGCATAGGATCTGATGTTCTGGCATGGGTAACTCTTGGGTAGGACATCTAGCAACAAATTGCTTGAAACGCAATATTGCATTTCGCAATGTTTGTGTTTCGCCTTGTTTAAATTCCTGAATCTTAGGAAGGGTGTTATGTTTTATGCCCCTCTTGGTGAATTCTTGAACAAGTTCATCCAACATTTTCTCAATGGTTGTGAACTCTCTTCGGTTCAATAGTTCAAACCATGCTTGTGCGTTGTCCTCCAATGTAAGTCCAAAACCCTCATACTGCGTGTGGAAGTCCTCTACTCGTTCTGCTCCTAGGACTTGCTTGAAAGCCGAGACATGGGCGTATGGGTCTCCTATGCCATTGTACTTTCTATTTACCCATTTTCTTAGCTGAGATGGTCTTATACTTTGGGGTGCAAAGTATGGAACCATACTCCTCTCTGGTATCGTTTCATCTCTCGTTATCGCTCTAGGAGTAAATCCAGGTCTTATACTTTGGGGTGCAAAGTATGGAACCATACTCCTCTCTGGTATCGTTTCATCTCTCGTTATCGCTCTGGGAGTAAATCTAGGTGGTGGTCCCCTCTTTGGAATTCTCTTAGAGGTTCCTTTGTTTGGTGGATGTATCTGAGGTCCTTCATTGACCAAATATCCACTCATCTCTAATTTGGTTCGCGGATTTGTGCTTTCTACAGCTCTATATTCTCGTCCATACTTTTCAACAAATAAGGATGTCCATTGTCGGTCGACCTCGTATGTATAGACATATAAGAGCTTGTACTCTGTCAACTCATCTGGGTAAGGCTCTAAGCAACTGTAAAGGTTGAATTGATCTCCATTAATATACCTATATAGTCCTTCACTTTCATGGTTATACATCCAAACTCTCTCCAAAAAATTGGCCTTTATGTACTGTAGGTTTGGAAGATCTATTCTGGGCGGGTGCTCATCTATCCCTGCAATCCATGTGCTTGTATCAGCTGAGTCTGCGTCTGATGTAGACATGACTTGTAAGATTAATAGCTCTAGCTTGCTCTAGTAATACCTCTCTCAATGTGTTCAAGTGTTCTGGTTAGGGAAAATCCAAAACTATGTCCAAAACCATGAGCGTTTTCTCACAATTCTCTCAAATTGTCGATTTTAGACACCCCTGACTTCCGGATGCATTTTGAGGCCTTAAACAATGTTTTTTTCAAAACTGACCGTTTTGGTCAATTTTCTCTAAGATCTGTAGTGCTGCTCTAAAGCTACGTTTTGATAAAAAAAAATTTGGAATCGGAGTCCGTATGTGAAAGTTACGACCAAAACAGTGAGATATAATTTGGAAAGTTGCTCTATCTGATGTTTTTGCAAGTGGTCAGTTTGAGCCCAAAATTGGTGTGTGCACTCCTTAGGCAATGATAAACCCAATGGTATACTTGGTTTCAAAAAATTTTCTCAAAATTTTCTCCTCAGTTGTCTATCGCAATAGACTCACCAAGTACCCCTTGCAGATGTCCAAATGCACTCAAACTTTGTGTACAGGGTATAATGGGCCTTTTGAACCCAAATATGAAGTCAGATTTGAATTTTGATTTTTCTACAGTGAATTTCTGAGTCTATCGTGATAGACTCACCAGAGTGTTACTAGGATACAGTTTTTCAACTGTTTTTACAGATTTGAGTTCCCCCTTCTCTTGAGATACTACTCACCAAGTTTCAACCAATTTGGAATATTTTTCCTTTATAACTTGCATCAAACAACAGTTTCTTTTATGATCTTATGAAGTAATCCTCTTAGATGCACTTACAATACTCCAAATTTACTCAACTTTTAACCATAGGCTCACAGCAACGTGTAGAACAAGGCCCTAAGGTCAATTTTCAAAAATTTCAATTTTTGTGAAAAAACCCTAGTCTATCGCGATAGACTCATCAGATTCTTCAGTTTTGAAAATTTTCCAGATTTCTCTTCACCATTGTGTTCCCTATGCTCTGTACACCTTGCTCACCAATTTTCACTTGTTTTGGACTTTTTCTTAGGTCGCTAACTCCAACTCTAGAAGTCTGAGTCTATCTGATCACTAGAAAATAGACTTAGGATGACTTCCCAATGTCCAAAATCCACTAAATTTTGTGTGTAACCTCCTAAGAGACTAAACAAGCTATGCTCCAGAGGGTTTTGAGAATTTCAATTTCTTTGGCCCTGCTTTGAGTCTATCGCGATAGACTCAGCAAGTACCCCTTTTATAGGTCAAACTTGAACTTTGACTATACCATTGTGTTCCAACACCTCTCCTTAGTCCTGCTGCCAATTTTCAAGTGGTTTGGACTTTTACTTTGTCAGTTAGACCAGATTTAGTGTTTTCTACAAGCTGAATCCTTTCAAATGGTCTTAGACCCACTTTCTGATGTCCAAATGACTTCATAATTTTTATGCGTCCTTGATAGCACCTTTCCAAGCTATGCCACAAAGGTTTTTGAAAAATTTTGTTTCTATCACTGGGTTCTTAGTCTATCGCGATAGACTCACCAAGTATGTCAAAATGACACTTTTTTCAAATTTTCTCTTCACAGATGTGTTTCTTAACCTCTGTAGATCATGTATACCAAGTTTCACAAGGTTTGGCAATTTGGTCAAGTCCCTTTACCCAATTTGTCTCTGAAGTCTGACTCAAAACACCAGACAAGTGCTTTGGTGGTCTTCTTGATGCCCAATTTGAAATTTGAAATGATGGTTAAGATCTAGGTGAGGAGTGGATTCAAGCTATCTAGTCACAATTTCCAAAAACTGTCCCACTCAAAATGTCATGAGTCTATCGCGATAGACACAGCAGATTGTGCAGGAAAAGTCAACTCAAAATTGTGACTTCACTTTTAGATTCCCCTTACTCTTTTGTGTCTATCCCTCAAATTTCATGCAATTTGGACACTTGGTTTGTGTTTTGGGCCATTTTTAGTGTTTTTGCCAGAACCTGAATCTCTATGTGGGCTTTAGATTCACTTCTAGTGATCCAAACACCTTGAAATTTGGTGTGTATGCTATGTAGGCTCTGCTTAAGCTATCCCTAGGAGGGATTTGCAAAATAAGGTCCACAACTAAATATCCCCAACCTATCGCGATAGGCTCATAAAGTTTCCTAGTTTTGGTCTTTTTACAAAGTTCTCTTCACAACTAGTTTCCTTTGTTAAGTATGGAGCCTGATTTACCCTTGTAATTTTCTGTGGTAAAAGCGCACATTTGTAAGGCCCCCATTATGAGGAGAAGCCATCGTGCGTGAAGGAAAATCACTCACCGGAAACCAAAATTTTCACGGACAAGAATCAAGGGCAACTTTAGAGGCCTCGGGGGCGGAGGCCCCCGAGACTTTTTTTCGCCGGAATATTCCTTTTTGCCGGAATATTATGGCCGGACGGAGGCCGAAAAGTGGTCGGAAAACAACCGATCGGTTGGTCGGTGGTCGGAAGTCAATGGCCGGTGGCCGGTGGCCGAATTCAATGGCCGGTGGATGAATTCAAAAGCGTTCTTGTCTTCTCAAGGACGGCCACACATGGGCGGATTGGAGGGTCCGATTTGGACTTATTCGCACAAGGGCGGCTACACATGGCTGTCTCTCATTAGAGAGGGCAGCCCTTTTGGCCTATAAAATGAGGCCATTTCTACACACATTTCATAGTGTGAAGTTGATGCAACAAGGTGAGTGTGAGGTGGTAAGAGTGAAGCAAGGCGGGAGCTCTATCAAGGGTTTAATCCCTTTGTAAACTACTTCTTCTGTTGAAGTGCTAAAGCCATTGAGTGGCTGCTTTCCCGTGGACGTAGCCCACATTGGGTGAACCACGTATATCGTGTGTACTCTCTCTCTCTCTCTCTCTACTCTATAATCTCTTGTGTGTGAAATCTATCTCTCTCCATTAAGTAATCTACTCAAAAATCTATTTAGCTACGTCTTATTTTCTTACATCCTTATCCTCTGTATAGTGAATACACAAAGTTGTGCAATGTTTGGACTATTGGTCAAGGTCTTTTTACCACTGTGTCTCTGAACTTAGACTCTAAACACCAGACTTGAGGTTTGGTGGTCAAGCAGGTGTCCAAGTATACTCAATTTTTGGGAGCATCCTTGTATTGATGTGTTTTACCTGTGGCATGAGGGGTTTTGTCTGTTTGTGAGTCTATCTCCAATTCACCAGTCTATCGCGATAGACTAGGCAGAGAGCCACTGGAAAGTATTTTTTTCTTTGTTTTTGGACAGTTTGGTTCCCAATGCCCTTAGAAGCCTATCCCCAAAGTTTCATTAACTTTGGACTTCTTTTCCTTTGGATTCAAGCATTTCACAGTTCACTTCCTTACACTCAGAAAAAGCAAATTCCCACTTAGATGCACAAGCACTGATGCAAATGCTTTGAAATTTCACATACAAGCTCTAGAGCATATGCAAAACAAGGTCTTGAGGTCAAACTTTTTGTTTGTTTGAAAATTGCAGATTTGGTTTTAGATTTTTGTTTTTTGGGTTTTTTAGAGTTTTTTTTTTTTTTTTGGACCAAATCTGTATTTTTCCCCAACCTTAAGGTCTCCAATGCAAAAACAAGCACTGATATCGGCTTTCAAACGACCATTTTAGAGCACTTTTACCATAATCAGCACAATTTCGCCTTTTGTGTTTTCAAGCACATTTTCATGTCAACATTGCTCTAGATCAACATCAGATGTTCTGCACTACCTAAAGTCCTACTTTGGATGGTTGAATGGTTGTTTTTTCTTTCTGGCAAGCAAACAGCCTTCTGCTTACCTTTTGCGTTTTTCTTTGTGTTTTTTCTCTTTCAAGTTCTTCACAACCATAAGTCACAACCAAACACACAAACCGTAAAACCTAATCTAAACACACAACAAAATAATATAACCATACCTCAACCTCATGGTGGAACACCTCGGCGAGACGTAGGCTCCCTGGATATTCCTCAGTCAAAAGATCCGCTCTCTGACTTCCCACTAAGAAGGCAAATGGTGACAACACTCTAGAAAACTCTAGAGAAATGCTATACTGTCAAACACGAGTGATGCGGTCTACGCTAGTTTAGGCGCTTCATCCCCAGCAGCGGCGCCAATGATTGCGGGTACGCCGCGACAGACGATGGAGCATAGCAAGAACACAGACCAACAAACTGTCAATCCAAGGACGTAGCTGACCCGACTAGGGCATGGAGGCAATCTCTGGGTTGTCAACCCTGAGCTAGACACGAACAACACTCTATAGTCACTAATCCTACCACAACACTACCATAAAGCAAAGAAACAGACAACGCATCCTACGAAACACTACAAGTTCGAAACAGTCTCAAACCATATCGGAATGACTCGAAATCGGAGGGTAAGACTCACAAGGACATATCCTATGTGGCCAAACACCTAAACCCTGAAAACCATAACTGTAAGACCTCTAATTGCTGTCGCGATAGACTCAAAACAGCAATTTCCAAAGTGTCCGGAACTAATCTACAAAGACATCAACACGAAGAGCTTCTCGCCCTGATTCTAACGACTACTCGATCATTCAGAACGGATGTTGTTTGAGGTACTTACAACCAAATATAGCTCGTAGCAGGCGGGTTCGCGATGTGGTCCTCGGCTTGCATTGCTTGCGTCCATGCGGAGAGCTCCTCGATGCTAACACGCTCCTACTCTCATATCTGCAATGTGATTAGTGTGCGTGATGGTGTGTGTGCGTGAAGCTCACTACTGTGTGTTGCAGAACTCACGACTGTATATTATTTGAGATAACGTAATGTGTCCTTTACAAAGCCTTAGGTTTTAGCTTATATACCAAGCCTTCAAACCTAACGTCCGGCCAAATGACTTGAATTGTCCCTAGGCTTCTACAGAGCTTAATTACAAGAAACTGAGTTGGTTTACTCATTATACAAGCATCTGCAGCCTAAATACAAGTGCCGATTTAAAATATGAGGTTCCCGTGAACATTACAAAAGTGACCGTAATGGCTCAAAATAATAATAACGGGATATTCGATGACGTCCATGAACTCATATCTTCATGTTGCAACATCCATCTTCATCTTCATTACTTCATCACCATCTTCATGTGGAATCTTTAGAATCTTTGAGAAATCTTAATGGAATCTTTGTGGAAACGTTGTTGAAAGGGCGTTCTTTCAACACCTTGCAATGTTGTCGAGCTGGAGTCGCGCTTCTGCAATTGAAACGTGGACTGTTGTGAATATATGTCCTCCCTGCCATACACAAAACATGGAGATGTAACTTTATGCTCTATGTCCTATGATCAATATTACCTTCTCTCTCTCTCTCTCTCTCAAAGTTGCAAGCTGCTTCGGTAAGCAATTATGTCTTCTTGCCTCCTTGCTAACTAACCTACGTTATGTATCAATACCAAATTGATGTCTACATTTGCAACCATATGAACTTGATCCGATAGATGCTGCGTACATGGAACTTTGCTAATAGGATCTGCCACCAAATCGTGGTTATTGGCAAGAAGGGAGCTCCAAAGCAGTAACTAGTATGTGTTCAAATCCACACCATCAGCATTCTCTGCTTCGTATGCATGTGCTGAAGAGCAACACTGCAGTATACTATTGTTTCTAGTCTTAACTATGGCAGCATTGGTTGCCGCTTGCACGCGATTTAGAAAGAGAATCTCTTTACGAGCCGCAATATTGGCCATATTGTCTGTAAAATCTCTGCTATCCCACTCAGATGTTGAATCGCCAGCAGTGAACTACTGCTGGAGGCTAATAGGTGCTGACATACTGGTATGCCTGTCTCCAAGAATGGATAGACAACGGTTGACAACGGTTGCGAAACTTAGGTCTACTTTGTCGACAGAGATAAGATGTTGTCGGCAGCTTCAATGTCTTCGCGGTAGCGCAGGCGGGTAGAGATATGCTACTGGAAGCTTCAATGTCGTTGGTCGTCATAGATAAGCTGGAGGGATGGCATGATATTGGAGGGAAACACTAGGGTTAGAATCGATTGCATGATAGTCTCATCCCATCAATTGCTGCCTGCCCGTGAAGGATATTGGAAGCAACGTGCAGGAGTACAACCTTACGGGCGATTTGCAATTCGAGCTCTTCAAGGAAGGCACAATAGTGCTTCTATATTGATGGGAGTTATCTGAACAGGATCAGTTGCCTCAACCTTTTTTTGCAACGCTTGCTCTGAAGGAGGTGGCCATGGCGCTGATGCAATGGATGTAGAACTGCCCTGCGTCGGAGCCCGTGAGCAGCATTGAGATGCAAATGCAAGGGCCACCGAAAGTCGGCTCGGCCTCATGAAGGACCCATAGCTTGTAGGAAAAGAAGGTGGAGGTGTATCGGGAGATGAAGTCCTTAGGCAGCTTTTCACCGTTGCAACAAAAACCTTGAAACAGCAGGCTCTTGACAGTCGGTTGAGGTCCAAAATCATGGCCTAAATCAGGCCAAGCGGCCAACTATGGGCTGAACTGCCTCATCATCGTTAGTCCTGAATCACGACTTCAGAATTAGAATCAAAATCAGAACAATGCAGCACAACTAATAATTTTAAAAAAAGCAGCGCTCTCTTGTTAGGCGCTTGGCCATGCGATTAGAGTTGTGGGCAACGGCTTCGATCATGCCAAGTGGCCACTTGTGGGCTCAAAGATCCAAAAAAGGACATTTGGCTCACCAAGTAACCATTTCTTTCGCACATTAACATGTAGATAACACTGAAGGAAAAGGGCCCTGAGAGAGAGAGAGAGAGAGAGGGAAAAGGGCGCTCTAATGTTACTTTTAAATTAAACCTTTTAACCTTACAAAAGTTCTCCATGCTTTGAAATAAAAAACTTTGGAGAATCCCAAAGAACATCATGTCACATACCGTGCAAGGTTGAGGCTAACTGCACCTCAAATTAGAGGTGTAGTTGGCCTTACCCCCCACTCAAATAACGAATTACCTTTTCTACCGTGGACGTGAGATGGAGGGTGTAATTTCCTTCAAATAACAAATTATCTCCCCTGCATGTTGTGGCGCCCTCCCCCCCTCGAAATTACTATTCTCCAAAGGCATCAAGGCTTGTGAGTTTGGACGTGCCCGTTCTCGATTGTAGTAGTCATGAGATCAATATACGAATAGAAAAGCGCATTAACATTCATTGAAACCTGGGTTCATGGACTTCACTACGCTCACAACTAAAAGATTGTGAGAATAGAAAAGTCTACACGAAACATAGGTTTGATTATAAGCAAAGCACGATCCAAAATCCTTTGAGATCAGCCATGAAAGCTCCACCGACGGACAACCACGATTCCTTATCAAAACTCTAATCTATTTTACAAAACTGCCTCACCTCCAACTGTATAGATATGTGATCACTTTGCTAATAGGAAAACCTAACTACGCTCTTCAATTCATCCAAATTTTGATGCTGGGGAGACAAGCCCACTTATTCAAACCCACATACCAAATTGAAGAGAGAAAACTCTAACTCACTCCCATGGAACGAACTTGAGGCAAGAGAGGAAGGACTTAAATTGTTGCACCATGGAGAAAACCCTTTAGTCAATGGGTAAAAAGGAAAAATGTACAGGTTTTTGCAACATAAGCAAGCACCCCCTTGCTTCCCCCACGATCCATGTTGGTAAATTCGGTTATTTTGCTGAAAAACAAGCTACTTTTGAACATTTTATGCCATTTTTGACCAAATTTTGAGTGAAAACATTCCAATTGGAGTTAGAAAAGGCCGAAATAATGTGTGATTTCTTCATGCATGGCATGCATCAAGTTTTCATTTTTTACGAATATGGAATAGCTTTTTTTAATGGCACATACACAATCATCGCAGAATATAGGCAATGACCAACTCAAATAATTTTTTTTTTGTGCCATGTATTATTAAAAATTCAACAATGCCACATCTAGGCCCATAGCTTCCTATTAAGGTATTTACACGTCAGTGAGTGTCAATAGTATAGTGCCACTCTCTATATTGTGGCAATTGTTCTCATGCATCTAGATGCTATGAAGATAGCTTTATGACATCGTCGCGTATGTGCCACCAAAGCTCATTTAGGTCAGCATACAATTCAATTGTGTCTTCATCATTACGTGGGATTTTTTGGCTTGACATCCTCATGCTCTTAGTTCTTATCTAATGCATTCTCAAGGCCGACCTCTTAATTTTTTGTTGTGCATCAAGTTTTCATGTTTGACCAGTTTGCAATAACCTCTTTTAGAGGCGCATACCCCAACCATAGCATATAGGCAATCATATATTTTGGCTTAATAATTGGTTCTTTTTAGACTTTTTGCCTACGGATTTACCATTATTGAGCCTTAAGAAGTCCGAAAGGAGCTATCCCTCAGCAATTTGGCTATGTTAGAGCAACCCCACTACTCTCTATAATTAACCAATTCGAGCCGTGGGTGTAGATACTTAAGTGCTTATTTTCAAAGGCTAAGAGGAGTAGCAACTAAGGTTTTGAGTGTCCAAAGAATACACTAAGTAAACACATAAGTATAATTAGCATGGTTGACAATAACCAAGAGAGTAGAATGAACATTGATAACTTTGATTTTTCACATGAAGGTGCTAATGATGATGCCCCCATCTTTATCAATTATCTTGTTACTAGGTTGCATCAAGCTATGGGAAACCCTACTTTGCAATCCAAAGTTACTCAACAACTTTGTGCTTATGGGATTTCCCTTCCTCTCCAAGAGGAGAGAGAGCTTAGGAGGCCTCTTGATGATCCCCCAAAAGAAGACTCTCTCCCATACAAGAGGAGGAATCCAAAGAACAAGAAAGCAATGAATCTCTAAGTTACTCTGAAGATGTGGCTCTACGAAGACGGCGGTGTAGACGATCGCCAACTCCTCCCATGAGGAAACAATCAAAACACAGTCCTTCTCCTCGTCACTCCGAAAGGGAAGAGAGGAAACAAAGTAAGAAAAGGTCAAGGAAGGGGTCACCCTCTTCTCCTTTTTCTTCACCTTCCTCCTCTCCCGACGAAAGCTATGGCTATTCTCCTAGAGAATACAAGAGGGGAGGACATTGCAAAGCATACCTTCCATGGAGAAGATTACAAAAGCTCAAGAATTTCAAAGAGGGAGGAAAGAGTATCTCTTTTCTCACCTATGATGTCACCTTCGGTGCCACCGACAAAGTATTGGCATTCATCCAACAATTTGATGCGGTCTTTGGAGACGAAGGCTTCACGAAGTCCTCCAAGCTATGCCATGTAGCTATGCACTTCCAAAAATTGGCTCATCAATGGTGGGCTAGCCTTCGCGGAAACCATGAAGCCTCAAAGACAAGGAGAAATCTACAAGTTTCCATCATGAAGTAATTCCTTGCAAGCGATGCTAAGGACAAAGTACTTACCGGATGGCGCAGTTTGAAGCTTCTCTCACATGAGTCTATTCACAAATATGTGGACAAGTTTTGGAATTTACATCTCAAGGCTACTGTCTTCCAAAAGATAGACTTCGCCAAGAAAAAGCAACAATTTTTTGCAGGATTACCTGAAGAAATGGCCGAGTATGTCAACTCGCAACGGCCTGGTTCTATCAGCGAAGTAATCCACCAAACCATGGTTGCTTCCCGCATCAATTTCTAACAAGGGGCTAGACGGAATGTCAAACCCATGGAAAACAAAGGCAAAAATGATGGAAAGGGGAAAACCAATACCCAAAATTCTTCCCAAGGCACTTCCTACAACAACAACAATAGGTCCAAGGAGAAGGGAGTTTACAAAGCTAAAACAAACTCTCTCATGCAGAGCTTGAAGCTTTTTGCAAAGGACCATAAGTGTTTAAAAGTGTGGGGAGAAAGGACATGGCTTCATTCTTGCCCCAATAAAAGTGCTCGCAATGAGACTCCTAGGGCTTCCACCATCAAAGCTCCAAAAGAGGATGCTCACTGAAAAGGATCATCTCTCTCCTATGCTTGGGGAAAGGTAAGGGAGCATGATGCCTTCATCTTGTTTGACCATGGCTCTACTTACAACTTCATATCAATGAAGTTGGCCACCAAGTTGGACATTCAAGCTTTCAAGATGGGAGATATTGTAATGTCTCACACAGCTTTTAAGAGACAGTAAGCCTCCGTTAGTCCTTTGATTGGGAAGTTGAGGCTTCATGTCCAAATCTATGTCCACAAAGAAAACTTTCTCATATCTCCTCTCCAACATGAGGATGCTATCATAGGGGCGTGTTGGGACAATCGTAGCATAGCCTGCTGATCAAAGCAAGACTAGCCAAATTATCAATCCTAGGATTGAGAGGGCATGGAAGCACGAGCATCAGATGTATCAAATGAGAGGATTCAAGAGTACGGTCATCCAATGCATTAGACATTAGTCATTAATCACTAGCTCTAATCACATCATCAATCAAGCATCACCTACACACATTAAGCCCACCTAAGGCGGACTTACCATAGACTAGAATCTCTAAGCACACTCTTGATGAGGACACACTAATTGCATTGGTGTTGGCCTCTCCAATCACCACATGCCAATCAAGGCACTTCATCAAAAGCTACACACACAAGGTGAAAGGTGCTAGAGTTTCATAAAACCCATCCACACACAAGCAAACAATAGGGCATATACACTAATTACAAGATTAAGAACCTACTTAATCAACCTAACTAGAGATGTTAAATATCGCAAATCGACTCCTCATAGAAGGATAGGAGTGGTTAATAAGTAAGAAGTCATCACACAAACTCAAATTTAGAATAATGAGAAAGGTGAAATTACTTCATGACATAATGGAATAGAGAAGAAGTAGAATAATAAAGAAAGTAGATATTAGATTAAGAATGCTTCTCTAATTACAATGGGTTAGCACTAGACTCTTAAGCATGGGCATTAACCTCAAGACTGGGTCATCCATAGAGTGAACACTCAAGAGAGAGGGAGCTCTCAAAAGTGGATTCTCAAGAGTGGATACTCACGAATGAATCATCCTTTCATAAAGACTTGCACCACAATCCCTTTTACTATGGGTTTAAGTTTGAGCCCTCTAGCTAGCATATACAACTTTGGAACTCCCAATGAGCTTAGGACCTTATACAATCTCGTGCTTGATGCATAATTGGTGTACGTAGCCTTTTGTTAGCCGCTGCTAACATTCCCCCCTTCCTAATCTGGTGCACGTCCTCATGTGGAGTCAAGCAAAACACGAAGACACGGTAGAAAGGAAGTCCATGGAAGATATGTTGAGCTACAAAACATAAGAACAAGTAATGAGCATCAAAGGCCAACAAGGATAAAAACATGAAGTACAATGAACAATCATGCAAAGTGAATTTTTTGCTTCTAAAAGATGGGTGAATTGTAGTAAAAAACTAGACAATATAAAGACACCTAAACTATCGTGAAGATTAAACCACATGAAATTTCAATTTTTTGCATGAAACATGAGCAATCAATTAAGACCCTAGGCTAAGGCAAGTTCATAAACCTACTAGCCAAAAGACTATGTGACCAATCTTAATAAATCATTCAAGCCTATCATGTCGATGGGCTATAAAAAAGCTCCTAATCTATTAGTACATTGTCACAGCTTTTCGAAGCTCATAGAAGTTTTGCTTTTGTCATTCATAAAGAAAAGTAAAGCACAATACAAGGCTACCACCCCAAGGCAAGTCTAGGTACGACTCTCGGCTCCTTGAACCCTCAAGAAGGTGTTGGAAAAGCCTACTAGCATACCAAGGTGACGGCTAACCCCTATCAGCCCAGAGCATCGGTTTAGGGCCTTGACCAAGCAAGCCTGTTGAGATGTAGAGAGAAAGAGAGAGATGAGACAAGAGACACACCATATACGCTCCCAAGGACAGATTCATATTGAGGACAAGATACAAATATATAGGTGAGACCAAGTTGAGTAGAGTGAGCGATATATAGCTCCAACACCCCCACTCAAACAAAGGTCTCTAGCTTTGGATGAAAAAACCCTTGGGGAGTTTAAGGGAAAAACCCAAACCCCTATACAATGTGAAAATATGAACCAGTGATGATGATGTGAAAGTGAATTGTGCATCTATGTACAAATATTCAAGTGACTAAGAGATCACAATGTACAAATGTGGAGTGTGCATACTGGATGGTACCCAAAAGATTACAATGTTATATGTACAAAGCTATTACAATAGCAAAGAAGCTAATCTAGAAAGAGTGAGGCCGAAGCAACTCCAAGCTCCGAGCGCAAGAGTATGAAACGTGACTCGTTCAGGCCTTTGGTCAAAATGTCTGCAATCATATGGTCACTTGGACAGTGTTCAACCATAATGGTGCCTTTGCGTACTTCATACCTGGCATAATGATAATGGAGAACAATGTGCTTTGACTTATTATATTGCACATAGTCTTTTGCAAGACTAATATCACTTTGGTTGTCACACCGCAAGAGTGTGCTAGAAAGAGGAGAGTGACCAATATCAACCAGCATTTGTCGAAGCCAAATCAACTCACGAGCTGCAAGTGATGCCGTAGAAACTTCAACACAACGTTGTTTCTTGCTGGTCCAAGAAACAAAACAACCATTTATAAAGAAGCAATTTCCACTAGTAGATCGCATAGATAAATGTGAGCTTGCCCAGTCTACATCCATGTAATCCAAAAGAGAAAGAGATTGCAGAGAATCCGATGTGAGTTGCCGTCGATAGACTAAACCAAAATCTGTAGTGCCTTTCAAGTATTTCAATACACGCTTTGCAGCAGACCAATGCTTAAGAGAAGGACATGCAAGATGTTGTCCAAGATAATTAGCAGCAAACAGAATATCAGGACGAGTGTTCATGCCAACAAACTGAAGACATCCAATCAAGTTAGCATAAGGTTGATTTGTGACAAGTTCACCACCATTGTCAAAAGTGTTCTTCATAGAGCTCGCAAGACAAGGTGTGTTGGATGAATGTGCAGATTCCATACCAAATTTTTGAATAGTATCTGCAATAAACTTTTGCTGTCGAAGGAAAAAAATACCTTTTGTACGGTTCCGTTGGATTTGAATGCCAAGACACGAGTGAATCTCGCCAAGATCCACCATATCAAATGCAGAAGACAATAACTTTTTCACTTGCTGAAGATTGGAAACAAGGATGGCATCATCCACATAAAGAGCAAGAATCACAAAACTGCTACCTTGGCGTTTTATGTATAAGTTGGGGTCTGAAGAGCAAGAGATGAATCCTTTAGAGGTGAGAAAAAGATCAAATTTTGTATACCAGGCTCGTGAAGCTTGTTTGAGACCATATAGTGCCTTATGGAGTTGAGCAACAAGGTCTTCTTTACTTGGAATAACAAACCCTTCTCGTTGTTCCATATAAATTTCCTCTTCCAAGTCACCATTAAGAAAAGCAGTTAGCACATCCATTTGATGAGCTTCTAAATCAAATTGAATAGCAAATGCCAATAAAACGTGAACACTTGTAATGAAAACAACTGGTGAAAAAGTCTCTTGATAATCAACACCAGCTACTTGGGAGTAACCTTTTGCAACTAAACGTGCCTTGAACTTGTCAAAAGATCCATCTGCTTTTACTTTTGTCTTATACACCCACTTACATTTAATAGCTGTACGACCAGGAGGTAATTCAGTTAGTATCCATGTACCTTTAGAGATAAGAGAATCGTACTCTACTTCCACAACCTCTTGCCATTGATCCTTTTGTGGTGAAGAGATAGCTTCATCATAAGTAACGGGATCTTCAGAAGTAGAAAAATCATTATTAGCAATATCGTCATCATAAACATGACATGAGCCATGTTCAAAATCAATAGGCAGATCAACAAAAATATCAATATCATCATTGGCATAAAAAGCACGTTCCATCTGTTGTGACTCAGTCTCCTCTTGTGAAATCATAGTTGTATCGTGACCAACATTACGACGTTGTTAACGTTGAGAGTATTCAATTAAAGACATGCAGGCTTGGTCGAAATCAAGACCTTCTTTATTAGAGAGAATAGTAACAATATTATCATAAGAAGAGTCCTTCACCGTATCAAGGAGAAGTGTAATCAGTTGCTTTTGTGGAACAGGATCACCGGCAACAGCAAGTTGATTAATAATAGATTTGAAAGATTCAATATGTCCCGTCATGGCAGTACCAACTTCATATTGTAACTTGTTAAGAAACCCTCTCAAATAAAGTATTTCTGAACAGATTTCTTCTGAAAGTTTGCAATAAGGTACTTCCATACGTCACGGGAAGTAGGCAGCTCATACATATCAAGCAAAAGGGAATCAGTAAGAGCAGAAAGAATATACCGACGCGCTGCTTTATCACGTCATTGCCAATCAGTATAGGCAACATTCCAATCGTCAAATATAGGTCCTTCAATGATAAGCACGTTATCATTATCCATATCAACAGGCTGAGGCGGACAAACACGATTTCCAAGAATAACATCGGAGAGTTCATTGCCTTCAAGAATTAACAACATCTTTGCTTTCCAGCCTGGAAATCCTTGACCTTGGAAAGGAGGAACAGAACGCTGGCCAGAAGGAAAGCCGTTGACGAGAATATTCATATCCATATCGAGTTGCGAGAAGACGTATAAGATAAGATTGTAGAATCTGCACACCATATATGGTGAAGGCCGCAACTGATAATGAGAGAGATATGAGGACTGCATTATGTCGATGATAAACGTAAGAAGGATGCTCAAGGAACGTCCAAAGTTGTGAGAGACGTCACCCAAAAAAGGCAGGGTAAAGGAGACGTTAATAATAAGAGTCCTCAAAATAGAGTGGCGTGAGACGCAAGATTGACGGCCACAATACGAATAGCAAAAAGATAAATCTTCTCAAAAAAGTTAACGCCAAAATAAGAAAAATGATCGCGGACTCTTCACGAAGAAGTAGGACGAAGAAAGTTGCGTCAAGCTCAATTGCAGTAAAAACAACATAACTTTCTGCTGCGAAATTCGATTGACGCAAACCTAGAACTCAAATCTAAGAGCTCGAGATGACGAACAAGTTTTGGATGAAAAGTGCCATTGCACTATGCTCCATGGCGCTTTTCTCGTTTCTCCAAATTTTGAGCAGAACACCCCGAAAAATTGAGATGAAGTTGAGGGTGTCATCAACAAGAAAACGTAATCAATGATTAGATTGATTAGCAATAAACGCCACACAAAATGCTAATCATATTCTTCTTAACACAAAACAACCACGGTTAACACGAATCAACGCTCAAAAATGAAATTTGTAGCAATTTTGAATCTTCCATGCGAATCGCATACACATACTGTTTTGTCACCATGAATTGAATCGGCGCGTGATCGTTACCGCTCTGATACCATATTGAGATGTAGAGAGAAAGAGAGAGATGAGACAAGAGACACACCATATACGCTCCCAAGGACTGATTCATATTGAGGACAAGATACAAATATATAGGTGCGACCAAGTTGAGTAGAGTGAGCCATATATAGCTCCAACAAAGCCAAGGTGATTATCCTTGTGTGCCAAGTGAATAAAGCGCTAGGCCTCACAAAGACACAACATAACATAGAAATTTTCTTTTCATGTGTCTAATAGCATTTTTGCTACTTTTTCTTGACACTTTTTTGCTTTGTTGTTTCATTTTTTAAGCACTTTTTTATTGCTTCCAACATGAGATGCGAATGGAAAATGGACTAAGGGACTAAAGCCTAATCATAGCCCTAGGTCATGTTAAAAAATGGAGTATTAAAACTATCACTAAGAGTCTAGGACTAATGAGAAATGAACCTACATTAACCTAAGGTCAAGGCCAATTACCTATGATTAGCACATATGAAACCTAATTTTTTGATGAGTTAATATTCACAAAGCAAAGTGTTGAAACTTTAGTATGCCTAGCTTTTGAACATGATAGAACCATAGTTTATAAGCAAAAATTACTTAAGACAGGTATAGAGAATGGAGAGACGAACAAAAGAGAGAAATCATGGAAGGATTTCACCTATTCATGCTCTTTGTGCATCCTTGATCAAGCATCTTCTTGGTAGAGAAGTCTCTTGATCTTTTTATTACAATCCAAGCAGATTGAAGCTAAGTGTAAATGCAAGTTTCAAAGGCCTTTTATTGAAAGCCAAAAGTACACACACAAAATATTTTAATGAAAACGTAAAGCTAGGATCTTGCATACTCGAATTCTCCAAAGGGAAAAAACCCAAGGGAAAAAAGTGCCTTTGCTTACCTACAAAAAAGTAATTTTCCTTCATAAACATTTCTTTCTCACATTGACATGTAGATAACATTGAAGGAAAAGGGCGCTGAGAGAGAGAGAGAGAGAGAGAGAGAGAGAGAAGGGCGCTCTAATGTTACTTTTGAATTAAACATTTTAACCTTACAAAAGTTCTCCAGGCTTTGAAATAAAAAAACTTTGGAGAATCCCAAAGCACATCATGTCACATACCATGCAAGGTTGAGGCTAAGTGCACCTCAAATTAGAGGTGTAGTTGGCCTTACCCCTCACTCCAATAAAAAATTACCTTTTCTATTGTGGACTTGAGGTGGAGGGTGCAATTTCCTTCAAATAACAAAGTATCCCCCCTGCATGTTGTGGCGCCCTACCCCCCGAATTTACGATTCTCCCAAGGCATTAAGGCTTGTGAGTTTGGATGTGCCCGTTCTCGTATGTAGTAATCATAAGATCAATATACGAATAGAAAAGCACATTAATATTCATTGAAACCTGGGTTCATGGACTTCACTGCGCTCACAACTAAAAGATTGTGAGAATAGAAAGGTCTACACAAAACATAGGTTTGATTATAAGCAAAGCAGAATCCAAAACCCTTTGATATCAGCCATGAAAGTTCCACCGACGCACAACCATGAATCCTTATCAAAACTCTAATCTATTTTACAAAAATGCCTCACCTCCAACTGTATACATATATGATCAATTTTCTAATAGGAAAACCTAGCTACGCTCTTCGATTCATCAAAATTTTGATGTTGGGGAGACAAGCATCCACTTGATCAAACCCACATGCTAAATTGAAGAGAGAAAACCCTAACTCACTCCCATGGAACGAACTTATAAATGAGAGGCAAGAGAGGAAGGACTGAATTGTTGCACCATGGAGAAAAGCCTTTAGTCAATGGGTGAAAAGGGAAAATGTACAGGTTTTTGCATCATAAGTAGCACCCCCTTGCTTCCCCCACGACCCATGTTGCTAAATTCGGTTATTTTGCTGAAAAACAAGCTACTTTCGAACATTTTAGGTCATTTTTGACCAAATTTTGAGTGAAACATTCCAATTGGAATTAGAAAAGGCCCAAAAGCTGTGTGAGTGCTTCATTCATGGCATGCATCAAGTTTTCATTTTTTACCAATATGCAATAGCTTTTTCTAATGGCACATACACAATCATCTCCGTGCATTATTAAAAAGTCAACGATGCCACATGTAGGCCCATAGCTTCCTATTAAGGTATTTACACGTCGGCGACTATCAATAGTATTGTGCCACTCTCTATATTGTGGCAATTGTTCCCATGCATCTAGATGCTATGAAGATAGCTTTATGACATCATCGATAAAGTGCCATCAAAGCTCATTTAGGTCAACATACAATTCAATCGCGTCTTCATCATTACTTGATATTTGCTGGCTTGACATCCTCATGCTCTTAGTTCTTACCTAATGCATTCTCAAGGCCAACCTCTTAATTTTTTGTTGTGCATCAAGTTTTCATGTTTGACCAGTTTGCAATAAGCTCTTTTAGAGGCACATACCCCAATCATAGCATATAGACAATCATATCTTTTGTCTTAATAATGGGTTCTTTTTAAACTTGCCTATGGCTTTACCAATATTGAGCCATAAGAAGTCCGAAAGGAGCTATCCCTCTGTAATTTGCTATGCTAGACCCACAACACTACTCTCTATAATTAACCAATTCAAGCCATGGGTGTAGATACTTAAGTGCTTATTTGCAAAGGCTAAGAGGAGTAGCAACTAAGGTTTTGAGTTGCCAAATAATACACTAAGTAAACACATAAGTATAATTAGCATGGCAGACAATAACCAAGAGAGTAGAATGAACATTGATAGCTTTGATTTTGCACATGAAGGTGCTAATGATGATGCCCCCATGTTTATCAATTATCTTGTTACTAGGTTGCATCAAGCTATGGGAAACCCTACTTTGCAAGCTGAATTTACTCAGCAACTTCGTGCGTATGGGATTTCCCATCCTCTCCAAGAGGAGAGAGAGCTTAGGATAATGCCCATGCTTAACACTAGTTTGGTACCAAAACAGGACACTTAAATGTCCTTACAAATTTAAATTTAATGCTACTTGCATTAAACGGTTTATTTAAGAAAACCCTCTTGGTATGCTTAAATATGTTAGATAGAGGTCTTTTAAAACTATAACCTTGCATTATAGAATCTACCATGATCAAGATTAACTATACTCATCAAGTTCACCCTCGTAAGACTGCAATTAATGCTCTGAAGAAATTGATTTTCTAAGCTCAAGAAAAAATGAAGCGACCTAGGAAATTTTAGGTGACTTTTTCACAATTTTTCTATAGCTAATTGAAAGTTTCATTTGAAAAAAATTTGACTTTAGAGTATATAAAATAATGGAAAGTTCCATGTGTTTGATATGGCCGTTTCATACATATTGTTGTATAGAAAGAAAAATATATTTTTGATGTATTTGTAAGTTCTAGAAAGTGATACATTTCTTGTCCTTTCCATTGAGGACTCAGGTGGCAAGTAGAAGGGCTTCGGTATGCAACAATTATTGGATCATTTTAAATATTCAAAACTGCATAAGAGAAAGCTTTGATATTTTCATTCTTGAGACATAAGCATTCAAAACCTCAAATAATATCAAACTTTCTATGTAGATTAACTAAATGTATCAAAGTACATGGTACATATACAATCGGGGTGCCTAAAACCTTTGTTTCTTCAAGAATTTTTGCACGATAAAAAATTCAAGATAGAGTTCAAGCAACAAGATTTAATTGACTTACGGAGCCCAAAAAATACGTAGTTTCTTGGTTTAAACATATAAAATCATTTGTAGATGTCAAACAACACTAGAATAGTACCAATTTCATGACGGGACCTTTGGAAGATCAAAATTATGCTCTTATTTAACACGTGCTTAAGTATGAAACTATGTCTATAACTTGGAAACTTGTCGTTGAAGTCCATTCCATTGTTTTGTAACACTAAGTTCTAACACTTGGCTTTTACAAACATAAAAAAGGAAATATCTTTAAAAAGATATAAGAATTTTATATTTTTTTGGCAAAACAGCTTGAAATTTTAGTAAAATTAATGACTTTGAACTTAACAGAATTCTTTCCATGCGGATTTTATTTTGACATGGAGAAAAATCCATTGTTTTCTTTCCCTCATAACCAACCTATGGTAGAAGTAAGGCGCAAAAAAACATCTTTCTAGCTTGAAAAATAAATTGCCAAAACTTGGTAGGAAAACAGGACACTTTAGTGTCTCAGGACACTTAAGTGTCCAATTACAAAACTAGTGATAAGAGGCTAGTGATAATCCATTGTCATTAATTAAGCATTCTTAATCTAGTATCTACTTTCTTCATTAGTCTGCTTCTTCTCTAATCCATTATATCATGAAGTAGTTTCACCTTTCTCATTATTCTAGATTTGAGTGGGTGTGATGACTTCTTGCTTATTAACCACTCCTATCCTTCTATGAGCACTCAATTTTCAATATTTAACATCTCTCATTAGGTTGATGAAGTTGGGTCTTAATCTTATAATTAGTGTATGTGCCCTATTGTTTGCTTGTGTGTGGATGGATTTTATGAAACTCTTGCACCATTCACCTTGTGTGTGTAGCTTTTGATGAAGTATGTTGATTGGCTTGTGGTGATTGGAGAGACCAACACCAATGAAATTAGTGTGTGCTTAGAGATTCTAGTCTATGGTAAGTCTGACTTCGGTGGGCTTAATGTGTGTAGGTTACGCTTGATTGATAATGTGATTAGAGTTAGTGATTAATGACTAATCTCTATTGCACTGTATGGACATACTCTTAAATCCTCTCATTCAATACATCCAATGCTCGTGCTTCCATGCCCTAGCTGGGTCGCCAATCCTCGGATTGATAATTTCGTTGGTCTTGGATTGATTAGGCTATGCTACGACTGCCCCCAATATTTGGCGCCGTTGCCGAGGATCCATAATCTAAGTTAGTGAGTATAGGGTGTTTATAATAGAGTAATCTCACTATTAATTTCATTGGTTTTTGAATGTGTGTACCTCAATTTTGGTTTTATTTGATGATGTTGTGCAAGAAATTGAAGCTAATTTTTGATTTATGAATACCCCAAGCCCCCAATTTCACTAATTTCATACTAACCCTTGCTAATTTTGCTTCATTTCCATGCTAATTGTACTATTCCATGCTAATTTTTGACTAACTTTGCTAACCTAACCGCTAATATTTGATGTGTAATGTATATTTAATCCCCTTATAAGAGGTGGAATCAACATTTTAATCAAGCTAATTGTGCTAATTTATGCCTAATTTGATGATTTGAGTGTTTGATTTTTGGCCTCCAATGGTCAATTTTGGAGCCGATTTGATGGTGCACACACTTGTGTGTGCAATGATGTGTCTTTGCGTGGAGCAAAGAAATATCTTGGAGTGTAATTAGAATGTCAGTGCACTCACTTGCTCATGTCAATTCTTGATTGATTAATGTGGTTCAATGTTGCTAATTATTTGCTAAAATTAGGTGTGTAAATCAATTGACCTACACTTTGCACCTAATTCGAGTCACTTGGAATGAAATTGATGGTCAAATTTTGACTAATTAACTTTGTGTGTGTCAAGATAATGCTTAATTCTGATCAAGAATTCATGTGTGTGCATAAAAATCATTGTGTGTGTGTAATGCAACAAGGAGGGAAGAAACTCCCAAAAAATTCAAGTATGTGTGCACCTAATCTTCAGTGTGTGCATGCATAGAAATTGATAAAATTGATGATATGTGAGTATGCAATCATGTAATTGATGTGTATGCTAGGCTAATTCAATCATTGAATAAACCTAATTGCCAAAAAAATGGGCAAAATTTGAATGTGTGCGCCCATCCAAGACCACTTGACTTTTAGTGATTGATGGTCAATAGGGGCACCCAAATGATTTTTTATTGTGAAATGTGCATGAAAAGTGTGTGCAATCATTAGGTATAAGCTTAAACGCATTGTCACTTGGTCCAAATTTGATCTTTTGTGCTTAATTTTTTAGTGTGTTCATTGCTTGATTGGGTCAAAATAGTGTTTTTTTTAAATAAAAAATTGAGCATGCATGCATTCACTTATGCTTGGTGGAGTTTGCAATTTGAGCATTGCAATGTGAAATTGATAAATTAATTGCATAAATGTTTGGTATAAATCTGGGTGTGTGTGCCTACTCAAGGGCAATCAATGTCAAATTTAGGGATGAATAATTGGTAGCAATTACCAATTATGATGGTTAGTAGACCTAAAGATTGGTGTGTGCATCATAAATCGATTTGGATTTGAATTGATTGACTCAATTTGTGCATAATTGGGGATGATTGAGGTGCCATGACACTACCATATGTGCTAAACTCATTGGATATGGAGTGCCTATGAGTTGAACATGTAGCTTTGAAAAACTAAATGAAAAGCCTCATTGGGTTTGAATGATATTGGAAATTGGAATTGAGAAACCCAAGTTGCAATGATGATAATTGGGAAGGGTTTTGCAAAAGAGATGAACATGGAAAAGATGCGTTAATTTGTGTGTAGTTATAACCGAAATCCATTCATGTGTAGATATGCAAACCAAAAATAACAAATACGGTTAAATTTGAATGAATATGCCTATTAGATATGAGCAATTGAATTTTTCAATGATTGGAAGATTGAATTTGTATTGCCCAAGGAAGATTTCATTACTCATCTCGTGTGCATTACAATTGTGCCAATTGAAAGAGCGTATGCGCAAGTGATAAAAATAATTACCCAAATTGGATAGAGGGAGGAAATAACTAAAGGCATTGTGAATAGCTATTTGGACATCGTTGTTTCTGTGTGCATTATCAAGTGGCACTAACGAGATTTTTGATATATTAATTGAAATTTAGAGGTAGAATGTAGCATCCATGAGGATTTCTATATTGAAATGTGAGCATAGGATGCATTTGAATTCGGATGTGTGATTGTCAAAATTCGGATGCTATTGTTATCGATTAAATTTGACATTCCGCCTTTGGATTGAACATTCTCCGTTTTTATTTGGTTCTCGGTGCATACCTACACACACATACACATGCACATACACACACCAAACTCTGCCTTCCCTCTCACCAGTATCTCTCACACTTTTGATTGCTATTGTGCATGGGAATGTCCTCCAGAGGAATTTTTTCAAAAAAAAAAAAGAAAAGGTAAAGTTAAATATAAAAAAAGCTATCGGCCTTTTCACTAGAGGCATGAGTCCGTCGTGCTGCCATGAATGCGCTTGGCTCCTAGCTCTCCAATGCCTCTCACACACACACACCCACAATGCTCTACAAGCGTTGCCGAATATGGCGAGTCCTGACACATACACACCCGCTGCACCTGCTGTCCACTTGTCTTGCCCATGAGCTTGTTGCTCTCTCTCTCACACACACACACACGTGCTACCCTGTCCACTACTCAGCTAAAGTTCTTGCCACAGTACAGCCCGCCTCTACAGCGCTGGTCAGCACACTCCAACACACACACACACTCACACTCACGATGCACCTCGCCAACTATGGCGGATCACAAACTCAATTGCATATTTCCCATGAGCTTGTTGCTCACACACTCACATGTGCTACCGTGTCCACTACTCGGCTAAAGTTCTCGCCACAGTATAGCCCGCCTCTGCAGCGCTGGCCAGCACACTCCAACACACGCACACAAACACTCCCGATGCACCTCGCCAACTATAAATCATTGCAAATCACTAAAATTAAGCTTGTTTGATGGCCAAAAGAGACGATTTTGGGGTTATGGTTGATCACTTTTGCTTGTGTTGAATTTCCATATGCTTAAGAGCACTAATGATTGACTTTGTTTTTGAAGAGTGATTGGCAAAGTGGGATTCCATTGCACATACAGGATGTCATTATTGCAATGTATTGCAAAATGTAGCTATTTAGAGCCATTCCAATTCTTTGGATTAAAAGTTGTATACATGCTAGCTCATAGCTTGGTCTAAAATGAAAATGTTTTCATTTGAGCTAGTGTTTACCGAACTTTTTTGGAGCTTTCAAGTAAAAAATTTGGCTATTGAGAGCGGTTCACTTTCATTCCATTAAAAGTTGAAGTCATCTCTAGCTCATAGCTTGCACTAAAAGTGTAAAATTGGGCTTTGATGAGCCACTTCATTTCATCAAAGTGCATTATTTCTAGCTCTTGACTTGTTTTTAATTCCATATTTCATTGAGCTAGAAGCTAATCAACTTTGAATCATGCATGAGAGGTTGTAAAAATTGCAAATTTGCTTATGTAGAAGCATTTTATCTTTCTCATTTTTTATATGTGTGTATACACTTGCTATCAAAAAACATCATGTGCATAAGCAAAGGCACTTTTTTTCCTTGGGTTTTTTCCCTTTGGAAAATTCGGGTATGCAAGACCCTAGCTTTAGGTTTTCATTAATGTTTTTGTTTTGGTGTGCTTTTGGCTTTCAATAAAAGGCCTTTGAAGCTTGTGTTTACACTTAGCTTCAATCTTCTTGGATTGTAATAAAAAGATCAAGAGACTTCTCTACCAAGTGGATGCTTGCTCATGGATGCACAAAGAGCATGAATAGGTAAAATCCTTCCATGATTTTTCTTTTTGTTCGCCTCTCCATTCTCTATGCTTGGCTTAAGTAATTTCTGCTTCTAAACTATGGTTCTGTCATGTTCAAAAGCTAGGCATACTAAAGTTTCAACACTTTGCTTTGTGAATATTAACTCATCAAAAATTAGGTTTTTATATGTGCTAATCATAGGCAATTGGCCTTGATCTTAGATTAATGTAGGTTCATTTATCATTAGTCTTAGACTCTTGGTGATAGTTTTAATACTCCATTCATTTTTAACATGACCTAGGGCTATGATTACACTTTAGTCCCTTAGTCCATTTGCCATTAGCATCTCATGTTGGAAGCAATAAAAAAGTGCTTAAACAATGAAGCAAAACAGTGTCAAGAAAAAGTAGCAAAAATGCTACTAGACACGTGAAAAGAAAATTTCTATGTTATGTTGTGTCTTTGTGAAGCCTAGCACCTTATTTACTTGGCAGGTGACGGGAATCACCTTGGCTTGCTTGGTCAAGGCCCTAAATCGATGCTCTGGGCTGATAGGGGTTAGCCGTCACCTTGGTATGCTAGTAGGCTTTTGGAACACCTTCTTGAGGGTTCAAGGAGTCGAGAGTCGTACCTGGACTTGCCTTGGGGTGGTAGCCTTATATTGTGCTTTACTTTTTTTTATGAATGACAAAAACAAAACTTCCATGAGCTTCAAAAAGCTGTGTCAATGGACTAATAGATTAGGAGCTTTTTTTATAGCCCGTAGACATGATAGGCTTGAATGATTTATTAAGACTGGTCACATAGTCTTTTGGCTAGTAGGTTTATGAACTTGCATTCGCTTAGGGTCTTAATTGATTGATCATGTTTCTGAAAAAACTAAAATTTCAAGTGGTTTAATCTTCACCATAGTTTAGGTGTCTTTTTTACTTTATGTTGTCTAGTTTTTGACTAGGATTCACCCATCTTGTAGAAGAAAAAAAATCACTTTGCATGATTGTTAATTGTAATTCATGTTTTTATCCTTGTTGGCCTTTGATGCTCATTACTTATTCTTACATTTTGCAGCTCAACATTTCTTCCATGGACTTCCTTTCTACCATGTTTGAGTGTTTTGCTTCACTGCACATGAGGACGTGCGAAGGGGGGAATGTTAGCAGTGGCTAACACAGGCTACACCAACTATACATCAAGCGGGAGATTGTATAAGGCTTAGGCTCATTGGGAGTTCCAAAGTTGTATATGCTAGCTAGAGGGCTGAAACTTAAACCCATAGTAGACGGGATTGTGGTGCAAGCCTTTATAAGAAAGGCTTCATTCTTGAGTATCCACTTTTGAGAGCTCTCTCTCTCTGTCGAGTGTTCACTCTATGGTTGGCCTACCCTTCAGCTTAATGCCCATGCTTAAGAGGCTAGTGCTAATCCATTGTAATTAGAGAAACATTATTAATCTAATCTCGACTTTTTTTATTAGTTTACTTCTTCTCTATTCCATTATGTCATGAAGTAGTTTCACCTTTCTCATTATTCTAGATTTGAGTGTGTGTGATGACTTCTTACTTATTAACCACTCCTATCCTTCTATGAGCATTGGATTTGCGATATTTAATATCTCTAATTAGGTTGATTAAGTTGGTTCTTAATTTTGTAATTAGTGTATGTGCCCTATTGTTTGCTTGTGTGTGGATGGATTTTATGAAACTCTAGCACCATTCACCTTGTGTGTGTAGCTTTTGATGAAGTGCCTTAATTGGCATGAGGTGATTGGAGAGGCCAACACCAATGCAATTAGTGTGTGCTTATCAAGAGTGTGCTTAGAGATTCTAGTTTAGGGTAAGTCGGACTTCGGTGGACTTAATGAGTGTAGGTGATGCTTGATTCATCGATGTGATTAGAGTTAGTGATTAATGACTAATCTCTATTGCATTGGATGAGCATACTCTTGAATCCTCTCATTCGATACATCTGATGCTCGTGATTCCATGCCCTGCCGATCCTAGGATTGACAATTTGATTGGTCTTGGGTTGATTAGGCTATGCTACGATTGTCCCCAACACGCCCCTAGGATAGCATCCTCATGTTGGAGAGGAGGGATGAAAATGTTTTCTTTGTGGACATACATTTGGACATGAAGCCTCAACTTCCCAATCAAGGGACTAACGGAGGCTTACTATCCCTTGAAAGCTGTATCATCCATGACAATATCTCCCATCTTGAAAGTTTGAATGTCCAACTTGTTGGCCAACTTTGTTGATATGAAGTTGTAAGTAGAGCCAGGGTCAAACAAGATGAAGGCATCATGCTCCCTTACCTTTTCCCAAGCATAGGAGAGAGATGATCCTTTACAATTAGCATCCTCTTTTGGAGCTTCGATGGTGGAAGTCCTAGGAGTCTCATTGCGAGCACTTTTCTTGGGGCTAGAACGAAGCCATGTCCTTGCTCCCCACACTTTTAAACACTTATGGTCCTCTGCGAAAAGCTTCAAGCTCTTTATGAGAGAGTTTGTTTTTACCTTTGTAAACTCCCTTGTCCTTGGACCTATTGCTGTTGTTGTAGGGAGTGCCTTGGGAAGAATGCCGTCTCCAAAGGCCGCATCAAATTGTTGGATGAATGCCAATACTATGTCGGTGGCACCGAAGGTGCCATCATAGATGAGAAAAGAGATACTCGTTTCTCCCTTTTTGAACTTCCTGAGCTTTTGTAATCTTCTCCATGCAAGGTATGATTTGCAATGTCCTCCCCTCTTGTATTCTCTAGGAGAATAGCCATAGCTTTCGTCGGGAGACGAGGAAGGTGAAGAAAGAGGAGAAGAGGGTGACCTTTTCTTCCTTTGTTTCCTCTCTTCCCTTTCGGAGTGAAGAGGAGAAGGACTGTGTTTTGACTGTTTCGTCATGGGAGGAGTTGGCGATCGTCTAGACCGCCGTCTTTGTAGAGACACATCTTTAGAGTAACTTAGGGATTCATTGCTTTCTTGTTATTTGGATTCCTCCTCTCCTATGGGAGAGAGTCTTCTTTTGGGAGCTCATCAAGAGGCCTCTTAAGCTCTCTCTCCTCTTGGAGAGGAAGGGAAATCCCATAAGCACGAAGTTGTTGAGTAGCTTCGGCTTGCAAAGTAGGGTTTCCCATAGCTTGATGCAACCTAGTAACAAGATAATTGATAAACATGGGGGCATCATCATTAGCACCTTCGTGTGAAAAATCAAAGTTATCAATGTTCATTCTACTCTCTTGGTTATTGTCAACCATGCTAACTATACTTATGTGTTTACTTAGTGTATTCTTTGGCAACTCAAAACCTTAGTTGCTACTCCTCTTAGCCTTTGAAAATAAGCACTTAAGTATCTACACCAACGGCTCGCATTGTTTAATTATAGAGAGTAATGGGGTTGGTCTAACATAGCAAAATTGCCGAGGGATAGCTCCTTTCGGACTGCTTATGGCTCAATAATGGTAAATCCGTAGGCAAGTCTAAAAAGACCCAATTATTAAGACAAAAGTTATGATTGCCTATATGGTATGGTTGGGGTATGTGCCTCTAAAAGAGCTTATTGCAAACTAGTCAAACATGAAAACTTGATGCACAACAAAAAATTAAGAGGTCGGCCTGAGAATGCATTAGATAAGAACTAAGAGCATGAGGATGTCAAGCCAGAAAATCTAAAGTAATGATGAAGATGCAATTGAATTGTATGTTGACCTAAATGAGCTTTGGTGGCACATACGCGATGATTTCATAAAGCTATCTTTATAGCATCAAGATGCATGAGAAAAATTGCCAGAATATAGAGAGTGGCACAATACTATTGACAATCGTCGACGTGTAAATACCTTAATAGGAAGCTATGAGCCTAGATGTGGCTTCATTGACATTTTAATAATCCATGGCACAAAGAAATACTTACTTGAGTTGTCATTGCGGCGTATATTCTGCGATGATTGTGTATGTGCCATTAAAAAAAGCTATTGCATATTGGTAAAAAATGAAAACTTGATGCATGCCATGAATGAAGCAATCACACGTTATTTGGGCATTTCCTAACTCCAATTGCAATGTTTTCACTCAAAATTTGGTCAAAAATGGCCTAAAATGTTCAAAAGTAGCTTGTTTTTCAGCAAAATAACCGAATTTACCAACATGGGTCCTGGGGGAAGTAAGGGTGTTCTTGCTTATGCTAAAGGGTTTTCTCCATGGTGAAACAATTTAAGTCCTTGCCTCTCATCTATAAGTTCGTTCCATGGGAGTGAGTTAGGGTTTTCTCTCTTCAATTTAGTATGTGGGTTTGATTAAGTGGGTGCTTGTCTCCCCAACATCAAAATTTGCCTAAATTGAAGAGCGTAGCTAGGTTTTCCTTTTAGCAAAGTGATCGCATATCTATACAGTTGGAGGTGAGGCAATTTTGTAAAATAGATTAGAGTTTTGATAAGGATTCGTGGTTGTGCGTCGATGGAGCTTTCATGGCTGATCTCAAAAAAATTTGGATTGTGCTTCGCTTATAATCAAACCTATGTTTCGTGTAGACTTTTCTATTCTCACAATCTTTTAATTGTGAGCGTAGTGAAGTCCATGAACCCAGGTTTTAATGAATGTTAATGCGCTTTTCTATTCGTATATTGATCTCAGGACTACTACATACGAGAACGGGCACATCCAAACTCACAAGCCTTGATGCCTAGGAGAATAGTAATTTGGGGGGGGGGGGGGGACAACATGCAGGGGAGATAATTACACCCTCCACCTCACGTCCACGGTAGAAAAGGTAATTTGTTATTTGAGTGGGGGGTAAGGCCAACTACACCTCTAATTTGAGGTGCAGCTAGCCCCAACCTTGCACGGTATGTGACATGATGTGCTTTGGGATTCTCCAAAGTTGTTTTATTTCAAAGCATGGAGAACTTTTGTAAGGTTAAAAAATTTAATTTAAAAGTAACATTAGAGCGCCCTTTTCTCTCTCTCTCTCTCTCTCTCTCTCTCTCTCAAAGCGCCCTTTTCCTTCAGTGTTATGTACATGTCAATGTGAGAAAGAAATGGTTATGAAGGAAATCCACTTTTGTGCCCCTCTCGTGCAAAATGATGTTTGTTTAAGCTGGGGTCACATTGCTTTTGCACAAGGCATATAATTAGAGATAGAGCGACCTATCCATTGATTAAATTTTTTGGCCTGCAAAAGAAATCATGTGATCCGCATGGCTACCAGCTGTATACAGCTGTGATTTATTTATTAGCAACCAAAAGATGAGATGGTTATATTGGCAACCAAAAGAGCATACCTTGGCAACCAAAAAAAATGGGCCAAAAGAGCATACCTTGGCAACCAAAAAAAGCCTCTTTTGAGCCCGTTTTCTTACAGGAAAGCCTGTTATAATTTTAACACGATGATCGTGGCAGTTGGCGAGGTGAGCGTGGCTAATGATATATAACTAATTGGAAACTGCGCTATAAAAGGGTTCAGCGAACATTCAGTTGGCCAGCTCTGATCTCTCTCTCTCTCTCACTGTCTCTCTCAGCGGCAGATCAAATGGCTCAGAAGATGGCGATCATGATCTCAATGGTTCTTATATTTGCATCAAGCCTTGTCTCCGCGCAAGGTTAGCCATTTGGGTCAGTGCCCATCGCATTATTATTTGGGTCTCTCTCTCTCTCTCGGTGCACATTAAACACTGTACTCATGAGAGCAGCTGGCACGAGGTAGGCTGTTGCATGCATCTAATCCCACCAGACAAAGTGACCTTGAATTAGTATTGTAAGGAATTATGCTTTTGGAGTGTGACTATGAGAACTAACGCATTGAACTGTGTACAACTGTACGTGTATTGCAGCACCGCCCGGATGCACAGTAGCAACGGAAGGGACGTGCGTCGTGGGTGGGGTGGGGGGTGGTAGCTTACCACCAGGACAAGCCCCCACGCTATGCGCACAGGCCTGCACCCAGAAAAACTTATTGCCAGTGCCCTGCTGCCTCAGCCTCAAGAGCTCCGCCTGCTACTGCTGCGCCAGTGTCGCATCCATTGCTGACTGCATCGTCGGCTGACTGCACGCTCCAATATGAGCTCCATCTTTTAAATAACATCAGTGTAATTTTGACTCTAAGTTTTGGCTTTTCCTTTGACGATCCAAGTTTTCGGAAGATATTATAATTTGAGCCCTATAAATTTCTATATTAAAGCCCCCCCCTCCCCCTCCCCCCCCTCTCTCTCCACTGTTGGTACAATTAATACATTTGCCATGCATTACTCGATAACAGTTCCCCAATAGGCAAAGCTGTTGTGATCACCTTCCATACTTTGTGTTTGTACGAGCAATGATAATCCCACACTTCTTGAAGTCTCTACAACCACCCACTACTGCCTGCTTGTGAAAGACCTCACATTCTATTACATCTGCTGTGAATGTCGCTTTCGGGCTGAAGCATTTGATAAAATAATATAGTTAGACTATTCCACCAATTAGCTGAGTGATAAGGCATTTTTTAATCTCTCAATCTTTGAGAAGAGTCTAAGTTACATGGCATACGAAAATTGAACACACAAGCACTGACAAGTGCCCACGGTACCCTGTGTCCATTGCCCAATCTGAATCTATGCCTGACAATCAAAAAGGCCACCAATCAGCTGTTAGAGTCCAACATGTTTTCTGATGAGCTGACCCCCCTTTTAACGAGGCTCAAGGATTTCTTCCTAATGACAGAGCGAGTGGTTTTGTAAACACTACAATACGCCACGTACATATCAACGCAGATAGCGACGAGATAAAGTTAGTTTTAAAACTAACAAGCACTCAAATAGGCCTTGGAAAAGACACCGGTTTTGTGTCGTCGGTATAAGCATCGGTATACTTTGCGTCAGAATCAGGTTAGAAATAAGCGTCGGTAATTGTAGACGATATTCTGACGCATCCTCCGAAGTTTATTATACCGACGCCTGTATGGTACTCTGTACGGACGACCAAACCTGCAATTTTTTTTTGGACATAGAGGGTTGGATTTGATGCTGCATGTACCGTTGATGGAGCAAAAGACATCGTGCGCACACTCACACACCCAGACAACTCAACACAACACAAGGAATTTACTTGAATTCCTCACCTCACTCACTACCACTCAAAAGCTCCCTAAAAACTCTACCCACAAGGTCAATTCAAACTCCAAACGGCTCGACTTACAAGCCCTTGCCTACCCGCAGACACTACAATGTCAGTCGAGGTGATCAACACTTGAAATCACGCTTGATGGTGACCAAAATATACAAGGAAAACCATCAGAAAACCAAAAACTCTAGCCACAAAAGGCCACTCTCAAACCATTGCAAAAGCTTCACCAAACTCCACTCTGTTGGACTCTTTGGAGTAGCGCCAACCCTAATGGCACCGATACAGGGTCACATAGTCTTGCAGAAAGCCGCACCTTCTTCCCTCAATTCCTTGCACACACACATCCATGGAAACCTCATAACTTCCATAGACTCTCCCAAGTGAAAAATTGAAGAGAGAAATCTCTTATTCACTCCTCCATACCCTCGAAAACAGGACGGGAACGCAACGGGATTGCACTAGACCACCTGTAGGAACCCTGCTTCCTCCCACACACAGAGGGGTGAAAGTGTTGATATTGCTCTTCAAAAGTCCTCCCTCAGCCTGGACCATCATGGCACCGTGAGTGATGTGGCAATTTGAAGCCATTTCACACCTTTTTTGACCTTTTTTGGCCTAGTTTTGGCCAATTTTGACCCCTAGCGGACATTTTTCGCAGAAAAAACCCCAAACGGACTCCAAAATTCACCAAAATTCGCACGCTTGATCCTCGATATCCAAAGAACATTTCCAAATCCCCACATTTCAATTTTGACCACTTGTAGGGCGATGCACGTATCACCGTAGATCAGAGGCCGCAAATAGACAGTTACCGTATGTGTCAAACTTCTCGAGCGGGATGAGAGTACCCACACTTTTCACTTGCATTATTTAAATTCTAGAAATCTCAAACACATTATATAGAGCCAAAATAAGCCACCTAGAACCATATCCAAGGCCCCGATACCCTATCCAGGCATGTACGTATTCTCGATTGCTGACACGCAAGCACTCATATTTACAATGTGCACACGTTGCACCTTTTTTCAAACTTGAAACCACTTTGCAAAGATCCCGAATTCATGTATTTACATCCTTTTGTACATATGACCATGCATATAAACGCTGCTTTGTACATGCCAAAAGCGGTCTATCATCATTCCCCACCCTCTAGGTAGAGCATTTATGCTCAACCAAGAGACTATTTGCATCTGGAACTGCATCTCTCACAAAATATTTCTTCAATCTATAATTATTTATTCTGTAGCACAAACGTTCACTAGAAAATTTTTCCAACTCATAAGTGCCATTAGAAAATACATGCTTCACTCTGTATGGACCCAACCATTTGTCCCTCAACTTCTTTTGAAAAGTAAAATCCAAGCGAGAATCATACTTCATCACCAGATCTCCCTCATTGATTTCTTTCTCTGACAGCCTCTTATTCATTTTCTCCATCCTTGTCTCTGCTTGTTGAAGATAATAATCACTGGCTGTCTCTCTATTCATTCGCAGCAACTCTAGAGAAAGAATTCTTTCTTGGAGCTTGTCATTATGCTCACCTTGCATTTTGCACAACAACTTCAAGGCATCCAATTGCACTTGTATAGGCATAAGAGCTTCCTTTCCATAAACAAGTTCATATGGTGTAAACTGTGTTGACACTCTATACGCAGTTTTATAAGCCCACAAACACTTTTCCAAGTCCAAGTCCCACTCTTTAGGATACTCTCTAGCATACTCTTATAGCATCTTCACAATTTGACCATTGCAGTTCTCAACCAACCCATTGCATTGTGGGTAGTAAGGAGAAGAATGCCTATGTTGAATTTTCAATTTCTCCATGAGAGCAACAACAAGTTTTCCCCTAAACCCTTGTCCACGATCAGAAATGATAACCATAGGAGCTCCAAACCTGCAACACACTTGTTCATATAAAAAAGAGGCCACTCTTCCTGCTGTTACATCTTTTACTGCTCTTGCCTCCACCCATTTTGTCAAATAGTCCACAGCCACAAGGATATACCTTTTACCATTGTTGGTCCTTGGCATTGGACCTACATCATCTACTCCCCATTTTGCAAATACAAAAGACATTATAGCTTTCTGAGGCTCAGCCAAAAGCTTTCGATTTGCAAACACTTGGCATTCATGGCATGACTTGCACCAAAAATAAGCATCTCTCATCATAGAGGGCCAACAATAACCTGCTCTTAAAACACGAAAGACAACCTGATCCTTGCCTTGATGGCCTGTTTCTTCATGGCAGTGCTCCAAAATCAAGCCTATCTCTTCTTTGTACGGCACTTTTCTCAAAATGCTATCCTTGCCATAAAGCATGAGATCCTCACCTACCAATGTGTAGTTTCTTGCTTTTGCAACTTTTCTCTTACGCCGAACCTTTGACATGCCCGTTGGACATTGCCCTTTACCAAGAAATACTTCTACATCTTGCAATGATTCCCTTCCTGCATACAAGGCTTCCTTGACCTTTAAAGGAGCCACCAAGGCATCCAACTTATCCCTAGCCAACTCATCAGCTTCTTTATTCTGCTCATGAGGAACATGCTTAAACTGTATCTTCTCAAACTCATGCAAAAGCTTGTTGATGCCATAGAACCACTTCTTCAAATTGTTTTTCTTAACATTCCACAAACCAAGCAACTGATTCATGACTAGCAATGCATCCCCTTTTGCAATGAACCTCTTCAGTCCACACTCAACACACTGCTTCAACCCAAGGAAAAGCGTGAGATACTCGGCCTCATTGTTACTTTCAGCTTCATCAAGATCGTAAGCTCTAGAAAAGATTACATCGCCTTTTGGGTTCTTAACGACTACCCCACCACTTGACTTTTGAAGAACTTTCCTGTATACACCATCAAACATCATTGTATACGCATCTATAATATCTACTTCCTCTTCATGATCATCCTTGTCAACCCTTGGGTAACATGGAAGCTCGCCCCCCTTATGTACGACTATGTCTGCCAAGTGAGCTTTAACAGAATGATCCACTTTAAACTCAAACTCATACTCTTGAAGCTCCAAAGTCCACTTTAAGATGCGTTTGCTAGGCTTCAAATGTTGTACTACATCCAGCAAAAGATTCGATGTGGTGAGCACATAGAACTTTTGGGGCCACAAATAGGTTTTAAACCTTCGACAAGCAAGAACCAAGGCGAATAGCCCCTGTTCCAGTTCCGTATAGGAGAACTCGCTTACATTCTTCATCTTGCTGTCAAAATAAACTGGCTTGAAGTTCCTTCCTTGCTTTTGTAAGAGAACCGACCCAAAAGCTACTGACCCCACACTAATAGATACATAGAAGATCGATTGCAAGTCAGGAGGACTCACTATTGGTAAAGCACACAATACCTCCTTGATGCCGAGAAAAGCTTTTCCATGCATGGGAACCCCCCCATATATCTTTGCCCTTTCACCAAAATATTTCCTATTACATAAGTTACTTTTGATTTTTCTTCCCTTTTTCACAAAAGTTTTAGCCTTTATTAAATAAATAAGACTTATGCTAATCAATCACGATGTAGCATAAATAAGTAAGCTTTCTTTTTTGATCTCTCTTTTGACCTTAAATATTAAATATATATATTCTAAATTACATTATATATTTTAGTATTTTCTAATATATTTTTCATGTATATATATTATTCCACCCTACCAAATATTTTATTCACTAAATTTCAGTTTCAAACCTCAACCCCACTTTCAAATTTCAATAATACCTCCATCTAAATGATTGCCAATATTTTCAAAACTCTCGGTCATGTTTTCATACACATGAACGAGCTTACACTTGAAGGCAAGAGGGAAGTCCACTCAAAGGGGACCACCAAAGACCTTTGCAACCACAAATAATACATTATTTGGCTGAATTTTTTAAGTAGAAAAGAACCCTGAATATGAAGGAGCGTTCAACATGAAAGATGTAGCTCGTAATCTCAACTTTAAACTCAATTTTTTTCATAATTTTTGGAGTTATGAACGCGGAGCTATGATTTTTGTAGTGGACCCCAGTTTTCTCGTGTAATGGTGACACAGGCCATCCCCAATTGTCTTCCCTCTAGAATGGCTATGGTTCTACAAGTCTTCAAGCATAACTACAAGAGACAAAGCTCTTTTAATGAGGTCTTGGTAATTCTAGAGTGATTCTATCACCATTTTTGGAGGATCCATTCTCATCAACAAGTATCTACCTTCTACAACCTCTCTTGTAAATTTCTTACCTCTCTCTTTTCTCCCTAATAAGCTTATGTCTAGCCAAAGATAAACTATGGTAAATATTTCCTATCCTCTACATCCTACCCACATTCTCTCTTCTTCTCTCTCTATTGACTCTGGTATTTTAAATAATGAGGAGACAAGATGGGAGCCATAGTCACATGCACCCCATTTTCCTAGTCACCAGAGTGGGACACTCACTTCAATTAGAAATATTGCTAAATCCTCTCCTGCTTCCCTATATAAGGAGGCCATGAGAGCTCACTTGGGACACACACACACACACACCTATCCATACACACTCTTGTGCTACATGCTTGTAGCATGAACCCTAATCACATAATCACAACACCATCACCATGCACAAAAGATGACCACCACACGTCCACACCACTTGTCATTAAGGGTTGAAGGCACAATTTCAAGAAGAAGAAGGGTGGACACACTCATGATATTCCTCGCCATCAACTCCCATCTCTCCATTATGCCTCCTACGATCTTGTTCCCTTCTCATTTTCCTGCCATACGCTACATATTGTATTCATCTTTTGCAAGCAATCAACACACTCCATCTTGGCGCCATACATTGTGTCGCTTTGGATACATCTCATTGTGAGTATGGTATATGCTTGTTCCTTGACATTTTTTTTTCTTGCTTATGTTAAGTTGTGCGGATTCGCCACCATACACACACACTCTCTCTCCCTCTCATATTCCTATCATCTTGCTACTTCCATCTTGAGGTGTGGGGATTCGCCACCTCTTGTATGAGAAGTGAGCATACTTGCATGTATCCCTAACCTCGTTATCTTCCTTACTACATGCACGAGTAGCGAGCCCATTCTCATTCACTCACCACTCCTCTCAACTTATTCTCTGACTACCCCATTCCACATTTGGGCGTGGATCTTGAAATTATTTTCCATGGCATGTTTCATTGTGTATATGTATGCGTCCTAGCCGCATATCTTGCTAGGTGGTGCCCTATTGAGTATTCCCCATGATGAGGCCATTGTGCATAGTCTTGGTGTAGAGGTCACTGGGTCTATTTTTCACTTCCGCCTCTTATTTGGTGCCCCCACGGAGGAGGGCTCTCAAGACCTTCAGTTTACAAGGCTGACATGTTTACTTCTCTTCATGGAGGAGTGGCTTCTTGATTTCTCTAATTGGACCACTGAAGAGGAGGAGCTTCAAGAAGGCTTGACTCAAGTCATGAAGACACTCTTGCCAGGGGGTTGTATTGTTAGCATAGAAGAGGTGTTAATACCCTCTTTCCCTACTCAATTGTTTACATTTCTCATCATCCTCGCAAGAATAAAAGCAAGGCACAAGCTGCATCATGCTCACATTCTAGCCAAAAACCACACCTTCGACATGAGTGCAACCCAAAGTGAAGAAAAGGCCATCATTTTCTCCCTCGACATCGGCACAGGCGTTCTCACATTAGTAGGCTTTCAAGTAGCACCAGGCTTATCTACATCTACGTCCACATCATTCCCACCTATTCCACCTACGCCCACAACAAGCCTTCACAACTTGAGGAAGCTACTACGAACGCGTGGTCCCTCCCTCTTCCTTGCACCAAAAGATTAAAGGATTTTCCAGCGCCGACAATCACCCCGTCTCCAAAACAAAAGTGTGAATCCTCCAAAGTCTTTCTATACCTGACTCTCATCTCATGAGCCAGGAACTAGAAACAGTAGCATGGATTCTACGTCGTCTACCGAGTGAAGTGGCGGAGCTTGTCATGGACAAGGTCTTTGACACTGGTTTTGCTTGGTGGAAAGACAAGACCCTCCACCTTCAAGGGGTGTTGCTTGTGAATCAAGGCTATGATGATGACTTTACAGCTTGCTATGTATCCATCCAACTTGGATTAATACAAGTGGTAAGACTCACCACCTACCTCATCACACCTGTGTATACACTAGATAGCACTCTATCTTGCAGGAAAGTGAAGTTGCTCAAAGAGAGAGAGTTCAAGCTTTTCCAAGAGCTTGCTAGAGGGACAGTCCTAGAGCTAGAAGACGAAGACAACCTTGTCCTGTGGTACTATAAATTTGACCTCGACTACCAAGAGCTCTACACCTCCGACTATAACCTTCCACCACAAAGGAGAGAGCCTTTTCGAATTATCATGTGATGGACCCCACACATCAACCTTTTACAAGGAACCAAACTTATGCACCACAACGAATTCAATCAATCAAAGTAATCTTGGACCGCAAGATGTTTTATCAGCAGATCATTACAACCATGTTTGGTAGAGAACGACTGCAAGAGATAAACACCTCTTCTCTACCCTTTATCCTCCCTATGATTAATCATGAAGTGTCTTTTGATGTAATTATTTTCATCCTTGTATAGTATGTTTTCCATCTACCGAGCACCCATGTATATTATAAAAAACATAAAAAATAAAAAAAAATCTAAGTCGAGTTAATTTTCTCACCCTCACAATGGCAAGTGTAGCATTTCCAACCTTTACTGGTAAGGTGGGTGAGGATGCTGCAGACTTTCTAGACAACTTGGAAATAGCACGTGTCATCTCTGCGAGAGATGATGATGCTTCGCGCTTGCGCATCTTCCCACTTTGAATGAAGGTGGAGGCAAGATCCTGGTACAATGCCTTGGCACAAGCAACCAAGGAACGGTGGGACTTATTAAGAGCAGCCTTTGTCAAGCGTTTTGGAGAGGGCACAACATCAGAGAAGCTATGGCAATTGTTGACAGAGTTGAAGCAGGGTAGTATACTAGAATATGCGTCATATGAGTCAAAGTTTGTAGATTTATGGGGGCGATGGGTTGCATCGCTAAGAGAGGATGAGGGGGCACCTGATTTCCTAAAGAAGGATCGGTTTGTGGCTGGGTTATGGCCAACTCTTAAAGAGAAGGTGAAGGGAAGGTTTCCTGCTACGTATGAGCTAGCAGTTGAAGTGGCCCGCCTTAAAGACAAGAATTTGCGCCTACAAGCCAAGAATATCAATGAAGAGGAATCCGTTAGGCCCGACCACCTCTAGCACCACCTACAACAGCCGCCCAGAGGATTCAACCACAAGAACCAATTGAAGATCAACAAGACCTGCTTAACCGAATCACGAATCAACTTGAGAATCTCTAAGTCCATTTGATACAAAAAGGGCATGCACACAATCGCAACCAAGAGCAAGGGAGGGGACAACGAAGGCAAAACCAAGAATACCACTGCTACAATTGTGGGGAGGATGGTCATGGTATGAACTACTGTCCACACCCAAGGAGGCAGAATTTCAACAGAGGAGCCAGGCAAAACCAGGTTTCACCACCCAGAGCAAGACCACCACCACCGAGGGCACCACAACAAGCACCACCCGTGCAAATCCTACAACCACCCATTCAACCACAACCACCACCACCACCACAACCTCTCATTCCACCCTTACCCCCACCACCAGTTGGCAATCAAACAGTAAGCGTCATCAGTCTTGAAGGTAAAGGAAAGGAGAAAGTGGAGGAGGATAAGACCAAGGTTAAAGGAGTAGATTCCATAGGGGTAAAACGTGCTAGGCATGGTGAATCTTCCCAAAAGGAAGAAAAGATGAAGACTAAAAGAGAATCTAGCAAAAAGCCGTCCAAGTCACGACGTAAAATTGACATTGTAGATATCTCTTTGGATGAATGTTCTAAACCATATGATTTGGTTCAAGATGTTTCTGTGCAGGGCCCAAAAATCACCTGGCCCCAATTACTCCACCTAGCACCTAGGGTGAGGAGACAATGGACAAAGATGGTTAGCACGAGACGACCAAAGCCAAAGATAGTTGGGGCTATCTCTGGGAGGAATCTAGATGACATACTACCAGTGATGGATGCTTACATCAAAGGGCAACACATATCCAATATCTACATCGATGGTGGCGCACAAATATGCGTCATGAGTGAAAAAATGATGCACCGTTTGGGTTTAGAGGTGAGTCGGCCGGCACCATGCCGAGCCAAAATGGCAACTAATATAAAATTTCAATGTGTTGGTGTTATAAATGAAGTTAGGATAAAGGCATTCAACACCGAGGTAGATGTGGACATCTTTGTCATGCCACACAAAGGGGAGGGCTATCCTATCATTCTAGGGAGGCCTTGGCTTATGGCTATGAGAGCTAAGCAGGACTGGGACACCGGCATAATCGAGATGAAGGATGCAAAAGGGAGGCCAATACTTTACGACATGAAGACAGGTCGGCAATGCGACATGGATCTAGAAACCTCTATGGATGAGTTTTCTAGTGGTGACTCTTCAACCACTTCAGAGGAGGAGTCAACAATGAGTGAAGAAAGTGACAGTAGCATTGAGGTGATGGGGATCATTCTCAAGGACCCTAAGAAGATGGAGCAACCTGATGCCTCATCATCAAACCAAGGGGAGACACCAGGTATACAACCTCTGGTAGAAGCACGTAAGCTACATCAAATGCTCTCTAGTGAGTTGTGTGGGAAGGAGCGTGAAGATTATATTTTGATGCTAAGTAATTTTACCACATTGTTAATTGATGAATATGATAAAATAACTGGCATCACAGTAGTTCAACATCACATTAAGCTCAAGGAGGGAAGTAAACCTGTAGTGCAGAAGCTCAGGCGGCTAGGAGTAATTCAACAAGACGCCCTGCTCAAAGAGGTGAGGAAGTTTCTAGAAGCCGGGTTTATCTATCCTGTCGAAGACTCAGAGTGGGTTTCTCCAGTGGTAGTCACACCAAAGAAGAATGTTAAGTGGAGGGTTTGTGTTGATTACAAGCCTCTTAATGCAGCCACAAAGAGGGACCATTTTCCTCTTCCTTTTCAAGACGAAATACTCAATGAGGTAGCAGGACATGAGCGCTAGACGGTATGTGATGGCTACTCAGGCTACTTCCAAATTAGTATCGCTGAAGAAGATCAAAAGAAGACAACCTTCATCACACCATGGGGATGTTTTGCTTACAAAGTTATGCCTTTTGGTCTCACTAATGCTTCAGCCACTTTTCAGCAATATGTGACATTTGTTTTTCAACCATTCTTTGGAAAATCAATCCTTGTTTTTATTGATGACTTTTGTATCTATAGCTCTCGCTCTCTTCATTTGGATAAAGTTTATGAAGGTCTAGCTAGGCTACAAGCTTTGGGGGGCCAACTCAATGTGGAGAAATGCCACATTGGTGAAAGCAAGGTTACTCTTCTTGGCCATGTGATCTCGGCCAATGGCATTGAAGCTGACCCAAGCAAGGTTCAAGCCTTGCTGGCTTTGACCTCTCCCACCACAACAAAGCATTTGGTCTCTTTTCTTCAAAAGGTGAGGTATTTGAGTAGGTTCATTCACTTGATCTCCCAACTGGTTCTTCCTTTACAACAAGTTACCCATCAAGATATTTTCACTTGGAGTGAAGAAAATGAACAACAATTCAATGAGGTAAAACAAATTCTAGCTTCACTTCCCACCATAGCACCTTCAAAGTGGGACGAGCCATTTTATGTAAACCCTAGTGTGGGCAATGACACACTTGGGGCTGTATTGATGCAAAAGGATCCTCAAACTTCTTTCATGCGTCCTATCTACTTCTCTAGTCGAATGATGACTCCATCAAAAAAGGGATACATGGCAGTGAAGCACATGGTTCTTGCATTAATGTTTGCTACCACCAAATTTCGCTCTTATTTATTGTCTAGACCATTCATAATCTTAACAATGGAAGAAGTATTTCCTTATGTTATGCAGCACATGGATGTTTCTTCTAGGATTTCCAAATGGCTCACAAGGCTGCAAGAGTTTGACTACACAATGCAAGTGGAGAACTCCACAAGGGCAAGTCTAGGAGGTATTCTCACTCATCGCCACTATGAAAAGAAGCTAAAGATAAAGCCAAATGATCAAGATATTACACCCGTACTGGAAGTCCCTAAGGTAGAGGAGGCTCACTCTCTTTTCTTTGATGGAGCCTACAAGAGGAAAGTGGACAAAGTTGCAGCAAGCATTGCCATCTTCAACGAGCAAGGGGATAAGGTTTTCTCCATTGGGAATCTCTTGGATTCTCACTCTAACAATGAGGCAGAATATGCAACCTTAACTCTTGGGTTAGAGTGGTGTGTGACACAGGGCATTCAACGGTTAAATGTATTTGGTGATGCCATTCTTTTAATAAAACAAATACAAGGAACTTGGGCTTGTAAAAATCATATCTTGCTAGGCCATTTGTGCAAAGTCAAGGAACTTTTAGGGAAATTTCAAGTTGTACAATTACATCATGTCCCTCGAGCAGAAAATCAAGAAGCAGATGCTCTAGCTAGAGAGAAGCTGCAAGATGTTTCAGTGGTGGGTGCTATCAAGTTGAAGCTGCCTCTCTTCCAAGGTAGCGATGCTATGCCTGACATCATGAGTTTCTTGGACACAGGAGAGTGTCCTAAAGATCTTACTAAGGGCCAAAAGAAGTGGATTGTGCGCAAGGCAACAAAATACCGCCTTATCAATGAGGACCTCTACTGCAAGGGTAAGGATCAAATTCTTTGGCGGGTACCTCTCTGTAGAGAGATCACTGAAATCATTTCAAGTTGCCATGATGGTGTTTGTGGAGGACACTTTGCACTTGACATCACTAGTAGAAAGATTCTACAAGCCGGGTTTGTATGGCCTAGTCTACATAGGGATGTGCATCATTGGTGTAAAACATGCAAGGAATGTCAAAAGGCAGGGGATAGGAGGCTCACATATGAGCCAAAAACTCCTATAATCTCATATGGACCATTTGAGAAATGGGCAATTGATGCTATTGGGCCTTTTCCAAGGAGCCAATCAAGTAAGTTTTATATCATCATGGGTGTGGACTACATGACCAGGTGGGCTGAAGCAGTTGCCACCACCCGGATTACAGCTAAGGAAGTGGCTAAGTTCGTATTTGAAAACATTTGTTGCTATTTTGGCACTCCTCTTGAAATAATTTATGACGGGGGACCAGGTTTTAGAGGAGACCTTGTAGGAGAGCTAATGGAGAAGTTAGATATCTCACGACGACACTCAACTCCCTACTACCCACAATGCAATGGTTTGGTGGAAAAGGTAAATGGTATGATCTGCAAGATCATCACTAAACATGTAAACAATCACAAAAGTGATTGGGACAAGCATCTTATGGTTGCACTTTGGGCTTATCGCACTTCATTTCGCACATCCCTTGGCTTCACACCCTATCACTTGGTGTTTGGTAAGGAAGCCATTTTACCCATTGAAGTACAATTGGCTAGTCTCAGGGTGCTAGTTGGGTAGGTGGAACGTCCTAATGCTCATCTCCACAACCACATTCTTGATCTAGAGAGGCTTCAACTAGACAGAGAAGATGCTATCAACTATTATGCAGCACAGGCAGAGCAACGTCGACTTACCTTCAACAAGGGACTTAGGGAAAAAGGTCTCAAGAAAGGTATGTTGGTACTACGGTATGATAACAGGTTTGACACTAGGAAGGATAAAAAGTTTTCACCAAGATGGGAGGGGCCATTTGTCATTAGAAAGCGCTACGCCAATGACAGTAACCGATTGATGGATGCAGATAGTAGGCTCCACAAAACACGTGTCAATGGATGGAGGTTGAAGCAGTACTTTTTGAGATTTAATCAAGCACCTATGATGGAAATCCTTGAGGAGGGAGACTCCTACACCTCAATTGAAGAAGAATCAAGTACAACGCTAGAGGCATCAATACCTCTAGCCTTAGGGGGAGGGATAATGAGGCAAGCTTTTCCATGCATGGGAACCCCCCCATATATCTTTGCCCTTTTACCAAAATATTTCCTATTACATAAGTTACTTTTGATTTTTCTCCCCTTTTTTACAAAAGTTTTAGCCTTTATTAAATAAATAAGACTTATGCTAATCAATCACGATGTAGCATAAATAAGTAAGCTTTCTTTTTTGATCTCTCTTTTGACCTTAAATATTAAATATATATATTCTAAATTACATTATATATTTTAGTATTTTCTAATATATTTTTCATGTATATATATTATTCCACCCTACCAAATATTTTATTCACTAGTTTTCATTTTCAAACCTCAACCCCACTTTCAAATTTCAATAATACCTCCATCTAGATGATTGCCAATATTTTCAAAACTCTAGGTCATGTTTTCATACACATGAAGGAGCTTACACTTGAAGGCAAGAGGGAAGTCCACTCAAAGGGGACCACCAAAAGACCTTTGCAACCACAAATAATACATTATTTGGCTGAAATTTTTAAGTAGAAAATAACCCCGAATATGAAGGAGCGTTCAACATGAAAGATGTAGCTCGTAATCTCAACTTTAAACTCAATTGTTTTCATAATTTTTGGAGTTATGAACGCGGAGCTATGATTTTTGTAGTGGACCCCAATTTTCTCGTGTAATGGTGACACAGGCCATCCCAATTTTCTTCCCTCTAGAATGGCTATGGTTCTACAAGTCTTCAAGCATAACTATAAGAGACAAGGCTCTTTTAATGAGGTCTTGGTAAGTCTAGAGTGATTCTATCACCATTTTTGGAGGATCCATCCTGATCAACAACTATCTACCTTCGACAACCTCTCTTGTAAATTTCTTACCTCTCTCTTTTCTCCCTAATAAGCTTATGTCTAGCCAAAGCTAGACTATTGTAAATATTTCCTATCCTCTACACCCGACCCACATTCTCTCTTCTTCTCTCTCTATTGACTTTGGTATTTTAAATAATTAGGAGACAAGATAGGAGCCACAGTCACATGCACCCCATTTTCCTAGTCACCAGAGTGTGACACTCACTTCAAGTAGAAATATTGCTAAATCCTCTCCTCCTTCCCTATATAAGGAGGCCATGAGAGCTCACTTGGGACACACACACACACACACACATCCATACACACTCTTGTGCTACATGCTTGTAGCATGAACCCTAATCACATAATAACAACACCATCATCATCACCATCACCATGCACAAAAGATGAGCACCACACCTCCACACCACTTGTAATTAAGGGTTGAAGGCACAATTTCAAGAAGAAGAAGGGTGGACACACTCATGATATTCCTCGCCATCAACTCCCATCTTTCCAGTATGCCTCCTACGATCTTGTTCCCTTCTCATTTTCCTGCCATACGCTACATATTGTATTCATCTTTTGCAAGCAATCAACAAACTCCATCTTGGTGCCATACTTTGTGTCGCTTTGGATACATCTCATTGTGAGTATGGTATATGCTTGTTCCTTGCCATTTTTTTTTCTGCTTATGTTAAGGTGTTCGGATTCGCCACCATACACACACACTCTCTCTCCCTCTCATATTCCTATCATCTTGCTACTTCCATCTTAAGGTGTGCGGATTCGCCACCTCTTGTATGTGAAGTGAGCATACTTGCATGTATCCCTGACCTCGTTATATTCCTTACTACATGCACGAGTAGCGAGCCCATTCTCACTCACTCACCACTTCTCTCACCTTATTCTCTGACTACCCCATTCCACATTCGGGCGTGGATCTTGAAATTGTTTTCCATGGCATGTTTCATTGTGTATATGTATGCGTTCTAGCCGCATATCTTGCTAGGTGGTGTCCTATTGTGTATTCCCCATGATGAAGCCATTGTGCATAGTCTTGGTGTAGAGGCCACCGGGTCTATTGTTCACTTCCGTCTCTCAATTCCATCAAAAGCCTGTTGCGAACCAAGGCGAATACCCCCTGTTCCATTTCCGTATAGGAGAACTCGCTTACATTCTTCATCTTGCTGTCAAAATAAACTGGCTTGAAGTTCCTTCCTTGCTTTTGTAAGAACCGACCCAAAAGCTACTGACCCCACACTAATAGATACATAGAAAATCGATTGCAAGTCAGGAGGACTCACTATTGGTAAAGCACACAATACCTCCTTGATGCCATCAAAATCCTGTTGCGTGTCTTCATTCCACTCAAACCCTTGAACTCTTTGAGTCAATTTCTGGAGAGGATACACATACTGACATAGCATCCAGAAAAAACCTGACAAGTACCTGAGCTTATGCACAAATGATGCCAAATCCTTTGTGTTGCTGGGCGGATTCATAAGCAATAAAGCCTTAACTTTCTCTGGGTCAACTTCTATTTCATTTTGGGAAACCACATGTCCTAGAAAATGGACTCTGGCATGAGCAAACTTACAATTCTTTGGGTTGAGTTTCCCACCCTCTTGTTGAAGCCTATCAAAACTCAACCTCAGCTTCTCCAAATGTGTGACCCTTGAGCTATAACACCCAATGTCATCCATGAAAACACGAATGAACTTACCCAAGTAGGGACCAAACACTCTATTCATCCATCCTTGGAAGGTAGCATATGCATTAACCAGCCCAAAAGGCATTCTTTTGTAGACAAAACAACCCCAAGGAGTAATGAAGGTCATCTTCAATAGATCTTCAATCGCTATCAAGATCTAAAAGTAGCCAGAAAATCCATCCATGATTGAGTAACGTTCATGACCTGCAACCTGATTGAGGATTTCATCTAAAAAGGGTAGTGGATAATGATTCCTTTTTGTGGCAGCATTCAAAGGTTTGAAATCAACACATATCCTAAATCTTCCGTTCTTCTTGGGCACAATGACAACTCGAGAGACCAATTCGGACTCCTCCACTCGAAAGATGAAATCTGCTTCCAAAAGCTTCGTCACCTCTTCATGAAGTGCCTTCTCATGAATGACCCCCAATCTCCTAAGCTTTTGAACCTTTGGCTTGGCACATTCTTTTAGATTAATTCTATGCTCGACTCCTGTAGCTCCTTGCAACTCTGTATATTCAGTGGCGAATAGCTTTGGAAACTCTGTAAACATGTCTTCATACTCCTTTTTTTCTTTTTTTGTCAAGTCCTCTCCTAGCATGCTCCTTACATTCACTTTGGCAAGCTCTACAATTGCTTTTGGACTATCCTTCTCCTCCTTGACCTTCACATCATGCATCAATGCTTCCTTTTCAACACTTATCCCAAAAAGATCAGGACATAATTGCATCAAGCCTTCCTCTACACTTTCTTCTGATGATGTAGACGAAACATCACTATCGTATGATGTGGTTTCAGTTGAATCCGTATCTTGCATCTCCACTAGGGGCTGTGTACGGCTCTTGTGTGTCTTCATGTTGAAGACAATGGTCCTTCCTTTCTCTTTGTCGGGAATCGTGATCAAGCCCGTGCCCCAATCCTGCTTAGCACCAAGGGTTATAAGCCATGGCCTCCCTAAAATGATTGGATACGTATTCTCACCCGCTTGCATCATGTAGCAATCAACCAAACACTCAATCCCCAAGACTTTTATCTTCACATCTTCATCTATTCCAAGACACCTTGCCTTTTTGTGGTTGGCCATTCTCATACGGATCGAAGCATTTACTGACATCTTGACACATGCTTCTTTCATGATAGCCTCGGTCATGACACACACCTGGGCACCACCATCCACATATGCTTGCACTTCTGTATTCTTTCCCAGCATAGCTTCAACTATTGGCACCATATCCACTGGGTGACCAACCCTCAAAGATGACACCATGCTTTGATGCTTTTTCTTCTTGGAAGGAAGCCGCATACTCACACACTTGGTCCACTGCCTCTTCAATTTAGCATTCAAAGCCACCAACTGACCAAAAGATATATTTGACTTTTGATTTCATATGTCGTCGACAATATCATAGTCTTCAACACCTTGGCCAAGGAGGTAGTCCTTTGGACCAATTTTCCTTCTTCGCCGCCTCTTACTACTTTCTGGTTTGTCTTCTACCTTATCCTTTCCTTTCCTTTCTCTTGTTTCCCTCTCTTCTTCTGTGGTTTTCTCCCTATCATGCCTAGCTCTCTTATTGGCCAAAACATCCACATCTTGATGCTCAAGGGTAATGATGTTAAAAGCTCTACTTTCTCCATTTGCAGGCAACGGTTGCAGTTGTTGTTGCGGCGGCGGTGCTTCTAGTGCCCGTTCTTGATGATTCTCTTCTATTCTTCCTTGACCACGGTCATATAGGGGGTATATCCCTCCTCTCTCCCTTGGTGGTTCAGGACAATTAGGGGTGTAATGACCCTCTTCATCACAATTGTAGAATCTACCTTGTAGCCTTCGTCCCCTACCTCTCCCAGCTGGCCGCTCTTCTCTTTGGTTTCTATTCATTATGTTAATTATTATTTCTTGCAACTGACCGGTAAGATCATGTAGAACCCGGGCCGTAATAGGATCTGGACCTTGAACCACTCGCTCCACTCTATCATCCGTTGTCACAGGGACCATTGGTTGCACCACAACTGGCTCAGTATGTGTCAGGCCTTACACCCACCTTCTCTTGATCTTCTTGCTCTTGGCCTCGGCAATTTCCACAGCTCTTTCAAATGTAGCACGCTTCTCTTGATCGACCTTCTCCCTTCAACTTGGATGGAGACAATCCATAAATTGACGCACTTTAAAGAAATGCCCTGTAGGTACTTGGGATGCCACCTCTAATTGAACCCAAAGCCCTTTGAAGTATTGCAAAAACTCTTTAAAGTTAGCATGAACATCTTGCTGCAAACCTCTCAATTTTGTTGTCGCTTCTGTTGCAGTTAGTTTCTTTCCAAACCTGTCAAAAATTGCCAGCTTTACCTGCTCCCATGTTTTCTTTTTTTCTTCCTCTAAATCTTCAAACCACTCCCCAGCTTCTCCTTTGAGCGCAATAGGAAATACATGAAGCTTGGCTTCACCATTCACAATGTGCATACCAAGCGTATGCCACTCGAAGTACGCAATCCAATCCTTCACATCCTCATTCCCTGTAAACATTGGCCGACTATATGCCATCCCTTTGAAGTCCCTTCTCCCTTGCGTGAGTAATTCCACAAAATTTGAAGTCTTGCACCTCAACCAAACCACCACTTTTCTTCAATGAAGCTTGAACATCACAACAAAATCTCTCCACCTGGGTGCAGAACCGGTAAATTTCCGCTCCCCAGCGGGATCGCCAAAGGATGATGAGGTAAAAGATGTCATGCGCACACTCACACACCCAGACAACTCAACACAACACAAGGAATTTACTTGAATTCCTCACCTCACTCACTACCACTCAAAATCTCCCTAAAAGCTCTACCCACAAGCTCAATTCAAACTTCAAACGCCTCGACCTACAAACCCTTGCCTGCCCGCCGTAGACACTACAATGTGAGTCGAGGTGATCAACACTTGAAATCACGCTTGATGGTGACCAAAATATACAAGGAAAACCATCAAAAAACCAAAACATCCAGCCACAAAATTCCACTCTCAAACCATTGCAAAAGCTTCACCAAACTCCACTCTGTTGGACTCTTTGGAGTAGCGACAACCCTAATGGCACCGATACAGGGTCACATAGTCTTGTAGAAAGCCGCACCTTCTTCCCTCAATTCCTTGCACACACACATCCATGGAAACCTTATAACTTACATAGAATCTCCAAAGTGCAAAATTGAAGAGAGAAAGCTCTCATTCACTCCCCGATACCCTCGAAAACAGGACAGGAACTCAACGGAACTGCACTAGACCACCTGTAGGAACCCTGCCTCCTCCCACACACAGAGGGGTGAAAGTGTTGATATTGATCTTCAAAATTCATCCCTCAGACTAGAACATTACAGAACCGTGAGTGATGTGGCAATTTGAAGCCATTTCACACCTTTTTTCACCATTTTTTGACCTTTTTTGGCCCGGTTTTGGCCAGTTTTTGACCCCTAGCGGGCATTTTTCGCAGGAAAAACCCCAAACGGACTCCAAAATTCACCAAATTTTGCACGCTTGATCCTCTATACCCAAAGAACATTTCCACATCCCCACATTCCATTTTTGACCACTTCTAGGGCGATGCACGTATCACCGCACATCAGGCACTGCAAATAGCTAGTTACCGCATGTGTCAAACTTCTTGAGCGGGATGAGAGTACCCACACTTGTCACTTACATTATTTAAATTCTATAAATCTCAAAAACATTATATAGAGCCACCTAGAACCATATCCAAGGCCCCAGATACCCTATCCAGGCATGTACGTATGCTCGATCGACACACAAGCACTCATGTTTACAATGTGCACACGTTGCACCGTTTTTCAAACTTGAAACCACTTTTCAAAGCTCCCGAATGCATGTATTTACATCCTTTTGTACATATGACCATGCATATAAATGCTACTTTGTACACGCCAAAAGCGGTCTATCATCATAGCAAAAGAAAACAGCCTTCTCTGCCCAAAGGAAGAGTACATAAGCAATCGCACTCCACCTACAAGCTCATGTTAAAAAGAGAGTGTATGGAAATTAGCAAAATTGTAATAATAACATAACCACAAAGTCAAAAATTAACTCATGGCATAACCGCATAAAGATTTTATAACCATAATTAAAACACGAGTCAAAAATTGCAAAACCATAAACATAACCCGTTTGCCATACCATAACCATTACGATAACTTGTTTGTCATACCATAACCATAACCATTGCCTCAGACTCCAGGGCTCTGCCTGCTACTACTGCCCTAGTGGTGCATCCATTGCTGACTACAACGTCCGGCTGACATCAGTGTAGTTTTGACTCTAAATTTTGTCTTTTCCTTTGATGATCCAAGTTTTCGGAACGTATAATAATTTGAGCCCTATAAAGTTCTATATTACCCCCTCCCCCCCCCCCCCCCCCCCCCCCCCCTCTCTCCACTCTGTTACAATTAATAGATTTGCCATGCATCACTTGATAACCGTTCCCCAATAGGCAAAGCTGTTGTGATCACCCTCTAGAGAAATACTTTGTGTTTGTACGAGCAATGATAATCCCACACTTGTTGAAGTCTCTACAAACACCCACCACTGCCTTGTGAAAGAACTCACATTCTATTACATCTGATGTGAATATCGCTTTTGGGCTGAAGCATTTGATCAAATAATCTAGTTAGATTATTCCACCAATTAGCTGAGTGATAAGGCATTTTTCAATCTCTCAATCTTTTAGAAGAGTCTATGTTACATGGCATACGAAAATTGAACACACAAGCACTAAGAAGATCCCACGGTACCCAATCTGAATCTATGCCTGACAATCAAAAAGGCCACCAATCAGCTGTTAGAGTCCAACATTTTCTCTATTGAGCTGACCCCCTTTTCAAGAGGGTCAAGGATTTCTTCCTAATGACAACGGAGGTGGTTTTGTAAATAAAAAACTCCAAAAACATGAGTCCACTCCTAAAGATTACCCGTGTATCTGATTCGGTCCACCCACACCAGGTTAGAGCAAACAATTTTCCAAGATTTGACCAATACATTCCTTGTGGTTCCACATAGTTTAATTGGAGCTATAGAGAATAATTAATTCTAAGGTTTCATGTCCCATGATGTGCCTTGATAATACACTATAGATTTATCAATCAACCACCATAACAACCTTGAACAACAAGTATCAGTTCTAACCATGTGCTTGAGGAGGGTGGCCTGTCTTGCTAGCGTATGGTTTTTCAAGTTTAAACCCGCCAAACCACCCAAGTGAACTGAGAGTGAAATGTACTCCCAAGAAATCAACGCTTTACTAGCAAACCCCCACAGACATGGCAAAAAAAAAGATCTAAATTTATTCAATACATTGTCATGCCAATCCAAAACGGGTAGAAAGTACAAAACGTACGGCATAAAAGTCGACTACAAAATTATCACACGCACATGGAAAGGCCATTCTTCACAATTTTAATGGAAATGTCCTATGAACTTTGAGAATAGCGGAATTAACAGAATTAGAGTGAGCATTTATGTGAGATTACTTGGAGAATATGGAGGGTGAAATTAATTGATGGTAGCAACATAAACACAGTACTTAATGAACTTGGCATGAACAATACTTTTGCAAGAGAGAGAGAATTAGAGAACTTGACAATAGTTGAGGAGCAGATATACTTGGAGCAAGTCCCCCCTCCAAAAGGCGTTTGTATTATAGATTCTCCCATCAAGAGAGACTTGTTACAATACAATCTTTGTGTTCCTTGTGACCTTGGTGATGCTATGAAGATGGAAAGCTTCATGCATCACGAGCTTCGCATAAACTTTGCAAAAAGCATTAACTATCTTAAGCCTCAGTCCCAAGGCCTTAAACACCTTCGAAGGTGGAGAGAGCTAGCCGGGAATGAGGGTAGGGAAGAGCAAGAAGAATCATCCATCATTAGGAAAAAAATGGACTCTCCATGGGCCTTGTAAGAATCCCTAATTTAAAGGAAGCCTACCAAGATTAAGGGGTACAAAGGCTTTGAATGGGGCTATTTTGGTAGGGTCTCCTCCACCTTTGACCCTTAAAAAGGTAGGGGGAAGGGGGGGGGGGGGGGGGGGGGGGGGGGGGGGGTAACCATTTAAAAAGTAGGGAAGGGGGGGGTAAACCATTTTAAAAGTAGGGGGTCTTCTCTCTCTACCTTTTTGGCCAACTTGTAAGTGGCCTCTTAACTCTCCCATGCCACCTAAGCAAATCCGTGGGTCAAAGAGGTCAAAAAAATGACTTTTTTCAAAAACTTTCAAAAAAACTCTATTCCCCCCTAAAAAGTACCCCCAATATATACACATAATAAAAAAAAGATTTTTAAGTTAAATTACTCAAAATTCAACATTTTTTGACTCCCTCCAAACTTTTAGAAAATTCCCCCCAAAATTGAAAACTCTCTCTCCTAATCTAAGCTCCTCTCCTACACCCATCCCCCTTGCACCTGCACCTGCTGCTGCACCTACGCACCCATCTCTCCATCCTTCAAGCTCCATCTCTCCATCCTACAAGCTCTATCCCTCCATCCTTCAAGCTCGATCTCTCCATCCTACAATGCCTCTTGACGACGTGACCAATGTCCCAGCAAGCTCTTCACGCGGTAGGTCTCCAGGGCTTTTCCTACGCCTAGGTCAAGAGTATGTTCTGACAAAGAAAACATGCTTGGGTACATTACCTTCAGCCAACGAACGCCGCGCTCAAGGGGAGAAGAATGTGGATTTCTGGACAGACGGATGCTTGTATCCAAAGGATCCTTCTCTCAATGTTCATCCGTCTTTTACAAACATTCCATCACTGTTGCAATACGTTGGAAATGGAGAGCAAGGTTTGTTGGGCTACTGCAAGAGACTCAACAAACACGAGATTACGCGGTCCGAGATCTACTTGCGTCATTGGCAGTTGCTCAATGGGAGTTTCCACAATCTTCAAGCTCAGATGCAAACAGCTACTAGTGTGGTTGAGGAGGCAAAGAGCACCATCACAACCAAGGAAAATGTAATTAAAAAGCTTGAGGATACTCTTTCACACATCAAGAGTACTGCCATGGGAGGTAGGGTGAGGAAACGAGAGTTGTCCGAAATTCAGACTCTTGCACCACGTGGAGGTGCAAGAAAACGAAGGGTGACAGCTATGAGGTAACATGTTCTATCCCTCATGTTGTTTAAGTTTAATATAGCTCATCATTGTTGTTTTGGGCAATAGGAACTTTGTCCAAGAAACGTGCGGCGGCGAGAATGCGTCAGCTAGGGCTACTTTACTTCGTTCTTGTTTCAACAAAGAGGATTTTATTGGGATGCTTGATGCTCCAGGGGCAAAACACTTGAAAAACGCAATCACTAAGAGAGTTCTTAGAGATTTTTCTAATATTGTCACTGATCTAGATGTTCAGGATATTTGTGATGCTGTTGGGATTAGTACCAAGGGCTATCAAGCAATACATCAAGTGTTAAAAGATGCATTAAGAAGTCGAGGAGTCACAGAAAACCTATTCCCACTTCCTCACAGAGTGCAGATTGCCAAGAAGGTGTCAAATGAAGACGTTGTTCACCGATTAGGGGACTACTTGTATATTAAAGACACGATGCCTCTTCAGCCGCTCCGTAGCAAATCACAAGGAAGGAAGAGCCACGGGAAGGGAAGCGGTGCTGTTTCTAACAGTGTGTTGCGGACCGAAGGGTTTGTTTACACCAAATTCAACAATATCTTTGTGGACTTGGTACGATTGCAGCAGTCCGTGGCTGTTTTCTACAATTTGAGTGATGCAGGTTAGTTTAGAGTTGCCTACATGCTCTATGATGTGTCATAATAGCATTCTGAGGCTCTATGTTGTTGGTAGTTCTTGAAGGCAAGCTTGTGTTCGTGCTGAAGTTGGATGAGTGTGTAATTGTTAAAGGGAGAAAGTTGGAGAGAATGAGCATCACGCTTATGAATGAAGCCCTAGCTTATGCCAAGCAATCTTGCAGTTCGAGTGAAGCGACAAAGCCCTCTTTTAGTGTGCAATCAGAGAAGGATATATGGTGGCTTGGTGCAATTGAAGTTCCGAAAGAGACACATGAAGTCCTTGCATGGATTTTCAGTAGAATCCCATGGGTCACAGAGGTCATTAAAGCTCAAATAAACGGTGAGAAGGTCATGGTTCCAGGACGTGGGGAGTTTGATGTTGAATGACATTTAGGTGGTGATCTAAAGACCATAAAGTGCATGCTTGGATGCAAACAAGGTGTAAATTCTTTAGTTCCCTGTCCATTCTGTACAAAAGGGCACAAGACAAGTCGAGCAGCTCGAGTGGAAGGTCAGGACGATGATAATGATGACCATATAAATAGGGAGTGGCAAAGTTCGGTTCTTTCATGTGATATGCTGCAGGTGCCCAATAGGAATAGCAAAGATCCTGGGTGGAACCCCATAATTCCCTTCTCCCTCAGCAATGTTCACTTTTGCACATTTCATGCGTTTATGCGAATATTTGATAGGATCTTAAAGCATCACATTGATTATGCTTTCACAATGAAGCCCCTTCAATGGTCAAAAGACTCCTTGCAGGGGGTGGAGACGCTCCTTAATGATATTGGATGTCACCGATCAAGGGTGAACATTGTAGTAGAGACTTGTAGGGAGAAGACATATGAGGTGGCACAGAAGGTTTCCATGAATGGAGCCAAAGCATGTTGATTTTTCAAGAAGATGTTAAAGTCTCCAATGCAGGTATCCAAGGCAAGTGTCGATCTAGCAAGTGAGAAGCGGTGGGAGTTGTGGAAAGATTTGTGTTCATGCACGACGGACAAAGAACCCAATGTGGAGGTTGCTAACCAACGCAAGCTAGTATGGTCATCCTTTCAAAAGGTTGTGCAATTGATGAATCTTTCAAGCACCACCGTTGAGCAGCGAGAGGAGTTCAAGAAGGTGCTTTATGAATTCACAAAGGCCGCTAAGGACGGATGGTCTGAAAGAAAGATTACACACTACATGGTTTGTTTTAACGGACTTAATACATATGCAATGTTTGAAAATGTAACTTTTCTATTCGCTTATCTCCTTTTTTGTTGTTTTAGCATTCTCTATGCGCATGGTGCATACTTCATGGACCGCTATGGTTCGCTTGATATATGGAGTACACAAGGCATGGAGAAGTCCCACTATCGAGCAAAAGGAGTCTACTTCAAGAATACTCGGCATGGTGGTGGTAGTTCACACTCCAACTACCTCCAAGAGATGTTTAATTGGTTTTTTAGGCACACCTTTGCGAGAACTCGTACTATTCAGAAAGCAAGATAATCGATGTTAGCAAAGCAGTTACGCAACGCTTCCCGTATTGCAGCATCCGAGAAGTGGAAACGCTCGCGAGCGTCCCTCGGCCACGAAGCTTGGCGTAACTAAATATCAAAAAGGCAGCATTTGGGCATCGTGTCAGCCGTCCGCATGATCCAGGTTTAGTTGTTCAATTCAATTGCTTTATTTGAGTTTCACTCAATTGGCCGCATAGTGTGAAAGGGCCCAAATCTCTAAAAAACCTATTTAAAGGTTGAAGGGGCTCATTTTGTCATTTTCCCTACTAGGTGCAACCATGGCACGAACAAAACAAACGGCTAGGATTGTATATCCAGAGGGGCCAGATGGCCAACGACTCAAAGGTACAGCAACAGAAGCTGGAACTTCACAAGCTCAAGGTGAAGTCCACACAGAAGAAGCTGGAGCTTCAAATCAGCATGGCCAGTCCTCTATAGCAGCAAAAGAGAGACGGAAGCATCGTCTTGTTGTCTATTCATCGGACTCCAACGATTCTAATGGCAACAGGGAGGATGAGAGCGAACAGGGAAAAGAAACAAACAGACAAAAGCAGCCGTCAGAAGGCTCCGAAGAGACACAAACGGATGAAGATGCCCCATGGGTTGGCGTCCAAATACAAACTTATCAGGCTCACATGTCTATTGGGGGTAAGACACTTCCTAAAGGGAGTGGACCTACACCATCACATTTGGTCGATAGTGAAGAGCACGAATTAGATGGAGAGTGGGTGGAATCCGATTATAAGGTGTTGGAAGTGCCTGTGTAGAAAAAAAAGAGAAAGAGCATTGTCTACAAGAAGAGGAAACAAGCTGCCCCGAATCGTGCCAAAAATGCACCTCCACGTCGACCTCAGAAGGTACGAAAGCGCAGCCGTGCTTTTGCGGAGATTCGACACTATCAAAAGAGCACCGAGCTCTTGATTCAGAGGGCCCCTTTTGCAAGGCTATGCAGGGAGGTTTTGCAATTGTACAACACTCAGTTTCGGATGGGCTCCGTGGCCATAGAGGCAGTCCAAGAGGCAGCAGAGAAATATTTAACTGGCATATTGGAGGATTCTAACCTTTGTGCCATCCATGCAAAGCATGTAGCCATTATGCCCAAGGATATGCACCTTGCTCGCCGTTTGTGCCATGAGGAGTAGCTTGTAATTAGGCATCAACCTTTTTGTATTTACGGAACTCCAAGATTGGGAAGAATTTGAATACAAGCGTCTTTTGATTCTATATCCCACTCTGTGCATTGTATTGGGAAGAATTTGAATATAAGCGTCTTTTATTGTATACCCCAGTGCGCATTGTATTGTTTTAATTCTGTACCATGCAATGTAGCACTGGTTCAAGTTTTGTCTACCTTCTACTGTATGTATGTAGCCATTAGCTTGTTATTGTGAAAAATTGCCTACGTTTAGCACCTTGGCTAAGTGGGGCATGCACTTCCTGATGTATCCATGCTATGTGACTCACTATTGCATGGAAAAAACATCTACAAAGTGTTCAAAATGGCTTGGAATGCCCCCAAGTTGGCTGCCACAAGGGCGCGCATTTGGGGCTTCCAGAGGCCTATGGATGGACATAATGGGCGCCCTTGTGGCAGCCTCTCCTAGTGCTTTGCTGACACTCTCCAGTGGTTTCCAGAAAATTTTGACAAGCAATAAGTATGTTTTGTTTGCTTCAATGCTTCAATTAGCGGCTATATTTCCGCGATCATTACCGCGAAAGAGAGAGAGAGAGAGAGAGAGAGAGAGAGAGAGAGAGAGAGAGAGAGAGAGAGAGAGAGAGAGAGAGAGAGAGAGAGAGATGGTGCTCGGGCTGCTTTCAAGTGTATCGTTAATGATCAAGCAAACATAAATATATATATGTAAGAAAGAGAGAGAAGGGGGAAGGGGGTGCTTGTTGCACTAATGCCTTCTTACAAATCTGTCATGACCAATCAAAGTGAGATTAGTATTTGTTCAACATAGCCTGAGTGAATTACACCACAACACATCACAAGAAAAAAAGCCACCCCAATCATCGTCTTAAGGCCAGGGGAGTCCTCTCCACCCTGTCGCCCTCTTACAGCATGTGGGATTTATGGCTAAATTGATAACAATACCCGGAGACAAGCTATCAAGAACTTAAATAAAACACCAAGACACTTACACATCATTATTGTCCATGACTTCACGTTCGAAGAGAGACAAGGTATCCATGCTTAGTCCAAATTCACCGTCCTTGATTCAAAAAATGTTGGGCTTACTCTAGTAGGAGAAATGATAGATTTCCTACTCTCAATTTAATGATCACTCTCTCTTACAATGGCATAGAGTTCCCTTGCTAATCACCCCTAATACAACACATATATATGCCTAATGCCAATGAGATTCCACTCAAGAGCTCCTTCTCAAGAGGTTGAGCTTGGCTTCTCAAGCTATAGCATAGTGCTCTTTCTTCTCCCCCCCTTTTTGTGCTAGCTACACCCTCCTTTTATAGCAATTTTGAAGGCTAGGGTTACTCCTCTAACCATGGTTGGGTTAGATTTTCAGCAATTTATCTAATTTCTTTTGCTTGGAATTATCAAGAAGTTGGTGGGGAAAGAGAGAGGAAAGAAATGGAGGTGATAGGACTTTTCATAGTGGGTTAGTGTTAGTAGAGTTAGTATTAATTTACAAATGGAATTGGATATTTACAATGGGAGTATCCATGTAGGATACAAATAAGGAAGAAAAACTCTTAACAGGTAAGAAAAGGTGGATTTCTTACAAGGTTGATGCTCCAAGTGTCTTGAGTAGGGCCAATTTTGACGCTTGTTGACGGTCCACTAGCTTTGACGGTACATTTTTTCTCCACTCTTGACCTTCCTTGAGAGACAAGGTAATTGAAGCTGAGTAATCAACCACCATGATGTTGTCTTTTAAGAGAAGAGGCTGAATTTTGTGGTTTTTTTTATAGATATGGGTACTTTGGAGGAGGAAAAATGAGACTAGGTGGTCAATTTTGGAATGGAATTGTGTGTGGGAGGTATGAGTTCACCATGGTTTCTCTTATTCTTCAAGGTTGAGGAGAAGGTGAGTAGGGTGCAGAGAGGAGTGGTGAGAGAGGTGGGGATGATGAGTGGAGAAGTGTGTGTGAAAGAGAAAAATGATAAAGTGGAAGAGAGAGTGTGGCTGCATAGCATGGGAAAACTGGGGTCCACTAATAAAATCATAGCTCACAACTCGTAGCTCAAAAAAATATGAAAAAATTTGAGGCAAAAGTTCAGCCCACGAGCTACAACTTTTGTTTGTATCACCTTTTCAAATTCGGAGAGCAAGTCAACTTTAAAAATTCAGCACAACCGACCTTTTTTTTCCACTGCACAAGGTCCTTGTGGGGTCCTTCTTTGGATGATTCTTTTGAATACCTCCAAGAGTGAGCCCTCCATAGTGCATGTATGCATGCCACCTACCCTTGACCTTATTTGGTAGGTCTATAATTGAAGATATTGTTGAGATCATGATATAAGTGAATAGTACAACTAAGAAAATCAAATATTGAGGGGTCTAAAAAATATGTACATGTCAAATATAAATAATATAAGTGGAAAAAATATAAAGGGGTCAAAAGAAATCTCTCTCATTATGAGGCTACCATAAAAAGATAAATATTTTTGGTGTTCTAATTTTTTAGAAAAAAAACAAAATAGATGTAGGAAGGGAAAAATCACAATAGTGAAAAAATATACACATAAATAAAACTAGTTTTTTTGGATTTTTGTTGGGGTGGAGTTACACCAAATATAAGAGAAGCTTACATGAAAATATTTCTATATGGAATAAAGAGTATGAAAAATGGTAAGAAAAATTGTGGTAATGGTGAGGCAATGTACAGAGCATAAATAACACACACCTAGGTAGAAATATTTAAATAAATACCAAAATAATTATGAAAAAATATTTTATTTAGGCCCCATATACAAAGAAATATTTACAAACGCATGGGCCATAATATACTTATATTTTTTATATTTTATATATTTTTGGGTCAACTAGCCCAATGACTAGCTAATTGAGGGTTTTTTATTTCAGTAAGGAGATATGGGAAAAGTCCCCTAACTCACACGCACCTATGTACAGTGAAAGGGTGAGGGTAACCACAATGTTTGAGTGATTTGATAGGGGGGGATAACTCACTATGGCAATCACAGAGAGCCGAAAAACGGCTATCAGCACATACATAACTTTGGAAGCCTAGATATAACAAAGTATACATTTTTTAAATTTTAATGCCTGCCAAACCCTTTAGTAGTCATAGCAAAAATTATGGTGCTTCTCATACACAATGGAAGCACAACATATAAGAAATTCAAAACTTTGCAAGAAAGGGAGTCATAGACAACAAAAAGTAGTTTCATTAAAAAAATCAATGCTTTACATGATATCCGGCTTTTGCTTTAGGATCTTTCTAATTACAATTTTCTGGCGCTTGGCCTTTTGGAGTGGCTCCCTGTTAAGTAAAGTGGTTGTGATTTCTTGGGTGTCATTAACCCCTACAGCTTGGTTCATGCCAACGTGGGCAATAAGGCGCCCGCGAAAGTTTACACCGAAAGGGATATTGAAAAATCTTTCTTTACAAGCACTACAAGGTTGGCCGTTTGGGCAAGTGTTGTTAAACACAACGCCTTGGAGAGTGAACGGAGAGCAAAAATGTTGTAGCGACCATTGGGAGAGTAGTCGGCATGGACAAACACCACGACACCAGTGGGAAGTGTGCCGAGGTAGTGAGAAAGTGCCGCTTGAGGTCCGAACTGCATCGTCCTCCCCCCTGACCGTTGCGCCCAGGCGTCAACCTCCAGAACATCCTGCAGAACATAGGTTTTCCGAGATATGGCATAGAATTATGATATAACATTAACAAAATCATTTGTAACAATCAAATGTAAGTGAGCATCTATACCTCTTGTCTACGATCCTCCTCATCGGCATCCGGGTGCAAGTAAAGATCCACGCTTGACTTCCCCTTTGGATCAAGCAAAACAGGTGTTGCAGCAGGTGGTGGTGAATCCACTCTTGCGCGTTTAGCCAAACACATGGCTTGCACGGCCACAAACTCCTCCTCAGAGACCTTGGCCTGCTCGGCCTCTGCCACCTCGGCTTGTGCGATCGCCACTGTGTCCACCAAAGTATTCCCCATGGGCAGTAGGAGATCATCGTCATGGGAGGTGGTGGTATCAAGCTCAAACTTTCCATGGGCATCGAGGATGGCGAAACACTCATCCATGCGAAGCTCAAAGGATTTCTCCAGATCGTGCATAAACGCAAACTCCTCCCCACCTACCACAATGGAGGAGAAGCGGGTAATCTCTACCTCAGGGATGGCATCCCGAGTGGTGGTTCCTTCTGGCGGTCCCGAGGATGAACCGACTGATGGAGACGCCTTCAAGAGGCCTTGAATCCCTACAGGGCAAGTCAAGGCAAGCGTCCTCTCCTCTGCGGATGAGTCAATGGCCGCGGGCTTGGGGTCCCTCACATCAGCCAATACCCTGCCGATCTGCAAGTGAGGTAGCACTACGTCAGGGCCTGCTGGGCACTCGTGAAGGAGGAAGATCATTATGGCCTGAAGAGAGAAAAAAGTGTTTCCTATCCTTCCCTTACGCATTGCTCGCACATCATCAGCTTCAAGCCACACATATTGTCCGACGTTTTGTGCTATGGTGGAAAAGCGTGCAAGCCGCTAATGAAATGGCCTGTCCCCTTGGTAGATGTGGTGGAGAAGGCCTTCAGGGACCCATTGCCTTGGTCGGTTTGGTAACTCAACAATGAATCTCCCCATGCACGTGGAAATGTATGAAGTAATGTGCTCAAGAGATTGAGAGTGGAGGGTCAAGGTGGTTTCCAAATCAGGTTGGGATGTGAAAAATGCTTGAAGCTCAGGGCGATTTGCATGCCCAACCTCAGTAAGGAATGCATCTAAAGCACTAGTAGCAGCCATGTCTTCTCTTTGCGTGATTGGGTATGCTAGGTCTCTCTGCATTGTTGGGATGAAAATGGTGAAATGAGGAGGTGGTCCTCCTTATATAGACATATTCTATCTCGAAAAAAAAAATATGGATTTAAAAAATAAATTTACACCACCTTAAAACTCAAGTACAAAATCAAGTACAACACCTTAAAACTTTTCAAAATCTTTAATAAAATATCCAATATATAAACAATTAAAGTTACAAGCCAATTCACTTAGACAAGATGATTTCGTCTCTAGCCCAATCTTTGTAAACAAGCATAGTGGCCTCCATCCACCTTCCAATCTATACAACCAAAAATGGGCAATCAAAATACAAAAACCCACAGAAAATAAGAAAAGGTAGCTAAGGAAGCACAAAGCAGACCTTGCGTTGTTCTAGTTTGAAACTTGCATTACCGACATCCTCGAATCCCATTATGACAAAGTGTTCCCCAAGATTGGCAAGACTCCAATGCGGATTCACTGCAACCACCTCCACCTCGTTATTGGGCATGCGGACACGAATTTCAAAGGATTGAATCTCTTCGGCTGTAAGCTGCAAGGGTATCCATTTGCCACGTTTGTGCATCCACCTCTCATAGCTAAACAGTGTATACAAGGTGCACCTTGCTTTCAAATACCAAAGGCAAAGCTATGTGGGGAACACATTGCACTTATAACGGTCACCATCATGCAAACCGTCAACATAGCCCCAATTGACACCTAGAATGGTGTCCATTGCATCTATGTCAACTTCTTGCAAACAAACATTGTTGGTGTTTCTACAATCGGTAGAGAGCGGAATGCATGCACAAACAAATGAATGGGACAATGCCAACTGAGACCCACCGATCTGGTTGCCTTACCAAACTTTAGGGACCCTTGGAAATCTTGCAGCACCTTGCGCTTGAAAGAAAGCAAATCCCAATGGTCTGGAGTTGGCCATTCTGCACTCTGCAATGAGGGTGTCTCCACGGCTTCTAACCTACCATAGCTTTGGCTTGACTTCGGCACCACGTACTTGTGGGAGTACATGAATATTTGCTGCTCGGTAAGTTTTTTCGATGAAACATTAGGAAACATAAGCTCCCCAATGTGAGCATGCACAACCATGAACGTGCCTGAGAGGCACTCAAGCGGCTGCTCCTCAACTAAGCTGGATGGAAAAACATCTTTACAAATGTCCTTAGTTAAACATAATGATCACATAAACGTAAACATGACATATGCATGGGATAGCTAAACCATGAAAACTTACAATGAGGTGCAAATTGAGTAGAAGCTCTCTTGAGGTGGAGCTCAGCTACATTGTAGACGTGTTGCACGGTGGCCACCATTCCGGACTTTGTTTCTTTGAATTTCAATAGACGGCCCTTCCAATGACGTTCCAATACGCCTCAACACCGTACGCGATGAGGTCCAGCACATGACGGTTGCATGTAGATCCATGCACCCTTCTTGAACACTTGTGGGATCCATACCCCCTCTGAGTCTTTTGTGTTGTGCAACACAATCTCCTCTATCTCTAGTTTAGGCCATCTATGCGTGGACATGCTTGGGAAGTTGGGCTTAGGAAGGGATTTGAAAGAGTTGAGTATTGTGGAGAGAGAATGAGGAGCTGAGGGGAGGGTGAGGTGAGCTGCCTATGGTGGCTTTGACAGTGGAGATAGAGAAAGAGAGCAGTGAGAGGTAGAGAGGTAGAGAGGATAGTGGAGCTGTGGGCTATGGAGTGTGGGACTGTAGAGGGTTGATGGAGGTGTGAGAGAAGGGGGAGCTATGGAGAGAGAGGAAGAGAGTGGTGGAAAGCTTTTGGCTATGGCTGCCTTGACTGTAGAGAGAGAATGGGAGGAGGGAGAAGAGGGAGAGTTTGGGAGAGAAAAGTAATAAGGAAGAGAGAGAAAAGTGGATTTTGGGGGAAAATTTGACTTTTTAAAGTTAGTTTATGTTTTGGGGAAACTTTGGAGGCAAATGGGTCAACTTTGGAACTTTCAAAAAAAATTCAATTTTTTGGGTTTTTAAGCATGCGCGTTTTTTTTTGGGGGGTCCCTCCCTCTTTTATGACACCTCTCTCCTCTTATTTACCCCCCCCCCCCCCCCCCCAGCCTACCTCCCACCTCTCTCTAAGAACCAAGCATTGAAGAGGGAGACAATTAGGCTGCACCCCTACCATTCCTCCCCCCTCTAGGTGATATCCCAAGAGCCTTCTCATTGGTTCTCCCTTAAGCCTTCACTAATCAAAAAGGCCCAAGGAGAGTCCATATTTTTCCTAATGTAGGAGAAAAAAATAGTTCCTCACTTATCATCACTCTTATTTCTTAGCATAGCATAATTGTTGGGTATGCAAGCCCAATTATGGGAATATCCAAATGTCCGGTGTCTAGCTCGTGGGTACAGGCTCTATAGCATGCAGATCAACTTTAGTTGTAAGTCAAGTGGTGCATGGATTTTTTCCTTTATATGTAAGGCTATACTTCAATAGAGAATACGTGTGTTTTTCAGGCCTAATCTCTGCTCTGCTCTCTCTCTCTCTCTCTCTCTCTCTCTCTCTCTCTCTCTCTCTCGCATCTACTGCTCAGCACCACACCATAGCTTGCCTCAGGCTACACCCACCATAGCTAGCTCAGAGCACAACAACTGGTATCAGAGCCACTGCTCTCGGCTCGAGTCGGCGTGCGGGAACCAGTGCCTGTAGAAGGGAAAGCAAACTGTCGACCTGCTCAAATCCGACCAAAAACGGCATCAACCTGATCGCTCTGCTGTTGTAAGGCTTTTTCGACACTACAAGCATATCCAATTCGGCCTCTGCTGATCGCTACAAGTAGAACTACCTTCCTCGCATCTGTTGCGCCATCTCTACATAGAGAAATTTCGCCCTTTTTGTTTTCATTTTCACACTATGACGTGTCATTCCTATTTTTTAGCCTTGATCAAGAAGCGCTTCACACACATCACCTCAATAAAAGACATACTCACTCACACCCTCATCAAGTAATCTATGCTCATTTTGGTGCGCGGCTTCAAGTTCGACAGCTGCTGCCAATTTCAGTCTCGGCAATTTCGACAATCAAATTCAATTGTCTGTCAAATATGGCATCAAAAGTCAACATGCACACAAATCGGCAAGATCCCACACTCGGAAAAGCTTCTCAAAACAATGAAGTGGTGCAAGAAAGCTTCAAGACAAGCTTTTCTCAGAGTATATCAAAACGCTTCAAAAGCTCAAGTTGGCAAGGAAGAGGCAAACAAGTTTTTTATACGCGGAGTTCCACTAAGGCCAAACAAGATTTGCTTCGAGAACCAAGAGGTACATCAAAAGATGCTGAACATCCAGATCCGCTTCGAGACCACAGTACAAGTTTTTCATCAACTGTTTTTTGCCAGTTTAGTGTCATAGTTTTTGTCAGCTTTTGTCTATTGTCAAAACCATCATAAACTTTCTAGTCAAAGCTTTTTCTCTTACATTGTCAGTTATTGTCATGCTTGTCAGTTGTCACATTGTACGAGTTATAGACACTGCCACAAAGATAAGTGGTAAGACCTCCCAATTTTTATCAGTTCTCAGCCCATTTTTGTTGCACTCTCATGAGGTTACTGGGTACACCTTAAACCCAAGGTTTGGCAGTGAACCAAAAACTCCAATCATTTTTGGTAGCTAACTATTTTGCCTACACCCTATCTGTTCAAGGGGGGGTTACTAACATAGCACCAGATTATGGATAAACCAGAAATCCTTGGTTGTGAGAAAACCTAAAACTCATGGTTGACGAGTCACCAAAAAATCGAGGTATCATGAGTTGCTTGTCCAGTTCGGGCTTGAGGGGGGGATTGTTGGGTATGCAAGCCCAATTATGGGAATATCCAAATGTCCGGTGTCTAGCTCGTGGGTACAGGCTCTATAGCATGCAGATCAACTTTAGTTGTAAGTCAAGTGGTGCATGGCTTTTTGCCTTTATATGTAAGGCTATACTTCAATAGAGAATACGTGTGTTTTTCAGGCCTAATCTCTGCTCTCTCTCTCTCTCTCTCTCTCTCTCTCTCTCTCTCACATCTACTGCTCAGCACCACACCATGGCTTGCCTCGGGCTACACCCACCATAGCTAGCTCAGAGCACAAAAATAATAGCATAGTAATGATGATGAAGAAGATGGCAAGCTTAAGCATTGAAGCATGGCTCTCGGTTAGATTTGCATTCCATAGCCTAGAGTGTTGGTGTAGGCTCTCCACTTCCCAACAAGCATGGAGAAGAAGATGGAGCTCTAGTATTTTGCACTCCACACAATGATAGAATGTGTGTGTGTGTGTGTGTGTGTGTGTGGAGAGTATACCCTCCCTCTCATGCTCTCTCTCTCTCTCTCTCACTATTTGATTATTTCATTTGGACATGTGTCCGCTTTTTCCTCTTTGAGAGAAAGAACTTAATTATTTATTTTTATGTATCTAAACTCTTATTGGACCCCTTTAAAACGTATCCAATAGTATTCAAACACATCATGAGGACCACATGGAGGATCATTTGAACATGTGTATTTTATGCTTATTAAGTCATTTGGTTGAATTGAATACTTCAAGGACTTGTCAATCAATCATGGAAAAGTTGATGCCTCTTGAGAGTTATCTTTGAATTGAATACTTCAAGAACTTTATTCATTTAAGCATGTGAGAAAAGCCTCAAGATTTTGGGTAAGGTTCCCACTAACACTTAGCAAACCAACAAGCACCTCATACTTGGGTAGGATTCCCACCTCAAGGTCAGCCCTAGCTTGCCTAAGGTCAAAGGGCTTTTGAACACTTACTTTTGGAGGTCTTTAATGAAGCTAACCCTATAGTCTTTAAGCTCCATTAGGTAGCATTGGTCTTTAACATACCATCTCTAATTTGGACCCCTTTTAACCTTGGCCCCATGTTGAGAGTGATCCATAAGCACATGTCGATATTCTACCCCTTGTTTCCATTTATTCTCCCACATTAAATGATCAGTTTAATATGAGAAAAACATTTGGATTGGTTAGATATTAGATTTTATGAAATTGCCTCTCTCTTGAAATAATAGTCGTCCTCAACTATGAGGTAGAAGAGATAAAGTCTTAGTCATTAGTCTACGTTTCTTAGCGGGTAGAGGATCCCTTTTCACCCTACGACATCATTCTAGAATGGATGACTAGTCCATTTGGTTCTTGGGAGACGTAGTTTCCGCAAGCATGTCTGCTCTTTAATCCATATCATACTCTCAGATTAGAGTGACCAATTCTACTTGGTGTTTGAGTGACCTCGTCATCACAAACATGATTCTAAGCATGCATACTGTTTAAATTTGTGCACAAAAGAGGATTAGTCTTATAAGAAAAAAACATTGTTCAGTAAGAAAGCATTTATATTTTCTTACTCTAGTGCAGTATTGTAAGCATTGACAAGGTTCATACTATCCTTAAGCTGTATTCCTTGTATCCATCTAGCATCTTCAAATGGATAATTTTTGAAATTAATAAGATATCGTCGGATAATCTTACCATGCCATAGTACCTTGTCTTCATGCTCTTCTTGGTCTTTGATTTGTGGAAGGTCTTCAATAATTGGTTCTACTGGTGGCTCTCGTTTATAGGGCTTAAGTGAGCTCATAGGAAAATCATTGTGTATGAGCCAATGGTTGGGCAACTTGAGTTGATAAGCCTGCATGTCATTGATTGTCTTCAATATTTGGAAAGGACCATAGTATCTTTTTGCTAATTTAGCATAATACTTTTGATGGCCCGTAGGATTTTTGCCCATCGTTTGCCTCAATCGAGCCTTGGGAAACTTAAGTAAGACCCATTCATTTTCTTTGAATGTTAAGGCCCTTCTATGCTTGTCAGCAGCAGTTTCTTGCCTTTGTTAAGAGATGGATATAGCCTCCTTAACCATTTGAAAAGATTCCTGTAGGTCATGGTGACAGAGAGAAACTTTAGTGGACACCTCTATAGCTAGCTTCTCTTGCAATGGAGGCGCAAAAATCCCAAGTTCACATCACTAGCCAAATAATATTGAAGAGATCTGTAGTAGCATCAACTCAAACCCTTGGCCATAAGGGAATTACAACAGAACCACTCCTGCCTAGTAAAACCTCCTCACTATACAGAGTCACAAAAACGTCGAATAAATAGCAAGAAACATTTGATTGCATCATATTTTCAAGATAGAGAGGAGCATCGTGCTTTCTCTCTCCCACATACAGAGAAGCATTCCTTCCGTCGAAACCCCCCTTTTCTCCCATCAACACAACACTCCCCCTCTAGTTGGCTGCTCTCATAGTTTTCTCTTCCCTTTAAATGATGGCCCGGTTGAGCTTGGCAGCCTCTCTTTCTTGGAGACTCCCTCTTGCCGCATGCCCTATGAGATCATCCTTGCCTTCTCGGCAACCCCCCTCATGGCTCCCTGCATGTCCTGTCACAATCCCCTTGACTTTTCCTCCTTGTGCAGCTCACACGAGCTTCCTTGGCCTCTTGAAATGCTACCTCATGAATTGTTCGGCTTGTGATTGTGAACTGATGCCCCTTGACAAGCCCTTACCTTCCAAGCTTGATCTTCCTTTTGACTTTCCTTGCATTGAAGGGCTAGGTCACCTATAAGATCCCACATTCTCTGCAAGTTGTCTTTGATCTCCTCCGCCTTTGCAACGAGCTGGCTTGGCAACCCCCCTCATGGCTCCCTCTACTGCACCAGCTCCCTCTCCCCAAGTGGCTTCTAGAGACTTCTCTCGGCCCCTCTATATGCGGCATCTACTCCTGCACTTTCTAAAAAATAGAAGCTCCTAGAGCTCTACTTTTTACCCAAAAAATCATAGGCAATACATTCAATGCATCATTTACACCATGGAATTCTGGCTTAAGGCTAAGAAGTTGCACAATCCCTAGCATGAGCACATTTACAAACATCTTCACTAAGCCTTTTTGTTCCCTTCAATAGCAACATTGCATATGTTGGACCTTGTCCCAACCTCCATGCACCTCAATCCAGGAAAAAAAACTTCTTCAGCATTGATGCCCATTGTTGTGCATTGATGCATTCTAGACCAAAGGATTGCTTTGCTGAAAAACGCCTGACATAGCTTGCCAACCCCCCTAGCCTGTTAGAGCATTCATGCTCAGTTAGCAGGTTATGGAAAGTAGAGCATTTCCAATCACTTTGCTCTCCTTCAGCTACCTCACCGCTATCAAAACAAGCTTGAGCATGCTGGCATATGTAGTGGTATCATGTGCGACACTATCATCCTCGGAACATTCACTCTATAAGGAGCCTGCTATCATTGCATTCCAGGAATAAACCTTGCATTTTGGAAAGATTCTAAAAACTTTATAAGCATCTAAGGAGCAGAAGAATCAATTTATACAATTCAACATGCCGAAGGCTAATGTTGATCCTTAAGAATGATGAGCAAGCAAATACTAAAGCCAAACTCCAAACTCGATCAGTAATGTAGGTGTACTTCATCTCACCCATGTGTTTTAGACCCTTTTAATGCAAAAAAACATCTTTACTTTACACTAAAACTTCATACAAGAAGATTCTCCACTCTCTGTAGTAGTGTAACTGCATCTCATCTCACCAATGCTCGATTATTCTTTTTTTCAAGTCAGAAACCATCTTCAATCCAACATGAAAGCTTCATGAAACAAACCTACACATGGAAACTCCCCATTTCCGACAAGTACTCAATAGGGCAACTCAAATTGTGGCATTCCTCAAGACAACAAAGAGCCTCATCTCCAAAGCCATGATGCGTATATCCTCCTAGAAGAGCAGTCCAAGAGCTCACATCCCATGTTGGAAGTGCATCAAAAACTTCTTGGGCCTTTGCCAACATACCACACTTCGCATACATGTCAACCAATGGAGCTGCTAGCACTATATGCTTGTCTAGTAATTCCTACCTTTGAACCTCCGTGTGTATCTCTTCACCTGTTTCAATTGCCTGTATACTGCCGTAAGCTTTTAAGATACAGACAAAGTTGACAATAGTAGGTGCAATGTCCTCATCTTGCATCTCTCCAAAACAATGAACTGCTCGATCACCGTGTCCATGATCTACATAACCAATAATTAGGTCATTCCATCAGGAAGTATCCCTTGTTGGAATATCATCAAATACCTCCTTTGATTTTTCAATACTAAAGGTTCCAATTCAAACCCCTCGATGACAATATGCACATGTAAGTTTAGGCCTCTGGATAACACTCCTAAATTATAACAATCTTTCAAGCTACAAACAAATATCATGGCATTGAATATCAAATTTTCAAGCTGCATTTTCTTAAAGGAGTCAAGGGCTTCCTCATTAAGACCCCCTTCTGTGTATCTTGTGATAAGTGCAGTCCACACAACCACAGCTCGTACAGGCAGCATGTTAAAAACTTCTCGTGCTTTAGTCATAACACCAACAATAATGTCTCTTTCCATTCCCTATTTAATGAGTCATTATGTATGTCATGACCCTCCCTTACTGTTTGCACACTGCCACAAGCTTTCATGCAACCAGCCACTGCTAGAACATCTAGAGCATATCCATATTTCCCTTTAGAAACTTGGTGTCCCTTCAGCTGCCTCATCTCCACAAGCATGGCTTGAAGACGTGAGGACTTGCCAGATCCAACCTTGCTAAGAACTAGTACTATGCCTACTTTCGGGACTCTAATATTGATGCATTTTTTGTGCTCAGGCTGAACTTCTTCAAGGCCATTGCCCCATGAAAAGCTTGCATTTTATATCCTTATAGCATTTTCTTCTAAAAGCTTATGATCTTTTGGTATCTGAGTACTCTCCAGTTCATTTATTGATCCCAACTTTTGTGTCCCTTCATAATTTGTCTCATAAGTCAAAAAAAATATTGTCAACCTTTTCAGTCAGACAACTTCCTGTCTTAGTCCATTGATAACCCATGGAAAAGAATTCAGTGGAGATCTGAGCATCTTGAGAAGAGAAAGGCGTGTGAATACTACGGTAGCACTTAGTTTGTAGCCAAAAATTAAAATAAAAAATATCACAATCCTGATAGATAGCTGTGTCAAGAGCAATGCAGCTTATCTGGCCACCCTAAATATTGAAACCCTGTTATCCGAACATGCATAGGTCCTTGCCAGACATCGTTTTCGCGGCCTAACCGAACACTCTCATAAGGATCTTGCTCAACATAGCCAATAATAAGGACAATCCAGGCAACGACGTTTGGCACTAATATTTGACTAAAACTGTCTGTGCATTACAAATAGAGCCACACTTGCCATGAAACGTGAGCAAGGAACTCTTGCATAACTGTCTCTTCATCCATACAGAGATCACAGCACGCACAAATATTCTCCACATTGCAATTTTGTGAGAGCTGGTCCATGCACACATATTCAGCATCATGATCTGAATCCAATCTATCGCAACCAATAGTCTCCTTTTCACGAACCACTACAGACATGGAAAAATCTCTACATGACGACATAGTTTTTGAAGCCAAGCTTCTACGAGAGCCTGCATCCATACTTTGGGCAGCATTCTCAGATAAAGAGCTAACATCAGCCTCATAGGATACATCGTCGTCATCAGATACGCTCGAAACATCATCCATTTTTGAGTCATGACTATTTGAATGAAGCTCTAGCTTTTCATTAAAAGAGCAACCGGACCATTGAAAGACTCACTAAGATAGTGGTCATCCTCATTCTCACATACATTGCATGTCCCAAGAGTTTGCACAAGCCATATTGCCTCCACATTTTGGATACCATTTTCCCTTTTTATATCGGATGTCGAACACTATAAAACTTGCAAAGCGTTTACCGCGTCCCTTTACTGCATTTTGTAGAGACAGAGAGAGAGAGAGAGAGAGAGAGAGAGAGAGAGAGAGAGAGAGAGAGAGAGAGAGAGAGAAATGGGATGGCCAAAGGAGAGAGGGATGTGGGAAGGATTTATTTAGTAAATTAAATATTACAGCGTATATTACTGCGACTATTACCATGCATATTATTGCGTATATTACCTTACATATTACCTCGAAAATTACAAAAAGAAAGAGAGCACGGTATGCCTCGTTTTTTGCAGCAAACCTTGATCTTCTACTCCTACCGCCATCGCACCTACAGCCGTATTCTTTCCTTCTCTCCCTCCCAAAGCTCACATCACTCTCTCTCCTTCTCTCCCTCTCAAAGCTCACCTCTCTCTCTCTCTCTCTCTCTTACTTTCTCTCTTGCACACACACACACACACACACACACGTGCACAATCAATCTTTGGAGGAGCACTCCATCACTTTGTGATCGTTAGAGAGGAGAGGGCGGACCACAAGAGGGCTATACACAAGAGGACTGCAAGAGGACTCAAATACTAGAGGAACATAACATGTAAGCTTCTACAAAATCCCCCCTCCCCATTGTCTTAAACACACACACACACAGACACACACATTAGCTGTTTCATGTTTGGTGTAGGTGTAGATCTTGCTTGCTCGATTGACCTCACTTTGCTTGTTTGATTAATTGTTGTAGGCGTGTGATTAGTTCGTAGATACTTGCTTGCTTGCTTGATGTGTAATTAGGGAGAGAGAAAAGGGAGAGAGGAAAAGAGAATTAGCATAAATTTAATGGTTAATGTTAAATTAGAGATTAACATAGATTTCATGATTAACGTTAAATAGATGTTTAAGTAGAGAGAGAAAAAGTCTAATTAAACATCACACCTACACACAAAACTTCTGCTATGTTTAGTGTTAACTTAGAGTGAATTGATGTGTGTAAGATGTGTATGTTAAATTAGAGAAATAAAAATAGAGAGACAAAAAGAAAAAAATAGCCATTAGGTATTAAACATTAGAAAATTAAAAGTGATAAATTATGATAAACTGTACATTGGAAAAAGATTTTCAAGAGAAATATTCAATTTAGTGTATGTGAAATTAGAGAGTGGAAGAGAGGAAAAGAGAGAGAGAGAGAGAGAGAGAGAGAGAGAGAGAGAGAGAGAGAGAGAGAGAGAGACGAGCGATTAGAGGGAGGAGAAAAGAGAGGGAAGAAAAGAGATGAGAGAAGAGCAATTAGAGAGAGAGAAAAAGTGTTAAAATAGTGTAGATTGGATGAGAGAGAGAAGAAGAAAGATTAGAGAGAGGAAAAGAGGGATAGAGGGTGTAGAGAGAGTGGAGATAGAGAGGAAGTAGGGAGAGATTGTTAGATAAGAGAGAGAAACAAGGATAGAGGGTGTAGAAAGAGTGTGTAGAGAGGGAAAGATAGTAGATAAAGGGTATAGAGATAGAGATTATGTGGAGAGAGAATCAACATTAGGAGATAGAGAGAGTAGAGAAAAGGTAGAGATAGATATTAGGTAGAGAGTAGATAGATAAGGTTAGGGTTTATAAAGAGATTAGAGTGTAGAGAGGTGTATATAGATTAGATAGAGTGGGGGTAAACATTATGTAGATTAGGTAGAGAGGGAGAATCCGTAGAGAGTAGCAATAGAGAGAGTTAAAATTACGGGATACAGAGAGTAGAGAGAAGATATATAGATTAGACATATAAGATTAGTATTTAGAAAAAGATTAGGGTGTAGAGAGAGGTGTGGATAGAGTAGATAGAGATGATTTAGAGATTAAGTAGATTAGGTAGAGAAAGTGTAGAGAGAGAGAGAGGTGGATAGAGGTTACGATGTAGAGGGAGAGTAGAGAGAGGTTAGGATGTAGATAGAGGGAGTAGATAGAGAGCCAAATGATACATAGAGTGTAGAGATAGATAGAGGGACTAGAGAGGGTGTAGAGATTTACCTCTATTTTAGTGCTCTGTCTATGTTTCAAAGGCAGAGAGTCTGAGGGTATATATAGAGATTAGGTAAAGAGTAAATAGATAAGATTACGATTTAGGAAGAGATCAGAGAGGTGTGGATAGAGTAGATAGAGATGGTGTAGAGTCTATGTAGACTAGGTAGGGAGGGAGGATACGTTGAGTGTAGATAGAGATTAAGTAGAGGGGGAGAATACATAGACATTAGAAATAGAGAGAGTTGAGATTAGGGGATAGAGAGAGGGTAGATATAGAGATTTGAAAAGATAAGGTTAGGATTTAGAAATAGATTAGGGTGTAGAGAGAGGTGTGGATAGAGTAGATAGAGAGGATTTAGATATTAAGTAGATTAGCTAGGTAGAGAATACATAGAGAAGGTGTAGAGATAGAGAAAAGGTAGAGAGAGAGAGAGAGAGAGAGAGGTGTGGATAGAGGTTAGGATGTAGAGGGAGAGTAGATAGTGGTTAGGATGTAGATAGAGAGAAAGAGGATACATAGAGTGTAGAGATAGATAGAGGGACTAAAGAGAGTGTAGATATTTATCTCTATTTAGTACTCTCTCTATGTGAAGGTAGAGAGTCTGAGGGTAGATAGAGAGATTAGGTATAGAGTAAATAGATAAGATTAGGATTTAGGAAGAGATCAGAGTGGTGTGCATAGAGTAGATAGAGATGGTGTAAAGTTTAGGTAGAGAGGGAGGATAGGTAGAGAGTGTAGAAAGACAAACAACCTAACACATAGGTCTTTGAAATGAAGTCAAGAAGCTTGGCAAGGAGAATGAGGAGCTGAAGCATAGACTCATCGCCAGCGAGGCTCGACTCACCATAGTGGAGAACCACAAAAAGGAAGAGATGCATGGAAATCAAGCTCAATAACACAAAGGTGGAAGTAGAGACCACCTTCACAAAGGAGGTCAAAACCCAAGTGTAGGATATCACCTTCAATGTTCTCATTCGTAGGCTTCCAAGTGACTGGAAAGAGAAGGGGGACCTTAAGCTCAATAGCACAAAGGTGGAAGTAGATACCACCCTCACAAAGGAGGTCAAAACCCAAGTGCAAGGTATCATCTTTGGTAAGGTTGAAGATCGTGTAGTGTCCACGCTAGGTGAATGACAATGCCCAGAGGATATCACCTTCAATGCTCCACAATTCTTTTGCTCAAATCCAAACAACAGCCCACATGGTACAATGTGGTCAGCCATAATCACCTCTCTTACACACGAACATCGTACCAACCATGCGACCCTAATTTTCAAGACCAAGGCAGATCAAATCAAACTCCTTGAGCAATTACGGCTTCTCAAGGACACCAAATTTTGGTTTGCAGAAGATCTAACATCCGCCTAACTCAAACAAAAGAAGGAAGAACTCCAAAAGATGTGAGAAGCACACTCAATATGGAAATGGTCAGTTTATCAAGAAGGTAAAGCCATTATCCAAGAGTTTTGAACTCCCAAACCAGCTCCCTCCTCACCTACCTCTTCTTAGGTTTTGTTTATTTCCATCTTATCTTCCCTTTATGACACCTTGCTAGAACCTTACTCCTTAATTGAGATGTATCCAACACCCGGGGGGGTCCACCTTTCAAAAACACCTATGGCACATGCGTTCAAGAGGTATTTTTAAAACCCCGGCTATACACACACACTTCATCATGAATTAAAAGACCCATCTTCCATTATTTAGAAGGAACTTTGTAATGTTTTTTTTTGGGTCCCATAGGTCATATCTGACCTTCATGAATGATAATTAAATCTATTTGTGTATCTATATCTACCTATCATAGATGTCATAATGAGCAGAATGCATAATCATTGAGAATGCCAAATGGACGCTAGCACAAACATGACAATGGCAATGTAAATGGCAATGGAAATGCTACAAAGTTTCAAATACGATTCTTATCTTAAAGATTATGAGTGTGCTCCTAGTACTAGAACTATGATCATGCACAAACGTTCTTAAATCAATCATCAACTACATGGGCTTCAAAATCATTGGTTGATTTGACTCACTCTTCAATGTCAAAGATGAGTATACAAAGCCCGACAATAAATAGAGCTCCTTGTGAGAGAAGAGTATTAAGAAGAAGCGACCAATATTTGTTGATGTGAATAGTGTGCTTGAAGAAGACTGTCATAGCCCAGATAACTTTATAAAGGTTAACAATAAAGATGCTCATCTACGCCATCCAAATTAGATGGACCAGATGAGCATCTTTATTTGAAAATGTCTATGACGGTAATATGCGTGGTAATATGTGAGGTAATATGTGCGGTAATACGTGAGGTAATATGTGCCGTAATATGCATGGTTATATATGGGTACCATGCATGGTAATATGCACGGTAATATACACAGTAATATGCATGGTAATATCGTGTCTATATTACCGCTTTTATTACCATGTATATGGTTGTCAAACCACTACCGCGTCCTTTACCGCTGTTATTGCCGCACACGCAATATTTTCTCTTTCTATTTTTCTTTGTTAATCCCTGGAAATGCTAGCAATTCTGGAGTTTTCCTCTTATAGTGGAAATCCTATCCTTGATCACGGATTCTTCCACCCATCCCATCAGATCCTGTTGATTTGTTTTAAACATCACGGCAAATGCCGATGCAAATTCTTTGCATATTCTGGTAGCTTCCAATACCTAAGGAGTAACATGATTTTTAGTAAAGTCCAACTTTGTTGTGCCTCATTTGAATTTATGTCATACATTTGATAAGCTACACCTTCTAAACCCTAATGTGCATAGCCAAATTGCTGTGTATCACACTGTGAGAGATCGTGGTGTTTACCGCGGGCCATTACCGCAAAACAAGAGAGAGGAATTCAAGATGAGGAGAGAAAATCCTTTTGATGCTCAAGCGGCACTTTACCGCAAATATTACCGCATGCATTTCCGCGAATATTGCCGCGCACATTACCGCTAAGGCTGGACCCCCTTCCCCCTCCCTCTCCTGCGGGTTTCCATTTAAATTCAATACAACTAAAAATGTATTTACACACTACAACTCCTACACTCTCTAGAATGCTTGCTCACTTCACTTAATCTCTATTTCACTCTAAAAATTCTATACATAAATCATTGAACTCACAACAAAACCATTACAAATACTATTCATAAGCACATAACGAAACATTTGCAAATTAATCATATGCTACACCAAGTGAAAGAATGGAGAGTTTTATTAATTCTCATCTTTTATAAGATCTCTACAAGCACTAGGATCCATATTTAGACCCATAGTATTCAAATCAATAAACATATTTAGAGATTCTTCCTCCTCTCCATCACCTCCTGTAGAATCATCATCGCTTTCTCCCTCTTCCTCCTCCTCAAGATGACTATTTGCAAGGTTTGGCTAACCTTATTCAACTTCTACTACATCTTCCTCTGCATCTTGTGGTGATGGTATGATGGGATCACTTACTGGCTCAATGTCCGTCTCTGCAAAGATAGATCTACCCCGCGGTGTGATTGGAATGACATACCAAAGTCTTCTTTGATATATACATGGCACATAAAAGACCTGTATGTCACACACAAAGAATAAGCTGATATACATAACTTAAATTTTTAATTTAAGTTAATTACACATAGCCTAAATTACCTACTCGTAACTACTAGGATACACCAAGTTGTCGGTTTTTCCCCGATGGAATTGGGTGGAATCCACCATAATGAGACCATTTTCATGTCTTTTGACCTCACCCGCAAACCATTGGCACTCAAAGAGGAATTTGTGAAAAGATCTGAAATCCACTTTGATTATTCTCTCCATAGTACCACAAAATCTGACCTCATCTGTTGTTGTGTCAAAGTTTCCCATCACTCCACAATCATTAGTGGTCCGACGCTCATCTATCTTGCGGGTGCGAAAATGTCGGCCTTCGGACCAAGTGGAGTTGAAAATGAGACCCTACAATCACAATGCATAAGAGGTTACATCGCATTTCATTAAGTGATTTACATACATGCATACATAACATATACACACTCAGCTTGCGCAAGCATCCTCGCGCATACTCCCATTCTTTAGGGCTTATTTGTTCTCCTTGTGCTTTGGCATTGGTCATGGCATTATGGATCCACTCTACTTGAATCAAATCAGGATATTTTGCAAGCTCTTTAGGAAAAGGAGGTGCACATCTACCTCCATGGGACCTCTTCCCTGCATCTCTATCCCTTTCTCTAGCTGCACGGGCTTCCAAGTACATATTGACCCATTTGGTCATGATAGTGGCATTGAGTAAAGAGTAGTTGTTGACTATGGCATCAAACTCTCTATCCATGACCAAGAGTGAGCCTTTTCCACTGGGAATGGTTGAGTGCTTCCAAGGATCCTCTTCTTCACTCCACAGACGAGGCAATGATGGATCCACTATGATGAGATACTGTGAGACATACACAAATGCCTCTAGCACCACCCAACCTTCTGCCATCCTCGCATGAAAACATTAAAACCACATATTTTTATTAGTAACTCCATAGCGTATAAATGCTATCTATATTGTATTGATTTTGCATACCTCCGGTTGTGATCTCAATCTAACAAAATCCTTTGAAGTCTTCAATAATCTCTCCAAGAAGAACATCCATCTAGAGTGAACCACCCCACAAATGGAAATCTCCTCAACAAGGTGAAGCAATAGGTGTATTTGGCTAACAAGGATTGTACGTGGGAATGCATCCTCAATAGAACGCACTACCTCTACTGCTAGCTGATGGGCTACTGGTATGGCTTCTACTTCTATCTCCTTGGAGCTCACAAATCTACAGGGCAAACGTTATATAGTAGATGAAAAAAAATTCCAAAGTTCATGCATGCACAACATGATATAGTACTTGAAAAAAAAACCATTACCTCACAATCTCACCCACTTTGAATATTGAAGCTGATGGGGGCTTTTCACAAGCCAAGCTCCCATACCCCTCTTCTCTCGTCCCCACCCCATGGAAACCTCCTCTTAGGGAGGGAGTGATAAAAGGCATTGGAAAAAAGTAAGAAAAAATAAAGTATGATTATGTAAATATATGAGAAAGGTAAAATAGGCCACCTCATGCCTGCGGGGCAGTCCAGCCCCACCTTGCCTCCTTTTTCTTCATTGTTGCCCCGCCCTATGTCCCTTTTCCTCTCCTCCACTCAAAAGGTCAACCCCCTCTCTCTTCCCCTTGTCCTTTCTCCTTTCTATCTCCCCTCAAGCTACCCCACCTCTCACCAATAATGCACCCTAACTCACATGAAACTTATGCTATCTTCCAAAATAGTATACCCCACCCCCCCTTTCTCTCTCCTATCATAACCCATGACCCAAATACCCCCCTCTATCTCTAAAGGGTGCCATGTCTCTTGTCTTGTAGCTAAATAACCTCCCCCACACTCACACACACTCAGTTTCACTGAAAAAGGTGCCCATAGACCCATCCCCACCCGGTGGTTACCTGATTTTTCTTGTGTTCACACACATCTGCACACAGATTCACCTGTGAACACACTCCCCTCTCTCCCCTCTTGTAATTACCTTATTCTCCATGTCACCTCTCACTTTTTTCATCAACCCATCTCTCTCTTTTAGTCTCTCTCTCATGAGACTGCTGTTCTGGCACATATACACACAGCCAAACAAGTTGGGCCCACAGTCACATGGCCTATGTAGATAATGATTTCTTCATTTCTAAATTCTAGAATTTCTTCCCCCTCCTCCCCTATATAAAGAGGGGTCACCATCACACTACACACACACACAACATCACCAAAGAGTACACTATGCACTGTGTGTGCCTAGTGCACACACACACACCCACACCATCACCATCACCGCAATCACCATGCTCGTCTTGAGCATGACCTCTACACCCTTGGGCTATGGAAGATGAAGGGCAGCTAAATGAAGGATGAGGGCCATAACCCTCATGTGAGTCTATAGAAGGATGAGGGCCATAACCCTCATGCAAGACTTTATTGTGTAGTGTTATAGACTTAGAGATGGGTAATGCCTCTAGTCTACTGAAGGGTGTTATAAACTTGGAGATGGGTAATGCCTCCAGTGTATGTGAGGATGTTCATAGTAAGTTTGATGATCAATATGTTGCCAACCTTTTAAGGATGTTCCAAACTCCTCCACAACACAACATTGTGTTTGCATGGGATGCATCAGACCTATGGCTATGGCTAGCCGCTATAACATTGATAGCCGTTTTTCGGCTCTCCATAATTGCCATAGTAAGTTACTCCACCCTACCAAATTCACCCAAACGCTATGGCTATCCCTACCATTTCACTGTACATAGGCGTGTGTGAGTTAGGGAGCTTTTCCCATATCTTCTTAAAAACCCTCAGTTAGCTAGTCACTGGGCTAGTTGAGCCAAAAAAATAAAAAAAATAAAAGTATATTATGGCCTCTTTGTGTGTAAATATTTCATTGTATATATGGCCTAAATATAGGGATTTTTTATAATTATTTTGGTATTTTATTTAAATATTCTACTTAGGTGTGTGTTTTATTAAACCTATGTACACCTTATTTCATTCTCTTACACCATAATTATATTTTTTGCCAATATTATACATACTCTAACCTCATATTTTTTCTTTATACAAATCACTCCCACATTTTCACCCTCACCCTCGTGAAAACAAAAAATTGATTTCTACTCATTGGTTACTTTTATTATATTATTTACTTGCATACCTTTTCCTCTTTCACCCAAAATAATTCAAGGAGGGACCATGTCATATGATTCCAATATCTTTCCATATCCATAACTCCTTCATATTTTTATTATTATTTTTACTCATTATTCTAACACCATGTGCTCATTGAGCTAAAGTCCATGAAAAATCCAAACACTAGTCCCACCATGTATATATTTCTTTATTCACCAATAATCCTCCTCCATGCATGGGTCAAGGGCAACTTGTATGCTTTGTATTATAATATGACAAAGGAGGGGCTCACTCTTGGATGCATTGTACAAATTCAACAAAGAAGGGGGCCACTAAAAGACTTTTGCGGGCATTAAAAACAGGCTTTTTGGTGAGAATTTTGGCACCTATCTCCACTATGAATTTGGAGCGGTGGTCAAAAGAGAAAATGTAGCCCACGCTCTGAATAATCACCTCAATTGTTTTCATGATTTTTGAAGCTACCAGTGGTGAGCTATGATTTTTGTTGCCCACTTTTCTCACAAGTAGCTTTTAGTCTTCTCTCACCCTTCCACAAACCTACTCACTCTTACACATCCCTCCCTCTCCTTCCCTCACTCAAACCTGCAATTTCCATGGCTTCTCCCACCCTCTTCACCATTACCCTTCTCTCTCATCCCTATAGTTCTTTTATGAACCTCTACATACATACACCATCTCTATGCCTCTCTCTATTATCTCCAAAGTACAATTCCATCTTAACCCTTATATATATACATAAATTTAGCATGTGTACCATGATTAACCTCTGCAAATCAAGAGATATCATCAACGAAATTACCATTTTCATCACGATAATCAACCTTGGCGGCGGTGGCGTAAAGAAGAGAAGACAAAGAAGAAGATCGATAGTCATTTTGAGAACCTACACAAGTAAGTCCAAAACATCTTCAAGCTTCACTATCACAAGGATTTTCTCACTTCATTCAACCATCCACCTCATTCTACCCATTGCAAATGTAACATTAACTTTCTAGTGATTACTAACCACTAACATACTAACACAAAATAACCATTGACCTAACCATAAAAGACACCTCGCCTCAAGACATGTGTATAATAACTCTCTCTCTCTCTCTCTCTCTCTCTCTCTCTCTCTCTCTCTTTAATTACTTTCACCTTATCTACCATCAATAATGCTCTCTTTTGAGCCCACACCCATGACTCAAGCAGACAAAGAAGGCCCGCAATGTTTTGATATTCAAAAAATCATAATCCTGATTTGTTAGCTTGTAAATTAGGATTTCCAATAATCTTAATGAGGGGTCTCCAACCTATAAATAGGCCCCTTTCCTTCTTGTAAAACAATCTCCAACATCTCACATAGCACCCAAACACTCTATGCGTGAGGAGAGACTTAGGTGTAGCAACCACTTGTGAGGTTCACTCTTGGTGTAAGAGAAGCCTTCAAGCTACACATTGCAAGTGAGAGAGCGTGATTTCCACAAATCTCAAAACCACTATTGTACATGCTCCTTCAACATCAATAAATTGAGGTTTGGTGCATCAAAGGCGTGATTCGACGTTCAAATCTTCGTCCTTCCATTTGTGTAATACGGTTTGGTGAATTCAAGGTGACTTGTGTATTTTGAGTTTTTATCGGTTGATCTTGATTTTAGAAAGTGTTTTAGTGTGTTTTTTCATTGCCAGTTTTGTGTCCATTGTAAGAGGGTATTGTGGTGAGAGGTCTCCCACACCCTAAGACAGTGTGCGTGTGTTTTGGCAATGATTAGCAATCACTAAGCATTGAGTGAGTTTTGTACAAGTTCTACGATAGCATCAAAACGAACCATCTCCATTTGCAAGTCACAAATAAGGTATTACGCAAGATCCTTTCCTCTCTCTCTTCCCTTTTCTCTAGCTCTCTCTGGTCCATTTTATGTGTGTCTTGGTGTGAGGTTGCTTCTGTGTGTTGTGTGGTGCATCTTCTTGGTTGTGCCAAAATCTCTCTTGCGTCCTAGTTCGCATACCATAACTAGGTGGTGCCCCTATCTTGTTTGGGTTTGGCTGTGGGTTTGTTTTTGTGTTGTGCTTGTGGTTGCCCCAGCCCCAATTGAGTAGCACGGGAGCCTTGAGGGGTGTTTAGAGGTCGCCTCTCTTGTTGCCCGCCCCGGACCGCCTCAACATATACAGAGAAGATCAGCATGGAGATAAGAGCAAAGGAGCCATGGATAGACAAAAGCCTGATAGAATGCAAGAATGAAGACCTCATTCGTAATTTGGTACAATTTTTTACAAATAGTGCATCCTCTCTTTGGAGAAAGGTAAGTGGATTACGCTTGAATTTAAGCCGCAAGGTAGGTGGCTTGCTATTAGCATTAGTAAAGGAAGCTGACATGTTTGAGCGCACCCAAAATAAGCATGATATGCTTGCAGTTTTTTCTAGTCATGGCAGTAAGCAGGACTCTGAAGACAACTTGACCTCACCACACCAACGAGGCGGCCATATATGGTGGATTCTTGGTACACTCTTGGGAGTCATAATTTTCAGTTCTGTCTTTGCAGGAGCCAAGATGCTCATTTCCCCTCTCGCTACTGGTGGTTACAAATTTGATCCGATTTGGCATGCAAATTTTATTGTTCGGACACTTCAAACAATGATCCTATTTTTCACTTGGGATCCAGGAGGACATTGGCACAAAGTTATGGAAGCCATGAACTTCCCCTTTAATCAACCGACACTATTCCAAGGAACAAGTTATCACTCGGACCTGTTACAGATTCATGAATATCCCAGAAATCTCACCAATGGCCAAATGGAATGGCTAGTTCAGAAGGCAACTCGATATCGGATCCTATAGCTAAGCGGACGAAGAAACAGAGCTAGAGACATGAATGCCTCTAGCCAAAAGGGGAGGGCTAATGATGGGGGCTTTTCACAAGCCAAGCTCCCATACCCCTCTTCTCTCGTCCCCACCCCATGGAAACCTTCTCTTAGGGAGGGAGTGATAAAAGGCATTGGAAAAAAGTAAGAAAAAATAAAGTATGATTATGTAAATATATGAGAAAGGTAAAATAGGCCACCTCATGCCTACGGGGCAGCCCATCCCCACCTTGCCTCCTTTTTCTTCATTGTTGCCGCGCCCTGTGTCCCTTTTCCTCTCCTCCACTCAAAAGGTCAACCCCCTCTCTCTTCCCCTTGTCCTTTCTCCTTTCTATCTCCCCTCAAGCTACCCAACCTCTCACCAATAATGCATTATAACTCACCAATAATCCAAAATAGTATACCCCACCCCCCCTTTCTCTCTCCTATCATATCCCATGACCCAAATACCCCCCTCTCTCTCTAAAGGGTGCCATGTCTCTTGTCTTGTAGCTAAATAACCTCCCCCACACTCACACACACTCAGTTTTGTTGAAAAAGGTGCCCATAGACCCATCCCCACCCGGTGGTTACCTGATTTTTCTTGTGTTCACACACATCTGCACACAGATTCACCTGTGAACACACTCCCCTCTCTCCCCTCTTGTAATTACCTTATTATCCATGTCACCTCTCACTTTTTTCATCAACCCATCTCTCTCTTTTAGTCTCTCTCTCATGAGACTACTGTTCTGGCACATATATACACAGCCAAACAAGTGGGGCCCACAGTCCCATGGCCTATGTAGATAATGATTTCTTCATTTCTATATTCTATAATTTCTCCCCTTTCCTCCCCTATATAAAGAGGGGTCACCATCACACTACACACACACACAACATCACCAAAGAGTACACTATGCACTGTGTGTGCCTAGTGCACACACAGACACCCACACCATCACCATCACCGCAATCACCATGCTCATCTTGAGCATGACCTCTACACCCTTGGGATATGGAAGATGAAGGGCAGCTAAATGAAGGATGATGGCCATAACCCTCGTGCGAGTCTTCGCCATCAGCTCCCACCTATCAGCCATGTGCTCTACCACTCTCTCCCTTCTCATTCCCCTACCCTAAGCTCCCCATTTCATCACCTTATTCTCTCAATAAAGCTTGAGGTTTTGTGAGTATGTTTTCTTGCAATGTTTTTCCCATGTGAGGTGTGCGGAATCGCCACCTAATCTTGTGTTTGGAGTGAGCTTGTGTATGTGTGAAGGGTGTGCGGATTCGCCATCCTTCTGTGGTGCCTAAGTACTAAGCCGCTATACCCCCTTCCTCACTCTCTCTCTCTCTCTCTCTCTCTCTCTCTCTCTCTCTCTCTCTCACTTGATCTCATTTCCCTTCCTCTTCATCATTACTCCCAAGCATCCATCTCTCTTGGATGAAAATTTTGTTATGGTGTTGTGTTGTTTGCGTCCTAGCCGCTCAAGCTAGGTGGTGCCCCCTGTTTGCTTTACCATGACAGGCTCGAGGCGCGCCATTTGGTCCCCGGTGTTTTAGAGGCCGTCGGGGGTTCGGGGTTCGCTTTGCTCCCGTCAAAGCCTTCACCTTAGTGTCCCCATAACCACTAATAGTTATGGGAAGTACAAACTAAAAACAATAAAACATCTTAGTGAATGTCAACCTATATATAAGGACACATAGACACCACAAAGTGTTCTACTCTTACCTGAAGGATTTTATACCAATCATGGGATTTCAATCCATACAATTGAGTGGAGCCACCCTTTTTGGTTTTTGTGAAATAACCTTTGAGTGATCGCATATATCCCATTAGAGTTCTGATGGATGCAATAACTTGCTTTGTCTGCTCTTGGTCTGCCTTTGACATTATTCACGATGCTTTTGGGAGAATCATCTTTCCCCGCTCCCCCATGTGGGGCGTGGCTGAAGGGGGGAGACGTCTAATGGATCTTAAATCTTCCCTAGCACCCAATGAATCCTTCTTGCCAATAATGTGATCCCATATAGCTTGCCCAACATTTTTGAATACATGCATAGGGTCCAATAAGTGCTGAATTTTCAATGAAGCCCAATAGGGGAGCGACAAGAAGATTGAGTACCTCGACATACCCTTTGGCAACCCATTGGGAGGTGGGGAGGTACCATGATGCTCCTGCCAATGCTTCGCCCAATCAGCCATGTTCCAATGGAATGGCTGCACTCCATTGATAGGGGGAGCATATCTACGATGTGAAGGAGGTAGGAAGCGATGGTTGTTGGGATAGATCACCTTCCCAAGAAGAGGAGGTCTCTCTGGCACAAGGGAAGGGCCACAAGTGGGACACGCACTATGTCCAGATGTTGCCAATCCTGCCAAGAGGTAAACAAACGTTACACATGAGATGATAAACCTAAAGCAAAGAGTACAATTAACATGTGCATACTTACCAGATACCTCTCCAAATCCTGGGTAATCATGCATGGTCCACATGAGGATGCACTTGATGATGGCTTTGCGGTCTCGTGGTGGCCGTGAAATGTCAATGACATCTATGCCTCTCCATAGTTCTTGAAGCTCATCAATAAGAGGCTGCAGATATACATCTATGTTTTTTACCTTGTGCTTTCCTAGAATGAGAAGTGATAGTAAAATGTTTCCCTTTTTTGTTGCCTCCCAAGGCGAAATATTTTAGTTTACAACCACCACCGGCCAAGTGCTCCATGAAGTAGAGCAGTGCCCAAATGGATTCACTCCATCACTAGCTAACTATGTGCTTCCATGCTGGTGAGTCAGCTGGCACTCTCATAATACCATCTGTGGAGCGATTTTTTGCATGCCAACTGAAAATCTCGCTCGTAACCTTCGATCTAAACATGTGTTGGATGCGAGGGATGAGTGGAAAATGCCTCAAAACTTTACGTGGAATTCTATTGCTCTACATTCCTTCTTTGAACCTAGGCTCCCCGCACGATGGACATGTGTCACAATCGGCATGCTCATTACGAAAGAGCACACAATCGTTCACGCAAGCATGAATGCGATCATAATCCATCCCTAATGCAGTCACCACTTCGCAGGCTTTTCGTCTATTCTCTGGCATTTGATTGCCAGCTGGAAGCATCTTTCCTAGCAACCTATCACAAGAAGAAAGTACATTAGAAGCTAATTTATGCACTCCACAAGCATCCTTCACAATCTGTATACATACCTCAAAAGTGCGTCGACACTAGCATTGCTCCATCCAAACATCGCCTGAAGGTTAAGGACTTTGAGAGATGCCCTTAAAATGGAGTAAGAGCATCTATCATATAGTGCGGTGTGTGCCGAATCGAGTAGCTCACTCCTCGTTCTTTCGGAAGCTTCTTCGCATGCACACTCTGGTTCATGCTCCTCCTCTCGTGCAAAGAGATCCTCAAACATTCTATGAAAATGGTCGTCTTCTGCATCCACATAAGGAGATGGGATGTGGTCACTCGGATAAGAGGGAGCAGCAGTACTTGGCTGATTTGATGTGCTTCCTCCCTCTCTAATGGATTCCTGGCGCATGCGCTCTTCCACCCTCCTTTCCCCTCCTCCACCAACCACACGCCACTGAGGCGTGACGTCAATAGCTGCTACAATTCGCGGATCGTTTGTTTCCACCCGTGCACGCTTGCGAAGATCATCCCATAGTCCATAATCTTCTACATGGCTCAAGCATATCCGTCGAAGTCGAGCAATGGCGCATTTGCACCGCACGCATGGGCATGGTAATCGCTCGACCAACCACCATAATCTATCCGGTTCAGTAGACGGGCAAAAATCATCCCAAGCAACCTACATTAATAAATTACATACACTAATTAAAATCAAATTACCAAAGAATGTTAATAAAATATAAATAAAAAGTAAAAATTAAACTTTTAGGTAAAAATTTCATTTTCAAAGTACTAGGAATACTTTCATTTTATATATAGTTTATAAAAAACATAGTACCAATAGATTTTGAGGATCAATAGTAATAATGTCAGAACGTGGCCGTCTGTGTATATGGCCCGAATTTGCGCCGCGATAATAGGTGCGGTAATAAGCGCAATAAGGCACACGGTAATGCTCGCGGTAATAGGAGTGGCAAATCAATTTTCAAATTTTTTATAAATAGGGGCACCCGGGTGCCCCGCGAAGTTCAAAGCCCTAAAATTCGAATCTCATCGTCTTCTCCACAGAAGCCGAGAGCGCGAACCTCACAACCTTGAGCTCTACCTCCATCTCTACTCTTCTACTCTCCACCATCTCTACTCTTCCACTTTCCTACCCTCTCCTACCCTCTCCCAACAAGCGCTCCACGTTACCTGTAAGTTTTGTTGTTATGTTTTTTGATTTTTTCACACGCATACACACACATGCATACACACACACACGCATACACACATGCATACAGTCATACACACACATGCACACACATGCATACACATGCATACACATGCACTAATTAGTGCATGTGTTCTTTACACACTAATTAGTGTAAGTAAAGACACACCAAAACCTAAATTTGTTAATTATTAGTTACTTGCAAAATCTAAACTTGTTAGATTTGTCAAATTTGTTAAATTTATTACTTGCATAACCTAATATGTTAAATTTGGGATTGGCCATGCACACACTAATTAGTGTGTGCTAACAAACACTAATTAGTGTGTGATTAGTATGTGCATTGGCCAAAGTGATTGATCAATACACACACTAATTAGTGTGTTATTAGTGTGTGCATTGACCAATGTGATTGGTCAATGCACACACTAATTTGTGTGTGATTAGTGTCTCCATTGGTCAATGGGATTGGCCAATTCACACACTAATTAGTGCTCATTAACACACACTAATTTGTGTGTGATTAGTGTGTGCATTGGCCAATGTGATTGGTCAATGTACACACTAATTAGTGTGTGATTAGTGTGTGCATTGGCCAATGTGATTGGTCAATGTACACACTTAGTGTGTGATTAGTGTGTGCATTGACCAATGTGATTGGTCAATGTACAATGTACACACTAATTAGTGTGTGATTAGTGTGTGCATTGGTCAATAGAATTGGCCAATTCACACACTAATTAGTATGTGTTAACACACACTAATTTGTGTGTGATTAGTGTGTGCATTGGCCAATGTGATTGGTCAATGCACACACTAATTAGTTTGTGATTAGTGTGTGCATTGGCCAATGCGATTGGTCAATGCACACACTAATTAGTTTGGGATTAGTGTGTGCATTGGCCAATGTGATTGGTCAATTCACACACTAATTAGTAACCCTAAATACACACTAATTTGTGTGTGATTAGTGTGTGCATTGGCCAATGTGATTGGTCAATGCACACTCTAATTAGTTTGTGATTAGTGTGTGCATTGGCCAATGTGATTGGTCAATGCACACACTAATTAGTTTGGGATTGATGTGTGCATTGGTCAATTGGATTGGCCAATACACACACTATTTAGTGTGTGATTAGTGTGTGCATTGGTCAATGGGATTGGCCAATTCACACAATAATTAGTATGTGTTAACACACACTAATTTGTGTGTGATTAGTGTGTGCATTGGCCAATGTGATTGGTCAATACACACACTAATTAGTTTGGGATTAGTGTGTGCATTGGTCAATTGGATTGGTCAATACACACATTATTTAGTGTGTGATTAGTGTGTGCACAAGCCAATTGGATTGGCCAATACACACACTATTTAGTGTGTGATTAGTGTTTGCATTGGTCAATTGGATTGGCCAATACACACACTATTTAGTGTGGAATTGGCCAATGCACACACTAATTAGTGTGTGATTAGTCCAATTACACAAGCCAATGCACACACTAATTAGTGTGTGTTAACACACACTAATTAGTGTGTGCATTGTCTTGTGCACACACTAATTAGTGTATTTTAACACACACTAATTAGTGTGTGCATTGTCTTGTGCACACACTAATTAGTGTGTGAACACACTAATGCACACACTAATTAGTGTACGTTAACACACACTAATTAGTGTACGTTAACACACACTAATTAGTGTGTGCACAATCTAATGCACACACTAATTAGTGTATGTTAAAACACACTAATTAGTGTGTGCACAAGCCAATGCACACACTAATTAGTGTATGTTAACACACACTAATTAGTGTATGTTAACACACACTAATTAGTGTGTGCACAATCTAATGCACACACTAATTAGTGTGTGCACAAGCCAATTACATTGGCCAACACTAAAACACACACTAATTATGTTAAATTAAACAACAATCAACACAAAAACAGAAACATACCTCCATGATTTAGTCGTAGGTGACGTATTAGGCCCCAATGGGCGTCCAAGTGATCGCGCAATCGGTCACACTAATCATAGACACAATAATCTCTTATTAGTCAATACACACACTAATATCTTATTAGCACTCAAGGCTTTGCAAGACTCTTTTATAGGTTGTAGACACACATTGGATTCTTTCCACGTTGGATTCTTTCAACATTGGATACTATAGAGAATCCAATGTTTGAAAAAAAATCAATGTGTAAATTTTTAATCATATATTCAAATTTTATACCCTAGTTTAATCTTTGTCGTAATAAATGCAAACCATGTCTTCTTCTTCCACACCACGCTTCACAGCATTGAGGATTTCATGGCAGACGGGATGTCATATCCCGACGCTCTCTCTGCCTATCATTCACAGCCATCGCCTTAGCAGTCATCATCAGGGTTCGACTGGTTTCGGGACGCTCTAGGTGGGTCCGCTGCCGTACCTGTGACCCATCCAGATGTGGAGAGGGCATTGCATCTTCGGGCTGAGTGGTTAGGTTCGCATCAGACCCTTACGCAGCGCTATTTACCGGTGCAGCTAGCAGCTTTTGGATTATCAGAGGTCTCTACTTTGACTGGTGGCACTCTATATCTGCAGGGTTTTCCAGCTACACCTCCAGGTTCAAATTTTCCTTCACAGGGTCCAACGCCCCAGAGTCCGACGCCGTTGGGTGCGACGCCACGGGCATCCACCTATCCATCACCTATCCCACCTTCTGTCTCAGATTCATGTCAGCGCTCTTCTGGCAGTCAGCATCAGGGCAGCTCACGCGCTAGCGTCGGTCGATCTCGACGAGGGAGCGGAGCTAGTTGTTGTTTTGGGGGGGGGGGGGGGGGGGGGGGGGGGGGGGGGGGGGGAGTACTACAGACTCTCCTCCATAGTCACCGCTCCCTGCTCCAGCAGAAGATGAGGACCATGACATGCCTTCACCAGATGCTCGCGGGTTATACTACCAGGTTCATAGAGGAGGTATGGTGGATCTCGGGACAGCTCAGGGCAGGAGATTCCGCACACACATCAACCAATTAATCCACTCCACATATATCAATTGTTTTCTCAAATTTGATCAGCAAGATCCCTACAACCTCACATATATAGAGACAACCATGCACATGCGTTTCCCCAACCCCGAGGGGAAACAATTCTCAAGGCAATGGTTGCAAGAGCATGTCAAAATATTTCTGAAGAACAAAAAATCTAGTGTGAGGAGAGCTCCAAAGAAGACAATGGAGTCTCCAGAGCATAGCTATCGTCCAAGAAATGTCCATGATGTGGAGTGGGAGACCGCTATGGGCGAGAAAGAGGACGAAAGGGCAACGGGTGCGAGGATGTATACGCGTCAAGTTGAGGCCAGATCCCATCAAACTCCTACGCATTATGGTTCGGGAGGAAAAACGGCTTGGAAAGACATATATGTAAGTAAAAATATTAGTTTTATTGTAAAAAATGTATTGTTTTTTATTTAATTAATTGGTTGCTATTTTTTGTCAGTATAACATTACCATGAGTCGCCCGACCAGAGATGTGCAGAGATATAGAGAGAACCATACCGAGTATCAAACTTGGTGTTGGTTGTTTGAAAATCAAATGATCTCTCGAGAGGAGTTCGAAAATAATCTTATTTAAATAATCAAATTGTTGATTTTATATCAAATATTAAATAACAAAATGTTAATTTTTTCTTTTTTATGGTTTTGCAGAGTCAAGGAGTTCCACGCGAAATGCCGCCAACTCCCCCATGAGAATCCTCTATTTTGTATATGTGGGCCCCGTTTGCCCTATCCCACATGACCATACTCTATTTTGTACACGCGGGCTTTTTTTGCCCTTTATGTAAATGCAATACCTATCATTTTTTGGCTCAATACCTCCCCCAATTGTAATTCCACTTATGTAAATGATATTATCAATCTGTTTTTGGCTCAATGTATTGTCCAATTGTGATTTTTTGTTGTAATTAATAATAATTTTGAAAAATAACTAAAATAAATAAAAAAATAGATGACCTTTTGGATGGTCCTGCAAAGGACAATCCAAATGGTCATCTCATTTTTTATAATAAATCCCGCCCACGGTAATGCCCGCGGTAATGTTTGCGGGTACTTTTGCAGCAAAAAACGCGATAAAGGTTGCGGCTATATTTCCGCGATCATTACCGCGAGAGAGAGAGAGAGAGAGAGAGAGAGAGAGAGAGAGAGAGAGAGAGAGAGAGAGAGAGAGAGAGAGAGAGAGAGAGAGAGAGAGAGAGAGAGAGAGAGAGAGAGATGGTGCTCGGGCTGCTTTCAAGTGTATCGTTAATGATCAAGCAAACATAAATATATATATGTAAGAAAGAGAGAGAAGGGGGAAGGGGGTGCTTGTTGCACTAATGCCTTCTTACAAATCTGTCATGACCAATCAAAGTGAGATTAGTATTTGTTCAACATAGCCTGAGTGAATTACACCACAACACATCACAAGAAAAAAAGCCACCCCAATCACTGTCTTAAGGCCAGGGGAGTCCTCTCCACCCTGTCGCCCTCTTACAGCATGTGGGATTTATGGCTAAATTGATAACAATACCCGGAGACAAGCTATCAAGAACTTAAATAAAACACCAAGACACTTACACATCATTATTGTCCATGACTTCACCTTGGAAGGGAGACAAGGTATCCATGCTTAGTCCAAATTCACCCTCCTTGATTCAGCAAATGTTGGGCTTACACTAGTAGGAGAAATGATAGATTTCCTACTCTCAATTTAATGATCACTCTCTCTTACAATGGCATAGAGTTCCCTTGCTAATCACCCCTAATCCAACACATACATATGCCTAATGCCAATGAGATTCCACTCAAGAGCTCCTTCTCAAGAGGTTGAGCTTGGCTTCTCAAGCTATAGCATAGTGCTTTTTCTTCTCCCCTTTTGTGCTAGCTACACCCTCCTTTTATAGCAATTTTGAAGGCTAGGGTTACTCCTCTAACCATGGTTGGGTTAGATTTTCAGCAATTTATCTAATTTCTTTTGCTTGGAATTATCAAGAAGTTGGTGGGGAAAGAGAGAGGAGAGAAATGGAGGTGATAGGACTTTTCATAGTGGGTTAGTGTTAGTAGAGTTAGTATTAATTTACAAATGGAATTGGATATTTACAATGGGAGTATCCATGTAGGATACAAATAAGGAAGAAAAACTCTTAAGAGGTAAGAAAAGGTGGATTTCTTACAAGGTTGATGCTCCAAGTGTCTTGAGTAGGCCAATTTTGACGCTTGTTGACGGTCCACTAGCTTTGACGGTACATTTTTTCTCCACTCTTGACCTTCCTTGAGAGACAACGTAATTGAAGCTGAGTAATCAACCACCATGATGCTGTCTTTTAAGAGAAGAGACTGAATTTTGTGGTTTTTTTGATAGATATGGGTAAATTGGAGGAGGAAAAATGAGACTAGGTGGTCAATTTTGGAATGGAATTGTGTGTGGGAGGTATGAGTTCACCATGGTTTCTCTTATTCTTCAAGGTTGAGGAGAAGGTGAGTAGGGTGCAGAGAGGAGTGGTGAGAGAGGTGGGGATGATGAGTGGAGAAGTGTGTGTGAAAGAGGAAAATGATAAAGTGGAAGAGAGAGTGTGGCTGCATAGCATGGGAAAACTGGGGTCCACTAATAAAATCATAGCTCACAGCTCGTAGCTCAAAAAAATATGAAAAAATTTGAGGCAAAATTGCAGCCCATGAGCTACAACTTTTGTTTGTATCACCTTTTCAAATTCGGAGAGCAAGTGAACTTTAAAAATTCAGCAAAACCGACTGTTGTTTTCCACTGCACAAAGTCTTTGTGGATCCTTCTTTGGATGATTCTTTTGAATACCTCCAAGAGTAGGCCCTCCATAGTGCATGTATGCATGCCACCTAACCTTGACCTTATTTGGTAGATCTATAATTGAAGATATTGTTGAGATCATGATATAAGTGAATAGTACAACTAAGAAAATCAAATATTGAGGGGTCTAAAAATATATGTACATGTCAAATATAAATAATATAGGTGGAAAAAATATAAAGGGGTCAAAAGAAATCTCTCTCATTATGAGGCTACCATAAAAAGATAAATATATTTGGTGTTCTAATTTTTTAGAAAAAAAACAAAATAGATGTAGGAAGGGAAAAATCACAATAGTGAAAAAATATACACATAAATAAAACTAGTTTTTTTGGATTTTTGTTGGGGTGGAGTTACACCAAATATAAGAGAAGCTTACATGAAAATATTTCTATATGGAATAAAGAGTATGAAAAATGGTAAGAAAAATTGTGGTAATGGTGAGGCAATGTACAGAGCATAAATAACACACACCTAGGTAGAAATATTTAAATAAATACCAAAATAATTATGAAAAAATCTTTTATTTAGGACCTATATACAATGCAATATTTACACACAAATGGGCCATAATATACTTATATTTTTTATTTTTTTATTTTTTTGGCTCAACTAGCCCAATGACTAGCTAATTGAGGGTTTTTTAAGAAGATATGGGAAAAGTCCCGTGACTCACGCACGCCTATGTACTGTGAAATGGTAGGGATAGCCACATTGTTTGGGTGATTTTGGTAGGGTGAGGTAACTCACTGTGGCAATTACAAAGAGCCGAAAAACGGCTATCGACATACTCTACAAGGGGTAAGTACTTCTCCCATTGTGATCATTGATCCACTTATGTAACATAAGTCTTTAGTAGATCAAGTATCATAAGATTGTCTATCTCACTTTGGCCATCTGTTTGTGGGTGGTAGGCCGAAGAGAAATCTAATCTTGTACCTAGATTCTCAAATAGACTTTTCCAGAAATTACTGGTCATTCTAGGATCTATCTGACACGATGGATGTTGGTAATCCATGGTGTTTGAAAATCTGAGATATAAAGATTGTTGCCATTTGGTGTACCTTGATAGTCTTTTTGACAAGAATAAAGCGTGCTTGCTTGCTAAACCTGTCGACTATTATCCATATTCCCCTATTTCATGGATAGACTTAGGTAATCCAAAGATAAAATCCATGGATATACTCTCCCATGGTGAATTAGGGATGGGCAATGGCTGGAGTAATCCAGTTTTCTTCCCTCTATCATACTTAGTCTTTTGCAGGGATTTCATTAACGTAATCACGATCGGGTGATTACGTCAATAACTCTAGTATTTACACAAAAACATCAGGTGATCACGTTAATTGTTAACGTGACTTTGATTTTGACCTACAAAAACCTATAGAGCCGGTTAGCCCTCCCAGGTTTCTATTTTTCCCTGCGGGGCCCGCCAGGTATATGCAATAGCACAGCGGGCCTGTCGGGAAAATGAAAAAGCCTGGCATCTTTCTCTGCCAATTGTGTCATGTAAATATCCTTCTCTCTTTTTAACTGTAGGTCGGCGCCTTCCACTATCAATGCCAGCTCATCTCGGGTGAAAGTGACACATCTCTCCCTTAAATCATGAGTGGCAACAGCTGTCTCCTTTGACGAGAAGTCTACTGGTCGTTGTTGCACAAAGTGAACATATAACATTTTTGCAAAATATAGTGCACAATCTGCACTTTGTAGGGGATGGTCATAAACCTTCAAATAAATCCTCTCAGCGTTATCTTTGATCGCATCATGCTACACTTCGAAACCTTCCACCTTCCTTTCTTGTTCTCTGCGTCCTTTCATGGCCATATTGTCTTGATCATGTCCTTTGTCACTTCTTTATTGATCTCTTTCTTGCATTTAGTTTGGATTTTCCCACTTTGAGTGTTGGCGAGCAGTACGCGTCGCTTGTTGTGCCGACATGCCGTGTACCTGAGACTTCATGCGTTGAAATGCATTAACAGCCGCTTGTTGTTGATCATCAGGCAGTGATTGGGTTCCAATATCTTGTTCTTCATCGGCCATTTTCTCTTAGAGCTGTGAGGGTGAAAGCATGTTAACGTGTCACACTGTTTCATGTCGCGGACAATGCTAACTAGCACATTTTTGACATATGCTAACTAGTACAATAACATGAGCTACATCTCCAAGATCTATGACGTATGATATATTGATAGAAATCTCTTGAAACAAGAAATCCAAATGTACAACCTCCGACAAATTTTGATATTATTTGTAAAAATTTTATCGGACGCCCAACTTTTTAAAGATGCGCTAACTTGAAAATGCCAACTAGCACAAAAAGCGTGACACGTTAACATGTTTTCACCCTTCAGTCAACAGATAGATAAATATTCAATATCATTGGCAAATATATATTCTCACTCATTGGGATACTACACGGAATCCACTAAATCAAACCACAACAAATGCGACTAATTCAACCACAAGGCAAATTCGAAATACTGACAGTTAAATGACAGATTTGAAATGACTAAAGATAATTGACTCAATTAATATCATTGGAAAATATATATTCTCACTCATTGGGATACTGCGCTGAATCCACTAAATCAAACCACAACAAATGCGACTAATTGAACCACAAGGCAAATTTGAAATACTGACAATTAAATGACAAATTTGAAATGACTAAAGATAATTGACTCAATTAGGTGAACCACTTCAAACCAGATAATACACTTCAATAAAAAAAAGAATACCCTGGACAAGACATATGTATATCATAGAAATGTTTAAATCGGTTAAAATGATGGTGCAAGTTGAACAAGTGGACGTTGGAAAGGGTTAGGGTCTGTCTTTAAATGTGCTTTGAAATATATCAACACATCAGAAGCATTCCTTATTTGATCCCACTCTTTTAACTTCATCCAACAATCTACTTTAATTCGAATAGCCCTCATAACATCTTCTTCCGGGTGGTGAAAAACTTCTTCTGGAAAATAAACTTTTCTCGCTGTAGTCTAAAAATCTACCAGCATGTCAAATAGGTAGCCCAATGCATAAATTTCGCTCGCTTTTGTGTATGCATCTGTACACCGTGGATCGAATAGTTCGGGAGCAATCCGGCGTTTCTTAGCCATCTCGGCATTCCCTGCTCTATGTGCATTCAAAACTGCTTCGTCCGACTATGCGCTTGGATGCAGATAATTATTTGATGCGCGCTTAGCTGGTGTTCTTAGCATCATATCCCAATCAATGACACAGACGTGAGGTTTTTTGGCGCGAGTAAAATCCAACATTACGTTGAACGGGTGCAGATCACTGTGCACTATACCGGCCGAGTGGGCAGCCGCAACGCTGTCGATTAAGGCATGACAAATGGCTGGCATCTGCTTGATCACTGCTTTGATCCGCACTGTGTTTATCTCGCTTACAGGAAGATTTGCTACAGGCAATGACTCCTCCAGCCATGTTCTAGCCTGTGCATGTGTCGTTTGAATAATCCATGAGCGAACGCTAAGCGACACATCATGTCGCCCACACTACCCCCATTGTAGTATGGGAATATCGTGATCCAAGGAGCTTCTGTAGTAAACCCAATGAATCTTACAATGGAGGGTGAAGCGTTTGCATTCCTTGCTCTATCTGAAAGCTGTCAAATTTCACCTCACTCCCTCTCTTGTACCATTTTCCCACATATGTAATGTGGTATGGAAAAAATTAGATGCCTTTGATGGTGTACAATGTACACACACCGAAGGAGCCTGCTCCAATCCTCATATCTTCTACCAAGGCTTCGTGAGGGATGCCAACAAGATGAGTGCACTTTGCATTCAAAGCAGTGCGCATGATTGTGCCGGTGCCTCTGGCATCGGATCGACCTCCCAAAGCTGCTTGCACATCTTGGGCCATCTTCAATCTCTTGGGTGAGGCTGCTTGGTCCTGCGCTTTCGCATGCTTCATCTTTACCTTCTGTTCTTCCCACAATTTATCCCAGAGCTTTAATTTTGACATGTCGAAGGCAGGTGGGATATCTTCCTTTAAGTCTCTGCAACATACTTTCATATTGCCCAACACTGTCCTGACCTTGTGGTGGGGGTCAAATTCTCGTATCCCTATTGGAAGCAACAAATCGCATTGGCCTTCAAGTCACAATCTGCGCTCTATGTTCTCCCATATACCGCTAGTGATGTCTTTGATATAGACATCGCTTTCACTAATCTGCTGTATGCGATCGGCTGCACATGATGAGATTGCCAAAATACATTCTTTACGAATGGCACACATAATACATTTCTTTTGATCTGACATCATATTTGCACCGGACAATAAAAAAATAGCATATCAAATACAAATTTATGGTTGCGAATGACACTAACACTCTCACACTATCTCAAATAAACTCTTAACCACCACTTGAAGACTTTATCGAATGTGCAAGGAAATATTGATAAAAAATTGAAAATAATCTTCACTTAAAATTGCAATTTGTTACGCGTGTAAAATGCAGTTCAAACATATGGTTTATAAGAACTTGATTCAAATCAAACAATACATGTTAACAGTCTGACACATTTCAGCATATATTGAATTTTTAACTTATAGTTTTCTCTGTGCGCACATACTAATTCAAACAAAGCACACACCAACTTAAAAACTTCAAAAACATATAAAAGATTGAAAGTATACAAATTGGACTAGCAAATTGTGTTCACACAGTTTATTACATAGAGTTTATGTAAATGTAGCAATCAAAAAGCGACGATAATTGATGCTCTTTAAAAAGATACAAAAGAATATTTAACATGCAAATTGTGTGCATTTAGAATTTTTACAGAGAATTTATGTAAATGAAGCATTAAAAATAGCGATAATGCTTGAGAGTCTTTTAAAAAGATTAAAAAAGAATATTAGACATGCAATTTGTGTGCAAATACTTTTTTACATATGATTTATATAAATGGAACATTTAAAATAGTGATGATTGATGAATAAAGTATTCTTTTGAATATGATTAGCTAGTATATAATTTCAAATGGACAGTTAAAAACAACAAAATCAAACAATTCATACATTTTGTATATGAAATACTCTTCACAGCCACGTTACTAACCAAGTATTTCATATACTTAATACTTAAAAAAATTAATTGCACATGCACATACAATTATATGACGTTTATACGACCGGGTTAACGACTTGAATGCCACATTTATGCAAAAATAGACGCTTCTAACAAACGACACTCTACTAGCCGTGGTACCGATCGAGTGCCACCTGAATCTAAGGAAAAACAATGGCCTAGATATGAACATCATATAGCCGCGTTATCGATCGATGCCCATATGGTTTTTGGGAAAGGGGAAGGGAAGTTGAATAATCAAAGGATACTATATTCGCTGCATTACCGACGTAGTACTCATACAGTAAGCCAATACTTACCACAAGGACACCATCTTCCCCGCATTATCGAGGTGATGCCCCCGTAATAAGCATTGTTCCGTAGAATAGCTTATGTACGCACACACTCCCATTGTGTGGTAAGGTACCTTATTACTACCGCGCACTATGACAAAAGGCACGCTACTACACAACGCATATACATACACAACATATATCTGGATCGTGTGGTTAGGTACTCTACTGGCTGCCGCGCACTGGGATGCAGAGCACCCTCCCACAAAACTTCCTCTCTCCCTCTCTCCTCTCGAAATACCTGCATAGGTGGTCGATGAGCGCTCTCTCTCTCTCTCTCTCTCTCTCTCTCTCTCTCTCTCTCTCTCTCTCTCTCTCTCTGAAGATGAAAGCAAGACAAAATAACACCCAGCGGGCCCGCGTCTATATAATTTTGCGATCCCGCTGAGCTTTTCAGTATTCCTAACGGGCCCGCTTGGAAAATGATAAACCCCGGCGGCCTGGCGGGAATACTGAAAAGCCCGATGGGAATTTAGTGGGTTTACAGGTCACCATTAACTAGGTTCTGTGTGATTATGTTTAGTGTAATCATGTAAACGTCTCAATAAGACCTGGTGATCACACAAAATTTGACCTTGGTCTTTAGGCATACCACACGTTTTGAAACATACTCTTCTATGTTCACTTTCATGGTACAAGAGTATGTCTCTAATCCTAGAAGAGTAGGTTGAATTCCTCTATGCCCCGCATAGGGAGGAGCATGGGATTCATACATGACTTTCTCACGAAGGGAGTGGGTAGCACATAGCCTATTGACATGGAGAAGATAACCATCCTGCAAGGTGAATGGTTCCTCTTTCTTCCCCAAAGCAAGGGCTGACATTATGTCTTTAAAATCAGGGTCAATAGCATACTCATTTATCATAGACACAGCATTAACTTTTCGTCGTCATGATAGTGCATCGGCTACTTGATTGTAAATACCAACGACATGAGCAATATGAAACTTATATTGCAAAAGAAAATTTGCCCACCTCATTTGTTTGTCATAAAAATTTGTTTGTGTCATAAAGTACTTGAGACTTTGATGGTATGTTCGTAAAATGAATGGAGTCTCCAATAAACAGAGCTTCCATGTGTCTAGGGCATGTAGAAGAGCTAAAATCTCTTTCTCACAAATGCCCAAGACCTGTTCATCCATATTGATCCTTCGGCTCTCATATCATATGGCATGCCCTTCTTGAAGCAAGACTGCTCCAAGGCAATCACCACAAGCATCACATTGGACCTCAAATGGCTTTGAGAGATCCGGAAGCATGAGAATTGGTTGAGAGGTAAGCTTCTCTTTGAGTTTGTCAAAATATTTTTGCTCCTTAGCAGTCCATGAATACTTAACATTATTCTTTTTTAAGTCAGGTAATGGTCCTGCTATTTGAGAAAATTTTGCTATGAAGCGTTTAGAGTATGCACACATACCAATAAAGTTCTTAGCTTGTGTAGATTCCTTGGATTCGGCCATGCTTTTATTACCTCTAACTTCGATGGATCCATACGCATACCACCTTGAGAGATAATATGACCTAAGTATTGAATCTCTTGAAGGAAAAATTTGCTTTTCTTTTGGTTGAGAAAAACCTTGTTCTCCCTCAATGCTTGAAAAATCACTTGGAGATGTTGTATGTGTTCCTCCAAGGACTTAAAGTATATGATGATATCATCAAAGAACACTCCAGTGAACTTGTGGTAAGGTCTAAATATCTTCTCCATCAAATGATTGAATGTGGCAGGCGCATTGGTCAAGCCAAAAGGCATGACTAGATATCCATAAAGACCAAATGTTCTACGAAACGCGGTCTTTAAGATATCTTTGTCCACTATCCGGCAGATGATAGCCACTTTTAAGGTCAATCCTATTGAAGTAGGCAGAGCCTTGTACCTTATCAAACAGATCTTCTACCCAAGGTATGGGAAATCTATTTTTGATAGTGATATGGTTTAGTGCGCAATAGTCCACACACATGCAGTATGTACCATCTTTATTTTTCACTAAAAGGATTAGAGACCAAAGGGAGAGGAGCTAGGCCTCACCATCCCTTTGTCTACCAGTTCTTGTATTTGCCTCATAATATCCCCTTGTTGAGCTTGGGAAACTCGATAGGGAGGCTTGTTAGGCGGTGAGCTTCCTGATAAGAGCTCATTTTGATGGTCATCATACCCTCGTTTTGGAGGTAACTCCGTAGGGATATCATTAATAACCACATCTTCGAGTACTTTTAGAAAGTTAGACAAGTCTAACTCTTCTCTATTCCTACCATTTTCATTTGATAAACCATTAGCATCATTAATGGACTCTTTCACAAAAATCATGTACACAAAAATCAAGCTTTTCATTAACTTATCAAAAGCTGGTGAATGTACAAGTGGTATAGCATGATCAGACTCATTAGCATCTATATACATGTTCTTTTCCCTGTAGGTGAAGTAGATTCTCCTTTTTGGGAACTACACCAATTATGCATCAAGCAAGAGATATGTTATGGATGTGACTCACATTGTATAACGTCTTGAGCTTATTCGGAGTTCCAAAATTATATATGCTAGCTAGAGGGCTCAAACTTAAACCCATAGTAGAAGTGATTGTGGTGCAAGCCTTTATAAGGAATACTTTATGCAAGGAGGCTTTATTCTTAAGTATCCACTCTTGAGGATCCACGTTTGAGAGCTCTCTCTCTATCTTGAGCGTTTACTCTATGGATGGCCTAACCTTGAGCTTAATGCCCATGCTTAAGAGACTAGTGCTAATCCATTGTCATTAGATAAGCATTTTTAATTTAGTCTCTACTTTCTTCATTAGTCTACTTCTTCTCTACTCCATCATGTCATGAAGTAGTTTCACCTTTCTCATTATTCTAGATTTGAGTGTGTGTGATGACTTCTTACTTATTAACCACTCCTATCCTTCTATGAGCATTCAATTTGCAATATTTAACATCTCTAATTAGGTTGATTAAGTTGAGTCTTTATCTTGTAATTAGTGTATGGATGGGTTTTATAAAACTCTAGCACCATTCACCTTGTGTGTGTAGCTTTTGATGAAGTGCGTTGATTGGCATGTGGTGATTGGAGAGGCAACACCAATGCAATTAGTGTGTGCTTATCAAGATTGTGCTTAGAGATTCTAGTCTATGGTAAGTCGGACTTCGGTGGGCTTAATGTGTGTAGGTGATGTTTGACTAATGATGTGATTAGAGTTAGTCATTAATGACTAATCTCTATTGCATTGTATGAGCATACTCTTAAATCCTCTCATTCAATACATCCGATGCTCATGCTTCCATGCCCTAGCTGTGTTGCCAATCCTAGGATTGATAATTTTGTTGGTCTTGGATTGATTAGGCTATGCTACGATTTCCCCCAACATTTGGCACCGTTGCGGAGAGGATGTTTAGAATAGAGTAATTTCACTACTTGTGTGTGTAACTCAATTTTGTTTTTATTTGATGATGTTGTGCAAGAATTGAAGCTAATTTTTGAGTTATGAATATCCCAAACCACCAATTCCACCCCCAATTTCACTAATTTCATACTAACCCTTCCTAATTTTGCTTCATTTCCATGCTAATTGTACTAATTTCATGGTAATTTTGATTAATTTTTTACTAAATTTGATAATCTAACCGCTAACATTTGATGTATAATGTATATTTAATCCCCTTACAAGGGGTGGAATCAGCACTTAATCAAGTTGATTGTGCTAATTTATGCCTAATTTGATGATTTGAGTGTTTGATTTTTGGCTTACAATGGTCAATTTTGGAACCGATTTGATGGTGCACACACGTGTGTGCAATGATGTGTCTTCACGTGGAGCAAAGAAATATCGTGGATTGTAATTACAATGTAAGTACACTCACTTGCTCATGTCAATTCTTGATCGATTCATGTGGTTCAATGTTGCTAATTATTTGCTAAAATTAGTTGTGTAAATCAATTGACCTACACTTTGCACCTAATCAGAATCACTTGGAATGAAATTGATGGTCAAATTTTGACTAATGAACTTTGTGTGTTTCAAGATAATGCTTAATTCTAATCAAGAATTCATGTGTGTGCATAAAAATCATTCTGTGTTTAATGCAGCAAAGAGCGAAAAAACTGTCAAAAAGTTCAAGTATGTGTGCACCTAATCTTAAGTGTGTGCATGCATAGAAATTGATAAAATTGATGATATGTGAGTATACAATCATGTAATTGATGTGTATCTAGGTTAATTCAATCATTGGATAAACCTAATTTCAAAAAAAAGGGCAAAATTTGAATGTGTGTGCCCATCCAAGACCACTTGATTTTCAGTGATTGATGGTCAATTGGGGCACCCAAATGATTTTTTATTGTGAAATGTGCATGATAAGTGTGTGCAATCATTAGGTATAAGCCTAAATGCATTGCCAATTGGGCCAAATTTGATCTTTTGTGCTTAATTTTTTAGTGTGTGCATTGCTTGATTGAGTCAAAATAGTTTTTTGTTTTTTTTTTGGTTGAAAATTGAGCATGCATGCATTCACTTATGCTTGATGGAGCTTGCAATGTGAAATTGATAAATGAATTGCATAAAGTTTTGGTCTAAATTTGGGGGTGTGTGCCTACTCAAGGGCAATCAATGTCAAATTTGGGGATGAATAATTGGTAGCAATTACCAATTATGATGATTAGTAGGTCTACCTAAAGGTTGGTGTGTGCATCATAAATCCATTTGGATTTGAATTGATTGACTAAATTTGTGCATAATTGGGGATGATTGAGGTGCTATGACACTACCATATGTGTTAAAGTAATTGGATATGGAGTGTCTATGAGTTGAACATGTAGCTTTGAAAACCTAAATGACAAGCCTCATTGGGTTTGAATGATATTGGAAATTGGAATTGAGCAACCCAAGTTGCAATGATGATAATTGGGAAGGGTTTTGCAAAAGAGATGAACAAGGAAACGATGCGTTAATTTGTGTGTAGTTATAACCGAAATTCACTCATGTGTAGCTATGCAAACCAAAAATAACAAATACGATTGGATTTGAATGATTATGCCTATTGGATATGAGCAATCAATTTTTTCAATGATTGGAAGATTGAATTTGTATTTCCCAAGGAAGATTTCATTACTCATCTCGTGTGCATTACAATTGTGCCAATTGAAAGAGCGTATGCGCAAGTGATAAAAATAATTACCGAAATTGGATAGAGGGAGGAAATAACTAAAGGCACTGTGCATAGGTATTTGGACAGCATTGTTTTCGTGTGCATTATCAAGTGGCACTAACGATATTTTTGATATCTTGATTGAAATTCAGAGGTAGAATGTAGCATCCATGAGGATTTCTATATTGAAATGTGAGCATAGGATGCATTTGAATTCGTATTGGCGATAGTCAAAATTCGGATGCTATTGTTATCGATTAAATTTGACATTCCGCCTTTGGATTGAACATTCTCCGTTTTTATTTGGTTCTCGGTGCAAACCTACACACACACATGGACATACACCCACCGAGCTCTGCCTTCCCTCTCGCCAATATCTCTTAGACTTTCCATCGCTATTGTGCATGGGAATGTCCTCTAGAGGATTGTTTTCACAAAAAGAAAGGTAAAGTTAAATTAAAAAAAAGCTGCCGGCCTTTTCGCTGGAGGCTCAAGTCCGTCGTGCTACCATGAATGCACTTGGAACCTAGCTCTCCAACGCCTCTCACACACACACCCACGATGTTGTACGAGCGCTGCCAAATATAGTGCATCCTGACACATACACAACCGTTGCACTTGTGTCCACTTGTCTTGCAGCTTTTGTGCACACACACTCACAAATAGCGCTAAAGTCAACTGACTCTTCAATGCCTCATGAGTCACGACCCGCGTGCCTGGCTTGAATGGAAGGGGGAAAAATTTGAGCTTGACTCATTCACATAAACACACACACACAAACACAAACAGATTCAACTAAACTGATCTCCCTCGCATTCTATTGTGATCGCCACAACTAGCCAACCTGCACTGACTCAATCGCCCATGAGCTCGTTGCTCACTCACACACACGCGCGCACTACCCTGTCCACTACTCGGCTAAAGTTCTCGCCACAGTACAGCCTGCCTCTGCAACGCTGGCCAGCACACTCCAACACACGCATACACACACTCGCGATGAACCTCGCCAACTATGGCGCATCACAAAGTCAGCTGCATATTACACTATCTAAAGCTCTCAATTTCTTCGACTCACTATCTCTCATGCAACCACCATTTCCTCGCACACTGTCGCCTCCACAGCCTGTCGCCAACAAAAAGAAAAAAAAATAACTCAAATATAAGCTTAGCATTTTTGACATTGAAGAGTGTTCCCACCCTCACCCCAGATACACACTTCACCACACCATTGAAAAAGTTCATTGGGATCTGACGACAATGTAGTGCTTTTGATTAAAGGAGATTTGTATTTGTCGGGCATGATTACATCAATTTAAGAGTAATGTGTCTTTTATGGCTTTGTGAGCTAAACAATGATTGATCAAGAGTTATTTAGTGAGTAGCTTATAAAAAAGACAACAATGAGCATTTGAGCAAGTTGTAGTTTGAAGGTCTCTCGTTTTATGATACCAATTTTTGTTGTGATGGCAACTCGACTTGAGAGCGTGGTTGCTAGTTTTAGTGTATTCATCTACCAAAGGACATTTTATTACTCTCTTTTTTTTGCGTTCTAAATGAACATTGCATATAAGAGAGTATAAGGAATATGAGCATTCAAATGATTTGAACATGTTTTCATGGAATGTAAGAGAATGGTAAGTCTTGTGGGTCATTGGAGAAAAATTATTCTCTTGCACTAATGATTGAGACTTGGGCCAAAGAAAAACATTGGATTTTGATATCCTCGAGAGAGCTAAAAACCATTGCCTCATATGATTCTTCTCTCTCTTGATTTGAATGTCATACTTGCAACATCAAAGCATTAAGCAGGAAAAACATTGTTTTGTGCAATGATTATGAGCATTTCTATGCACCTCATTGCACAAGTTTTATATTTAAACATTTTTATGATCTAGTGGTTGGCTTAATTGAAACATCCTCCTTGCAGTAAATGAGAAAATTTCCTGGTGATCTGCATTTAGGCATGAGAGTCACATTGGGGGATGATGAGTTGATGCATGCTTGGGATATTTTGTGCTTGAACATTGCTTGTACATTTTAGTGCATGAACTGAATGCAAAATCATTGCAAAGCACTAAAATTAAGCTTATTTTGATGGCCAAAAGAGACCATTTTGGGGTTATGGTTGATCACTTTTTCTTGTGTTGAATTTCCATATGCTTAAGAGCACTAAGGATTGATTTCGTTTTTGAAGAGTGATTGGCAAAGTGGGATTCCATTGCAAATACATGATGTCATCATTTTAATGTATTGCAAAATGTGGCTATTTAGAGCCATTCCAATTCTTTGGATTAAAAGTTGTATACATGCTAGCTCATTGCTTGGTCTAAACTGCAAATGTTTTCATTTTGAGCTAGTGTTTACTCAACTTTTTTAGAGCTTTTAAGTAAAAAATTTGACTATTGAGAACCGTTTACTTTCATTCCATTAAAAGTTGAAGTCATCTCTAGCTCATAGCTTGCCCTAAAAGTGTAAAAATTGGGCTTTGAAGAGCCACTTCATTTCATCAAAGTGCATTATTTCTAGCTCTTGGCTTGTTTTTAATTCCATATTTCATTGAGCTAGAAGGTAATCAACTTTGAATCATGCATGAGAGGTTGTAAAAATTGCAAATTTGCTTGTGTAGAAGTATTTTGTCTTTTTATCATTCTTTATTGATATGTGTACACTTGCTATCAAATAGCATCATGTGCATAAGCAAAGGCATTGTTTTCCCTTGGGTATTTTCTCTTTGGAAAATTCAACTATGCAAGACCTGAGCTTTAGGTTTTCATTAATGTTTTTTTTTTGTGTACTTTTGGCTTTCAATTAAAGGCCTTTGAAGCTTGTGTTTACACTTAGCTTCAATCTACTTGGATTGTAATAAAAAGATCAAGAGACTTATCTACCAAGAAGATGCTTGCTCAAGGATGCACAAAGAGCATGAATAGGTGAAATCCTTCTATGCTTTTTCTCTTTTGTTTGTCTCTCCATTCTCTATGCTGGGCTTAAGTAATTTCTTCTTGTAAACTATCGTTCTGTCATGTTCAAAAGCTAGGCATACTAAAGTTTCAACAATTTGCTTTGTGAATATTAACTCATCAAAAAATTAGGTTTTATATGTGCTAATCATAGGTAATTGGCCTTGACCTTAGGTTAATGTAGGTTCATTTCTCATTAGTCTTAGACTCTTAGTGATAGTCTTAATACTCCATTTATTTTTAACATGACCTAGAGCTATGATTAGGGTTTAGTCCCTTAGTCCATTTGCCATTAGCATCTCATGTTGGAAGCAATAAATAAGTGCTTTAAAAATGAAACAATGAAGTAAAAAAGTGTCAAAGCAAAAGTAGCAAAAATGCTATTAGACATATGAAAAGAAAATTTCATGTTATGTTTGTGTCTTTGTGAGGCCTAGCGCCTTATTCACTTGGCAGGCGAGGGTAATCACCTTGGGTTGCTTGGTCAAGGCTCTACACCGATGCTCTAGGCTGATAGGGGTTAGCCGTCGCCTTGATATGCTAGTAGGCTTTTTGAACACCTTCTTGAGGGTTCAAGGAGCTGAGAGTCCTACCTAGACTTGCCTTGGGGTGGTAGACTTGTATTGTGCTTTACTTTTGTTTATGAATGACATTAAAAAAACTTCCATGAGCTTCAAAAAGCTGTGACAATGTACTAATAGATCATGAGCTTTTTTATAGCCCGCATACATGATAGGCTTGAATGATTTATTAAGATTGGTAACATAGTCTTTCGGCTAGTAGGTTTATAAACTTGCATTAGCCTAGGGTATTAATTGATTGCTCATGTTTCATGAAAAAAATGGAAAATTTAAGTGGATCAATCTTCAGTATGATTCACCCATCTTTTAGAAGTAAAAAGTTCACTTTGCATGATTGTTCATTGTGCTTCATGTTTTTATCCTTGTTGGCCTTTGATGCTCATTACTTTTTCTTATGTTTTGCAGCTGAACGTTTCTTCCATGGACTTTCTTTCTGCCGTGTCTTCGTGTTTTGCTTCACCGCACATGAGGACGCGCACCAAATTAGGAAGGGGAGAATGTTAGCCGCGGCTAACACAGGCTACACCAATTATGCATCAAGCGGGAGGTTGTATAAGGTCTTGGGCTCATTGGGAGTTCCAAAGTTGTATATGCTAGCTAGAGAGCTCAAACTTAAACCCATAGTAGAAGGGATTGTGGTGCAAGCCTTTATAAGGAAGCCTTTATGCAAGGAGACTTCATCAAAATTTGGATGAATTGAAGAGCGTAGCTAGGTTTTTCTATTAGCAAAGTGATCACATATCTATACAATTGGAGGTGAGACAGTTTTGTAAAATAGATTAGAGTTTTGATAAGGATTCGTGGTTCTTCGTCGGTGGAGCTGTCATGGCTGATCTCAAAGGATTTTGGATTGTGCTTTGCTTATAATCAAACCTATGTTTCGTGTAGACTTTTCTATTCTCACAATCGTTTAGTTGTGAGCGTAGTGGAGTCCATGAACCCAGGTTTCAATGAATGTTAATGCGCTTTTCTATTCGTACATTGATCTCATGATTACTACATACGAGAACGGGCACCTCCAAACTCACAAACCTTGATGCCTTGGGAGAATAGTAATTTCATGGGGGAGGGGCGCCACAACATGCAGCGGAGATAATTTGTTATTTGAAGAAAATTATACGCTCCACCTCACGTCCACGGTAGAAAAGGTAATTCGTTATTTGAGTGGGGAATAAGGCCAACTACACCTCTAATTTGAGGTGCAGTTAGCCTCAACCTTGCACGAGGCTAACCTTGCGCGGTATGTGACATGATGTGCTTTGGGATTCTCCAAAGTTGTTTTATTTCAAAGCATGGAGAACTTTTGTAAGGTTAATAGGTTTAATTTAAAAGTAACATTAGGTTTATGCAGTTGGCGAGGTAAGCGTGGCTTATCATAACTAATTGGCAACTGCCCTATAAAAGCGTTCAGCGAACATTCAGTTGGCCACCTCTGATCTCTCCCCCTCTCTCTCTCTCTCTCTCTCTCTCTCTCTCTCTATACTATGTGCAGTTAGTACTACAGCGGCAGATCAAATGGCTCGGAAGATGGCGATCATGATCTCAGTGGTTCTTATATTTGCATCAAGCCTTGTCTCCGCGCAAGGTAAGCCATTTGGGTCAGTACCCATCGCATTATAATCTCTCTCTCTCTCTCTCTCTCATGAGATCAGCTGGCACGAGGTAGGCTGTATTAATGTGGCTGCATGCATCTATTCCCACCAGACAAAGTGACCTTGAATTAGTATTGTAAGGAATTATGCTTTTGGAGTGTGACTATGAGAACTAACGCATTGAACTGTGTACAACTGTACGTGTATTGCAGCACCGCCCGGATGCACAGTAGCACCGGAAGGGACGTGCGTCGTGGGTGGGGTGGGGGGTGGTAGCTTACCACCAGGACAAGCCCCCACGCTATGCGCACAGGCCTGCACCCAGCAAAACTTATTGCCAGTGCCCTGCTGCCTCAGCCTCAAGAGCTCCGCCTGCTACTGCTGCCCCAGTGTCGCATCCATTGCTGACTGCATCGTCGGCTGACTGCACGCTCCAATATGAGATCCATCTTTTAAATAACATCAGTGTAATTTTGACTCTAAGTTTTGGCTTTTACTTTGACGATCCAAGTTTTCTGAAGATATTGTGGTGCACACGGGAATAAGACGAAACTGAGTGTGCCTCTCTCTCTTCCGACACTTCCTTATATTACCATCAAGCGGTTACATCCATAACCTGTCTGACCACACTAGGTGGCCGGACTCTACTTGCACAACCACACACCACACCTCCTCCCTTAGGGAAAAAAAGATGGACATCTTTTTTACAATATGGGCTGAGAATGGACTCGACAGGAAGGGATCAACTCGAACGTCTCATCCGGGGGGAGTGATCATACAACGGCTTCGGGGCTAAGGGACGAAGCTTAGGGGCTAGACTCGTCATCATGCCGACATCATCAAGGCATGGAACTCATACATCTCGCTCATGCAAACATTAGGTCGCTATCCCAATGAAATGGACAAGACGAGGAAGGATTAAGGGCTAAATCATAACGAAGAGATAATTTTTTTGCAACATACATCCCTTCCCGAAGGAGCTTGGTGTGATGATAATGGTCATTCGACAAATACTAAATTGCGACATGAACTAAAGATGAAAAGACTATCACTAAACACATAATGAAAGTTTGAGCTTCAGATTGTAGCGCTGCTTCATGACCAGCAAAACTAGAAGGTTGGGCACCTCTGCAACGTGGTTGCAGTAACTCCCTTTGCTCGGCTCACTTGCAGGATCTCTGACTTGACTGGCTGCATAGGAATCTTGCAACGTTGAGCCGGCCAATCGAGATATTTTGTTCTAGTTTTACTGTGAAGGACCTTTGATCTACATGGCGGCCTGTGATTAGAGAAGTCTTGCACCCATTGTGAGATCAAATGGAGAAAAAAAAGGACTAAAACTCTTTGAAAAGCAAACTCTTGTGCCCTCCACAGTACTCATAGCAACCCTTTTATGTCAAGAACGATGACATCCTCAAGACACCGCGATGAGGAGGAGTCGACCTTGAGCATTGGAGCAAGAACAACTGAGAGAGAAAGCAGCATAAGAATTAATGCACCCTCAAAAAGAATAGCTAAGGCTCTAGAGGGCCGGAAGAAAACAATGTAGAGGAGCACGATGCTGAAGCTGAAGGCATGTATTGCCAGAAAGGACTTGTTGCTACAGCTGAGGGAGAAGCGATAAAGAGAGCCAAAATTTGATGTTCTGCACCACCATCGAGTGTCATCAAAGGTCGTCGTCGACGTCATCACTTCTGCAAGTTTCTTTGCTCATTTTCTGCATGAGCATTTGTGCTTGTTGGTAGCTGCGACAACGCCACCATGCCCATCTCCTCCACCAATGTGGTGTACACGGGAATAAGAACAAACTGAGTGTGCCTCTCTTTTGGCACTTCCTTATATTACCATCAAGCGGTTATAACCATAACATGTCCGACCACACTAGGTGGCCGGACTCTACTTGCATGACCACACACCACAATATTATAATTTGAGCCCTATAAAGTAATATATTAACACCATACCCCCCCCCCCCCCCCCCCCCCCTCTCTCCACTCTTGTTACAATTAATACATTTGTCATGCATTACTTGATAACAGTTCCCCAATAGGAAAAGTTGTTGTGATCACCCTCTAGAGAAATACTTTGTGTTTGTACGAGCAATGATAATCCCACACTTGTTGAAGTCTCTACAACCACCCACCACTGCCTGCTTGTGAAAGACCTCACATTCTATTACATCTGATGTGAATGTCGCTTTCAGGCTGAAGCATTTGATAAAATAATCTAGTTAGACTATTCCACCAATTAGCTGAGTGATAAGGCATTTTTTAATCTCTCAATCTTTGAGAAGAGTCTAAGTTACATGGCATACGAAAACTGAACACACAAGCACTGAGAAGAGCCCACGGTACCCTGAGTCCATTGCCCAACCTGAATCTATGCCTGACAATCAAAAATGCCACAATCAGCTGTTAGAGTCCAGCATTTTTTCTGTTGAGATGACCCCCCCTTTTAAAGAGGCTCAAGGATTTCTTCCTAGCGACAGAGTAGGAGGTTTTGTAAACACTACAATACATCGCGCAGAAATCAACGCAGATACTGACGAGATAAAGTTAGTTTTAAAACTAAAAAGCACTGAAATAGGCCTCGAGAAAGACACCGGTTTCGTGTCGTCGGTATAAGCATCGGTATACTTTGTGTCATAATCAGGTTAGAAATAAGCGCCGGTAATTGTAAAGGATATTCTGATGCATCCTCCGAAGTTTATACCGACGCCTGTATCGTACTCTGTACCGATGACCAAACCTGCAATTTTTTTTTCGACAAAGAGGGCTGGGAACTGATGCTGCATGTACTGCAGCAAAAGAAAACAGTCCTCTCTGCCTAAAGGAAGAGTGCACTAGCAACCGCACTCCACCTACAAGCTAACGCTAAAAAGCAAGTGTTTGGGAATTAGCAAAACTGTAAGAATAACCATAATTAAAACATGAGTCGAAAACTGGAAAACCATAAATGTAACCCGTTTGCCATACCATAATCATTACCATAACTTGCTCGTCATACCATAATCATAACATCCATACCATCATTACACAACAATAACCATAAACATAACCATAACCATCACATGATTGCCATACCATCATAGAAAAACCATAACCTTAACTTGACTGCCAAACCTTAACCATAACATTTGTGCCATACCATAAACATTACCCTAAAATATAAACATAAGCACTGCAAAATTGTACATATGCAAACAATCACTGAGTGAGACTGTATCAAGAAGACCACAACTACAAAAAAAATTATACCAAGAAAATAGTATAAGATGACTGGATAAAACTGTATCAAGAAGACCCTCATGGTAATGCCTCCTAATTGATGTCCTCTCTCTCCTCCTGCAGGAGCTGGGTCAAAAAGGCCACAAGTCCATTCTTGTACCCATACTTTTGCTCTCGTGATGTCGGAGGGCGCTTCACGGTAACTTCCTCAAAAATTATTATTAATCATTAGATAAATCTTCAAATAACATATATACTTTCAATAATTTAAAGCATATGTATAATACTTACAAACTCATGTGGAAGCGTGTCGTAACCTCCACTCCCAAGATGTGACACTCCAACAGACTCCAAACGTGCTCTAGCTACATCTCTCTCCTGTTGAAATCTCTCAGGATTGTCTTGTGTCTCCCGTGCAATCTCCACCCACTCCTCTACATCCAACCATGCTAGCTTTGGACTGCAGGCATTGTACGTGCCTCTCGCCTCTGACGGACGGTGTGACATTGTGGCCTTCGCCACGCTCAAAATCCAGGGATTCAAGACTCGATCGTTTCCCTCTATCGGTCTGTACTCTCTGTAAATGGCCTCGACGATGTAATTCTTTCTTTCAAGATCAAGATTATCCCAAATATCCTTCACAGAGTGACCAAACTAAATGGTATAGAGCTGAAGAATCCTCTATCCCATGGCCTTTCCGACCCTATCCGCCACAACAGCCCCATCCCTGCTCTTGTACGCCTTGCTAGGATCATGCTTGTGTGATCCCCAAGGTGTACGCTGTCGTGCCATGGCACATCCATAATGTGAAATCAAAATATCTACCTCACTCTCAATAATTGTTTTATGTGGGACCAAATGCTATGATGTACATAGTATGATATATGGAAAATTTTTTGCCATAGTTGTAGGCGTATACATACTTTGTCAGGCAGGCGAGGCCAGATACGTGGCACTGTCGCATGTTTTAACACACTAAAGCATGCTTGATTTTCTTTAGGAATGTACAAATGTCAAGTGTTTTGAAGTGGAACGCTCGTTTGCCTAGAAAGTTCAATGCGGGCAATCTTGGCCAAAAATAGCAGGTTTCGTACACGGGCATAAAAGACATGTCCAAAGTGATTATCAAGCCGAAAAATGAGGCTCAACATGAAGTTTGAGCCCAATGGGATTTTTCCAAAAATTTAGGGATTTTTCCCCAGCTCGTTTGGGCTTTTTACGGACAAAATTAAGGGGCATTTTTTAGCAAAAAATGGCCTTAAAATGGTCAAAAATAGCCTAAAAATAGCTTAGAATGCCACACCAACAACGATTCCATCGTTGCCTAAGTTATATGGAAAATTTTAGAGCCAAGAATGAGCTCATTTGGGCATATGAGCAAGGGGATATAGCCATTCCTTTACAAGGTGCTAGTGCAGTCCCGTGCTGCTTCCACTACATGGTTGAGGCTGTGAGGCCTCTAATTAGGGTTTCCCCTCCTCAAATAACTACTTGGGATTCTCTCCGATGAAGTACTGAAGCTTCCATGAAATGGTCACGACGAAGAGTCGAAGCGTAAATTTAGGATTTTTAACAGGTGGAATGAGCACTGCATCTGTGTAATTGTGAGCGAGGCTACACCTAATCTTCACACACACAAGAATTTTGAGTTGATCTTGGTTCATTTTCAAAGTTAATCTTTCGTGGCTGGAGTTTTGTTATTTTTTAGTGTGTTTTTGGCTTCAAATCCTCTACGCCTTGCTTGATTTTGCTACAAATCCTCACAGTTAGCGGCCCGGCACTTTCCTAGTCGCACTGCGCACTTCTTGACAAATTTTTGGTGAGCCCGACGTGAAGTAAGCTAGGGTGAGGGTTTAAAAGATTCATTGAAGGTCTCAAAACAAAGGTTTAAAGCTATGGAGAAACAAGAGCAACAGGGGGTTTGGTTTGATCCAGCCACAATGAAAATGTTTCAAGATTTTGCATTGTTTATGCAGTAGCAGCAAGCTGCAGAAAGGAGGGGACTTTCCTCAACCAAAGCGCTTCACCTGTGGTGAAGAAAATAGACCAAATGAAAGGTAAAGATGTAACAAAGTATCTTGTGGATATGTAAAGGAGATGGAGCTTCATCGAGTGCCCGAAGTGGAGATGGTGCAAAGTTTTGAACTTGCTATGGTTCCCGAGATCAGAGAGCCTGTAAGGGGAATTAGAGATGAGGATGGGGCAACATGGGAAGCATTCAAATTAGATTTGAAGGAAGAATATTTCATGGAGTACTTCGAAAGGGTAATAAAGAGGGCTTTTTTAGAGTGGGTAGCGCGGTCAAAAGAGGGGCTCTCGCCTACCGAACTACTAAGGGAATTGGAACGCCGTTATGATCAACTTTCAAGGACTGAAAAGGCTACCCTAAACTCAAAGAAGACAAAGATACTTTTCCAGGCTACAGGTAAAGAGATTCAAGAGAAGTTAGAGATATTACTTGAGGATAAGGATGCAGAACATGGCTTGAAGACCAATTGGAATGAGGTTGAAGATGCCATTTCACTGCTAGCTAAGCGCCAACGACGAAGAGACAAGATGATAGTCAACCCTACTCAAGTCCAAAGCGTTCTCGAGAGTCCTATAAAGCCTGTGATTGTGGTTCCAAAGAGTGAAAAATCCATCCTAGATGATATTGTCAATGGAATGCAAGAGCTCAAGTTAAAGCTTACAAGGCTAGAAGAAAAGGGACAACCATCAGGACATCTACAAGGCAAAGACCTCAAAACAGAGAAGGCTTTGTAAATAGATGCATATGGTGCTATAGTAGTGACCATGGAAGGAGGGATTGTGAAATTTTTAAGGACGCTTTGACAAAGGAGATTTGTTTCTTTAAAGATGGTAAGATTCACTTAAGTGAAACAAGTAAGCTCTTGGGGACAAACTTTGGAAAGGGTGGAATGAAGAAGCTAGTTGAGGACATGGCTACTAGCCATGCCATCTCAATGGTTGAGGCAGCTGCCTATGGGTTGAAGGTGGATCCTATTAAGAAAAAAGGATTAGTCAAAGTTGGAGAAGAGGAATCTAATGGTATTGGAGAGCTATGGCCATGCGCTATAGAGTCTGCTATGAAAGATAAAATGACTACAAAGGTTTTACATGAAGGTTGGAATGACCCTGTGGACTCTTTGTTAGTGCATGCATACATTGAAAAATGTCAAGGAAATGAGGCCATTGTGATGAGAAACGTAGGTGCAAGAATAGGGATGAAGGGCCTTCAAAGCGGGGTACAAGGAGTGGAGGTAGAAATGACACAGTGCCTCCTAAATCACCTTCCCCGCAATAGATGCCTGTCCCCGAAGTGCCTATGCAAGAAGCCTCTAAAGAAAAGAAGAAGGATGCAACAAAATTCAAAGCAAAGGGTCCGGCCTACAAACTTCAATCCGATATAGAGACAACAACAGATCTCAAAAAGGTTTTGGAAGAGAGGATTCTAAACAGTGAGGTGGAATTTACCTTGGGTGAGGTCCTTGGTATAGCAAAGCGGGAATTCCATGAAGAAATAGTTGATATCACAAAGAGGAAGCGGCAGTCTCTTCTGAATCTATCCATGTTCAGGGTGAAGAAGAGACTTTAAATGCACAGGGTGTACAGGTCTATGGCGAGTAAGGTGAAGAAACTGTTATTGGATGCTACAAGTCAAGGGGAGGAGTAAAACACGTTCATTTCTTAGATGATGAAGATGAAGTGGATACCACTCACAAGAGCTACTACTTGAAGAGTCACTGGGCAAGAGTAACTACTTAGACCCTGGTAAAAGTGCGAGACTTAGAAGAGCCATACATTGCGTTCATAGATCATGGGTCAGAAATTAACATCATGTCAAAGAGTCTTTATCAAAAAGGAAAATTTCCAATTAATATAAATCATGGATGGATGATTCGTGCAGCAAACAACTCATCAGGGGAGCTGTATGGAGCTTGTCCAAATGTAAAAGTGACTATAGGGGATGTGCAAAATGACCAAAATTTCTTTGTGCAGGAAATGTCTACATACCCTCTTATGATTTGGTAGCCATACATCACTGCTACTCGCATGGAAACCAAGGTGATGGATGATGGGTCAGCTTATGCAAGGATTAGGAGCAAGGATGGGAAGCGTGCAGTACATTTTCTTACTATTTGTGTGGACCATGAAAGGAACCGTGAAAGTCTTAGAGAGGAACCCTTGCCAAAGACAAACAAAGAACTCAAGGACTACAAGGATATGAGGGGTTTTTGGCCATGTACCATTGTAGAGAGGGATTGCAATGGTACAAGAACAGAAAGGTTCTCGCATGATATATATGCAAAGGAAACATTTCTACTACAGGTTTTGTAAGATTATCAGACTATGGATCTATTGCTTTTACAGAGTGTGAGGACTTAAAGCGAGGTGAACGACAACATGTAAGTAGTGTACAAAGAGGTTTGAAGATGAATGGTTTGCTAGAAGATGATGAATGCATTACAGGTGTGTTTGATGAGTGTTTGTTTGTGGATACTATGCAAGATTTGGAGTCTTTAATGGATTGCAATTTGCGTATGGGAAGTGAGGTCGTGAAAGTATGCTCAATAGGAATGTACAAGGTCATTAAGGCTTTCAAAAATGCTCAAGGTGTTGATGTAGGAGTGGAGACTAAGTATTAGTCTGTGGCAAAGAAAGTGAAATCAGTGGCATTACCCCTACCAAAAGATTGCACAAATAAGATGGAACAAGCTGCTTTGCAACCTAGCCTTCCTGACCCGAGCAAGATTGGACACAATTTCACACAAGATTCTTTCAAGGAGTTAAAGGTTGGTTGTGAGGACAGTTTGACAAAAGCTGAAAACATATGCTTTGAAGACATGCTTTCCAAACACGAAAAAGCTTTTGCGTTTGAGCCGCATGAGATAGGGTGGGTTGATCCATCCATTGTTGCTCCTTTGGTGATCTTTATTATCCCTCATGTACCTTGGAACTTGAGGGCTATTCCTGTTCCAAAGGCTCCTTTGCCAAAACTCATTGAGTTGGTTAATGGAAAGATCAAGACGGGTATCTTGGAGCCTTCTTGTGCTTCGTATTCAAATAGGTGGTTCACAGTTCCAAAGAAAAATGGTTCTTTAGGCTTTATTCAGGATATGCAGCATGTAAATAAGGTGACAATCAGAAATGTGGTTACAGGCCGACCAATTGTAGATAAATTTGCAGAGGCTTAGGAAGGGCAATATATTCTATGGGAGATTTGTACTCAGGGTATGATCAGTTCCAACTAGCAATGGAAAGCAGGGACCTGACTACCATGAGGACACCTTTGGGTTTAGTAAGGATGTGCACCTTACCTCAGGGGGCAACTAATTCAGTTGCACATATGATGAATGGTATGAACAAAGTCCTACGTGACTTCATATTGTAAACTACAATGCCTTTCCTTGATGATGTGCCAATCAAAGGATGTGATGTAAGCAATATAGATGTGGCTCTCGACTTGAGGGGGTGTCGCAAGTATGTGGCAAACCATATCAATGATTGTGATGAGATCTTGTGAAGATTGGAAGAAGTGAACATTACCTTGTCTAGGCAAAAGTCAATGTTTGGTATGAGCGAAGTTCTTATTGTGGGGACATATGTTCAGGCCGTATGGTAGAAGGCATTGTCCTGCAAAGATTGATGTAATTCAAAGAATGAAAGAGAAATAACACCATATTAGTGAATTTGGGAGTTTTCCAGTTTCCACTTTCAAAATGATCTTAAGATTTGACCACATGGCCAAATCTTAGCCAAAGTTTTGAGAGCCTGGCTTGAAAGAGCTTTTCAAGTATTACCTTGTGGAAGGATTTGGCCTTAAAAGATAGTTTGACATTTGTCCATATGGACAAAACTTAAGACATTGGTGATTCCCAAATAAGCTCTAAAGTCTCAAACTCTCTAATATGATGTTAAATGTATAAATGTCACTAAGGTTCAAAGGTTCTTGGGTGCATGCACGTTTTATGTTATCTGGATTCCGCACTATGCACATGTAGCCGAGCCTTTGTATCAACTTTTAAGAAAGAACCAAAAGTTTCAATGGGAAGAAATGCATACACATGCTATGAGAAAATTAAAGAAGTTGCTGCTTATGTCTCCAACTTTGAGCAAAGCAAACTATGAATGTGGAAGATATGTAATTGTGATAGTGGATACTAGCCCCACAGGAATTGGATGGGCGATTGGTCAAGATGATGATGATGGCAAGCGATATGTGGTGGTAAAAAGAGAGTTATGGGGAGTATTCATAGCTTTGAAATGTGACAAAGAGTATTTGATAGGACAAATGTGATAGTGGAGAATAATTGTCTACCCCTTCTTGAAATGATCACAAGCTTCTCAACTCCCAACATTGCTACGTTGAGATGGATTTCCTACATAAAGTCCTTGAATTTAAGCATATTGCGGGAAAGATAATCCAGTTGCGGATATGCTTTCAAGAGCAAGGTATGAAAATGAAGAAGACATGGTTGTCGAGGGTGATGATGTAGGCTCACAGTTTTACAGTATCTCTCTTGCCAAGGGTGATCATGTTTGCCTGTCAAGGGTGATCATGCCAAGGGTGATCATGTTTGCCTGTCAAATGCACTTGAGTCATTTACAGAGGACCTTTATCAAGGTGACTCGTTGCTCATTGGACGCTATCTAAGCACTTTGACAAGGCAAGAAGGGTGGAATGATCAAGAGTTCAAAAGAATACGGAGAAAGTCCTATGTATAATTTTGAAAAGATGGGTACTTATAGAAGCGTCCAAAACAAAGAAATGGAATGCCGATGAGAGTCATGAATGATAAGAACGCTCAAAATGAGCTTATGAAAAAGTTTCATGAGAGTCTTTATGCTCGACATACATGTGTATGGGCCACCTTTACTAAAATGAAAGAGAGGTATTGGTGGAAAGGTATGTATAAAGATCTATCTCACTCTGTGGAGTCCTGTGAAACCTGTCAAGTATATTCAAATGTACGTCATCATGATGGGTTGCACCCTACTTACCCATTGGCCATGCACTATAAGTGGGTAGTAGATCTTGTTACAATGCCATTGGGCTTCTGGAAAATGAGATACATAGTGCTTGCACGAGAAGATTTAACCAACCAAGTTGAAGGTCGTGCTCTAAGAATAAAAAGCACAGAAGGGATAAAGAAGTTCCTGTTGGATAATGTAATTAGATGTTATGATTGTGTTGGGAAAATAACAACGGACAGGGGTGAGTTAGATGCTGACAAAGCAAGGGATTTTTTCTCTAGATTGGGCATTAAACTTGCTCTCACTACTGTGTATAATCCCGAGGGAAATGGTAAATTAGAGCATGGGCATCCTCCTATCATTAAAGCTTTGGTTAAGGCCTACAAAGGTAAAATGGGAGAGTGGTCTAGGTTATTGCCTTATGCTTTATGGGTTGATCGTACAACTCATAGCTCAGTTACTGGTTATATGCCTTTTGAGTTGATGTATGGTCAGAAACCTATAATGCCAATTGAGGATGTAATTCCCACATGGAATGTATTACCTTGGGAAGATGGAATGAGCAAGGAAGGCCTTCTTGCTTTGCGCATACAGCAGTTAGAAAGAAGGCCCCCAGATATTGAGATTGCAATAGCACGATTGAAAGATGCAAGGTTAAAGAATAAGGACAGATTTGATAAGAGGCATAGGCTTAGACCTAAAGCTATGAAGGAAGGTGATTGGGTGTTGGTGTATGACAGTAGTCTTGACAACCAATAGTCAACAATAAGAAATCTTTCAAAGAGATGGTTTGTTCCTTATGTGGTTCAACATTTACATGCGAGTGCGACTTACACCTTGCATGAACTAGATAGGACAAAAATGAAGATTTCCATCGCAGGGAAAAGAATCAAGTTATTCAAAAGAAGAGGTGATACAGATCCCTTTGATTCACAGAAAAGGTAGAATGAAGGCTCTGATGAAAATGTTCTGGATGTGGATGAAGAATGAGAGGAGGATGCGTTAGATTTCGTTGCAAGTGATGACAAAATTGAGTAGCTTATAAAAAGCACAATGATGAGCATTTGAGCAAGTTGTAGTTTGAAGGTCTCTCATTTTATGATACCAATTTTTGTTGTAATGGCAACTCTACTTCATAGCGTGGTTGCTAGTTTTAGTGTATTCATCTACCAAAGGACATTTTCTTACTCTAATTTTTTGCGTTTTAAATGAACATTGTCTATAAGAGAGTATAAGGAATATGAGCATTCAAATGATTTGAACATGTTTTCATGGAACATAAGAGAATGGTAAGTCTTGTGGATCATTGGAGGAAAATTATTCTCTTGCACTAATCATTGAGACTTGGGCCAAAGAAAAACACTAGATTTGATATCCTCGAGAGAGCTAAAAACCATTGCCTCATATGATTCTTCTCTCTCTTGATTTGAATGTCATACTCGCAACATCAAAGCAAGCAGGAAAAACATCTATTTGTGCGGCAATTATGAGAATTTCTATGCACCTCATTGCACAACTTTTATGTTTAAACATTTTTATGATCTAGTGGTTGGCTTAATTGAAACATCCTCCTTGTAGTAAATGAGAAATTTTCCTGGTGATCTGCATGTAGGCATGAGAGTCACATTGGTGGATGATGAGTTGATGCACATGCTTGGGATATTTTTTTCTTGAACATTTTAGTGCATGAACTGAATGCAAAATCATTGCAGAGCACTAAAATTAAGCTTATTTTAATGGCCAAAAGAGACCAATTTGGGGTTATGGTTGATTACTTTTTCTTGTGTTGAATTTCCATATGCTTAAGAGCACTAATGATTGATTTCGTTTTTGAAGAGTGATTGGCAAAGTGGGATTCCATTGCAGATACAGGATGTCATCATTTCAATGTATTGAAAAATGTGGCTATTTAGAGCCATTCCAATTCTTTGGATTAAAAGTTGTATACATGCTAGCTCATAGCTTGGTCTAAAACGCAAATGTTTTCATTTTGAGCTAGTGTTTACTCAACTTTTTTAGAGCTTTTAAGTAAAAATTTGGGTATTGAGAGCCGTTTACTTTCATTCCATTAAAAGTTGAAGTCATCTCTAGCTCATAGCTTACGCCAAAAATGTAAAAATTGGGCTTTCAAGAGCCACTTCAGTTCATCAAAGTGCATTATTCCTAGCTCTTGGCTTGTTTGCTTGGTCAAGGCTCTAAACCGATGCTCTGGGCTGATACGGGTTAGCCATCGCGTTGGTATGCTAGTAGGCTTTTGGAACACCTTCTTGAGGGTTCAAGGAGCTGAGAGTCGTACCTAGACTTGCCTTGGGGTGGTAGACTTGTATTGTGCTTTATTTTTGTTTATGAATGACAAAAACAAAACTTCCATGAGCTTCAAAAAGCTGTGACAATGTACTAATAGATTAGGAGCTTTTTTGTAGCCCGTAGACATGATAGGCTTGAATGATTTATTAAGATTGGTCACATAGTCTTTCGGCTAGTAGGTTTATGAACTTGCATTAGCTTAGGGAATTAATTGATTTCTCATGTTTCATGCAAAAAACTGAAATTTCAAATGGTTTAATCTTCACCATAGTTTAGGTGTCTTTATGTTGTCTAGTTTTTTACTACGATTCCATCTTTTAGAAGTAAAAAATTCACTTTGGATGATTGTTCATTGTACTTTATGTTTTTATCCTTGTTGGCCTTTGATGCTCATTACTTGTTCTTTTTTTTTGCAGCTCAACGTTTCTTCCATGGACTTCCTTTCTATCGTTTCTTTGTGTTTTGATTCACCGCACACGAGGAAGTGCATCAAATTAGGAAGGGGGGAATGTTAGGAGCGGCTAACACAGGCTACACCAATTATGCATCAAGCGGGAGATTGCATAAGGTCTTGGGTTCATTGGGAGTTCCAAAGTTGTATATGCTAGCTAGAGGTCTCAAACTTAAACCCATAGTAGAAGGGATTGTGGTGCAAGCCTTTATAAGGAAGCCTTGATGCAAGGAGGCTTCATTCTTGAGTATCCACTCTTGAGAATCCACTTTTGAGAGCTCTCTCTCTCTTGAGTGTTCACTCTATGGATGGCCTAGCCTTGAGCATAATGCCCATGCTTAATAGGCTAGTGCTAATCCATTATAAGTAGAGAAGCATTCTTAATCTAATCTCTACTTTCGTTATTAGTCTACTTATTCTCTATGGTTTTCTTGTGTGTGGATGGGTTTTATGAAACTCTAGCACCATTCACCTCGTGTGTGTAGCTTTTGATGAAGTGCCTTGATGGGCATGTGGTGATTGGAGAGGCCAACACCAATGCAATTAGTGTGTCCCTATCAAGAGTGTGCTTAGAGATTCTAGTCTATGGTAAGTAGGACTTCGGTGGGCTTAATGTGTGTAGGTGATGCATGATTGATGATGTGATTAGAGTTAGTGATTAATGACTAATCTCTATTGCATTGGATGAGCATAATCTTGAATCCTCTCATTCGATACATCTGATGCTCTTGCGTCCATGCCCTGTCGATCCTAGGATTGATAATTTGGCTAGTCTTGGGTTGATTAGGCTATGCTACGATTGCCCCCAACAAGCCCCTAGGATAGCATCCTCATGTTGGAGAGGAGAGATGAAAAAGCTTTCTTTGTGGACATAGATTTGGACATGAAGCCTCAACTTCCCAATCAAGGGACTAACGGAGGCTTACTGACACTTGATAGCTGTGTCAGAGATTACAATATCTCCCATCTTGAAAGCTTGAATGTCCAACTTGGTGGCCAACTTCATTGATCTGAACTTGTAAGTAGAGCCAGGGTCAAACAAGATGAAGTAATCATGCTCCCTTACCTTTCCCCAAGCATAGGAGAGAGATGATCCTTTGCAATGACCATCCTCTTTTGGAGCTTCAATGGTGGAAGCCCTAGGAGTCTCATTGCGAGCACTTTTATTGGGCCAAGAACGAAGCCATGTCCTTGCTCCCCACACCTTTAAACAATTACGGTCCTTTGTGAAAAGCTTCAATCTCTTCTTGAGAGAGTTTGTTTTTGCCTTTGTAAACTCCCTTCTCCTTGGACCTATTGTTGTTGTTGTAGGAAGTGCCTTGGGAAGAATTTTGGGCATTGGTTTTCCCCTTTCCATCATTTTTGCCTTTGTTTTCCATGGGTTTGACATTCCGTCTAGCCCCTTGTTAGAAATTGATGCGGGAAGCAACCATGGTGTGGTGGATTACTTTGCTAATAGAACCAGGCCGTTGGGAGTTGACATACTCGGCCATTTCTTCAGGTAATCCTGCAAAAATTGTTTCTTTTTCTCGGCAAAGTCTATCTTTTGGAAGACAGTAGCCTTGAGATGTAAATCCTAAAACTTGTCCACATATTTGTGAATAGACTCATGTGAGAGAAGCTTCAAACTACGCTATTCCGTAAGTACTTTGTCCTTTGCATCGCTTGCAAGAAATTACTTCATGATGGAAACTTGTAGAGTTCTCCATGTCTATGGGGCTTCATGGTTGCCATGAAGGCTAGCCCACCATTGATGAGCCGATTTTTGGAAGTGCATAGCTACATGGCATAGCTTGGAGGACTCCGTGAAGCCTTCATCTCCAAAGGCCACATCAAATTGTTGGATGAATGCAAATACTTCATCGGTGGCACCGAAGCTGCCATCATAGGTGAGAAAAGAGATACTCTTTCCTCCCTCTTTGAAATTCTTGACCTTTGTAATCTTCTCCATGAAGGGTATGATTTGCAATGTCCTCCCCTCTTGTATTCTCTAGGAGAATAGCCATAGCTTTCGTCGGGAGAGGAGGAAGGTGAAGAAAACGGAGAAGTGGGTGACCTCTTCCTTGACCTTTTCTTCCTTTGTTTCCTCTCTTCCCTTTCGGACTGACGAGGAGAAGGACTGTGTTTTGATTGTTTCCTCATGCGAGGAGTTGGCGATCGTCTACACCGCCGTCTTGGTAGAGCCACATATTCAGAGTAACTCAGAGATTCATTGCCTTCTTGTTCTTTGGATTCCTCCTCTTGTATGGGAGAGAGTCTTCTTTTGGGGGCTCATCAAGAGGCCTCCTAAGCTCTCTCTCCTCTTGAAGAGGAAGGGAAATTCCATAAGCACGAAGTTGTTAAGTAACTTCGGCTTGCAAAGTAGGGTTTCCCATAGCTTGATGCAACCTAGTAACAAGATAATTGATAAACATGGGGGCATCATCATTAGCACCTTCATGTGAAAAATCAAAATTATCAATGTTCATTCTACTCTCTTGGTTATTGTCAACCATGCTAATTATACTTATGTGTTTACTTAGTGTATTCTTTGGCAACTCAAAACCTTAGTTGCTACTCCTCTTAGCCTTTGAAATTAACCACTTAAGTATCTACACCCACTGCTTGAATTGGTTAATTATAGAGAGGAGTGGGGTTGGTCTAACATAGAAAAATTGATGAGGGATAGCTCCTTTCGGACTTCTTAAGGCTCAATAAAGGTAAATCCGTAGGCAAGTCTAAAAAGACCCAATTATTAAGACAAAATCTATGATGGCCTATATGCTATGGTTGGGGTATGTGCCTCTATAAGAGGTTATTGCAAACTAGTCAAACATGAAAACTTGAAGCACAACAAAAAATTAAGAGGTCGGCCTTGAGAATGCATTAGATAAGAACTAAGAGCATGAGGATGTCAAGGCAAAAAATCTCAAGTAATGATGAAGACACAATTGAATTGTATGTTGACCTAAATGAGCTTTGGTGGCACATACGCGACGATGTCATAAAGCTATCTTCATAGCATCTAGATGCATGAGAACAATTGCCACAATATAGAGAGTGGCACAATTCTATGGACACTCCCTGACATGTAAATACCTTAATAGGAAGCTATGGGCCTAGATGTGGCACTGTTGACTTTTTAATAATCCATTGCACAAAAAAAAATGTATTTGAGTTGTCATTGCCTATATTCTGCTATGATTGTATATGTGCCATTAAAAAAAGCTATTACATATTGGTAAAAAATGAAAACTTGATGCATGCCATGAATGAAGCAATCACACATTATTTGGGCCTTTTCTATCTCCAATTGGAATGTTTTCACTCAAAATTTGGTCAAAAATGGCCTAAAATGTTCAAAAGTAGCTTGTTTTTCCGTAAAATAACCGAATTTAGCAACATGGGTCGTGGGGGAAGCAAGGGGGTGCTTGCTTATGCTGCAAAAACCTGTACATTTTCCCTTTTTACCCATTGACTAAAGTGTTTTCTCCATGGTGCAACAATTTAAGTCCTTCCTCTCTTGCCTCTCATTTATAAGTTCGGTCCATGGGAGTGAGTTAGGGTTTTCTCTCTTCAATTTAGTATGTGGGTTTGAATAAGTGGGCTTGTCTCCCCAACATCAAAATTTGGATGAATTGAAGAGCGTAGCTAGGTTTTCCTATTAGCAAAGTGATCACATATCTATACAATTGGAGGTGAGGCAGTTTTGTAAAATAGATTAAAGTTTTGATAAGGATTCGTGGTTGGCCGTCGGTGGAGCTTTCATGGCTGATCTCAAAGGATTTTGGATTGTGCTTTGCTTATAATCAAACCTATGTTTCGTGTAGACTTTTCTATTCTCACAATCTTTTAGTTGTGAAGCGTAGTGAAGTCCATGAACCCAGGTTTCAATGAATGTTAATGCGCTTTTCTATTCGTACATTGATCTCATCATTACTACATACGAGAACGGGCACGTCCAAACTCACAAGGCTTGATGCCTTGGGAAAATAGTAATTTCGGGGGGGGGGGGAGGGCGCCACAACTTGCAGGGGAGATAATTTGTTATTTGAAGGAAATTACACCCTCCACCTCACGTCCACGGTAGAAAAGGTAATTCATTATTTGAGTGGGGGGTAAGGCCAACTACACCTCTAATTTGAGGTGCAGCTAGCCTCAACCTTGCACGGTATGTGACATGATGTGCTTTGGGATTCTCCAAAGTTGTTTTATTTCAAAGCATGGAGAACTTTTGTAAGGTTAAAAGTTTTAATTTAAAAGTAACATCAGAGCGCCCTTTTCTCTCTCTCGTGCACAAGGCATATGAAAGAGCCCCTCTCGTGCACAAGGCATATAAATAGAGATAGAGCGACCTATCCATTGATTAAAATTTTTGGCCTGCAAAAGAAATCATTTGTGATTTATTTATTAGCATGAAAGTCTGTTGTTGAGGTGAGATGATTATATTGGCAACCAGCACATAGGCCTAGCACATGGATTAATGGGCCAAAAGAGCATACCTTGGCAACCAAAAAAGCCTCTTTTGAGCCCGTTTTCTTAGAGGAAAGCCTGTTATCATTGTAACACGATGATCGTGGCAATCATAAATTATGCAGGTTGCGAGGTAAGCGTGGCTTATCATATAAATGATTTGTCTGGCTAATCATATATAACTATTTGGCAACTGCGCTATAAAAGGGTTCAGCGAACATTCAGTTGGCCATCTCTGATCTCTCTCTCTCTCTCTCTCTCTCTCTCTCTCTCTGAGTTAGTACTACAGCGGCAGATCAAATGGCTCGGAAGATGGCGATCATGATCTCAATGGTTCTGATATTTTGCATCAAGCCTTGTCTCCGCGCAAGGTAAGCCATTTGGGTCAGTACCCATCGCATTAATCTCTCTCTCTCTCTCTCTCTCTCTCTCTCTCTCTGCACATTAAACACTGTACTCATGAGATCAGCTGGCACGAGGTAGGCTGTTGCATGCATCTAATCCCACCAGACAAAGTGACCTTGAATTAGTATTGTAAGGAATTATGCTTTTGGAGTGTGACTATGAGAACTAACGCATTGAACTGTGTACAACTGTACGTGTATTGCAGCACCGCCCGGATGCACAGTAGCAACGGAAGGGACGTGCGTCGTGGGTGGGGTGGGGGGTGGTAGCTTACCACCAGGACAAGCCCCCACGCTATGCGCACAGGCCTGCACCCAGAAAAACTTATTGCCAGTGCCCTGCTGCCTCAGCCTCAAGAGCTCCGCCTGCTACTGCTGCGCCAGTGTCGCATCCATTGCTGACTGCATCGTCGGTTGACTGCACGCTCCAATATGAGCTCCATCTTTTAAATAACATCAGTGTAATTTTGACTCTAAGTTTTGGCTTTTCCTTTGACGATCCAAGTTTTCGGAAGATATTATAATTTGAGCCCTATAAATTTCTATATTAAAGCCCCCCCCTCTCTCTCCACTGTTGGTACAATTAATACATTTGCCATGCATTACTTGATAACAGTTCCCCAATAGGCAAAGCTGTTGTGATCACCTTCCATACTTTGTGTTTGTACGAGCAATGATAATCCCACACTTGTTGAAGTCTCTACAACCACCCACTACTGCCTGCTTGTGAAAGACCTCACATTCTATTACATCTGCTGTGAATGTCGCTTTCGGGCTGAAGCATTTGATAAAATAATATAGTTAGACTATTCCACCAATTAGCTGAGTGATAAGGCATTTTTTAATCTCTCAATCTTTGAGAAGAGTCTAAGTTACATGGCATACGAAAATTGAACACACAAGCACTGACAAGTGCCCACCGTACCCTGTGTCCATTGCCCAATCTGAATCTATGCCTGACAATCAAAAAGGCCACCAATCAGCTGTTAGAGTCCAACATGTTTTCTGATGAGCTGACCCCCCTTTTAACGAGGCTCAAGGATTTCTTCCTAATGACAGAGCGAGTGGTTTTGTAAACACTACAATACGCCACGAGGACAAGCTTACGACCAGGACAAGCCCCCACGCTATGCGCACAGGCCTGCACCCAGCAAAACTTGTCGCCAGTGCCCTGCTGCCTCAGCCTCAAGAGCTCCGCCTGCTACTGCTGCGCCAGTGTCGCCTCCATTGCTGACTGCATCGTCGGCTGACTGCACGCTCCAATATGAGCTCCATCTTTTAAATAACATGAGTGTAATTTTGACTCTAAGTTTTGGCTTTTCCTTTGAAGATCCATGTTTTCGGAAGATATTATAATTTGAGCCCTATAAAGTTCTATGTTAAACCCCCCCCCCTCTCTCTCCACTTTTGTTACAATTTATACATTTGCCATGCATTACTTGATAACAGTTCCCCAATAGGCAAAGCTGTTGTGATCACCCTCTAGAGAAATACTTTGTGTTTGTACGAGCAATGATAATCCCACACTTGTTGAAGTCTCTACAACCACCCACCACTGCCTGCGTGTGAAAGACCCCACATTCTATTACATCTGATGTGAATGTCGCTTTCGGGCTGAAGCATTTGATAAAATAATATAGTTAGACTATTCCACCGAGTAGCTCTTCATAAAATAATATAGTTAGACTATTCGACCAATTAGCTGAGTGATAAGGCATTTTTTAATCTCTCAATCTTTGAGAAGAGTCTAAGTTACATGGCATACGAAAATTGAACACACCTCCGAAAAATGGGAAGATGCCCATTGTTGTTCATTGATGCATTCTAGACCAAAGGATTGCTTGCCAAAAAAACGCCTGACATAGCTTGCCAACCCCCCTAGCCTGCTAGAGCATTCATGCTCAGTAGCTGGTTATGGAAACTAGAGCATTTCCAACCGCTTGGCTCTCCTTCAACTACTTGACCGCTATCAGAACAAGCTTGAGCATGGTGGCATATGTAGCAGGTGCGACACTATCATCCTCGGAACATTCACTCTATAAGGAGCCTGCTATCATTGCATTCCAGGGATAAACCTTGCATTTGGGCAAGATTCTAAAAACTTTATGAGCATCTAAGGAGCAAAAGAATCAATTTATACAGTTCAACATGCCGGAGGCTAATGTTGATCCTTAAGAATGATGAGCAAGCAAATACTAAAGCCAAACTCTAAACTCGATCAGTAATGTAGGTGTACTTCATCTCACCCATGTGTTTTGGACCCTTCTAATACAGAAAACCATCTTTAATTTACCCTGAAACCTTCATACAACTGAATTCTCCACTCTTTGCAGTCCATTGCCCAATCTGACTCTATGCCTGACAATAAAAAAGGCCACCAATCAGCTGTTAGAGTCCAACATTTTTTCTGTTGAGCTGACCCCCCTTTTAAAGAGGCTCAAGGATTTCTTCCTAATGACAGAGCGAGTGGTTTTGTAAACACTACAATACGTCGTGCAAAAATGAACGCAGATACCGACGAGATAAAGTTAGTTTTAAAACTAAAAATCACTGAAATAGGCCTTGGAAAAGACATTGGTTTCGTGTCGTCGGTATAAGCATCGGTATACTTTGCGTCGGAATCAAGTTAGAAATAAGTGTGGGAATCACCTTAGAAATAAGCGCCAGTAATTGTAAAGGATATTCTGACGCATCCTCCGAAGTTTATACCGACGCCTATATCGTACTTTGTACTGATGACCAAACCTGCAATTTTTTTTTTCGACAGAGACGGCAGGGAACTAATGCTGCATGTACTGCAGCAAAAGAAAACAGCCCTCTCTGCCCAAAGGTAGAGTGCACTAGCAACCGCACTCCACCTACAAGCTCACGCTAAAAAGCGAGTGTATGGCAATAAGCAAAATTATAAGAATAACATAACCACAAAATCAAAAGTTTGCTCATCGCATAACGACATAAAGATTTTATAACAATAATTAAAACATGAGTCCAAAATTGCAAAACCACAACCCGTTTGCCATACCATAACCATTACCATAACTTGCTTGTCATACCATAACCATAACATCCATACCATCACTACACAACCATAACCATAACCATAATCATAACCATAACCATAACCATCATATGATTGCCATACCATCATAGAATCTATTCCCACCATACAAAATGACCTTGATAGATGGGAAGAGACGTGCATCGTGGGTGGGGTGGGGACCAAGACAAGCCCCCACGCTATGCGCATAGGCCTGCACCCAGCAAAACTTATTTCCAGTGCCCTGCTGCCTCCGCCTGTTACTGTTGTCCCAGTGTCGCATCCATTGTTGATTGCAACCTCCGCCTGACTGCACGCTCCAATATGAGCTCCATCTTTTAAATAACATCAATGTAATTTTGACTCTAAGTTTTGGCTTTTTCTTTGAAGATCCAAGTTTTCGGAAGATATTATAATTTGAGCCCTATAAAGTTCTATATTAACCCCCCCCCCCCCACCCCTTCTCTCTCCACTCTTGTTACAATTAATACATTTGCCATGCATTACTTGATAACAGTTCCCCAATAGGCAAAGCTGTTGTGATCACCCTCCAGAGAAATACTTTGTGTTTGTACGAGCAATGATAATCCCACACTTGTTGAAGTCTCTACAACTAACCACCACTGCCTGCTTGTGAAAGACCCCACACTTGTTGAAGTCTCTACAACCACCCACCACTGCCTGCTTGTGAAAGACCCCACATTCTGTTACATCTGATGTGAATGTCGCTTTCGGGCTGAAGCATTTGATAAAATAATCTAGTTAGACTATTCCACCAATTAGCTAAGTGATAAGGGATTTTTTAATCTCTCAATCTTTGAGAAGAGTCTAAGTTACATGGCATACAAAAATTGAACACACAAGCACTGAGAAGAGCCCACGGTACCCTATGTCCATTGCCCAATCTCAATCTATACCTGACAATCAAAAAGGCCACCAATTAGTTGTTAGTGTCCAACATTTTTTCTGTTGAGCTGACCCCCCCTTTTAAAGAGGCTCAAGGATTTCTTCCTAATGACAGAGCGAGTGGTTTTGTAAACACTACAATACGTCGCGCAGAAATCAATGCAGATATCGATGAGAGAAATTTAGTTTTAAAACTAAAAAGCACTGAAATAGGCCTCGGAAAAGACACCGATTTCGTGTTGTCGATATAAGCATCGGTATACTTTGCATCAGAATCAGGTTAGAAATAAGCGTCGGAATCACCTTAGAATTAAGCGCCGGTAATTGTAAAGGATATTCTGACGCATCCTCCGAACTTTATACCGACGCCTATATCATACTCTGTACCGACGACCAAACTTGCAATTTTTTTTTTGACAGAGAGGGCTGGGAACTGATGCTGCATGTACTGCAGCAAAAGAAAACAGCCCTCCTGCCCAAAGGAAGAGTGCACTAGCAACCGCACTCCACCTACAAGCTGACGCTAAAAAGCGAGTGTATGGCAATTAGCAAAATTGTAAGAATAACATAATCACAAAATCAAAAGTTTGCTCATGGCATAATGGCATAAAGATTTTATAACCATAATTAAAACATGAGTCAAAAACTGCAAAACCATAAACATAACCCGTTTTCCATACCATAACTTGCTCGTCATACCATAACCATAACATCCATACCATCATTACACAACAATAACCATAACCATCACATGATTGCCATACCATCATAGAAAAACCATAATCTTAACTTGACTGCCAAACCTTAACCATAACATCTGTGCCATACCATAAACATTACCCTAAACCATAAACATAAGCACTACAAAACTGTACATATGCAAACAATCATTGAGTGAGATTGTATCAAGAAGACCACAACTACAAAAAAGATTGTACCAAGAAAGTTGTATAAGATGAGTGGATAAAACTGTATCAAGAAGACCCTCATGGTAATGCCTCCTAATTGACGTCCTCTCTCTCCTCCTACAATAGGTGGGTCAAAAGGGCCACAAGTCCATTCTTGTACCCATACTTCTCCTCTCGTGATGTCGGAGGCGCTTCACGGTAACTTCTTGAGAAATTATGATTTAATCATTAGATAAATCTTCAAATAACATATATACTTTCAATAATTTAAATCAGATGTACAATACTTTCAAACTCATGTTGAAGAGTGTCATAGCGTCCACTCCCAAGATGTGACGCTCCAGCAGACTCCAAATGTCCTTTAGCTGCGTCTCTCTTCTGCTGAAATCTCTCTTCTTGTGTCTCCCGTGCAATCTCCACCCACTCCTCTACGTCCAACCATTGACGGGAGCAAAGCGAACCCCGAACCCCGACGGCCTCTAAAATATCGGGGACCGAATGGCGCGCCTGGAGCCTGTCATGGTAAAGCAAACAGGGGGCACCACCTAGCTTCAGCGGCTAGGACGCAAACAACACACCACCATAACAAAGTTTTCATCCAAGAGAGATGGATGCTTGGGAGTAATGATGAAGAGGAAAGGGAATGAGATCAAGTGAGAGAATGAGAGAGAGAGAGAGAGAGAGACAGTGAGGGAGGGGGTATAGCAGCTTAATACTTAGGCACCACAAACGGATGGCGAATCCGCACACCCTTCACACATACACAAGCTCACTCCAAACACAAGACTAGGTGGCTATTCCGCACACCTCACATGGGCAAAACATTGCAAGAAAACATACTCACAAAATCTCAAGCTTTATTTAGAGAATAAGGCGATGAAATGGGGAGCATAGGGTAGGGGAATGAGAAGGGAGAGCGTGGTAGAGCACATGGCGGATAGGTGGAAGTTGATGGCGAAGACTCGCACGAGGGTTATGGCCATCATCCTTCATTTAGTTTCCCTTCATCTTCCATATCCCAAGGGTGTAGAGGTCATGCTCAAGACGAGCATGGTGATTGCGGTGATGGTGATGGTGTGGGTGTGTGTGTGTGCACTAGGCACACACAGTGCATAGTGTACTCTTTGGTGATGGTGTGTGTCCTTAGTGTGATGGTGACCCCTCTTTATATAGGGGAGGAGGGGGGAGAAATTCTAGAATTTAGAAATGAAGAAATCATTATCTACATACGCCATGTGCTAGTGGGCCCCACTTGTCTGGCTGTGTGTATATGTGCCAAAACAGCAGTCTCATGAGAGAGAGACTAAGAGAGAGAGATGGGTTGATGAAAAAAAGTGAGAGGTGACATGGATAATAAAGTAATTAAAAGAGGGGAGAGAGGTGAGTGTGTTCAGAGGTGAATCTGTGTCCAGATGGGTGTGAACACAAGAAAAATCAGGTAACCACCGGGTGGGGATGGGTCTGTGGGCACCTTTTTCAGTGAAACTGAGTGTGCGTGAGTGTGGGGGAGGTTATTTAGCTACAAGACAAGAGACATGGCGCCCTTTAGAGATAGAGGGGGGTATTTGGGTCATGGGATATGATAGGAGAGAGAAAGAGGGGGTGGGGTATACTATTTTAGAAGATAGGGTAAGTTGCATGTGAGTTAGGGTGCATTATTGGTGAGTTATAATGCATTATTGGTGAGAGGTGGGGTAGCTTGAGGGGAGAGAGAAAGGAGAAAGGACAAGGGAAGAGATAGGGGGTTGACCTTTTGAGTGGAGGAGAGGAAAAGGGACACCCGACGGGGCAACAGTGAAGAAAAAGGAGGCAAGGTGGGGATGGGCTACCCCGCAGGCATGAGGTGGCCTATTTTACCTTTCCTATATATTTACATAATCATACTTTATTTTTTTCTTACTTTTTCCAATGCCTTTTATCACTCCCTCCCTAAGAGGGGGTTTTCATGGGGTGGGGACGAGAGAAGAGGGGTATGGGAGCTTGGCTTGTGAAAAGCCCCCATCATTAGCCCTCCCCTTTTGGCTAGAGGCATTCATGTCTCTAGCTCATCTGTTTGATCATTATCGTCGGAGGTGGCGGCTGATGGTGTGTCCTCATCTGGAATGTCAATTGGTGGAGCCTAGTCAAAATGGAAGAAAATAAGGTTTAAGTCGCCAACCATTTACCCTGGTTTTATGAAGTTTTCCATCAGCCTCCATAAGCTGGTAGCTTCCATTGACATACTTTTCCCTGATGATGAAAGGGCCTTCCCATCGGAGCAGGTGTTTCTTATCCTTGCGCGTGTCGAAGCGATTTTCGTAGCGGAGCACCAACATTCCTTTCTTCAATTCTTTTTTCCGGAGGTGCTCGTTAAAGCTAAGCCGTCTATGCTCTGCTTGTGCTGCATAATAATTTATTGCTTCTTCTCTGTCCAGCTGCAGTCTTTCCAAGTTGATAATGTGATCTCTCAAATGCATGTTGGGTTGTTGAAGTTGGCTTGCCATTACTCTGAGACTTTGTAGCTGCACTTCAATTGGAAAGATTGCTTCCTTACCAAATACTAGATGATACGGTGTGAATCCCAAGGATGTACGAAATGAAGTTCTGTAGGCACATAAATCTGGTAGTAGATACTTATCCCAGTCTCCGGGATGATTGTTTACCTGCTTGGTAATAATTTAGAAACCATTCCATTTACCTTTTCAACTAGGCCATTACATTGAGGGTAATATGGTGAAGAGTGCCTCCTTGTAATGCCCAATTTTTGCATTAATTCTCCTACCAAGTCTGCTCTGAAACCTGGCCCTCTATCAGAGATGATCTCTAGAGGTGTGCCAAACCTACAACATATGTGCTCCTAGATAAATTTAGCTACCTCTACCGCTGTGATTCTAGTGGTGGCTGTAGCATCTGCCCATCTAGTCATGTAGTCGACCCCCTTGATAATGTAGAATTTTCCTGAGTTGGCCCTAGGTAATGGCCCAATGGCGTCGATACCCCATTTTTCAAATGGGCCATATGAGAGAATAGGTGTCTGTGGTTCAGGCATAAGTGATCTAGTGCCGGCCTTTTGGCACAACTTACATGTTTTGGACCGGTGGTGTACATCACGGTTGAGGCTAGGCCATATGAAGCCTGCTTGCAAGATTTTCCTACTTGTTATGTCTAGGGCAAAGTGACCACCACAAACCCCGTCGTGACAACTAGCAATTACTCCCGTGATTTCCTGAGAGAGAGGGACCTTCCTAGTAAGTATTTGGTCCTTACCCTTATAGTACAAACCATCATTGATGAGTCCATACCTTGTGGCCTTCCGCGTCAGCCATTGCTTCTGTCCCTTTGTTAAATCTGATGGGCATTCCCCTGTTTCCAAAAAATGCATGATGTCAGGCAAGGCATCACTGCCTTGAAATAGAGGAAGCTTTAGTTTTATTGCTCCAACCACCACTTCCTGTAGTCTTTCACTTGCTAGGGCATCTGCTTCTTGGTTTTGAGCCCTTGGGATATGGTGTATTTGAACTTCTTCAAACTTACCCAACAAGGTTTTTACACCACTTAAGTGAGTCCTTAAACTAGGATTCTTGCATGTCCATGGTCCATTTACTTGCCTTACCAGAAGTAGAGCATCCCCAAATACATTAAGGCATTGTACACCTTGCGAGACGCACCATTGTAGACCCTTGGTTAGTGCTGCATACTCAGCTTCATTGTTAGAATGTGAATCTAACAATTGGCCCAACGAAAATACCTTTGTCCCTTTGTCATCAAAGACCACTATGCCTGCAGCTGCTTTGTCGGACGCTCGCTTGTAGGCTCCATCAAAGTAGAGAGAGTATGCTCCTTCTACCATCGGTGGTACTGGAGGTAATCAGACTTCTCCTTCCTTAGATTGATTCTCCTTCCTTTCAAAGACTTGGTAGGTCATGAGTCCCCCCAAACTTGCCCTTGTCGTGCTTTCTACCTGTACCGTGTAGTCAAACTCTTGCAGACGAACTAGCCATTTAGTAATTCTAGCAGACACATCCATGTGTTGTACAACATAGGGAAATATTTCATCCGTGGTTAGAATCACAAATTTCTTAGGCAGCAAATATGACCTAAACTTTGTAGTTGCAAATCTAAGAGCTAGGACTAAGTGTTCCACATGGGTGAAACCTTTCTCTCTTGTTGTCATCATTCGACTAGAGAAGTAGATTGGCCTCATGAAAGATGTCGTCGTATCCTTTTGGAGTAGCACAGCCCCCAATGAGTCATCACCAACACTTGAGGTGACATAGAATTTTTCATCCCACTTAGGTGGTGAGATAGTTGGCAGAGTGGCTAAGACCTCCTTTACCTTGTTGTAGTGATGTTCGCTTTCCTCGTCCCAAGTGAAAGTTGTTCTTTGAGTGAGTTGTTGCAGTGGTAGAACAAGTTGTGATAGTAGATGTATGAATCTACTTAAGTACCTAACCTTCTGTAGAAAAGAGACCAGTTGACGTGCGGTCGTTTGTGAAGGTAGGGCTATGAGTGCGGACACCTTACTTGGGTCGGCGTTGATACCTTTTGCTGAAATTTCATGGCCTAGTAGAATGACTTTACTCTCCCCAATGTGGCATTTATCCACATTTAACTGCCCACCTAGGCTCTGCAACCTGGCCAAACCTTCAGTTACCTTTTCTAAATGTGAAATACGGGAGCTATATATACAAAAATCATCAATGGACACTCTTATGGATGTTCCAAAGAACGGTTGAAAAACATATGTGACATATCTTTGGAATGTGGCAGGTGCATTTGTGAGACCAAATGTCATAACTCTGTATGCAAAACAACCCCATGGCGTGATAAAAGTGGTTTTTAGCTGATCTTCCAAGGCTATGCGTATTTGAAAGTATCCAGAATAACCATCAGAGACGGTATAGCATTCAAAACCCGCTACTTCATTCAGAATTTCATCCAAGAAAGGGAGAGGAAAGTGATCTCTCTTTGTAGCTGCATTTAGTGGTTTGTAGTCAACACAAACCCTCCACTTACCATTCTTTTTAGGCGTCACCACTACGGGTGACACCCATTCTGAGTTTTCTACAGGATAGATGAATCCCGCCTCCAGCAGTTTCCTTACCTCGGCCAAGAGTGCCTTTTCTTGTATGACCCCCAGTCGTCGTAGCTTTTGCACAACTGGTTTTACCCCTTCCTTCAGCTTAATATGATGTTCCACCACTGTAATGCTTGTGATTCTTTCATAGTTGTCAATGAATAGGTTAGGAAATCCCATCAACATTTGCAAAAAACTATCTTTCTCCTCAAGTGTTAATTCCGTAGACAACATACCCTTCAACCTACTTCCTCCTAGGCTAGGTGATTTGCTCTCCTCTTCATTGGGTTGCCCTTTTGGTGATGGATCACCAGTTATGCTTACCCTTTGTGGATCCTTCATAATGATACCCATCACATCAATGGAACTGTGACTTTCGTCGGTGGATGTGGTCTCCTCCTCAGAACTGGAAGATTCGCTAGTGGTTTCATCTGCCGATGTTTCTAGATTCATTTGCTTCGGCTTGCCAATCCTCATGTCGTAGTAGATTGTCTCCCCTTTCTTACCGGTCATGCGTAGAAGGCCAGTACCCCAGTCCTGTTTTGCCTTCATGGCCATCAACCATGGCCTTCCCAAAATTAGTGGATAGCCCTCCCCCTTAGTAGGCATTACAAAAACATCTACCTCTACCTCAGTGTTGAAATCTTTGATTCTCACGGCACTTACCACACCCACACACTTTACTTTTGCATTGTTTGCCATCTTTGCCTTGCATGGAGAAGGCCTGCCAACCTCGAGCCCTAATCAAAGCATCATAGCTTCGCTCATTACACAGATTTGTGCACCTCCATCAATGTAGGTGTTTCCAACCCTCTTTCCTTTTATGTTTACGTCGACAATTGGAAGGATGTCATCCATGTTGCATCCCGAAATTGCTCCGGCTACCTTTGTTTTGGAGCGTCTTGTACTTACCATTTTAGACCATTGTCGCCTTACTCCCCCAAAGAGCCTCTTAAAAGCGGTTTTTAAGGGTTCCCACTCATCCTTGGTTGCTTGTGGAAGTGCATTGTACCATGATCTAGCTTCTAGCTTCATGAGATGCTTAAAGATTCTAACCCGGGATTCATCCGTATCTTTGTTGCTCACTACACATGCTACTTCAAAGTCATCTAGGAAGTCTGTTACCAAATCCTCCCCCTTCTTTCCTTTAAATGTTGGAAATGCTACACTTGCCATGATTACTGAGGGAGAGATAGAAAGACACACTGCTAACTTGCAAAAGTTTTTTTCTTCTTTACAAGGAGGCGTGTATACCCTCTTATACTAGGACATAGATTAAAACTTCAAACGGTACATTGCCTTGTACCAAAGGTATGACAAATGGTTGATTTGATGCCAGAACCTCAAAAAATCGCTCCCCACCCAGCATGGTGTCAATGACGTGCAGGTAGTGAGCCTTCAAATCCAGTATTACCTTGATTGAGCGTACACGTGTTGGTATGTGTGATCTGTCTTGAGGTAGGTTGTACTGATTCATGTTAAGCTTAGAGGTGCTTAGTCACTGTCCAAGCTTGTGGGAGAGGGTGGTGTTCTTTCCTGAAACAAACTCAGTAGATCCCTAGTTTCTCTACTGAGAGTGTGAGCCAATGATTCCGTTATCTGTGCTGCAGCATCGGGTACGACTTGAAAACTGACTGTGATAATTACCTCGGTGACTTGCGTTACCCGATTCTCAAAGTAGAATAGTGTTGATTCTCTATTGTGTAGAGATCCTTCCATTTTGTTGTTGTGGGTTGGTTGTAGGTTTTGGACATGGTTTCGACCTTCTCCTTCTTCTTCTTAGCACTTGGCCTATGTATATCCACTGGGTTTGGCGTGTTGGTTGACTCTCCCACTGCAAATCGATTACCGTTACGCCTGGCACTCGAGCTTCGATGGAGATGCAAAGTTCGTCTAGTTGTGCTTGGATCTCTTCTTCTTCTGTCGTCCAATTAGCAAATCCTGCTAGCCATTCATCCATTCACAATAGTTAAGGGGTTTCAGTCTTGTAAACTGAAGGGTTTCATGAAAAGATCCTCAGTGCGGGCACCAAATGACGGGAGCAAAGAGAACCCCGAACCCCGACGGCCTCTAAAACACCGGGGACCGAATGGTTCGCCTCGAGCCTGTCATGGTAAAGCAAACAGCGGGCACCACCTAGCTTCAGCGGCTAGGACGCAAACAACACACCACCATAACAAAGTTTTCATCCAAGAGAGATGGATGCTTGGGAGTAATGATGAAGACGAAAGGGAATGAGATCAAGTGAGAGAAAGATAGAGAGAGAGAGAGAGAGAGAGAGACAGTGAGGGAGGGGGTATAGCGGCTTAGTACTTAGGCACCACAAAAGGATGGCGAATCCGCACACCCTTCACACATACACAAGCTCACTCCAAACACAAGACTAGGTGGCGATTCCGCACACCTCGCATGGGCAAAACATTGCAAGAAAACATACTCACAAAACCTCAAGCTTTATTTAGAGAATAAGGCGATGAAATGGGGAGCATAGGGTAGGGGAATGAGAAGGGAGAGCGTGGTAGAGCACATGGCGGATAGGTGGGAGTTGATGGCGAAGACTCGCACGAGGGTTATGGCCATCATCCTTCATTTAGTTTCCCTTCATCTTCCATAGCCCAAGGGTGTAGAGGTCATGCTCAAGATGAGCATGGTGAATGTGGTGATGGTGATGGTGTGGGTGTGGGTGTGTGCACTAGGCGCACACAGTGCATAGTGTACTCTTTGGTGATGGTGTGTGTCCTTAGTGTGATGGTGACCCCTCTTTATATAGGGGAGGAGGGGGGAGAAATTCTAGAATTTAGAAATGAAGAAATCATTATCTACATAGGCCATGTGTTAGTGGGCCCCACTTGTCTGGCTGTGTGTATATGTGCCAGAACAGCAGTCTCATGAGAGAGAGACTAAGAGAGAGAGATGGGTTGATGAAAAAAAGTGAGAGGTGACATGGATAATAAAGTAGTGAAAAGAGGGGAGAGAGGGGAGTGTGTTCAGAGGTGAATCTGTGTGCAGATGGGTGTGAACACAAGAAAAATCAGGTAACCACCGGGTGGGGATGGGGCTGTGGGCAACTTTTTCAGTGAAACTGAGTGTGTGTGAGTGTGGGGGAGGTTATTTAGCTACAAGACAAGAGACATGGCGCCCTTTAGAGAGAGAAGGGGGTATTTGGGTCATGGGATATGATAGGAGAGAGAAAGAGGGGGTGGGATATACTATTTTGGAAGATAGGGTAAGGTTCATGTGAGTTAGGGTGCATTATTGGTGAGTTATAATGCATTATTGGTGAGAGGTGGGGTAGCTTGACGGGAGAGAGAAAGGAGAAAGGACAAGGGGAAGAGAGAGGCGGTTTACCTTTTGAGTGGAGGAGAGGAAAAGGGACACCCGGCGGGGCAACAGTGAAGACAAAGGAGGCAAGGTGGGGATGGGCTACCCCGCAGGTATGAGGTGGCCTATTTTACCTTTCTTATATATTTACATAATCATACTTTATTTTTTTCTTACTTTTTCCAATGCCTTTTATCACTCCCTCCCTAAGAGGGGGTTTTCATGGGGTGGGGACGAGAGAAGAGGGGTATGGGAGCTTGGCTTGTGAAAAGCCCCCATCATTAGCCCTCCACTACAATACGTCGCGCAGAAATCAACGCTGATACAGATGAGAGAAATTTAGTTTTAAAACTAAAAAGCACTGAAATAGGCCTCGGAAAACACACCAGTTTCGTATTGTCGGTATAAGCATCGGTATACTTTGCATCAGAATCAGGTTAGAAATAAGCGTCGGAATCACCTTAGAATTAAGCGCCGGTAATTGTAAAGGATATTATGACGCATCCTCCGAGCTTTATACCGACGACCAAACTTGCAATTTTGTTTTTGACAGAGAGGGCTGGGAACTGATGCTGCATGTACTGCAGCAAAAGAAAACAGCCCTCTCTGCCCAAAGGAAGAGTGCACTAGCAACCGCACTCCACCTACAAGCTGACGCTAAAAAGTGAGTGTATGGCAATTAGCAAAATTGTAAGAGTAACATAATCACAAAATCAAAAGTTTGCTCATGGCATAATGGCATAAAGATTTTATAACCATAATTAAAACATTAGTCAAAAACTGCAAAACCATAAACATAACCCGTTTTCCATACCATAACTTGCTCGTCATACCATAACCATAACATCCATACCATCATTACACAACAATAACCATAACCATCACATGATTGCCATACCATCATAGAAAAACCATAAGTTTACAAGGTGCTAGTGCAGTCCGGTGGTGCTTCCACTACATGGTTGAGGCTATGAGGCCTCTAATTAGGGTTTCCCCCCCTCAAATAACTACTTGGGCTTCTCCAATGAAGTACTAAAGCTGCCATGAAATGGTCACGATGAAGAGTCGAAGCGTAAATTCAGGATTTTTAACAGGTCGAATGAGCACTTCATCTGTGCAATTGTGAGCGAGGCTACACCTAATCTTCACACACAAGAATTTTGAGTTGATCTTGGTTCATTTTCATAGTGAATCTTTTGTGGCTGGAGTTTTATTCTTTTTTAGTGCGTTTTTGGCTTCAAATCCTCTACGCCTTGCCTGATTTTGCTACGAATCCTCACAGTTAGCAGCCCGACGCTTTCCTAGTCACACTGCGCACTTGTTGACAAATTTTTGGTGAACCCGACGTGAAGTAAGCTAGGGTGAGGGTTCAAAAGCTTCATTGAAGGTCTCAAAACAAAGTTTTAAAGCTATGGAGAAACAAGAGCAACAGGGGGTTTGCTTTGATCCAGTCACAATGCAAATGTTTCAAGATTTTGCAGTGTTTATGCAGTAGCAGCAAGCTGCAGAAAGGAGGGGACTTTCCTCAACCGAAGCGCTTCAACCTGTGGTGAAGAAAATAGACCAAATTAAAGGTAAAGATGTAACAAAGTATCTTTGTGAATATGTAAAGGAGATGGAGCTTCATCGAGTGCGCGAAGCAGAGATGGTGCAAAGTTTTGAACTTGCTATGGTTCCCGAGAGTAGAGAGCGTGGAAGGGGAATTAGAGATGAGGATGGGGAAACTTGGGAAGCATTCAAATTAGATTTGAAGGAAGAATATTTCATGGAGTACTCCGAAAGGGTAATAAAGAGGACTTTTTTAGAGTGGGTAGCTCGGTCAAAAGAGGGGCTCTCGCCTACCGAACTAATAAGGGAATTCGAACGCCGTTATGATCAACTTTCAAGGAGTGAAAAGGCTACCCTAAACTCAAAGAAGACATAGATCTTTTTCCAGGGTACAGGTAAAGAGATTCAAGAGAAGTTAGAGCTATTACTTGAGGATAAGGATGCCGAACATGGCTTGAAGACCAATTGGAATGAGGTCGAAGATGCCATTTCACTACTAGCTAAGCGCCAATGACAAAGAGACAAGATGATAGTCAACCCTACTCAAGTCCAAATCATTCTTGAGAGTCCTATAAAGCCTATGATCGTGGTTCCAAAGAGTGAAAAATCCATCCTGGATGAAATTGTCAAAGGAATGCAAGAGCCCAAGTTAAAGCTTACAAGGCTAGAAGAAAAGGGACAACCATCAGGACATCTACAAGGCAAAGACCTCAAAACAGAGAAGGCTTTGTAAATAGATGCATATGGTGCTATAAACTGACCATGGTAGGAGGGATTGTGAAAGTTTTAAAGACGCTTTGACAAAGGAGCTTTGTTTCTTTAAAGATGGTAAGATTCACTTAAGTGAAACAAGTAAACTCTTGGGGACAAACTTTGGAAAGGGCGGAATGAAGAAGCTAGTTGAGGACATGGCTACTAGCCATGCCATCTTAATGGTTGAGGCAGCCGCCTATGGGTTGAAGGTGGATTCTATTAACAAAAAAGGATTAGTCAAAGTTGAAGAGGAATCTAATGGTATTGGAGAGCTATGGCCATGCGCTCGGGTGTCTTCATGTTGTAGACAATGGTCCTTCCTTTCTCTTTGTCGGGGATGGTGATCAAGCCCATGCCCAAATCCTGCTTAGCACCAAGGATCATAAGCCATGGCCTCCCTAAAATGATTGGATACGCATTCTCACCTGATTGCATCACGTAGAAATCAACCAAGCACTCAATCCCCAAGACTTTTATCTTCACATCTTCAGCTATCCCAAGACACCTTGCCTTTTTGTGGTTGGCCATCCTCATACGGATCGAAGCATTCACGGACATCTTAACGCCTGCTTCCTTCATGATAGCCTCGATCATGACACACACCTGGGCACCACCATCTACATATGCTTGCACTTCCGTCTTCTTTCCCAGCATAGCTTCAACTATTGGCACCATATCCACTGGGTGACCAACCCTCAAAGATGAAACCATGCTTTGATGCTTTTCCTTCTTGGAAGGGAGCCGCGTACTCACACAGTTGGTCCACTGCCTCCTCAATTTAGCATTCAAAGCCAGCAACTGACCAAAAGATATATTTGCCTTTTGATTTCGTATGTCGTCGACAATATCATAGTCTTCAACACCTTGGCCAAGGAGGTAGTCCTTTGGACCAATTTCCCTTCTTTGCCGCCTCTTGCTACTTTCTGGTTTGTCTTCTACCTTAGCCTTTCCTTTCCTTGCTCTTGTTTCCCTCTCTTCTTCTGTCTCTTTCTCCCTATCATGCCTAGCTCTCTTATTGGCCAAAACATCCACATCTTAATGCTCAAGGGTAATGATGTTAATAGCCCTACCTTCTCCATTTGCAGGAAACAATTGTGGAGGTTGTTGTGGCGGCGGTGCTTCTAGTGCCTGCTCTTGATGATTTTCTTCTATTCTTCCACGACCACGTACATATAAGGGGTATATCCCTCCTCTCTCTCTTGGTGGTTCAGGACAATCGGGGGCGTAATGACCCTCTTTATCAAAATTGTAGCATCTACCTTGTAGCCTTCGTCCCCTGCCTCTCCTAGTTGGCCGCTCCTCTCTTTGGTTCCTATTCATTATATTAATTCTTAATTCTTAATTCTTGCAACTGACCAGCAAGATCATGCAAAACCCGGGCCGTAACGGGATCTGGACCTTGAACCACTAGCTCCACTATATCATCCGTTGTCACAGGGACCATTGGTTGCACCACAACTGGCTCAGCATGTGTCATGCCTTGCTCCCACTTCTCTTGATCTTCTTGCTCTTGGCCTCGGCAATTTCCACAGCTCTTTCAAATGTAGCAGGATCCTCTTGATCGACCTTCTCCCTTACACTTGGATGGAGACAATCCATAAACTGATGCACTTTAAAGAAATCCCCTGGAGGTACTTGGGATGCCGTCTCTAATTGAACCCAAATTCCTTTGAAGTGTTGCAAAAACTCTTTAAAGTTAGCATGAACATCTTGTTGCAAACCTCTCAATTTTGTCGTCGCTTTTGTTGCAGTTAGTTTCTTCCCTTGCGTGAGTAATTTCAAAAAATTTGAAGTCTTACACCTCAACCAAACCACCACTTTTCTTCAATGAAGCTTGAACTTCACAGCAAAATCGCTTCACCTAGGTGCACAACCGGCAAATTTTGGTCCCCAGCAGGATCGCCAAAGGATGATGGAGCAAAAGATGTCGTGCGCACACTCACACACCCAGAAAACTCAACACAACACAAGGAATTTACTTAAATTCCTCACCTCACTCACTACCACTCAAAAGTTCCCTGAAAACACTACCCACAAGCTCAATTCAAACTCCAAACGCCTCGACCTACAAGCCCTTGCTTGCCTGCAGACACTACAAGGTGAGTCGAGGTGATCAACACTTGAAATCACGCTTGATGGTGACCAAAATATACAAGAAAAACCATCAAAAACCCAAAAACTCCAACCACAAAAGGTCACTCTCATACCATTGCAAAAACTTCACCAAACTCCACTCTGTTGGACTCTTTGGAGTAGCACCAACCCTAATGGCACCGACATAGGGTCACATAGTCTTGCAGAAAGCCGCACCTTCTTCCCTCAATTACTTGCATACACACATCCATGGAAACCTCAAAACTCCCATAGACTCTCCCAAGTGCAAAATTGAAGAGAGAAAGATCTCATTCACTCCTCCACACACTCTAAAACAGAACACGAATGCAACCGGACTACACTAGACCACCTATAGGAGGCTCCCTCCCACACATGTACATTTGCTCGACTGTCGACACGCAAGCACACATATTTACAATGTGCACACGTTGCACCTTTTTTCAAACTTGAAACCACTTTGTAAAGCTCCTAAATGCATGTATTTACATCTGTTTGTACATATGACCATGCATATAAATGCTACTTTGTACATGCCAAAAGCGGTCTATTAGCGGGGAAAGATAATCCAGTTGCGGATATGCTTTCAAGAGCAAGGTATGAAAATGAAGAAGACATAGTTGTTGAGGGTGATGATGTAGGCACACAGTTTTACAGTATCTCTCATGCCAAGGGTGATCATGTTTGCCTGTCAAATTCGCTTGACTCATTTACAGAGGACCTTTATCAAGGTGACTGGTTGCTCATTAGACGCTATCTAAGCACTTTAACAAGGCAAGAAGGGTGGAATGATCAAGAGTTTAGAAGAATACGGAGAAAGGCCTATGTATACTTTTGAAAAGATGGGTACTTATGGAAGCGTCCAAAAAAAAGAAATGGAATGTCGATGAGAGTCATGAATGATAAGGACGCTCCAAATCAGCTTATGAAAAAGTTTCATGAGAGTCTTTATGCTGGACATAGAGGTGTATGGGCCACCTTTACTAAAATGAAAGAGAGGTATTCGTGGAAAGGTATGTATAAAGATGTATCTCACTTTGTGGAGTCCTGTGAAACCTGTCAAGTATATTCAAATGTACGTCATCGTGATGGGTTGCACCCTACTTACCCATTGGCCATGCACTATAAGTGGGTAGTAGATCTTGTTACAATGCCATTGGGTTTGTGGCAAATGAGATACATAGTGCTTGCACGGGAAGATTTAACCAACCAAGTTGAAGGTCGTGCTCTAAGAAGAAAAAGCACAAAAGGGATATGTAACTTCCTTCTGGATGATGTAATTAGCCGTTACGATTGTGTTGGGAAAATAAGAGCGGACAGGGGTGAGTTGGATGCTGATAAAGCAAGGGAGTTTTTCTCTAGGTTGGGCATTAAACTTGCTCTCACTACTACATATAATCCTGAGGGAAATGGTAAATTAGAGCATGGGCATCCTCCTATCATTAAATCTTTGGTTAAGGCCTGCAAAGGTAAAATGGGAGAGTGACCTAGGTTATTGCCTTATGCTTTATGGGCTGATCAAACAACTCATAGCTCATTTACTAGTTTTATGCCTTTTGAGTTGATGTATGGTCAGAAACCTATAATGCCAATTGAGGATGTAATTCCCACATGGAATGTATTACCTTGGGAAGATGGAATGAGCAGGGAAGGCCTTCTTGCTTTGCGCATACAATAGTTAGAAAGAAGTCCCCCAGATATTGAGATTGCAATAGCACGATTGAAAGATGCAAGGTTAAGGAATAAGGATAGTATTGATAAGAGGCATAGGCTTAGACCTACAACTATCAAGGAAGGTGACTGGGTGTTGGTGTATGATAGTAGTCTTGACAACCAGTAGTCAACAATAATAAAGCTTTCAAAGAGATGGTTTGGTCCTTATGTGGTTCAACATTTACATTGGAATGCGACTTACACCTTGCATGAACTAGATGGGACAAAACTGAAGATTTCCATCATAGGGAAAAGAATCAAGTTATTCAAAAGAAGAGGTGATACAGATCCCTTTGATTCACAGAAAAGGCAGAATGAAGGCTCTGATGAAAATGTTATGTATGTGGATGAAGAACGAAAGGAGGATGCATTAGATTTCGTTGCAAGTGATGACAAAATTGAGTAGCTTATAAAAAACACAATGATGAGCATTTGAGCAAGTTGTAGTTTGAAGGTCTCTCATTTTATGATACCAATTTTTGTTGTGATGGCAACTCGACTTGAGAGCATGGTTGCTAGTTTTAATGTATTCATCTACCAAAGGACATTTTCTTACTCTCTTTTTTTGCGTTCTAAATGAACATTGTCTATAAAAGAGTATAAGGATTATGAACATTCAAATGATTTGAACATGTTTTCATGGAATGTAAGAAAATGGTAAGTCTTGTGGGTCATTGGAAGAAAATTATTCTCTTGCACTAATGATTGATACTTGGGCCAAAGAAAAACATTGGATTTTGATATCCTCAAGAGAGCTAAAAACCATCGCCTCATATGATTCTTCTCTTTCTTGATTTGAATGTCATACTCGCAACATAGCAGGAACAACATCGATTTGTGCGATGATTATGAGCATTTCTATGCACCTCATCGCACAAGTTTTATGTTTAAACATTTTTATGATCTAGTGCTTCGCTTAATCAAAACATCCTCCTTGCAGTAAATGAGAAAAATTCTTGGTGATCTGCATGTAGGCATGAGAGTCACATTGGTGGATGATGAGTTGATGCATGCTTAGTATATTTTGTGCTTGAACATTTCTTGTACATTTTAGTGCATGAACTGAATGCAAAATCATTGCAAAGCACTAAAATTAAGCTTATTTTGATGGCCAAAAGAGACCATTTTGGGGTTATGGTTGATCACTTTTTCTTGTGTTGAATTTCCATATGCTTAAGAGCACTAATGATTGACTTTGTTTTTGAAGAGTGATTGGCAAAGTGGGATTCCATTGCAGCTACTAGATGTCATCATTGCAATGTATTGCAAAATGTGGCTATTTCGAGCCATTCCAATTCTTTGGATTAAAAATTGTATACATGCTAGCTCATAGCTTGGTCTAAAATGCAAATGTTTTCATTTTGAGTTAGTGTTTACTCAACTTTTTTAGAGCTTTTAAGTAAAAAAATTTGGCTATTGAGAGCCGTTTACTTTCATTCCATTAAAAGTTGAAGTCATATCTAGCTCATAGCTTGCGCTAAAAGTGTAAAAATTGGACTTTGAAGAGCCACTTCATTTCCTCAAAGTGCATTATTTCTAGCTCTTGGATTGTTTTTAATTCCATATTTCATTGAGCTAGAAGGTAATCAACTTTGAATCATGCATGAGAGGTTGTAAAAATTGCAAATTTGCTTGTGTAGAAGTATTTTGTCTTTTTATCCTTTTTTATATATATCTCTATAGTTGCTATCAAACAACATCATGTGCATAAGCAAAGACAATTTTTTCCCTTGGGTTTTTTCTCTTCGGAAAATTCAAGTATGCAAGACCCTAGCTTTAGGTTTTCATTAATGTTTTTTTTGTGTGTACTTTTGGCTTTCAATAAAAAGCCTTTGAATCTTGTGTTTACACTTAGCTTCAATCTACTTGGATTGTAATAAAAAGATCAAGAGACTTCTCTACCATGAAGATGCTTGCTCAAGGATGCACAAAGAGCATGAATAGGTGAAATCCTTCCATGATTTTCCTCTTTTGTTCGTCTCTCCATTCTCTATGCTTGGCTTAAGTAATTTCTGCTTCTAAACTATGGTTTTTTCATGTTCAAAAGCTTGGCATACTAAAGTTTCAACCCTTTGCTTTGAGAATATTAACTCATCAAAAAATTAGGTTTTATATGTGCTAATCATAGGTAATTGGCCTTGAATTTAGGTTAATGTAGGTCTATTTCTCATTAGTCCTAGACTCTTAGTGATAGTTTTAATACTCCATTTATTTTAACATGACCTAGGGCTATGATTAGGCTTTAGTCCCTTAGTCTTTTTTCCATTAGCATCTGATGCTGGAAGCAATAAATAAGTGCTTAAACAATGAAACAATTGAGCAAAAAAGTGTCAAGAAAAAGTTGCAAAAATTCTATTAGACACATGAAAAGAAAATTTCTATATTACATTGTGTCTTTGTGAGGCCTAGCGCCTTCTTCACTTGGCAGGCGAGGGTAATCACCTTGGCTTGCTTGGTCAAGGCTCTAAACCGATGCTCTAGGCTGATAGAGGTTAGCCGTCGCGTTGGTAGGCTAGTAGGCTTTGAAACACCTTCTTCAGGGTTCAAGGAGCTGAGAACTGTACCTAGACCTGCCTTAGGGTGGTAGACTTGTATTGTGCTTTACTTTTGTTACTGAATGAAAAAAACAAAACTTCCATGAGCTTCAAAAAGTTGTGATAATGTACTAATAGATTAGGAGCTTTTTTATAGCCCGTAGACATGATAGGCTTGAATGATCTATTAAGATTGGTCACAGAGTCTTTCGGCTAGTAGGTTTATGAACTTGCATTAGCCTAGGGTATTAATTGATTTCTCATGTTTCATGCAAAAAACTGAAATTTCAAGTGGTTTAATCTTCACCATAGTTTAGGTGTCTTTATGTTGTCTACTTTTTTACTACGATTCACCCATCTTTTAGAAGCAAAAAATTCATTTTTCATGATTGTTCATTGTACTACATGTTTTTATCCTTGTTGGCCTTTGATGCTCATTACTTGTTCTTATGTTTTGCAGCTGAGCGTTTCTTCCATGGACTTCCTTTCTACAGTGTCTTCGTGTTTTGCTTCACCCCACATGAGGACATGCACTAGATTAGGAAGGGGGGAATGTTAGCAGCGGCTAACACAGGCTACACCAATTATGCATCAAGCAGGAGATTGCATAAGGTCTTGGGCTCATTAGGAGTTCCAAAGTTGTATATGCTAGCTAGAGGGCTCAAACTTAAACCCATAGTAGAAGGGATTGTGGTGCAAGCCTTTATGAGGAAGCTTTTATGCAAGGAGGCATCATTCTTGAGTATCCACTCTTGAGAATCCACTTTTGAGAGCTCTCTCTCTCTTCAGTGTTCACTCTTTAATGCCCATGCTTAAGAGGCTAGTGCTAGTCCATTATAAGTAGAGAAGCATTCTTAATCTAATCTCTACTTTCGTTATTAGTCTACTTCTTCTCTATTCCATTATGTCATGAAGCAGTTTCACCTTTCTCATTATTCTAGATTTGAGCGTGAGTGATGACTTCTTACTTATTAACCACTCTTATCCTTCTATGCGCATTCGATTTGCGATATTTAACATCTCTAATTATGTTGATTAAGTTGTTTCTTAATCTTGTAATTAGTGTATATGCCCTATTGTTTTCTTGTGTGTGGATGGGTTTTATGAAACTCTAGCACCATTCACCTTGTGTGTGTAGCTTTTGATGAAGTGCTTTGATTGGCATGTGGTGATTGGAGAGGCAAACACCAATGAAATTAGTGTGTCCTTATCAAGAGTGTGTTTAGAGATTCTAGTCTATGGTAAGTCGGACTTCGATGGGCTTAATGTATGTAGGTGATGTATGATTGATGAAGTGAATAGAGTTAGTGATTAATGACTAATCTCTATTGCATTGGATGAGCATACTCTTGAATCCTCTCATTCGATAAATCTGATGCTCGTGCCGACAGGTGCAAAGCGAACCCCAAACCCCGACGACCTCTAAAACACCGGGGAGTAATGATGAAGAGTAATGGGAATGAGATCAAGTGAGAGAGAGAGAGAGAGAGAGAGAGAGAGAGAGTGAGGGAGGGGGTATAGCGGCTTAGTACTTAGGCACCACAAAAGGATGGCGAATCCGCACACCCTTCACACATACACAAGCTCACTCCAAACACAAGACTAGGTGGCGATTCCGCACACCTCACATGGGCAAAACATTGCAAGAAAACATACTCACAAAACCTCAAGCTTTATTTAGAGAATAAGGCGATGAAATGGGGAGCATAGGGTAGGGGAATGAGAAGGGAGAGCGTGGTAGAGCACATGGCGGATAGGTGGGAGTTGATGGCGAAGACTCGCACGAGGGTTATGGCCATCATCCTTCATTTAGTTTCCCTTCATCTTCCATAGCCCAAGGGTGTAGAGGTCATGCTCAAGAGGAGCATGGTGAATGCGGTGATGGTGATGGTGTGGGTGTGGGTGTGTGCACTAGGCACACACAGTGCATAGTGTACTCTTTGGTGATGGTGTGTGTCCTTAGTGTGATGGTGACCCCTCTTTATATAGGGGAGGAGGGGGGAGAAATTCTAGAATTTAGAAATGAAGAAATCATTATCTACATAGGCCATGTGTTAGTGGGCCCCACTTGTCTGGCTGTGTGTATATGTGCCAGAACAGCAGTCTCATGAGAGAGAGACTAAGAGAGAGAGATGGGTTGATGAAAAAAAGTGAGAGGTGACATGGATAATAAAGTAGTGAAAAGAGGGGAGAGAGGGGAGTGTGTTCAGAGGTGAAGCTGTGTGCAGATGGGTGTGAACACAAGAAAAATCAGGTAACCACCGGGTGGGGATGGGGCTGTGGGCAACGTTTTCAGTGAAACTGAGTGTGTGTGAGTGTGGGGGAGCTTATTTAGCTACAAGACAAGAGACATGGCGCCCTTTAGAGATAGAGGGGGGTATTTGGGTCATGGGATATGATAGGAGAGAGAAAGAGGGGGTGGGGTATACTATTTTGGAAGATAGGGTAAGTTGCATGTGAGTTAGGGTGCATTATTGGTGAGTTATAATGCATTATTGGTGAGAGGTGGGGTAGCTTGAGGGGAGAGAGAAAGGAGAAAGGACAAGGGGAAGAGAGAGGGGGTTGACCTTTTGAGTGGAGGAGAGGAAAAAGGACACCCGGTAGGGCAACACTGAAGAAAAAGGAGGCAAGGTGGGGATGGGCTACCCCGCTGGCATGAGGTGGCCTATTTTACCTTTCTTATATATTTATATAATCATACTTTATTTTTTCTTACTTTTTCCAATGCCTTTTATCACTCCCTCCCTAGGAGGGGGTTTTCATGGGGTGGGGACGAGAGAAGAGGGGTATGGGAGCTTGGCTTGTGAAAAGCCCCATCATTAGCCCTCCCCTTTTGGCTAGAGGCATTCATGTCTCTAGCTCATATGTTTGATCATTATCGTCGGAGGTGGCGGCTGATGGTGTGTCCTCATCTGGAATGTCAATTGGTGGAGCCTAGTCAAATCGAAGAAAATAAGGTTTAAGTCGCTAACCATTTACCCTGGTTTTATGAAGTTTTCCATCAGTCTCCATAAGCTGGTAGCTTCCATTGGCATACTTTATCCTGATGATGAAAGGGCCTTCCCATCGGAGCAGGAGTTTCTTATCCTTGCGCGTGTCGAACAGATTGTCGTAGCGGAGCACTAACATTCCTTTCTTCAATTCTTTTTTCCGGAGATGCTCGTTAAAGCTAAGCCGTCTATGCTCTGCTTGTGCTGCATAATAATTTATTGCTTCTTCTCTGTCCAGCTGCAGTCTTTCCAAGTTGATGATGTGGTCTCTCAAATGCATGTTGGGTTGTTGAAGTTGGCTTGCCATTACTCTGAGACTTTGTAGTTGCACTTCAATGGGTAAGATTGCTTCCTTACCAAATACTAGATGATACGGTGTGAATCCCAAGGATGTACGAAATGAAGTTCTGTAGGCCCATAACTCTGGTAGTAGATACTTATCCCAGTCTCCGGGATGATTGTTTACCTGCTTGGTAATAATTTTAGAAACCATTCCATTTACCTTTTCAACTAGACCATTACATTGAGGGTAATATGGTGAAGAGTGCCTCCTTCTAATGCCCAGTTTCTGCATTAATTCTCCTACCAAGTCTGCTCAGAAACCTGGTCCTCTATCAGAGATGATCTCTAAAGGTGTGCCAAACCTACAGCATATGTGCTCGTAGATAAATTTAGCTACCTCTACCGCTGTGATTCTAGTGGTGGCTGTAGCCTCTGCCCATCTAGTCATGTAGTAGACCCCCATGATAATGTAGAATTTTCCTGAGTTGGCCCTAGGTAATGGCCCAATGGCATCGATACCCCATTTTTCAAATGGGCCATATGAGAGAATAGGTGTCTGTGGTTCAGGCATAAGTGACCTAGTGCCGGCCTTTTGACACAACTTACACGTTTTGCACCAGTGGTGTACATCATGGTTGAGGCTAGGCCATATGAATCCTGCCTGCAAGATTTTCCTACTTGTTATGTCTAGGGCAAAGTGACCACCACAAACCCCGTCGTGACAACTAGCAATTACTCCCGTGATTTCCTGAGAGACAAGGACCTTCCTGAGTATTTGGTCCTTACCCTTACAGTACAAACCGTCATTGATGAGTCGATACCTTGTGGCCTTCCGCGTCAGCCATTGCTTCTGTCTCTTTGTTAAATCTGATGGGCATTCCCCTGTTTCCAAAAAATGCATGATGTCAGGCAAGGCATCACTTCCTTGAAATAGAGGGAGCTTTAGTTTTATTGCTCCAACACCCACTTCCTGTAATCTTTCACTTGCTAGGGCATTTGCTTCTTGGTTTTGAGCCCTTGGGATATGGTGTATTTGAACTTCTTCAAATTTACCCAACAAGGTTTTTACACCACTTAAGTGAGTCCTTAAACTAGGATTCTTGCATGTCCATGGTCCATTACTTGCCTTACCAGAAGTAGAGCATCCCCAAATACATTAAGGCGTTGTACACCTTGTGAGATGCACCATTGTAGACCCTTGGTTAGTGCTGCATACTCAGCTTCATTGTTAGAATGTGAATCTAACAATTGGCCCAACGAAAATACCTTTGTCCCTTTGTCATCAAAGACCACTATGCCTGCAGCTGCTTTGTCGGACGCTCGCTTGTAGGCTCCATAAAAGTAGAGAGAGTATGCTCCTTCTACCATCGGTGGTACTGGAGGTAATCGGACTTCTCCTTCCTTAGATTGCTTCTCCTTTGCTTCAAAGACTTGGTAGGTCATGAGTCCCCCCAAACTTGCCCTTGTCATGCTTTCTACCTGTACCGTGTAGTCAAACTCTTGCAGACGAACTAGCCATTTAGTAATTCTAGCAGACACATCCATGTGTTGTACAACATAGGGAAATATTTCATCCGTGGTTAGAATCACAAATTTCTTAGGCAGCAAATATGACCTAAACTTTGTAGTTGCAAATCTAAGAGCTAGGACTAAGTGTTCCACATGGGTGAAACCTTTCTCCCTTGCTGTCATCATTCGACTAGAGAAGTAGATTGGCCTCATGAAAGATGTCGTCGTATCCTTTTGGAGTAGCACAGCTCCCAATGAGTCATCACCAACACTTGAGGTGACATAATTTTTCATCCCACTTAGGTGGTGAGATAGTTGGCAGAGTGGCTAAGACCTCCTTTACCTTGTTCTAGTGATGTTCGCTTTCCTCGTCCCAAGTGAAAGTTGATCTTTGAGTGAGTTGTTGCAGTGGTAGAACAAGTTGTGATAGTAGATGTATGAATCTACTTAAGTACCTCACCTTCTATAGAAAAGAGACCAGTTGACGTGCGGTCGTTGGTGAAGGTAGGGCTATGAGTGCGGACACCTTACTTGGGTCGGCGTTGATACCTTTTGCTGAAATTCCATGGACTAGTAGAATGACTTTACTCTCCCCAATGTGGCATTTATCCACATTTAATTGCCCACCTAGGCTCTACAACTTGGCCAAACCTTCAGTTACCTTTTCTAAATGTGTAATACGGGAGCTATATATACAAAAATCATCAATGAACACTCTTATGGATGTTCCAAATAACGGTTGAAAAGCATATGTGACATATCTTTGGAATGTGGCAGGTGCATTTGTGAGACCAAATGGCATAACCCTGTATGCAAAACAACCCCATGGCATGATAAAAGTGGTTTTTAGCTGATCTTCCAAGGCTATGCGTATTTGAAAGTATCCTGAATAACCATCACAGACGGTATAGCATTCAAAACCCGCTACTTCATTCAGAATTTCATCCAAGAAAGGGAGAGGAAAGTGGTCTCTCTTTGTAGCTGCATTTAGTGGTTTGTAGTCAACACAGACCCTCCACTTACCATTCTTTTTAGGCGTCACCACTACGGTGACACCCATTCTGAGTTTTCTACAGGATAGATGAATCCCGCCTCCAGCAGTTTCCTTACCTAGGCCAAGAGTGCCTTTTCTTGTATGACCCCCAGTCGTCGTAGCTTTTGCACAACTGGTTTTACCCCTTCCTTCAGCTTAATATGATGTTCCACCACTGTAATGCCTGTGATTCTTTCATAGTTTTCAATGAACAGGTTAGGAAATCCCATCAACATTTGCAAAAAACTATCTTTCTCCTCAAGTGTTAATTCCAAAGACAACATACCCTTCAACCTACTTCCTCCTAGGCCAGGTGATTTGCTCTCCTCTTCATCGGTTGCCCTTTTGGTGATGGATCACCAGTTGTGCTTACCCTTTGTGGATCCTTCATAATGATACCCATCACATCAATGGAACTGTCACTTTCGTTAGTGGATGTGGTCTCCTCCTGAGAACTGGAAGATTCTCTAGTGGTTTCATCTACCGATGTTTCCAGATTCATTTGCTTCGGCTTGCCAATCCTCATGTCGTAGTAGATTGTCTCCCCTTTCCTACCGGTCATGCGTAGAAGGCCAGTACCCTAGTCCTGTTTTGCCTTCATGGCCATCAACCATGGCCTTCCCAAAATTAGTGGATAGCCCTCCCCCTTAGTAGGCATTACAAAAACATCTACCTCTACCTCAGTGTTGAAAGTTTTTATTTTCACGGCACTTACCACACCCACAGACTTTACTTTTGCGTTGTTTGCCATCTTTGCCTTGCATGGAGAAGGCCTGTCAACCTCGAGCCCTAATCAAAGCATCATAGCTTCGCTCATTACACAGATTTGTGCACCTCCATCAATGTAGGTGTTTCCAACCCTCTTTCCTTTTATGTTTACTTCGACAATTGGAAGGATGTCATCCATGTTGCATCCCGAAATTGCTCCGGCTACCTTTGTTTTGGAGCGTCTTGTACTTACCATTTTATACCATTGTCGCCTTACTTTAGGTACAAGATGTAGCAGCTGTGGCCATGTAATCTTCGGTCCTTGCTCTGCCACATCCAATGTTAGATCATAGGGCTTAGAACTTTCCCCTAGCTGGAAGTCGGTGATGCCCAATTTCCGTCGTGGCTTGGAAGGCCTCTTGCTAGTTTCTCCTCTCATGCTTCTCTCATCATCTGATTGTGTAGCCTTCTCCCTCCTAGCTCTTTTCACAGTCATGGCCTCAAGTGGTTCTAAAAAGGTTACCTTCTCCTTACCCTTGTCCCTCTCCTTTGGTCTGGGTGGATCCACTACTACCGCTTTTCCTTTCTCTTCTAGCCTTATGATGTTTACAGGGCGATCATGTGGTGGGGCTGGTGGAAGAGGTGGAATGGATTCTTGTAGTGGTGTCTGGGGTGGACGTAGAATTTGTGTTGGTGGGTGTGTCCTTTCTCTAGGGGGTGACAATTGGTTCCTCCTACCTCCTCTATTATAGTTTTGTCGTGGTTTGGGACAGTAGTACATACCGTGACCGTCTTCTCCACAGTTGTAGCAATGATACTCCCTGTTTTGTCATCGTGCTCTTCCAGGGTCTTCATCTCTTTCTTGACTCCTCCCTCGTTGTATTAAGTGGACAGACAAATTCTGTAGTTGGTCAGTAATATGGGCCAGCATATCTTGTTGGTCATCTCTTACCCCAAGAGCCGGTGGTGGTGGTGGAATGGTGGTTATCGTAGTTGCTGGTCGACGTGATGTTGCTGTTTCTCTTGACTCAGTTTCTTTGGCTTTCATTCGCAGCTTCTTGTCCTTAAGGCGAGCAATCTCAACGGCCGAGAATCTACCTTTCACCTTCTCCTTGAGAAGCGGCCATAAGCCATGCGTGAACCGATCTTTTTTTAGGAAATCTGGTGCAGCTTCCCCCCTTGCCAGTGACTCAACCCACCGTTCCCACAAATCCACAAATTTGGACTCATAGGTGGCATATTCTAAAAGACCCTCCTGCTTCAAGTCTCTCAACTTGTCCCACAACTTTTCTAAAGTGGTACCTCCCCCAAAGCGCCTCTTAAAAGCGGTTTTTAAGGGTTCCCACTCATCCTTGGTTGCTTGTGGAAGTGCATTGTACCATGATCTAGCTTGTAGCTTCATGAGATGCTTAAAGATTCTAACCCGGGATTCATCCGTATCTTTGTTGCTCACTACACATGCTACTTCAAAGTCATCTAGGAAGTCTGTTACCAAATCCTCCCCCTTCTTTCCTTTAAATGTTGGAAATGCTACACTTGCCATGATTACTGAGAGAGAGCTAGAAAGACACACTGCTTAACTTGCAAAGGTTTTTTTCTTCTTTACAAGGAGGCGTGTATACCCTCTTATACTAGGACATAGATTAAAACTTCAAACGGTACATTGCCTTGTACCAAAGGTAAGACAAATGGTTGATCTGATGCCAGAACCTCAAAAAATCGCTCCCCACCCAGCATGGTGTCAATGAAGTGCTGGTAGTGACCCTTCAAATCCAGTATTACCTTGATTGAGCGTACACGTGTTGGTATGTGTGATCTGTCTTGAGGTAGGTTGTACTGATTCATGTGAATCTTAGAGGTGCTTAGTCACTATCCAAGCTTGTGGGAGAGGGTGGTGTTCTTTCCTGAAACAAACTCAGTAGATCCCTAGTTTCTCTAGTGAGAGTGTGAGCCAATGATTCCGTTATCTGTGCTGCAGCATCAGGTACGACTTGAAAACTGACTGTGATAATTACGTCGGTGACTTGAGTTACCCGATTCTCAAAGTAGAATAGTGTTGATTCTCTATTGTGTAGAGCTCCTTCCATTTTGTTGTTGTGGGTTGGTTGTAGGTTGCGGACATGGTTTCGACCTTCTCCTTCTTCTTCTTGGCACTTGGCCTATGTATATCCACTCGGTTTGGCGTGTTGGTTGAGTCTCCCACTGCAAATCGATTACCGTTACGCCTGGCACTCGAGCTTCGATGGAGATGCGGAGTTCGTCTAGTTGTGCTTGGAGCTCTTCTTCTTATGTCGTCCAATTAGCAAATCCTGCTAGCCATTCATCCATTCACAAGAGTTTAGGGGTTTCAGTCTTGTAAACTGAAGGGTTTCATGAAAAGATCCTCAGTGGGGGCACCAAATGACGGCTGCAAAGAGAACCCCAAACCCCGACGGCCTCTAAAACGCCGGGGACCGAATGGCACGCCTCGAGCCTCTGTCATGGTAAAGCAAAGAGGGGGCACCACCTAGCTTCAGTGGCTAGGACGCAAACAACACACCAGCATAACAAAGTTTTCATCCAAGAGAGATGGATGCTTGGGAGTAATGATGAAGAGGAAAGGGAATGAGATCAAGTGAGAGAGAGAGAGAGAAAGAAAGAGTGAGGGAGGGGGTATAGCGGCTTAGTACTTAGGCACCACAAAAGGATGGCGAATCCGCACACCCTTCACACATACACAAGCTCACTCCAAACACAAGACTAGGTGGCGATTCCGCACACCTCACATGGGCAAAACATTGCAAGAAAACATACTCACAAAACCTCAAGCTTTATTTAGAGAATAAGGCGATGAAATGGGGAGCATAGGGTAGGGGAATGAGAAGGGAGAGCGTGGTAGAGCACATGGCGGATAGGTGGGAGTTGATGGCGAAGACTCGCACGAGGGTTATGGCCATCATCCTTCATTTAGTTTCCCTTCATCATCCATAGACCAAGGGTGCAGAGGTCATGCTCAAGACGAGCATGGTGATTGCGGTGATGGTGATGGTGTGGGTGTGTGTGTGTGTGCACTAGGCACACACAGTGCATAGTGTACTCTTTGGTGATGGTGTGTGTCCTTAGTGTGATGGTGACCCCTCTTTATATAGGGGAGGAGGGGGAAGAAATTCTAGAATTTAGAAATGAAGAAATCATTATCTACATAGGTCATGTGACTGTGGGCCCCACTTGTCTAGCTGTGTGTATATGTGCCAGAACAGCAGTCTCATGAGAGAGAGACTAAGAGAGGGAGATGGGTTGATGAAAAAAAGTGAGAGGTGACATGGAGAATAAAGTAATTACAAGAGGGGAGAGAGGGGAGTGTGTTCAGAGGTGAACCTGTGTGCAGATGTGTGTGAACACAAGAAAAATCAGGTAACCACCGGGTGGGGATGGGTCTGTGGGCACCTTTTTCAGTGAAACTGAGTGTGTGTGAGTGTGGGGGAGGTTATTTAGCTACAAGACAAGAGACATGGCGCCCTTTAGAGACAGAGGGGGGTATTTGGGTCATGGGATATGATAGGAGAGAGAAAGAGGGGGTGGGGTATACTATTTTGGAAGATAGGGTAAGTTGCATGTGAGTTAGGGTGCATTATTGGTGAGTTATAATGCATTATTGGTGAGAGGTGGGATAGCTTGAGGGGAGAGAGAAAGGAGAAAGGACAAGGGGAAGAGAGAGGGGGTTGACCTTTTGAGTGGAGGAGAGGAAAAAGGACACCCGGCGGGGCAACAGTGAAGAAAAAGGAGGCAAGGTGGGGATGGGCTACCCCGAAGGCATGAGGTGGCCTATTTTACCTTTCTTATATATTTACATAATCATACTTTATTTTTTCTTACTTTTTCCAATGCCTTTTATCACTCCCTCCCTAAGAGGGGGTTTTCATGGGGTGGGGACGAGAGAAGAGGGGTATGGGAGCTTGGCTTGTGAAAAGCCCCCATCAGTGCTTCCATGCCCTATCGATCCTAGGATTGATAATTTGGCTAGTCTTGGGTTGATTAGGCTATGCTATGATTTTCCCCAACATGCCCCTAGGATAGCATCCTCTCGTTGGAGAGGAGAGATGAAAAAGCTTTCTTTGTGGACATAGATTTGGACATGAAGCCTCAACTTCCCAATCAAGGGACTAACGGAGGCTTACTGTCGCTTGAAAGCTGTGTGAGACATTACAATATCTCCCATCTTGAAAGTTTGAATGTCCAACTTGGTGGCCAACTTCATTGATCTGAAGTTGTAAGTGTTGAGATGTAGAGAGAAAGAGAGAGAGAGAGAGAGACGAGACAAGAGACACACCATATACGCTCCCAAAGACTGATTCATATTGAGGAAAAGATACAAATATATAGGTGAGACCAAGTTCAGTAGAGTGAGCCATATATAGCTCCAACACCCCCACTCAAACAAAGGTCTCTAGCTTTGGATGAAAAAACCCTTGGGGAGTTCAAGGGAAAAACCCAAGCCCCTATACAATGTAAAATATGAACCAGTGGTGATGATGTGAAAGTGAATTGTGCATCTATGTACAAATATTCAAGTGACTTAGATATCACAAGGTGCAAATGTGGAGTGTGCATAGTGCATGGTACCTAAAAGATTACAATGTCATATGTACAAAGCTATTACAATAGAAAAGAAGCTAATGTAGAAAGAGTGAGGCGGAAGCAACTCCAAGCTCCGACCACAAGAGGATGAAACGTGACTCATTGAGGCCTTTGGTCAAAATGTCTGCAATCATCTGGTCACTTGGACAGTGTTCAACCATAATGGTTCCCTTGCGTACTTCATACCTGACATAATGATAATGGACAGCAATGTGCTTTGACTTATTATGTTGAACATAGTCTTTTGCAAGACTAATAGCACTTTGGTTGTCACACCGCAAGGGTGTGCTAGAAAGAGGAGAGTGACCAATATCAACCAGCATTTGTCGAATCCAAATCAACTCATGAGCTGCAAGTGATGCCGCAACATATTCTGACTCAGTCGTAGAAACTGCAACACAACGTTGTTTCTTGCTGGTCCAAGAAACAAGACAACCATTTATAAAGAAGCAATTTCCACTAGTAGATCGCATAGATAAATGTGAGCTTGCCCAGTCTGCATTTGTGTAACCCAAAAGAGAAAGAGATTGCATAGAATCCGATGTGAGTTGTCGTCGATAGACTAAACCAAAATCTGTAGTGCCTTTCAAGTATTTCAATACACGCTTTGCAGCAGACCAATGCTTAAGAGAAGGACATGCAAGATGTTGTCCAAGATAGTTAGCAGCAAACAGAATATCAGGACGAGTGTTCATGCCAACAAACTGAAGACATCCAATCAAGTTAGCATAAGGTTGATTTGTGACAAGTTGACCGCCATTGTCAGAAGTATTCTTCGTAGAGCTCGCAAGACAAGGTGTGTTGGCTGAATGTGCAGATTCTATACCAAATTTTTGAATAGTATCTGCAATAAACTTTGACTGTCGAAGGAATAAAATACCTTTTGTACGGTTCCGTTGGATTTGAATGCCAAGACAAGAGTGAATCTCTCCAAGATCCACCATATCGAATGCAGAAGACAATAAATTTTTCACTTGCTGAAGAAATCCCAAATCATTGGAAACAAGGATGGTATCATCCACATAAAGAGCAAGAATCACAAAACTGCTACCTTGGCGTTTTATGTATAAGTTGGGGTCTGACGAGCAAGAGATGAATCCTTTAGAGGTGAGAAAAAGATCAAATTTTGTATACTAGGCTCGCGAAGCTTGTTTGAGACCATATAGTGCCTTATGGAGTTGAGCAACAAGGTCTTCTTTACCTGGAATAACAAACCCTTCTGGTTGTTCCATACAAATTTCCTCTTCCAAGTCACCATTAAGAAAAGCAGTTCGCACATCCATTTGATGAGCTTCTAAATCAAATTGAACAACAAATGCCAATAAAACTCGAACACTTGTAATGCGAACAACTGGTGAAAAAGTCTCTTGATAATCAACACCAGCTACCTGGGAGTAACCTTTTGCAACTAAACGCGCCTTGAACTTGTCAAAAGATCCATCTGCTTTTACTTTTGTTTTATACACCCACTTACATTTAATAGTTGTACGACCAGGAGGTAATTCAGTTAGTATCCATGTACCTTTAGAGATAAGAGAATCGTACTCTGCTTCCATAGCCTCTTTCCATTGATCCTTTTGTGGTGAAGAGATAGCTTCATCATAAGTAACAGGATCTTCAGAAGTAGAAAAAGCATTATCAGCAATATCGTCATCATAAACATGACATGAGCCATGTTCAAAATCAATAGGCAGATCAACAAAAATATCAATATCATCATTGGCAACATTTGGAATGGATGGTTGTGAGGAGGAAAGTTGCTCTATAGGAAGAGTTTCATCTTCTGAAAGAAATGGAAAAGCCTAAAGCAATGATTTAGTATCATCAGAATCATCCATGGACCATGAGCCTCCCATAAGCTGTTCGTTAAAAGTAGCATCACGATTCACAATTACTTTCTTGGAGGAAGGGTCATAGAATTTGTAGCCTTTGGAAGTGTCAGAATATCCAATAAAAATAACTTTAAGACCAGGAGCATCAAGCTTTGTTCGTGTTTCTTTGGGAACATGAATATAAGCAATACATCCAAAGGTTCGAAAATGAGATACAGAAGGAATGTCACCTGTCCATGCTGTGATGGGTATCTTACCAGAGGGTGCAGTAGTAGGAAGATGATTCTGAATAAATGTTGCTGTCAAAGTAGGTTCAGCCCAGAAAACACGAGATAAGCCAGAATGAATCAGCATACATCTTACAGCATTGAGAATAGTGCGATTCTTTCGTTCAGCAACACCATTCTGTTGAGGCGAATATGGAATAGTGTGTTTATGATGAATTCCTGTGTCAACACAGTAACTCACAAACTCTCGAGAAACATATTCGCCTCCATTGTCACTACGAAGCTTCTTAAGGCGACTACCAGTTTGAAGTTCCGCAGCCTTGTGGAATTGTTTGAAAACAGATAAGGCTTCAGATTTTTGTATAAGTAGAAATACAGTCGTATACCTTGAGAAATCATCAATGAAAGTAGAGCCAAGGTCAAACAAGATGAAGGCATCATGCTCCCTTACCTTTCCCCAAGCATAGGAGAGAGATGATCCTTTGGAATGAGCATCCTCTTTTGGAGCTTTGATGGTAGAAGCCCTAGGAGTCTCATTGCGAGCACTTTTATTGGGGCAAGAACGAAGCCATGTCCTTGCTCCCCACACTTTTAAACACTTATGGTCCCTTGCGAAAAGCTTCAAGCTCTTCATGAGAGATTTTGATTTTACCTTTGTAAACTCTTTTCTCCTTGGACCTATTGTTGTTGTTGTAGGAAGTGCCTTGGGAAGAATTTTGGGCATTGGTTTTCCCCTTTCCATGGGTTTGACATTCCGTCTAGCCCCTTGTTAGAAATTGATGAGGGAAGCAACCATGGTGTGGTGGATTACTTCACTGATAGAACCAGGCCGTTGGGACTTGACATGCTCGGCCATTTCTTCAGGTAATCCTGCAGAAATTGTTGCTTTTTCTCGACAAAGTCTCTTGAGATGTAAATCCCAAAACTTTTCTACATATTTGTGAATAGACTCATGCGAGAGAAGCTTCAAACTGCACCATTCCGTAAGTACTTTGTCCTTTGCATCGCTTGCAAGGACTTACTTCATGATGGAAACTCCTAGAGTTCTCCATGTCTTTGGGGCTTCATGGTTGCCACGAAGGCTAGCCCACCATTGATGAGCCGATTTTTGGAAGTGCATAACTACATGGTGTAGCTTGGAGGACTTCGTGAGGCCTTCATCTCTAAAGGCCGCATCAAATTGTTGGATGAATGCCAATACTTTGTCGGTGGCACCGAAGGTGCCATCATAGGTGAGAAAAGAGATACTCTTTCCTCCCTCTTTTAAATTCCTCAGCTTTTGTAATCTTCTCCATGAAGGGTATGATTTGCAATGTCCTCCCCTCTTGTATTCTCTAGGAGAATAGCCGTAGCTTTCGTCAGGTGAGGAGGAACGTGAAGAGAAAGGAGAAGAGGGAGACCTCTTCCTTGACCTTTTCTTCCTTTGTTTCCTCTCTTCCCTTTCGGAGTGACAAGGAGAAGGAGTGTGTTTTGATTGTTTCCTCATGGGAGGAGTTGGCGATCATCTACACCGCCGTCTTCGTAGAGCCACATCTTCAGAGTAACTCAGGGATTCATTGCTTTCTTGTTCTTTGGATTCCTCCTCTTGTATGTGAGAGAGTCTTCTTTTGGGGGCTCATCAAGAGGCCTCCTAAGCTCTCTCTCCTCTTGGAGAGGAAGGGAAATCCCATAAGCACGAAATTTTTGAGTAACTTCGGCTTGCAAAGTAGGGTTTCCCATAGCTTGATGCAACCTAGTAACAAGATAATTGATAAAAATGGGGCATCATCATTAGCACCTTCATGTGAAAAATCAAAGTTATCAATGTTCATTCTACTTTCTTGGTTATTGTCAACCATGCTAATTATACTTATGTGTTTACTTAGTGTATTCTTTGGCAACTCAAAAGCTAAGTTGCTACTCCTCTTAGCCTTTGAAATTAAGCACTTAAGTATCTACACCCACGGCTCGAATTGGTTAATTATAGAGAGTAGTGGATTTGGTCTAACATAGAAAAATTGTTGAGGGATAGCTCCTTTCGGACTTCTTAAGGCTCAATAATGGTAAATCCGTAGGCAAATCTAAAAAGACCCAATTATTAAGCCAAAGTCTATGATTGCCTATATGCTATGGTTGGGGTATGTGCCTCTAAAATAGGTTATTGCAAACTGGTGAAACATGAAAACTTGATGCAAAACAAAAAATTAAGAGGTCGGCCTTGAGAATGCATTAGATAAGAACTAAGAGCATGAGGATGTCAAGCCAAAAAATCTCAAGTAATGATGATGACACAACTGAATTGTATGTTGACCTAAATGAGCTTTGGTGGCACATATGCGACGATGTCATAAAGCTATCTTCATAGCATCTAGATGCATGAGAACAATTGCCAGAAAATAGAGAGTGGCACAATACTATTGACACTCGCTGACGTGTAAATACCTTAATAGGAAGCTATGGGCCTGGATGTGGCATTGTTGACTTTTAAATAATCCATGGCACAAAAAAAAACTTATTTGAGTTGTCATTGCCTATATTCTGCGATGATTGTGTATGTGCCATTAAAAAAAGCTATTGCATATTGGTAAAAAATGAAAACTTGATGCATGGCATGAATGAAGCAATCACACATTATTTGTGCCTTTTCTAACTCCAATTAGAATGTTTTCACTCAAAATTTGGTCAAAAATGGCCTAAAATGTTCAAAAGTAGCTTGTTTTTCAGCAAAATAACCGAATTTAGCAGCATGGGTCGTGGCGGAAGCAAGGGGATGCTTGCTTATGCTACAAAAGCCTGTACATTTTCCCTTTTTACCCATTGACTAAAGGGTTTACTCCATGGTGCAACAATTTAAGTCCTTTCTCTCTTGCCTCTCATTTATAAGTTCGTTCCATGGGAGTGAGTTAGGGTTTTCTCTCTTCAATTTACTATGTGGGTTTGAATAAGTGGGCTTGTCTCCCCAACTTCAAAATTTGGATGAATTGAAGAGCGTAGCTAGGTTTTCCTATTAGCAAAGTGATCACATATCTATACAATTGGAGGTGAGGCAGTTTTGTAAAATAGATTAGAGTTTTGATAAGGATTCGTGGTTGTCCGTTGGTGGAGCTTTCATGGCTGATCTCAAAGGATTTTGGATTGTGCTTTGCTTATAATCAAACCTATGTTTCGTGTAGACTTTTCTATTCTCACAATCTTTTAGTTGTGACCGTAGTGAAGTCCATGAACCCAGGTTTCAATGAATGTTAATGCGCTTTTCTATTCGTACATTGATCTCATGATTACTACATACGAGAACGGGCACGTCCAAACTCACAAGCCTTGATGCCTTGGGAGAATAGTAATAGTAATTTTGGGGGGCGTGGGGAGGGCGCCACAACATGTAGGGGAGATAATTTGTTATTTGAAGGAAATTACACCCTCCACATCACGTGCACGGTAGAAAAGGTAATTCGTTATTTGAGTGGGGGATAAGACCAACTACACCTCTAATTTGAGGTGCAGTTAGCCTCAACCTTGTACGGTATGGGACATGGTGTGCTTTGGGATTCTCCAAAGTTGTTTTATTTCAAAGCATGGAGAACTTTTGTAAGGTTAAAAGGTTTAATTTAAAAGTAACATTAGAGTGCCCTTTTCCTTAAGTGTTATCTACATGTCAATGTGAGAAAGAAATGGTTATGAAGGAAATCCACTTTTGTGTAGGTAAATTTTTGGCCTGCAAAAGAAATCATGTGATCCGCATGGCTACCAGCTGTATACAAACAGATATCATTTGTGATTTATTTATTAGCATGAAAGCCTGTTGTTGAGGTGACATGATTATATTGGCAACCAGCACATAGGCCTAGCACATGGATTAATGGGCCAAAAGAGCATAGCTTGGCAACCAAAAAAGCCTCTTTTGAGCCCGTTTTCTTAGAGGAAAGCCTGTTATCATTGTAACACGATGATCGTGGCAGTTGGCTAATCATATATAAATGATTATGCAGTTTATCATATAAATGATTTATCTGGCTAATCATATATAACTAATTGGCAACTGCGCTATAAAAGGGTTCAGCGAACATTCAGTTGGCCAGCTCTGATCTCTCTCTCTCTCTCACTGTCTCTCTCTCTGTCTGTACTCTGTGGAGTTAGTACTACAGCGGCAGATCAAATGGCTCAGAAGATGGCGATCATGATCTCAATGGCTCTTATATTTGCATCAAGCCTTGTCTCCGCGCAAGGTAAGCCATTTGGGTCAGTACCCATCGCATTATTATTTGGGTGCACATTAAACACTGTACTCATGAGATCAGCTGGCACGAGGTAGGCTGTTGCATCCATCTAATCCCACCAGACAAAGTGACCTTGAATTAGTATTGTAAGGAATTATGCTTTTGGAGTGTGACTATGAGAACTAACGCATTGAACTGTGTACAACTGTACGTGTATTGCAGCACCGCCCGGATGCACAGTAGCACCGGAAGGGACGTGCGTCGTGGGTGGGGTGGGGGGTGGTAGCTTACCACCAGGACAAGCCCCCACGCTATGCGCACAGGCCTGCACCCAGCAAAACTTATTGCCAGTGCCCTGCTGCCTCAGCCTCAAGAGCTCCGCCTGCTACTGCTGCCCCACTGTCGCATCCATTGCTGACTGCATCGTCGGCTGACTGCACGCTCCAATATGAGCTCCATCTTTTAAATAACATCAATGTAATTTTGACTCTAAGTTTTGGCTTTTCCTTTGACGATCCGAGTTTTCGGAAGATATTATAATTGAACACACAAGCACTGAGAAGAGTCTAAGTTACATGGCATACAAAAATTGAACACACAAGCACTGAGAAGAGCCCACGGTTGAGCTGACCCCCCCTTTTAAAGAGGCTCAAGGATTTCTTCCTAATGACAGAGCGAGTGGTTTTGTAAACACTACAATACGTCGCACAGAAATCAACGCAGATACCGACGAGATAAATTTAGTTTTAAAATTAAAAAGCACTGAAATAGGCCTCAAAAAAGACACCGGTTTTGTGTCGTCGGTATAAGCATCGATATACTTTGCGTCTGAATCAAGTTAGAAATAAGCGTCGGAATCACCTTAGAATTAAGCGCCAGTAATTGTAAAGGATATTTTGACGCATCCTCCGAACTTTATACCGACGCCTGTATCGTACTCTGTACCAACGACGAAACCTGCAGTTTTTTTTTGGACATAGAGGGCTTGGATTTGATGTTGCATGTACTGCATCAAAAGAAAACAACCTTCTCTGCCCAAAGGAAGAGTGCACAAGCAACCACACTCCACCTACAAGTTGACGTTAAAAAGCGAGTGTATGGTAATTGGCAAAATTGTAAGAATAACATAACCAGCACTAAGAAGAACCCATGGTACCCTGAGTCCATTGCCCAATCTGAATCTATGCCTGACAATCTAGGCCACCAATTAGCTGTTAGAGTCCAACATTTTTTCTATTGAGCTGAACCCCCTTTTAAAGAGGGTTAAGGATTTCTTCCTAATGACAACGGAGGTGGTTTTGTAAATAAAAAACGCCAAAAACATGACTCTACTCCTAAAGAATCACCCGTGTATTTCATTCGGTCCACCCACACCAGGTTAGAGCAAACAATTTTCCAAGATTTGACCAATACATTCACATAGTTTAATTGGAGCTATAGAGAATAATTAATAATACACTATAGATTTATCAATCAACCACCATAACAACCTTGACCAACAAGTATCAGTTTTAACCATGTGCTTGAAGAGGGTGGCCTATCTTGCTAGCGTATGGTTTTTCAAGTTTAAACCCATCAAACCACCGAAGTGAACTGAGAGTGAAATGTACTCCCAAGAAATCAACGCTTTACTAGCAAACCCCCACAAAAATGGCAAAATTAAAGATCTTAATTTATTCAATGCATTGTCATGCCAATCCAAAAGGGGTACAAAGTACAAAAAGTACGGCATCAAAATCGACTACAAAATTCTCACACACACATGGAAAGGCCATTCATCACAATTGTAATGGAAATGGACTATGAACTTTGAGAATAGCGGAATTAACGGAATTAGAGTGAGCATTTTTGGGAGATTACTTTGAGAACATGGAGGGTGAAATTAATTGATGGTAGCAACATAAACACAGTACTTAATTAACTTGGCATGAACAATACTTTTGCAAGAGATAGAGAATTAGAGAACTTGACAATAGTTGAGGAGTGGATATACTTGGAGTAGGTCCCCCCTTCAAAAGGCATTTGTATTATAGATTCTCCCATTAAGAGAGACTTGTTATAATACAATCTTTGTGTTCCTTGTGACCTTGGTGATGCTATGAACATGGAAAGCTTCATGCATCACGAGCTTCGCATAAACTTTGCAAAAAGCATTTACTATCTTAAGCCTCAGTCCCAAGGCCTCAAACACCTTCGAAGATGGAGAGAGCTAGCCGGGAATAAGGGTAGGGAAGAGGAAGAAGAATCATCCATAGGAGAAAGAAATAGTTCCTCACTTATCATCTCTCTTCTTGCTTAGCATAGCATAATAGCATAGTAATGATGATGAAGAAGATGGCAAGCTCAAGCATTGAAGCATGGCTCTCAGTTGGATTTGCATTCCATAGCCAAGATCGTTGGTGTAGGCTCTCTACTTCCCAACAAGCTTGGAGAAGGAGATGGAGCTCTTGTATTTTGCACTCCACACAATGAGAGAATGTGTGTGTGTGTGTGTGTGTGTGTGTGTGGAGAATATACCCCCCCTCTCATGTGTGTGTGTGTGTGGAATATACCCCCCCTCTCACACACACACAATGAGAGAATGTGTGTGTGTGTGTGTGTGTGTGTGTGTATGGAGAATATACCCCCCCTCTCATGCTTGGTCCACCTCTCTCTCTCTCTCTCTCTCTCTCTCTCTCTCTCTCTCTCTCTCTCTCTCTCTCGTATTATTTTATTATTTCATTTGGACATGTGTCCGCTTTTTCCTCTTTGAGAGAAAGAACTTTAGTATTTTTTTTTATGTATCTAAATTCTCATTGGACCCCTTTAAAACCTATCCAATAGTATTCAAACACATCATGAGGGTCACGTGGAGGATCATTTGAACATGTGTCTTTTATGATTATTAAATCATTTGGTTGAATTGAATACTTCAAGGACTTAGTCAATCAAGCACGGAAAAGTTGATGCTTCTTGAGAGTTATCTTTGGATTGAATACTTCAAGAACTTTATTCATTTAAGCATGTGAGAAACACCTCAAGCTTTTGGGTAAGGTGTTGGAGCTATATATGGCTCACTCTACTGAACTTGGTCTCACCTATATATTTGTAGCTTGTCCTCAATATGAATCAGTCTTTGGGAGCGTATATGGTGTGTCTCTTGTTTCGTCTCTCTCTCTTTCTCTCTACATCTCAACATGGTATCAGAGCGGTAACGATCACGCGCCGATTCAATTCATGGTGACAACAGTATGTGTATACGATTCGCATGTAAGATTCAAAATTGTTACAAATTTTATTTTTGAGCGTTGATTCTTGTTAACTGTGGTTGTTTTGTGTTAAGAAGAATATGATTAGTGTTTTATGTGGCGTTTATTTATAATCAATCTAATCGTTGATTACGTTTTCTTGTTAATGACACCCTGAACTTCATCTCAATTTTTCTTGTTGTTCAGCTCAAAATTTGGAGAAACGGGAAAAGCGCAATTGCACTTTTGTCTCCTCGAGCTCTTCGATTTGAGTTCTAGGTTTGCGTCAATCGGAGTTCGCAGCAGAAAGTTATGCTGTTTTTACTGCAATAGAGCTTGACGCAGCTTTCTTCGTCCTACTTCTTCGTGAAGCGTCCGCGATCGTTTTTCTTATTTTGGTGTTAACTTTTTCGAGAAGATTTAGCTTTTTTCTATTCGTATTGTGGCCGTCAATCTTGCGTCTCACGCCACTCTATTTTGAGGACTCGTTTATTATTAACGTCTCCTTTACCCTGTCTTTTTTGGGTGACGTCTCTCACATCTTTGGACGTTCCTTGAGTATCCTTCTTACGTTTATCGTTGATAGAACGCAGTACTCATATCTCTCTCATTCTCAATTGCGGCCTTCACCATATATGGTGTGCAGATTCTGCGATCTTATCTTATACGTCTTCTCGCAACAAGATATGGCTATGAATATTCTCGTCAACGGCTTTCCTTCTGGTCAACGTTCTGTTCCTCCTTTCCAAGGTCAAGGATTTCCAGGCTGGAAAGCAAAGATGTTGTTAATTCTTGAAGGCGATGAACTCTCCGATGTTGTTCTTGGAAATCGTGTTTGTCCGCCTCAGCCTGTTGATACGAATAATGATAACGTGCTTATCACTGAAGGACCTATATTTGAAGATTGGAATGTTGCCTATACGGATTGGCAACGACATGATAAAGCAGCTCGTCGGTATATTCTTTTTGCTCTTACTGATTCCCTTTTGCTTGATATGTATGAACTGCCTACTTCCCATGACGTATGGAAGTACCTTATTGCAAACTTTCAGAAGAAATCTGTTACAGAAATACTTTATTTGAGAGGGTTGCTTAACAAGTTACAATATGAAGTTGGTACTGCCATGACGGGACATATTGAGTCTTTCAAATCTATTATTAATCAACTTGCTGCTGCCGGTGATCCTGTTCCACAAAAGCAACTGATTACACTTCTCCTTGATACGGTGAAGGACTCTTCTTATGATAACATTGTTACTATTCTCTCTAATAAAGATGGTCTTGATTTCGACCAAGCTTGCATGTCTTTAATTGAATACTCTCAACGTCAAGAACGTCGGAATGCCGGTCACGATACAGCTATGATTTAACAAGAGGAGACTGAGTCACAACAGATGGAATGTGCTTTTTATGCTCGAAGGCGTCCATTTCAACAAGGAAACCGCAGAGGTGGCCGTCGCGGTAATATTTTCTCTTGTCTCAAATTTCCTAATAAGCAATGTTCTTACTGCAACAGAAATGGCCATACTGAAGATGATTGTTGGGCACGTCAATATGATGAAGAACACAATATTACCACAAAACAACCACGTTTATCTAGAGACTCTTCTTCTTCTTCTTGTGAATATTGCGGACGATCTGATCATCCCACTCATATGTGCTATAAGCGTCGATTCGACACAGATCGGAATAGAGCATATGCTACTGAACATCGAAACAACATTGTACTAGAAACAAGCTGCGTCCTATGTTCAGTTGCTCCAGAGAGAATACTTCATGTACGTGATGGATCACTTTTTATTGTCGATTCTGGTGCTACAGGAAATATGACATATCAGTCTAAGTGGCTCCATAACTATCATCCACTGCCAGTTCAACGTGTTGTTTATCTTGCTGATGATACTACTTGTCAAGTAAAGGGTATTGGAGACTTATATCTTGGTACCTTATCTTCTTCCACTCGAATTTTGCGAGGAGTATTACATGTACCAGATCTTCAACGCAATCTTCTTTCAGTTGCTAGACTTGTTGATCTTGGTCTGTTTGTTGGATTTGATTATACCAAATGCCGAATTGAGAAAGATGGATAGACTATAGCCACTGCTCCTCGAAACGGTAATTTATTTGAACTCTCTCTCAACGATGCTGTAGCAAATATTGTCACTGCTGATTTGTTCATCGTTTTGTTCATGCTGATTTCTCAAAACTCCTTGATCTTCAACGTCGTGATCTTGTTCATGGCATGGATCTTAAAGCCCATCCCATATGGGAATTTGTGAATTTTGTGCTCTTGGGAAACACAATCGTAAACCCTTTCCTCTTTCAAATACAACTCATTCTCATGACATCTTGGATCTTGTTCATACTGATATATGTGGACCTCTACCTTCTTCGAGATCACAATATCGCTACTTCATTACATTCATTGATGATTTCTCAAGGTATACGACTGTATTTCTACTTAGACAAAAATCTGAAGCCTTATCTGTTTTCAAAAAATTCCACAAGGCTGCGGAACTTCAAACTGGTCGTCGCCTTAAGAAGCTTCGTAGTGACAATGGAGGCGAATATGTTTCTCGAGAGTTTGTGAGTTACTGTGCTGACACAGGAATTCATCATGAACACACTATTCCATATTCGCCTCAACAAAATGGTGTTGCTGAACGAAAGAATCGCACTATTCTCAATGCTGTAAGATGTATGCTGATTCATTCTGGCTTATCTCGTGTTTTCTGGGCTGAACCTACTTTGACAGCAACATTTATTCAGAATCATCTTCCTACTACTGCACCCTCTGGTAAGATACCCATCACAGCATGGACAGGTGACATTCCTTCTGTATCTCATTTTCGAACCTTTGGATGTATTGCTTATATTCATGTTCCCAAAGAAACACGAACAAAGCTTGATGCTCCTGGTCTTAAAGTTATTTTTATTGGATATTCTGACACTTCCAAAGGCTACAAATTCTATGACCCTTCCTCCAAGAAAGTAACTGTGAATCGTGATGCTACTTTTAACGAACAGCTTATGAGAGGCTCATGGTCCATGGATGATTCTGATGATACTAAATCATTGCTTCAGGCTTTTCCATTTCTTTCAGAAGATGAAACACTTCCTATAGAGCAACTTTCCTCCTCACAACCATCCATTCCAAATGTTGCCAATGATGATATTGATATTTTTGTTGATCTGCCTATTGATTTTGAACATGGCTCATGTCATGTTTATGATGACGATATTGCTGATAATGCTTTTTCTACTTCTGAAGATCCCGTTACTTATGATGAAGCTATCTCTTCACCACAAAAGGATCAATGGCAAGAGGCTATGGAAGCAGAGTACGATTCTCTTATCTCTAAAGGTACATGGATACTAACTGAATTACCTCCTGGTCGTACAGCTATTAAATGTAAGTGGGTGTATGAAACAAAAGTAAAAGCAGATGGATCTTTTGACAAGTTCAAGGCGCGTTTAGTTGCAAAAGGTTACTCCCAAGTAGCTGGTGTTGATTATCAAGAGACTTTTTCACCAATTGTTCGCATTACAAGTGTTCGAGTTTTATTGGCATTTGTTGTTCAATTTGATTTAGAAGCTCATCAAATGGATGTGCGAACTGCTTTTCTTAATGGTGACTTGGAAGAGGAAATTTATATGGAACAACCAGAAGGGTTTGTTATTCCAGGTAAAGAAGACCTTGTTGCTCAACTCCATAAAGCACTATATGGTCTCAAACAAGCTTCGCGAGCCTGGTATACAAAATTTGATCTTTTTCTCACCTCTAAAGGATTCATCTCTTGCTCATCAGACCCCAACTTATACATAAAACGCCAAGGTAGCAGTTTTGTGATTCTTGCTCTTTATGTGGATGATACCATCCTTGTTTCCAATGATTTGGGATTTCTTCAGCAAGTGAAAACTTTATTGTCTTCTGCATTCGATATGGTGGATCTTGGAGAGATTCACTCTTGTCTTGGCATTCAAATCCAACGGAACCGTACAAAAGGTATTTTATTCCTTCGACAGTCAAAGTTTATTGCAGATACTATTCAAAAATTTGGTATGGAATCTGCACATTCAGCCAACACACCTTGTCTTGCGAGCTCTACGAAGAATACTTCTGACAATGGCGGTCAACTTGTCACAAATCAACCTTATGCTAACTTGATTGGATGTCTTCAGTTTGTTGGCATGAACACTCGTCCTGATATTCTGTTCGCTGCTAACTATCTTGGACAACATCTTGCATGTCCTTCTCTTAAGCATTGGTCTGCTGCAAAGCGTGTATTGAAATACTTGAAAGGCACTACAGATTTTGGTTTAGTCTATCGACGACAACTCACATCGGGTTCTATGCAATTTCTTTCTCTTTTGGGTTACACAGATGCAGACTGGGCAAGCTCACATTTATCTATGCGATCTACTAGTGGAAATTGCTTCTTTATAAATGGTTGTCTTGTTTCTTGGACCAGCAAGAAACAACGTTGTGTTGCAGTTTCTACGACTGAGTGAGAATATGTTGCGGCATCACTTGCAGCTCGTGAGTTGATTTGGCTTCGACAAATGCTGGTTGATATTGGTCACTCTCCTCTTTCTAGCACACCCTTGCGGTGTGACAACCAAAGTGCTATTAGTCTTGCAAAAGACTATGTTCAACATAATAAGTCAAAGCACATTGCTATCCATTATCATTATGTCAGGTATGAAGTACGCAAGGGAACCATTATGGTTGAACACTGTCCAAATGACCAGATGATTGCAGACATTTTGACCAAAGGCCTCAATGAGTCACGTTTCATCCTCTTGCGCTCGGAGCTTGGAGTTGCTTCGGCCTCACTCTTTCTAGATTAGCTTCTTTTCTATTGTAATAGCTTTGTACATATGACATTGTAATCTTTTAGGTACCATGCACTATGCACACTCCACATTTGCACCTTGTGATATCTAAGTCACTTGAATATTTGTACATAGATGCACAATTCACTTTCACATCATCACCACTGGTTCATATTTCACATTGTATAGGGGCTTGGGTTTTTCCCTTGAACTCCCCAAGGGTTTTTTCATCCAAAGCTAGAGACCTTTGTTTGAGTGGGGGTGTTGGAGCTATATATGGCTCACTCTACTGAACTTGGTCTCACCTATATATTTGTATCTTGTCCTCAATATGAATCAGTCTTTGGGAGCGTATATGGTGTGTCTCTTGTCTCGTCTCTCTCTCTTTCTCTCTACATCTCAACATAAGGTTCCCACTAACACTTAGCAAAGCCAACAAGCACCTCATACTTGGGTAGGATTCCCACCTCAAGGTCAGTCCTACTTTGCCTAAGGTCAAAGGACTTTTGAAAACTAACTTTTGGAGGTCTTTAATGAAGCTAACTGTTGAGCTTATATCTGAAGCTACTCAATATATGGCACCTAGGTCCCCTCTATATATACATCATCTCATGTGTGTATTCTACACACTTTGGGGTTCTACTTCTATGTTCTCTCCTTCTCTCTCAACATGGTATCAGAGCAGTACGTTTTTGTTTTCGATTTTTCTCCTGATCAAAATTGATTTTGCAGAAACTACCCACGTGTGGGATCGGAATCGATGTGGTCTACAACTTTGCAGAAGGAAGTTTCTTCAAATTCTGCAACCGATTTTGAGTTATCGTTCACGGACTGCGTACATACTTGAAAAACAGCTTCCGCGTTTTGTTTTTAATTTTTTTGCTAATTGGCAACGATTTTGCAGAAACTACCCGCAATGGAGACCGAAATCGATGTGGTCTACAACTTTGCAGAAGGAAGTGTTTTCAAATTCTGCACCGATTTTGAGTTATCGTTCGCGGACTGCGTACATACGTGAAAAGCAATTTTCGCTTTTTGTTTTTGATTTTTGTGCTTATTGAAAACGATTTTGCAAAAATTACCCGTATAAAAGAGCGGAATCGATGTGGTCTACAACTTTGCAGAGAGAAGTGTTTTCAAATTCTGCACCGATTTTGAGTTATCGTTCGCGGACTGCGTACATACCTAAAAAGCAATTTCCGTTTTTTGTTTTTTATTTTTCTGCTTATTGAAAACAATTTTGCAGAAACTACGCGCGTGAGAGACCGGAATCGATGTGCTCTACAACTTTGCAGAAGAAACTACCCGCGATGGGGATTGGAATCGATGTGGTCTATAACTTTGCAGAAGAAAGTTTCTCTAAATTCTGCACCAATTTTGGGTTATCGTCTCGAACTGCGAATATGTTTGAAAATAAAAATTTTACTTTTTGCTTTTGATTTTTCTCATAATTGAAAACTTCTCAATTATATTTTTCTTCATCAATCATATATTTGTTAGTGACGTAACTTTGCTGCAGAAGCCAGTTACACATCGTTCCGATTCAGTCGAGCCGTTGATGATCGTCCAAATTCTATCGAGCTACTGTTGGTACATGATCTTTTGTTATATGATATACTCGTTCATTGATTCTCGTATAATTATTCTTTTAGAGATATAGTTTACGTCGTTTTATTGATATATGATATACTCGTTCATTGATTCTCGTGTAATTATTCTTTTAGAGATATAGTTTACGTTGTTTTATTGATAATTTCTCATTGATACCATAGTGATTTTGATGGTACCATGATGATGTTTTGTTAATACTTTAGTCATGGTGATTTTCGTTGATACCATGATGATATGTCATTGATACCATGGTTATTCTCGGTGGTGCCATGATGATATTTCGTTGATACCATGGTTATTCTCGGTGATTCCATGATGATATTTCGTTGATTCCATGGTGATTTTTATTGATACCATGATGATGTTTTGTTGATACCATGGTTATTCTCGGTGATACCATGATGTTGTTTCGTTGATACTATGGTTATTCTCGGTGATGCCATGATGATATTTCGTTGATACCATGGTTATTCTCGGTGATGCCATGATGTTGTTTCGTTGATACAATGATTATTCTCGGTGATATCATGATGCTTTTCGTTGATACCATGATCATTTATTCATTTTTATTGACATAATGATGATATTTTGTTATTACTTTGATGGTATTCATTGATCACTACATTGATAAATGTTGTTTTATGTAGTATATACACATATCATTTGTATCACGTAATCACACATTTTGTACTTTTACGTTTATACTTTATGTACCATATGTTGTCGTGCGTATATATGTCGTCAAAAGAGTGGCGTCGCGAACCATCTCTTATGGCATTGTGAACGTAATTATTTCATTAACGATGCTAATAATTTTCATGACATGTTTTTTTTTGGAGTCTATGATCTATGTAGGATTGATCAAAGAATTGATTTTATGAAGACAAACTTGGTGACAATAAAAGATTTATGAAGATATGTTTGGTGATGCCATATTGATGACAACATGAAGACATGTTTGGTGATGCGATATTGATGACAAGCTACACAGCAGATTCACGGAGACACTTTTGATTACAATCTAATCGATAGCTTTTAGACCTCTTTATTGAACCTTTGTATTCATTATTGTATTTGATAGGAGTAATGTAACTCCTCATAAAACATTCATTGTAAAAGGAGTGATGTAGCTCCTCATAAACATTTGTATATTCAATGATTTTTATAATATAACGGTGGGTGTATATAGAGCTGTGGGTTTTTCCCTTGATCCCCCAAGGGTTTTTTCATCCACAGTTAGGGACTCTTATTTGAGCGGAGGTGTTGAGCTTATATGTGAAGCTACTCAATATATGGCTTCTCTATATATGGCACCTAGGTCCCCTCTATATATACATCATCTCATGTGTGTATTCTACACACTTTGGGGTTCTACTTCTATGTTCTCTCCTTCTCTCTCAACACTAACCCTATAGTATTTAAGCTCCATTAGATAGCATTGGTCTTTAACATACCATCTCTAACTTGGACCCCTTTTAACCTTGGCCCCATGTTGAGATAGATCCATAAGCACATGTCGATATTCTAACTCTTGTTCCCGTTTATTCTCCCACATTAAATGATCAGTTTAATATGAGAAAATCACGGGTTGGTTAGATATTAGATTTTATGAAATTGCCTCTCTCTTGAAATAATAGTCATCCTCAACTATGAGGTAGAAGAGATAAATTCTTAGTCATTAGTCTACGTTTCTTAGCGGGTAGAGGATCCCTTTTCACCCTGCGACATCATTTTATAATGGATGACTAGTCCATTTGGTTCCTCGGAGACGTAGTTGCCGCAAGCATGTCTGCTCTTTAGTCCATATCATACTCCCAGAGTAGAGTGACCAATTCTACTTGGTGTTTGAGTGACCTCGTCATCACAAACATGATTATAAGCATGCATACTATTTAAATTTGTGCACAAAAGAGGATTAGTCTTATAAGAGAAAAACATTTTTCAGTAAGAAAGCATTTATATTTGCTTTCTCTAGTGCAGCATTGTAAGCATTGACAAGGTTCATACTATCCTTAAACTGTATTCCTTGTATCCATCTAGCATCTTCAAACGGATAATTTTTGAAATTAATAAGATATCGTCGGATAATCTTACCATGCCGTAGTACCTTGTCTTCATGCCGAAGGATAGGTTCGAGTTGTAGCACCTCTTCTTGGTCTTTGATTTCTGGAAGGTCTTCAATAATTGGTTCTATTGGTGGCTCTCCTTTATAGGGCTTAAGTGGGCTCACATGAAAAGCATTGTGTATGAGCCAATGGTTGGGCAACTTGAGTTGATAAGCCTACATGTCATTGATTGTCTTCAAGATTTGGAAAGGACCATAGTATCTTTTTGCTAATTTAGCATAATAATTTTGATGGCCCGTAGGATTTTTGCCCATCGTTTGCCTCAATGGAGCCTTGGGAAACTTAAGTAAGACCCATTCATTTTCTTTAAATGTTAAGGCCCTTCTATGCTTGTCAGCAACAGTTTTTTGCCTTTGTTGAGAGATGGATATAGCCTCCTTAACCTTTTGAAAAGATTCTTGTAGGTCACGGTGACAGAGAGAAACTTTAGTGGGACACCTCTATACCTAGCTTCTCTTGCAATGGAGAAGCAGAAATCCCAAGTTCTCATCGATCACTAGCCAAATAATATTGAAGAGATCTGTAGTAGCATCAACTCAAACCCTTGGCCATGAGGGAATTACAACAGATGCCAACCTCAAGCTCAACAAAGGCGAGAATATAAATGAAGGGTGGTATTACAGCACACGCGCACCACTCCTGGCTAGTAAAACGTCCTTAGTGTACAAAGACACAAAAACGTGGAATAAATAGCAAGAAAACATTTGATTGCATCATATTTTCAAGATAGAGAGGAGCATCGTGCTTCCTCTCTCCCACATACAGAGAAGCATTCCTTCCGTCGAAACCCCCCTTTTCTCCCATAAACACAGCACTCCCCCTCTAGTTGGCTGCTCTCATAGTTTTCTCTTCCCTTTAAATGATGGCCCGGTTGAGCTTGGCAGCCTCTCTAACTTGGAGACTCCCTCTTACCGCATGCCCCATGAGATCATCCTTTCCTGCTCAGCAACCCCCCTCATGGATCTCTGCATGTCCTGTCACAATCCCCTTCACTTTTTCTCCTCCTGCAGCTCACACGAGCTTCCTTGGCCTCTTGAAATGCTACCTCATGAATTGTTCGGCTTGCGATTGTGAGTTGATGCCCCTTGACAAGGTGAGGACAAGCCCTCACCTTCCAAGCCTGAGCTTCCTTTTGCCTTTCGCTTGCATTGAAGGGCTAGGTCACCTATAAGATCCCACATTCTGTGCAAGTTGTCTTTGATCTCGTCCCCCTTTGCAACGAGCTGGCTCGGCAACCCCCCTCATGGCTCCCTCTACTGCACCAGCTCCCTCTCCCCAAGTGGCTTCTAGAGACTTCTCTCGGCCCCTCTATACGCGGCATCTACTCCTTCACTTTCTAAAAAAAACTAGCTCCTAGAGCTCTACTTTTTACCCAAAAAATCATAGGCAATCCATTGAATGCATCATTTACACCATGGAATTCTGGCTTTAGGCTAAGAAGTTGCACAATCCTTAGCATGAGCACATTTACAAACATATTCATCAAGCCTTTCAGTTCCCTTCAATAGCAACATTGCATATGCCGGACCTTGTCCCAACCTCCATGCACCTCAATCCAGGAAAAAAAAATTCTTCAGCTACTATATTTACACAACTCTGAAAAATGGGAAGATGCCCATTGTTGTGCATTGATGCATTCTAGACCAACGGATTGCTTGCCAGAAAAACGCCTAACATAGCTTGCCAACCCCCCTAGCCTGCTGGAGCATTCATGCTCGGTAGAGCAGGTTATGGAAACTAGAGCATTTCCAATCGCTTTGCTCTCCTTCAGCTACTTGACCGCTATCAGAAAAAGCTTGAGCATGCTGGCATATGTAGTGCTATCAGGTGCGACACTATCATCCTCGGAACATTCACTCTATAACGAGCCTGCTATCATTGCATTCCAGGGATAAACGTTGCATTTGGGCAAGATTCTAAAAACTTTATAAGCATCTAAGGAGCAGAAGAATCAATTTATACAATTCAACATGCCGAAGGCTAATTTTGATCCTTAAAGAATGATGAGCAAGCAAATACTAAAGCCAAACTCTAAACTCGATCAGTAATGTAGGTGTACTTCATCTGTCCCATGTGTTTTGGACCCTTCTAATACAGAAAACCATCTTTAATTTACCCTGAAACCTTCATACAACTGAATTCTCCACTCTCTCCAGTAGTGTAACTGCATCTCATCTCACCAATGCTCGTTTATCCTTTTTTTCAAGGCAGAAACCATCTTCAATCCAACATGAAAGCTTCATGAAACAAACCTACACATGGAAACTCCCCATTTCCGACAAGTACTCAATAGGGCAACTCAAATTGTGGCATTCTTCAAGACAGAAAACAACCTCATCTCCAAAGCCATGATGTGTATATCCTCCTAGAAGAGCAGTCTAAGAGCTCACATCCCATGTTGGAAGTGCATCAAAAACTTCTTGGGCGTTTGCCAGCATACCACACTTCGCATACATGTCAACCAATGTAGTTGCTAGCACTATATGCTTGTCCAGTAATCCCTAACTCTTAACCTCCGTGTGTATCTCTTCACCTGTTTCAATTGCCTGTATACTACCGTAAGCTTTTAAGATACATAAAAAATTGACAACAGTAGGTGCAATGTCCTCATCTTGCATCTCTCCAAAACAATGAACTGCTCGATCACCGAGTCCATGATCTACATAACCAATAATAAGTGCATTCCATAAGGAAGTATCCCTTGTTGGAATCTCATCAAATACCTCCTTTGCTTTTGCAATACTAAAGGTTCCAATTCAAACCCCTCGATGACAATATGCGCATGTAAGTTCAGGCCTTTGGATAACACTCCTAAATTATAACAATCTTTCAAACTACAAACAAATATCATGGCATTGAGTATCACATTTCCAAGCTGCGCTTTCTTAGAGGAGTCAAGGGCTTCCTCATTAAGACCCCCTTCTGTGTATCTTGTGATAAGTGCAGTCCACACAACCACAACTCGTACAGGCAGCATGTTAAAAACTTCTCGTGCTTCTGCCATAACACCAAATTTATTGTACATATCCGCAAGAGAACTACCAACAATAATGTCCCTTTCCATGCCCTGTTTGATGCAGTCATTATGTATGTCATGACCCTCCCTTACTGTTTGCACACTGCCACAAGCCTTCATGCAACCAGCCACTGCTAGAACATCTGGAGCATATCCATATTTCCCTTTAGAAACTTGGTGTCCCTTCAGCTGCCTCATCTCCACAAGCATGGCTTGAAGACGTGAGGACTTTCCAGATCCAACCTTGCTAGGAACCAGTACTATGCCTTTTTTTGGGACTCTAATATTGATGCACTTATGATGCTCAGGTTGAACTTCTTGAAGGCCATTGCCCCATGAAAAGCTTGCATTTTGTATGCTTATAGAATTTTTTTCTAAATGCTTCTGATCTTTTGGCTATTTGAGAATCTAGGTACAAGATTAAATTCCTCTTCGGCCTACCACCCACAAATAGATGGCCATAGTGAGATAGATAATCTTATGATACTCGATCTACTAAAGACTTATGTTATAGAAGTGGATCAATGATCACAATGGGAGAAGTACTTACCCCTTGTAGAGTATGCGTACAATAATATTGTCCATACTACTACAAGAAAAGCACCTTTTGAGATCATAGAGGGAAGACCTAAAAGTCCCTGCTACTTAAAGTACATGGGAAGATCTTTGCTGCTGATGAGTATAGCCGTTGTCAAACGTTATTATGGTAGGCAATCCTTTGGTCTAGAATGCATCAATGCACAACAATGGGCATGTTCCCATTGTTGGAAGTTGTGTAAATATACTAGTTGAAGAAGTTTTTTTTCTTGAATTGAGGTGCATGGAGATTGGGACAAGGCCCGGCATATGGGATGTTGCTATTGAAGGGCATTGAAAGTCTTAGTGAAGACGTTTGTAAATGTTCTCATGCCAAGGAGTGTGCAACTTTTCAGCCTAAAGCTAGAATTTGCATGGTGTAAATGATGCATTCAATGGATTGCCTATGATCTTTTGGGTCAAAAGTAGAGCTCTGGATGCTAGTTCTTTTAGAAAGTGAAGGAGATAGAGAGGGGCCAAGAGAAGGCTTTGGAAGCCACTTGGGGAGAGGGAGCTGGTGTAGCAAAGGGAGCCATGAGGGGGGTTGTTGAGCCAGCTTGTTGCAAAGGGGGCAAGATCAAAGAAAACTTGCAGAGAATGTGGGATCTTATAGGTGACCTAGCCCTTCAATGCAAATGAAAGGAAAAAGGAAGCTCGGGCTGGGTAGGTAAGGGATTGTCAAGGGGTATCAACTCATGATCGAAAGTGTTATGGAATTGATATTTTATTATTTATTGCAGCTGTGACAGGTGGAAAAGACCGGATCAAGCTAGGCCTATGCGAATGAAAATATATATATGGAATTGACATTTTACTATTTATTGCAGCTGATAGGTGGAAAAGGCTTGACCGAGCTAGGCTATTGCAAAAGGATATTATATTTTATGTACATGTTATAATTCAAGTGCTCTTTTATGAGCTTTGGCCATTTATGACCGGCCGGCCAGTTTGTACTCACATTTGACCATACAAGAAATCTATAAAACAAATACATGCAAGAGGGAAATGGTCACTCCTGCACGGGGGGAGATTGCACCTAGTGTCCGTCTCATTCTTCTCTCCCCTCTTCTCTTATCTCTTGTCGTGCCAGGCGTAGCACTCCTCTCTAGGAGGTTCACCTACGCATGTTCTCTTCCTTTCTCTCGCTTGTTGTCTCTCTCTGTAGCGTACATCGTTAATTATGTGCTATGCGAGGCGTCACATATGCTGATTCGTTCATTTATGATTAGCAGCGTGTTGTTTAGGGTATTTTGCAGGGCGGCCACGCATTCCGTTTGTAGCAGTGGTATGAGAGCTGTGGCTATGCTCTTGGACTTGCAGCGATGATAGCTATGGAGATTATGGTGAACAAAGATAAGTCATGCTTACTTACACTTAATTTTTGGTCTTGTTTAAAATTAGAGGTGTGTGATAAATACGAACCTCCTCGATCATAAGTATTTCGAATTGTTTAAAGATATTGGATTTTTTTTCTTTTGATTTTTGTCTGTGTGCACTAAATCGCATATCTATATAGGTAAGGATAACTGGTTGTACGATAACTACACTCTACAGCATAATGCGTTAATATGATGCATGCAAAATTTTTTCCTTTCTTTCTTCTCACTCGCGTGTCATAGAATCAGCTTCATGAGAGAATATATAGTGGAAGATGATGAGAAAGAGGATATACGAGGACTAGCGAAGCTTTGACTGCTTACGACAAGAAATTTGTAGGAGAAGAGGAGGTTTAAGAAGAAGATTAGTAGGATAAAATCACATCATGTAGGAACAATCCTTAGATTATAGAATTTTCACTTCTAGCTGCGTGATCACAGCAATCAAACAAACATCTCTGTCCATCAAACCATCATAACGGCCCACATTGTCCATCCATTGTAGATGCTACCCAAACTGATCCAGGAGGACCAACACTGCGGGCAATGGCACCGCCTACCATCCGGCAAAGCACCATCGATTCAACTTTTTCTTTCTATCTCTCTCTCTCTTTCAACTGCCATTCTCTCTCTCTCTCTCCACTCCAGTCACCACCCACTGACCATGCGGTGTCATCTCTCTCTCTCTCTCACACACACACATCTCTTGATGCATCCGGCGCACTGGAACTCCTAGATGATAGAGCCATCTTAAGGCCAAGCACTACACTCCATACAGCTTTGCTTCAACCACTTGATATGATGAGTACACAGTTGTGGCTGACCCAACTTCCAGTCTCGAACCGTAGTAATAAACACACTAGCTGCGATTGTTCCATCCTTGCATGGTTGCACTGTCAAGCAACTAGCTTCCATACACACACATGGTTGCTAGTTCATTGCAGGAGTAATAGCCGTGTATATATATCTCTCTCTCTCACCCTCTAGCCGCTATGTAGATTCTCAAAAAGAAAAAATAAATAAATAAAAGGGGGCGGCCCACCTGCAGTGTCATCTGCGTGCCCATGCTTTGTCGTCATGCACCCACCCTGACTGCCAAAAACCAGTCGTTGTTTTCTCTTTGAAGTTTGACCTACTAGAAAACACACACACACTTATCGCCCCTTTGTGTGCTTTATGGGTGCATACACACCTCCACTTCCAACCCACCATGCAACGTTCTCTCTCTCCCCCCAATACTCTATCTCTCCCTCACATGCAGTTGAGTCCTGCTCACTAATTTTAGTGGTATGCGAGGAGTCGTCCCACCTCAACCTGCACACACAACTACAGACGGCTAGGCATACAGACAAGTGCTTTCAATCTCTTCTTTAGCTCATCCTCAATAAGAAACTGTCGGCTGTGTTCGTCCTCTAACACTCCTTTTAGGAAATCCCTTTCCCTGGATGCTTTGTGCAAGTTTGATTGAAGATTTCTCAATCTTTGCTTCATAGTATCAAGTTTACTCTCCATGTCGTTGATGCTCTCAAGGGAAAGAGTATTGTCGGCAAACAGGCAAGACCGATCTTGTAGTTGATGGAGCACCATCCTCCATTGATGGCTTTACAAAAGAGCTCAAATTTGTCATCCTGCTCGTTATTAGCTCCTACATCCACTGAAAATTCTCACTTTCACGTCGTGCTGCCTTTGCATGGCGCTGGCCCCAGTTACAACATAGACCTCGTCAAGGTGCGGGGCCGACCTGGTTGAGTTGCCACATTCATCTCATCTTTGCTTGTGCATTGAAACGATTCAGGCATATCACATTGTGAAGATGGGGAAATGAAGGCCTCATTGCTATCTTGTTGGGACTCTGACATCAACGATGAAGGTGCAACATCATCAAGCGCTAACGGACCGCTTACTGATGACATACTTGGTAGTTGATCCCACTCATTTTCTCTCAGTTTCAGCACCTAGAACACTTCGATCCCTTGCGTGGTCAAATCATTGTGCCTGCTTAGCCTCCATGGCCTCATGCAGAGGAATGACACACTCGCTCTGTGTGCAGGGGTCTCGACACTATTCACATCACTTCCCCTGCCCGGCTATGAGCATGAAGTCAATTGATCCACCTTTTGAAATCAGCCATAGATACTCTGTCTGCAATTCAGTATGGCCGGTCATCCTTGCCCCTTGTACTATACCTGCGTATTGCCTTCTCCAACCCCCGTGGAAAAGAAGCAGCTTCTTGATGCAGCCAGTGATTGACTTTTGACAATGCAGGTGCCTTGGAGCACCGGCCTTTTCCCGGTCGGCTATCACATTGCAATGCTGGCCATTAGCTTAATTTTGCACGCAATGATTAGAGCAATGATTGGCTGCGTTGAAATTGACTGCAATGTAACTGGCTAGCCGATAGAATAGCAATGATGACTGCCCGCATGATCGGCAACCGGATAGTACATTGCAGGTCGAAGAAAGTTGTCTCCAACCCAAGTTAAGCATTTTTTCTATTTTTATTTCTTTTTTTTTTAAAAGAAAATAAAATAAAATTACTAATAACAAGTTCAGAGGTGGCGTCGCAGCAATGCGTGTAAAATGCACTCTAATATTAAAAGCTATCGAGTTGATTTTAATGTCCCTGCTTGCATGCATGGTGCACAAGACTCGAGGATTTTTCATGGGGGTACCGTGATAACACTCCCTACAGTCCTTACTGTAATTTTTGGCATTTAAGCCCACCAAAATTGTGTTCCTCTAATTCTACTAATATTTTTGATCTCTTAAGAGCCCCCGAACTTAGCGTGACCAATCCTGACTCCACACGCATTGGGGATTCTCCTTGAAGCACTCATTATCCTTGGTGCACATATGTTGTCATTCTTACCGATCTTTTTTCCTATCAACTATAGTTTGCAATCGAACATAGTAAAGTTATAACCAACTCTAGGCTAACATGGAGCAAAGCCTTCCATGTACATTACTCATAGGTCATTTTAAAAAAAACATATTTTGTCCATTTTCTTTTTATTACGAGATAGCAGTGTGACGTGCTTTGCCCACATCGACTTGATTACCCAAATATGTCACATCTCTCACATTTGACAAGCATGGACCACTCTTTTAGCTCCTTCTCACGTAGATCTATCAAGGCAAGTGTTGTTGACACCAACTAGTCCACAACATAGTGCACTTCAGCTCTCCAATCTATGGCACTCTTGCCAGTTCATTAGAGGATTTTAAAACTTGATTCCCTTTCATGGGGAAGTATTAACGTCTAGTGAGACAAGTAAACAATTCTCTATTCTCTCTGATAGCCTCTGTAGCATTTCTGGCAGGCTCTCATTGATTCTTTTCCAATTTCATTTTCATTATGATTTTTATCCCATGCTTTTAACGATGTTTTTTTCACTGAGCATGCAGTTGTGTGTGACTTCCTGGCGTCTACACAAGATACATTTTGTACATTTCAGTAGTAAAGTGTAGTTTTACTTGACTTTCCACAAGAGTAAGGTTTCTAATTTTAAACTTCGCATGCACACTGTGTCTTTGCGAACTCATTTCATATCTTAATCCCATGCATAAGCGATTCCATGAGGATGTGCTGCCATAGACAAAAGTTCTTTTTCGTTTGCTCAAACCCTACTCTAAGTCAAGTATAATTAGAATATGTACAACACACTCACATTAATTAGAATCAACTTCTACATAGTTTTTCAACTAACATACTCAGCTTACATTTAGGTTCAACCTCTTTGACGTAAATACCTTTGAAAGCATACTTTAAATGACCTTAGCATTGTTGTTCCACAGGTGTTTGCATTTTATTTCCATGTTCATATTCATCATTGTTGGTATTTTAACTAATAAACAAGGTACATTAGGGTCATTCTCTATATTAATCGCTAGCAACTTATTGTCATTTAACTTCTAGAATCTATGTACGACTCCTTCATAAATTAATGTTCGTTGATCAATTGTTGTTAGTAGCTGTTATATACACATATACATAGTTGAAAACCGCATAAAGTATAAATTTTTTGGGGATTTTTTATTCAAGTTTTCCTCTTTAATGGGCTCATTGTTATATTCTCCACTTGCTACTTGCACGGTATGAAATTTTTTATTGACATGATTCTTCAGTAGCTATGCAGCTCCTCATTTGAGCTAGGTTGCTCTCGAATATCGAGCCACAGTTTGTAAGTGCCTAGTTAGTGGAACATACTCTAATTTGGTGTCAAATAGGTGGCAAATGTTTTCTTTTTATGTCTTGGTTGGTCCATTGGTCACACGCACACAGATTCCCGATTTAGGTAGTGTGTACATACTCATCTTGGTGCAGATCAACCGATTTAGGCAGCACATTGATAAATTTCAGATTCATGATTTTTAAACTTATACCGAATGTAGATTCGCCAATTTAGGCAGCACGTCTTATTGGTGTAGATTCGCCGATTTAGGCAACACCGATCACAAAATCATGATGCAGTGGCTGGCCACCATTGCAACTGGTATGATTTTGTTACCCGGATACATAATGGAAGTGATCTCGATTTCGACTTATATTGTGGAATTGGAATTGGATTGGGATTTGGTATCTGATGATTATTTTATCACGGCAGTGTTTATGTGATGAGATTTGACATTATGAGATTGATGATGAGTGTGACCAATGATATCCTGATTCATCAGGGTATGACATATACTGCTTATTCTAGTGGTATGGGACACTAGAATTGTTGAGCTTATATGTGAAGCTACTCAATATATGGCTTCTCTATATATTGCACCCAGGTCCCCTCTATATATACATCATCTCATGTGTGTATTCTACACACTTTGGGGTTCTACTTCTGTGTTCTCTCCTTCTCTCTCAACATGGTATCAGAGCAGTACGTTTTTGTTTTCGATTTTTCTCCTGATAAAAATCGATTTTACAGAAACTACCCTCGTGAGGGATCGGAATCGATGTGGTCTACAACTTTGCAGAAGGAAGTTTTTTCAAATTCTGCACCAATTTTGAGTTATCGTTCACGGACTGCGTACATACCTGAAAAACAGCTTTCGCGTTTTGTTTTTGATTTTTGTGCTAATTGCAAACGATTTTGCAGAAACTACCCATAGTAGAGACCGGAATCAATGTGGTCTACAACTTTGCAGAAGGAAGTTTTTTCAAATTCTGCACCGATTTTGGGTTATCGTCTCGGACTGCGAATATGTTTGAAAGTGTCTCCGTGAATCTGCTGTGTAGCTTGTCATCAATATCGCATCACCAAACATGTCTTCATGTTGTCATCAATATGGCATCACCAAACATATCTTCATAAATCTTTTATTGTCACCAAGTTTGTCTTCATAAAATCAATTCTTTGATCAATCCTACATAGATCATAGACTCCAAAAAAAAAATATGTCATGAAAATTATTAGCATCGTTAATGAAATAATTGCGTTCACAATGCCATAAGAGATGGTTCGCGATGCCACTCTTTTCACGACATATATACGCACGACAACATATGGTACATAAAGTATAAACGTAAAAGTACAAAATGTGTGATTACGTGGTACAAATGATATGTGTATATACTACATAAAACAATATTTATCAATGTAGTGATCAATGAATACCATCAAAGTATTAACAAAATATCATCATTATATCAATAAAAATGAATAAATCATCATGGTATCAACGAAAAGCATCATGATATCACCGAGAATAATCATTGTATCAACGAAACAACATCATGGCATAACCGAGAATAACCATGGTATCAACGAAACATCATCATGGCATCACCGAGAATAACCATGGTATCAACGAAACAACATCATGGTATCACCGAGAATAACCATGGTATCAACAAAACATCATCACGGTATCAACAAAAATCACCATGGAATCAACGAAATATCATCATGGAATCACCGAGAATAACCATGGTATAAACGAAATATCATCATGGCACCACCGAGAATAACCATGCTATGCTATCAATGACATATCATCATGGTATCAACGAAAATCACCATGACCAAAGTATTAACAAAACATCATCATGGTACCATCAAAATCACTATGGTATCAATGAGAAATTATCAATAAAGCGACGCAAACTATATCTCTAAAAGAATAATTATACGAGAATCAATGAACGAGTATATCATATAACAAAAGATCATGTACCAACAGTAGCTCGATAGAATTTGGACGATCATCAACGGCTCGACTGAATCGGAACGATGTGTAACTGGCTTCTGCAACAAAGTTACGTCAGTAACAAATATATGAGTGATAAAGAAAAATATAATTGAGAAGTTTTCAATTATGAGAAAAATCAAAAGCAAAAAGTAAAATTTTGATTTTCAAACATATTCGCAGTCCGAGACAATAACCCAAAATCGGTGCAGAATTTAGAGAAACTTTCTTCTGCAAAGTTATAGACCACATCGATTCCAATCCCCATCGCGGGTAGTTTCTTCTGCAAAGTTGTAGAACACATCGATTCCGGTCTCTCACGCGCGTAGTTTCTGCAAAATCGTTTTCAATAAGCAGAAAAATAAAAAACAAAAAACGAAAATTGCTTTTTAGGTATGTACGCAGTCCGCGAACGATAACTCAAAATTGGTGCAGAATTTGAAAACACTTTCTTTTACAAAGTTGTAGACCACATCAATTCCGGTCTCTTTCGCGGGTAGTTTCTGCAAAATCGTTTTCAATAAGCAGAAAAATCAAAAACAAAAAACGAAAATTTCTTTTCAAGTATGTACGCAGTCCGCGAACGATAACTCAAAATCGGTGCAGAATTTGAAAACACTTCCTTCTGCAAAGTTGTAGACCACATCGATTCCGGTCTTTCTAGCGGGTAGTTTCTGCAAAATTGTTTTCAATTAGTAGAAAAATCAAAAAACAAAAAGCAAAAGTTGCTTTTCAGGTATATACGCAGTCCGCGAATGATAACTCAAAATCCGTGCAGAATTTGAAAACAATGTTTGGTGATGAGATATTGATGACAAGCTACACAGCAGATTCACGGAGACACTTTTGATTACAAGCTAATCGATAGCTTTTACACCTCTTTATTGAACCTTTGTATTCATTATTGTATTTGATAGGATAGGAGTAATGTAACTCCTCATAAAACATTCAATGTAAAAGGAGTGATGTAGCTCCTCGTAAACATTTGTATATTCAATGATTTTTATAATATAACGGTGGGTGTATATAGAGCTGTGGGTTTTTCCCTTGATCCCCCAAGGGTTTTTTCATCCACAGTTAGGGACCCTTATTTGAGCGGGGGTGTTGAGCTTATATGTGAAGCTACTCAATATATGGCTTCTCTATATATGGCACCCAGGTCCCCTCTATATATACATCATCTCATGTGTGTATTCTACACACTTTGGGGTTCTACTTCTGTGTTCTCTCCTTCTCTCTCAACAAGAATAGGTAGTATGTGGATGACGACAATCATAAGCAATATTGTCTAAATTTCATGGATTTTTCTTTTACTATTTGATACAAATTTCTAATCATTGTTTTTGACAAGTATTGTTTGCAGATTTTTATCTTCCCAACTGAGGACAGTAGCTTTCCAACGGAGAGGTATGTTATGGAATTGATATTTTATTATTTATTGCAGTTGTGATAGGTGGAAAAGACCGGATCAAGCTAGGCCTATGCGAATGGAAATATATATATTGTACATTTTATTATTCAAGTGCTCTTTTATGAGCTTTGGCCATTTATGACCGGCCAGCCAGTTTGTACTCATAATTGACCATTTAAGAAATCTATAAAACAAATACGTGCAAGAGGGAAATGGTTACTCTTGCACGGGGGGAGATTTCACCCAGTGTCGGTCTAATTATTCTCTCCTCTCTTCTCTTCTCTCTTGTCGTGCCAGGCGTAGCACTCCGCTCTAGGAGGTGCACCTACGCATGTTCTCTTCCTTTCTCTCACTTGTTGTCTCTCTCTGTAGCATACATGGTTAATTATGTGCTATGCGACGCGTCAGGTATGCTGATTCGTTCATTTATGATTAGTAGCGTGTTGTTCAGGGTATTTTGCAGGGCAGCCACGCATTCTATTTGTAGCAGAAAGCTCAACAATTCATGAGGTAGCATTTCAAGAGGCCAAGGAAGCGTGTGTGAGCTGGAAGAGGAGGAAAAGTCAAGGGGATTGTGATAGGACATGCTGGCAGCCATGAGGGGGGTTGCCGAGCAGGCAAGGATGACCTCATAAGGCATGCGGCAAGAGGGAGTCTCCAAGCAAGAGAGGTTGCCAAGCTCAACTGGGCCATCATCTAAAGGGAAGAGGAAACTTTTAGAGCAGCCAGTTAGAGGGGGTGTGCTGTGTTGACGGAGGAAAGGGAGGTTCTGATGGAAGGAACGCTTCTCTGTATGTGCGTGAGAGAAAGCACGATGCTCCTCTCTATTTTGAAAATAAGATGCAGTCAAATGTTTTCTTGCTATTTATTCGATTTTTTTGTGACTTTGTACACTGAGGAGGTTTTACTAGCCAGGAGTGGTGGGCGTGTGCTATAATACCACCCTGCATTTATGTTCTCACCTTTGTTGAGCTTGAGGTTGGCGTCTACTGTAATTCCCTCATGGCCAAGGGTTTCAGTTGATGCTACTACAGATCTCTTCAATTTTGCTTAGCTGGTGATGTGAGCTTGGGGTTTCTGCTTCTACACTACAAGAGAGGCTAGCTATAGAGGTGTCCCACTAAAGTTTCTCTCAGTCAGTGTTTGGTGCCCCCACTCTGGGGAAGATTCGAGTGCCTCCAATTTGGTGTCTTAGCCTGGAAGAACTATGGAACAAAGATAATTCAGTGGTGGTGCAAAAGAGCAAGAAGTATGGACATGCATTCAGGGTGTCGAGGCTGAGATGCAATACTTAGGATTGAGGATGATACACAGCAAATTGGCTATGCACATTAGGGTTTAGAAGGTGTAGCTTATCAAATGTATGACATACTTTCAAATGAGGCACAACAAAGTTGGACTTTACTAAAAATCATGTTACTCCTTAGGTATTGGAAGCTACCAGAATATGCAAAGAATCTGCATCGGCATTTGCCATGATGTTTAAAACAAATCAACAGGATTTGATGGGATGGGTGGAAGAATCTGTGATCAAGGATGGGATTTCCACAATAAGAGGAAAACCCCAGAATTGCTAGCATTGCGGCGGATTAACAAAGGAAAATAGAAAGAGAAAATATTGCATGTGCGGCAATAACAGCGGAAAAGGATGCGGTAGTGGTTTGACAACAATATACGTGGTAATAAAAGCGGTAATATTACCGTGTATATTACCATGCATATTACCACGCATGTTATCGCGTATATAACCGTGCATATTATGGCACATATTACCTCACATATTACCGCACATATTACCTCACATATTACCACGCATATTACCGTCATACGGATTTTCAAAAATAAAGATGCTCATCTGGTCCATCCAATTTGGATGGCCTAGATGAGCATCTTTATTGTTGACATATATAAAGTTATCTGGTCTATGACAATCTTCTTCAAGCACACTATTCACATCAACAAATATTGGTCGCTTCTTCTTAATACTCTTCTCTCACAAGGAGCTCTATTTATTGTAGGGGCTTTGTATACTCATCTTCGACATTGAAGAGTGAGTCAAATCAACCAGTGATTTGGAAGCCGATGTAGTTGATGATTGACTTAAGAACCTTTGTGCATGATCATAGCTCTAGTACTAGGAGCACACTCATAATCTTTAAGATAAGAATCGTATTTGAAACTTTGTAGCATTTCCATTGCCATTGTCATGTTTGTGCTGGCGTCCATTTGGCATTCTCAATGACTATGCATTCTGCTCATTATGACATCTATGATAGGTAGATATAGATAGACAAATAGATTTAATTATCATTCATGAAGGTCAGATATGACCTATGGGAACCAAAAAAATAAATTACAAAGTGCCTTCTAAATAATGGAAGATGGGTCTTTTAATTCATGATCAAGTGTGTGTGTATAGCCGGGGTTTTAAAAATACCTCTTGAACGCACGTGCTATAGGTATTTTTGAAAGGTGGACCCCCCGGGTGTTGGATACATCTCAATTAAGGAGTAAGGTTCTAGCAAGGTGTGATAAAGGGAAGATAAGATGAAATAAACCGCCTAGCAAGGTGAGGAGGGAGCTGGTTTGGGAGTTCAAACCTCTTGGATAATGGCTTTATCTTCTTGATAAACTGACCATCTCCCTATTGAGTGTGCTTCTCACATCTTTTGGAGTACTTCCTTCTTTTGTTTGAGTTAGGCGTATGTTAGATCTTCTACAAACCAAAATTAGGTGTCCTTGAGAAGACATAATTGCTCAAGGATTTTGATTTGATCTGCCTTGGTCTTGGAAATTAGAATTGCATGGTTGGTATGATGTTCGTATGTAAGAGAGGTGATTATGGCTGACTCCATTGTACCATGTGGGCTGTTGTTTGGATTTGAGCAAAGGAATTGTGGAGCATTGAAGGTGATATCCTCTCGGCATTGTCATTCACCTAGAGTGGACACTACACGATCTTCAACCTTACCAAAGATGATACCTTGCACTTGGGTTTTGACCTCCTTTGTGAGGGTGGTATCTACTTCCACCTTTGTGCTATTGAGCTTAAGGTCCCCCTTCTCTTTCCAATCACTTGGAAGCCTACGAATGCGAACATTGAGGGTGATATCCTACACTTGGGTTTTGACCTCCTTTGTGAAGGTGGTCTCTACTTCCACCTTTGTGTTATTGAGCTTGATTTCCATCTCTTCCTTTTTGTGGTTCTCCACTATGGTGAGTCAAGCCTCGATGGCGATGAGTCCATGCTTCAGCTCCTCATTCTCCTTGCCAAGCTTCTTGACTTCATTTCAAAGACCTATGTGTTAGGTTGTTTGTCTTTCTACACTCTCTACCTATCCTCCCTCTCTACCTAAACTTTACACCATCTCTATCTACTCTATGCACACCACTCTGATCTCTTTCTAAATCCTAATCTTATCTATTTACTCTATACCTAATCTCTATATCTACCCTCAGAATCTCTACCTTCACATAGAGAGAGCACTAAATAGAGATAAATCTCTACACTCTCTCTACTCCGTCTATCTATCTCTACACTCTATGTATCCTCTGTCTCTCTATCTACATCCTAACCACTCTCTACTCTCCCTCTACATCCTAACCTCTATCCACACCTCTCTCTCCCTCTACCTAATCTCTATCTCTACACCTTCTCTATGTATTCTCTACCTAGCTAATCTACTTAATCTCTAAATCCTCTCTATCTACTCTATCCACACCTCTCTCTACTCTCTCTATCCCCTAATCTCAACTCTCTCTATTTCTAATGTCTACGTATTCTCCCCCTCTACTTAATCTCTATCTACACTCTCTAGGTATCATCCCTCTCTACCTAGTCTACATAGACTCTACACCATCTCTATCTACTCTATCCCCACCTCTCTGATCTCTTCCTAAATCATAATCTTATCTATTTACTCTTTACCTAATCTCTATATATGCCCTCAGACTCTCTACCTTTTAAACATAGACAGAGCGCTAAAATAGAGGTAAATCTCTACACTCTCTCTAGTCCCTCTATGTATCTCTACACTCTATGTATCATTTGGCTCTCTATCTACTCCCTCTATCTACATCCTAACCTCTCTCTACTCTCCCTCTACATCCTAACCTCTATCCACCTCTCTCTCTCTCTCTCTACCCAATCTCTATCTCTACACCTTCTCTACGTAGTCTCTACCTAATCTACTTAATCTCTAAATCCTCTCTATCTACTCTATCCACACCTCTCTCTACACCCTAATCTTTTTCTAAATACTAACCTTATCTGTCTAATCTATATATCTTCTCTCTACTCTCTGTATCCCGTAATCTCAACTCTCTCTATTGCTACTCTCTACGGATTCTCCCTCTCTACCTAATCTACATAATCTTTATCCCCACTCTATTTAATCTATGTACACCTCTCTACACTCTAATCTCTTTATAAACCCTAACCTTATCTATCTACTCTCTACCTAATATCTAACTCTACCTTTTCTCTACTCTCTCTATCTCCTAATGTTGACTCTCTCTCCACATAATCTCTATCTCTATACCCTTTATTTACTCTCTACACCCTCTATCCTTGTTTCTCTCTCTAATCTAACAATCTCTCCCTACTTCCTCTCTATCTCCACTCTCTCTACACCCTATCCCTCTTTTCCTCTCTCTAATCTTTCTTCTTCTCTCTCTCATCCAATCTACACTATTTTAACACTTTTTCTCTCTCATTGCTCTTCTCTCATCTCTTTTCTCCTCCCTCTCTCTCTCTCTCTCTCTCTTTTCCTCTCTTCCACTCTCTAATTTCACATACACTAAATTGAATATTTCTCTCTGATTTCTCTCTAAACTCTTTTTCTAATGTACAGTTTATCATAATCTATCACTTTTTATTTTCTAATGTTTAATACTTAATGGCTATTTTTTTTCTTTTTGTCTCTCTATTTTTATTTCTCTAATTTAACATACACATCTTCCACACATCAATTCACTCTACGTTAACACTAAACATAGGAGAAGTTTTATGTGTAGGTGTGATGTTTAATTTGATTTTTTCTCTCTCTACTTAAACATCTATTTAACGTTAGTCATGAAATCTATGTTAATCTCTACTTTAACATTAATTAACATTAACCATTAAATTTATGCTAATTCTCTTTCTCCCTCTCTTTTCGTCTCTCCTTTTTCTCTCTCCCTAATTACACATCAAGCAAGCAAGCAAGTATCTACGAACTACACACACGCTTACAACAATTAATCAAACAAGCAAAGTGAGGTCAATCGAGCAAGCAAGAAGCACTTACACCAAACATGAAAGAGGTACAAAATCTTTGAATCTAACTTTGCTAATGTGTGTGTGTGTGTGTGTGTGTGTGTTTAAGACAATGGGGAGGGGGGATTTTGTAGAAGCTTACTTGTTATGTTCCTCTAGCATTCGAATATTCTTGCAGTCCTCTTGTGTAGAGCTCTCTTGTGGTCCGCCCTCTCCTCTCCAATGATCATAAAGTGATGGAGCGCTCCTCCAAAGATTGATTGTGCACATGTGTGTGTGTGTGTGTGTGCAAGAGAGAGAGAGAGAGATGTGAGCTTTGAGAGGGAGACAAGGAGAGAGAGGGATGTGAGCTTTGGGAGGGAGAGAAGGAGAGAATACAACTGCAGGTGCGATGGAGGTAGGAGTAGAAGAGCAAGGTATGCTACAAAAAACGAGGCATACTGTGCTCTCTTTCTTTTTGTAATTTTGGAGGTAATATGTACGGTAATATACGCGGTAATATGCATGGTAATAGTCGCGGTAATATATGCGGTAATATTTAATTTACTAAATAAATCCTTCCCACATCCCTTTCTCTCCTTTGGCCACCCCATTTTACTCTCTCTCTCTCTCTACAAAACGCAGTAAAGGGACGCAGTAAACGCTTTGCAAGTTTTATAGTGTTTGACGTCAGATATACAAAGGGAAAATGGTATCCAAAATGTGGAGGCAATATGGCCTGTGCAAACTCTTGGGACATGCAATGTATGTGAGAATGAGGATGTCCACTATCTTAGTGAGTCTTTCAATGGTCCGGTTGCTCTTTCTAATGAAAATCTAGAGCTTCATTCAAATAGTCTTGACTCAAAAATGGATGATGTTTCGAGCGTATTTGATGACGACGATGCATCCTATGAGGCTGATGTTAGCTCCTTATCTGAGAATGATGCCCAAAGTATGGATGCAGTCTATCGTAGAAGCTTGGCTTCAAAAACTATGTCTTCATGTAGAAGCTTGGCTTCAAAAACTATGTCTCCATGTTCGTGAAAAGGAGACTATTGGTTGTGATAGACTGGATTATGATCATGATGCTGAATATGTGTGCATGGACCAGCTCTCGCAAAATTGCAATGTGGAGAATATTTGTGCGTGCTCTGATCTTTGTATGGATGAAGAGACAGTTATGCAAGAGTTCCTTCCTTACATTTTATGGCAAGTGTGGCTCTATTTGTAATGCAGAGATAGTTTTAGTCAAACATCAGTGCCAAACGTTGTTGCCTGGATTGTCCTTATTACTAGCTATGTTGAGCAAGATCCTTATGAGAGTGTTTGCTTAGGCCGCGGAAACGATGTCTGGCAAGGACCTATGCATGTTCGGAGAACAGGGTTTCAATATTTAGGGTGGCCAGATAAGCTGCATTGCTCTTGCCAAAGCTATCTATCGGGATTGTGATATTTTTTATTTTAATTTTTGGCTACAAACTAAGTGCTACCGTAGTATTCACACGCCTTTCTCTTCTCAACATGCTCATCTCTCCACTGAATTCTTTTCCATGGGTTATCAATGGACTAAGACATGCAGCTATCTCACTGAAAAAGTTGACAATATTTTTTTTGACTTATGAGACAAATTATGAAGAGACACAAAAGCTGGGATCAATAAATGAACTGGAGACTACTCAGAGCTTTTCCAAAAATTACTGGTCATTCGAGGATCTCTATATGACACAATGGATGTTGGTAATCCATGGTGTTTGAAAATCTGAGATATGAAGATTGTTTCCATTTGGTGTGCCTTGATAGTCTTTTAAAGCGTGCTTGCTTGCTAAACCTGTCGACTATTGTCCATATTCCCTTATTCCCATGGATAGACTTGGGTAATCCAAAGATAAAATCCATGGATATACTCTCCCATGGTGAATTGGGGATGGGCAATGGCTGGAGTAATCCAAGTTTCTTCCCTCTATCATACTTAGTCTTTTGCAGGGATTTCATTATTGTAATCATGATCGGATGATTACGTCAATAACTCTAGTATTTTCACAAAAAAATCACATGATCACGTTAATTGTTAACGTGACTTTGATTTTGACCTGCAAAAACCTATAGAGCCGGTTAGCCCTCCGAGGTTTCTATTTTTCCCTGCGGGGCCCACCGGGTATATGCAATAGCCTGGCGGGCCTGCTGGGAAAATGAAAAAGCCCGACATCTTTCTCTGCCAACTGTGTCGTGTAAATATCCTTCTCTCTTTTGAACTGTAGGTCGGCGCCTTCCACTATCAATGCCAAAAAAAAATCACGTGATCACGTTAATTGTTAACGTGACTTTGATTTTGACCTGCAAAAACCTATAGAGCCGGTTAGCCCTCCGAGGTTTCTATTTTTCCCTGCGGGGCCCACCGGGTATATGCAATAGCCCGGCGGGCCTGCCGGGAAAATGAAAAAGCCCGACATCTTTCTCTGCCAAATGTGTCGTGTAAATATCCTTCTCTCTTTTTAACTGTAGGTCGGCGCCTTCCACTATCAATGCCGCTCATCTCGGGTGAAAGTGACACAACTCTCCCTTAAATGAGTGGCAACAGTTGTCTCCTTTGACGAGAAGTCTACTGGTCGCTATTGGACAAAGTGAACATATAATGTTATTGCAAAATATAGCGCACAATGTGCACTGTGCAGGGGATGGTCATAAACCTTCAAATAAATCCTCTCAGCATTATCTTTGATCGCATCATGCTGCACTTCGAAACCTTCCACCTTCCTTTCTTGATCTTTGCGTCCTCACATGGCCGTATTGTCTTGATCATGTCCTTTGTCACTTCTTTATTGGTCTCTTTCCATTGCATATGGTTTGGATTATCCCACTTTGAGTGTTGGCGAGCAGTACACGTCGCTTGTTGTGCCGACATGTCGTGTGCTAGAGACTTCATGCGCTGAAATGCATTAACAGCTGCTTGTTGTTGATCATCAGGCAGTGATTGGGTGCCAATATCTTGTTCTTCATCGGCCATTTTCTCTTAGAGCTGCAGCCAACAAATAGACAAATATTCAATATCATTGGCAAATATATATTCTCACTCATTGGTACACTGCGCGGAATCCACAAAATCAAACCACAACAAATGCGACTAAGTGAACCACAAGGCTTGGTCCTGTGCTTTCACACGCTTCATCTTTACCTTATGTTCTTATTCCAGAGCTCTAATTTTAACATGTCGTAGGCAGGTGGGATATCTGCCTTCAAGTCTCTGCAACCTACTTTCATATTGCCCAACACTGTCCTAACCTTGTGGTGGGGGTCAAATTCTCATATCCCTGCTGGAAGCAACAACTCATATTGGCCTTCAAGTCACAATCTGCACTCTGTGTTCTCCCATATAGCGCTAGTGATGTCTTCGATATAGACATCGCTTTCACTAATCTGCTGTATGCAATCGGTACACATGATGAGATTGCCAAAATACATTCTTTACGAATTGCACACATAATACATTTCTTTTGATCTGACATCATATTTGCACTGGACAATAAAAAAACAGCATATCAAATACAAATTCATGGTTGTGAATGACACTAACACTCTCACACTATCTCAAATAAACTCTTAACCACTACTTGAAGACTTTAACGAATGTGCAAGGAAATATTGATAAAATTTGAAAATAATATTCACTTAAAATTGCAATTTGTTACACGTGTAAAATGCAGTTTAAACAAGTGGTTTATAAGAACTTAATTCAGATCAAACAATACATGTTAACAGTCTGGCATATTTCAACATATATTGAATTTTTAACTTATATTTTTCTCCGTGTGCACATATTAATTCAACAAAGCACACACCAACTTAAAAACTTCAAAAACATTTAAAAGATTGAAAGTATACAAATTGGACTAGCAAATTGTTTTCACACACTTTTTTACATAGAGTTTATGTAAATGTAGCAATCAAAAAGCGACGATAATTGATGCTCTTTAAAAAGATACAAAAGAATATTTAACATACAAATTGTGTGCATTTATATTTTTTACAGAGAATTTATGTAAATGAAGCATTAAAAATAGCGATAATGCTAGAGAGTCTTTTTAAAAGATTAAAAAAGAATATTAGACACGCAATTTGTGTGCAAATACTTTTTTACATATAATTTCCATAAGGGCTATGAGCCACATGCTGGCTAAGAGTCATTGTCCGATCTCGAGTACGACCCAACTGTTTCCATTCCTTGGGGGATTGTTCTTAAGATCAAATAGATCTACTCAGTGGAGTACACGACAACGTTAATGGACAAGCAAGAGTCTTGTCATTACGGATGTTTAGGGTGTCATTTTTGCACGACATGTTTTCAGTGCGACACTCGAGTTGAGATTTTGATAACCATAAACTCAACTCAGCTAATCTCTACCACAGATTTTAGATGCAACAAACCATTGCAACAGCATGGCTGTCCATAAGACCTACATTGTACGCTTGTGTGGATCTCCTGCTCTCTCTATAGCACTACGAGTGTCTATGGACGCATTGTTTTGGGGTAAGACCCCACGGGGCTTACTAAATCACCCCATAGGCATTGAGGATCACAATTTGATGTATTCCCGTTATACTTCAAGCGAAAAATTTCGCAATCTACCACGCGGTAGAGAAAAAAATTCAACTTTTCAAGTTGATTCTCATCATTCTGTACACGATTAACTATGTTGGTTGCCGTTACCTGCTACTTGATCAGTTTCTACAAAGGGTCTTACCAAGGGGTTTGACTATGTAGATTCTACCCAACGGGTTTGGATTGCAAAGGCAACACCCAGGGTTTCTAGAGAAATTTTTCTTGGTTTTTCCACAAGTGGGAGATGTGATCTTGTGCATTTGAATTTGGGTAACTGAACTTTGAATTCAATCCCTAGGGCCATACCAAGGGAATGTCGAAATAAGTATTTTGGGCCGTAGTGTCCAATGTACATTATGCTATTATGAATCCACTTGTCGGATTCGATTTGGCACATGTTGTCACATGTGATACAACATGGTGTAGGGACTCAAGGAGTTTGGTTTAGCCAGTGTGGAGCAATGAATGATGGTCCTCTCACTCTTTTCATGGAGTGTTTAGAGTTACCTCCACACACAAGTACATCATGTACTTGAAGGATGTTCTTTTTTTAAACATCCTTACATGAGACATATTCCACATGTGGAGAATATGAGTCTCAGGATTGACACTGGTGCCCATTATTTCAAGTATGTGTCACGACAAAGTCCCTAGGTGTTGGTCAAATCTATTGGAGTGACCATTTTCAGCATGACGTATCAGGAGCAATTTCAGTGGCCAAAAATTTCCGGATACTTAGAATGACTTGTTCAGGTACAAGTACTGCTAAACCACATTATAGATGGTTGTTTATACATACAACAAGTCTCTAAGTTGTTAATGAAAAAGTTTCATTGTTTGTCCCTAGAAGTGATTAATGTTTCACGTTCTATTATGGTTCAAACGTTCTAGCAAGGCTTGCAAATGATTGCAATAGACAGTATTTAGTTTCTTTTTCAAACTATTTAATGTGTGCTACGAGCATCACATTCACCATAAGTATTGGCAAAGCTAATCATGAATATATAGGTTCAAATCTGTTTTTTGCTAAATGCATGCACACTAGGTGTTATGGGCCCTAGTGTTTAGCAAAGGATGATTTTGAGAAGCATGCATATTCAATAAATCCGTTGCTTATGAAGGATTTTGCACTCTATGTGCAGTATCTCTCTGAGCTTACTTTTGGACTACCAATCACCAATAGAGGTCATGGCTCGGTTTGGGTGCTTCTAGATTTTTCACGTTAACCAAGATGGTTATTCATCAGGACATTGTTGTTTGCTCATCAATGTTGTATGATATTGTGATCCCCATTTATGGGCCATCTGGGAGTACTGTCTGTAAATCGTGGGAAAAACACCTCAGTACTGATAGTTATCCAAGGGGATAAGCAGATTACAAAGTGTCATCTTGTGCTGAAGGATATGCAAAGTGCGTACGTTAGCACCAAGCAATCCAATTAGTAAGCATTTATTGCTCTACTTGGAGTTTTCTTACAATAAATTAAAGCATGTTTGCGACTAGGTGTAGTCGATTCATGTATAAATCAAGTTCTCGCAACCTTGAACACTAGTGATGGTGGGGTTGTTTACTGCTGAAATTGGAAAACAAGTCAAGGACTTAAACTTGGTTGATGAGTTATGTTAGCAAGTTACTTTCATGGAACGTGAAAAGAGGTACTCTTTAGGGTATATATTTGTGTGATAACTCATTTTGCATACTCATGTGTGTTCTAAATGGAGTATACACACTATGATTGGATAGGAATCGGTAACACAAGCTGGTTGCAAATGAACAACAATGTGAAAAATCAAGATGTTACTCTTGGTTTCATCAGTTGAACCTCCTGCTGAACCGTATTCCAGTCAACCAAACAGCTGGATCCATGAAGAATGCCACTATAGAAAACATTAGTGTATCATCACTCTTGTTTTCGAGGATGAAAACACTTCTCCAAGGGGGTAGTAATGTCATGACAAGGGTAGGGCTAGGACGGACATGCAGTCAAGGGGGTCCCTATATTTAGCAAGCCAAGGGTCTATAAAGGGCATGGCTGGGTGGTGATGAGCATGTTCCAGTTCCCTATGCCTTTCAAAGGTTGTGTTCGGATAGTTAGAACTTATGTTATGTGTGTAAAGCCACTTAGGTTAAGCTGCTCCAAATTGGATTAGGATAGCAATAAGACATTTCAATCTGCTTAGGGCTAGCCACCTAGGGTTAGCGTCTTAGGACTAGTGTTGGTTTAGCCGCTAATAGATGGTCGTATTTTGGAGTGTTAGGGTGCGCTATGTAAAGTTGCCTAGGTTTGGCCACTCCAAATTGGATTAGTGTAGCATTTTTCCATTTGAATCTGCTTAGGGATAGCCGCTTAGGGTTCTATGGATTCTGGTTTGGCCGCTAATAGATGGCACACCGTGCTCGGATGGTTAGGGCACACTATGTAAAGTCGCTAAGGTAAAGCGCTCTAAAACATATTACATTATATTAGGCTATTTAATCTTCATAGGGATAGCTGCTAAGGTTTATCGGCTTTAGATTAGCGACTTTTGTTTTGGCCGCTAATATATTACTATATTTGGAGCGTTAGGGTAGGCTATGTAAATCCGCTTAGGTTGGGTTACTTTTAATTTGGTCACTCCAAATCCAATTAGTATAGCGCTTGACCATTTCAGTCTGCTAATAGGGTTAGAGAATTATGGTTTAGACGTTGGTAGATGGTCGTGTTTGGACGTCTCACCGATAAGTATTTAGATTAATATAAAAGTATATAAGTTCTAACTGTCCGAACACAACGTCCATCTATAACCTAAACATGAGTTAACTTAACGTATAACCTAAGCTAACTTTTTATGTACAACCTATAACCTAACTTGTTGCCTAAACCGGACCTATAATCTAACTAACCTATCCTATAACCTATAACCTAACTTATAACTTAATTTAACCTTTAATTTAAACCTAACCTATAAGCTAACCTAACCTAACGTAACTTAATGTATAACCTAAATTATAACTTAACATATAACCTATACATACCCTAACTTAACATATAACCTAAACTAAACCTAACTGAAACCTAAAACCTAAACCTCATCAACCGCATAATTTCAAAAACGACATAATTTAAAACGATATTTCTTCAAAACAAGATTTGTTCATAAACCAAAACGAAATTGTTTCATAAATCAAAACGAAATTTCACAACACAAACCATAATTTCTTTTAAAGCATTTAAAGTTTAAAGCATGAAATTTTCTTTTATCAATATACAAATTAATTTAAATAAATTTAATATGCATTAAAAGTTCAAGCACTTACATGTGGCCTATTTGAGCAAGAAAAAGTGTTGTAAATGTCCTCAAACCTGCAAAAACGCACACACACACCATTTTTCTCTTGCTCTCGTCCTCCTCACGTTAGTGCTATGGATTGAGTAATCCACAAGCAACATTAGCACCTCTGACAACTTATTTCGCAACAGATCTGTAAGAGGTGAGGAGGAAGAGAGCAAGAGAAAAGGTGCAAGAAGAAGAGAAATGCACAGAGAAAGCCCATGGTTTTTTTTTTGCAGGGTCCGAAGGAACAGGTATTGGTACAGGCGTCAGAGAAAGCATTCGTATTGGCATCGAAAAGTGCATCGGAACAGGCGTCAAAAAATACATCGTAACACCCGTCAAAAATTTAAAATTGAAAGTTTTTAAAAATTTCATCTCCCTCCATACTTACCTACAACATATACAGATGCCTGCCATTGACGCCGGTAATTTGGCGCCGAAATTTAAGTGACCTCTTGTAGTGAAATAAAAAACTCCAAAAACATGACTCCACGCCTAAAGAGTTACCCGTGTATCTGATTTGGTCCACCCACACCAGGTTAGAGCAAACAGTTTTCCAAGATTTGACCGATACATTCCTTGTGGTTTCACATAGTTTAATTGGAGCTATAGAGAATAAGTAATCCGAAGGTTTCATGTCCCATGTGCCCTCATAATACACTATAGATTTATCAATCAACCACCATAACAACCTTGACCAACAAGTATCCGTTTTAACCATGTGCTTGAGGAGGGTGGCCTGTCTTGCTAGCGTATGGTTTCTCAAGTTTAAACCCACTAAACCACACAAGTGAACAGAGAGTGAAATGTACTCCCAAGAAATCAATGCTTTACTAGCAAACCCCCACAGAAATTTCAAACACAAAGATCTAAATTTACTCAATGCATTGTCATGCCAATCCAAAAGGGGTAGAAAGTAAAAAAATACATCATCAAAATCGACTACAAAATTCTCACACGCACATGGAAAGGCCATTCATCACACAATTGTAATGGAAATGGCCTATGAACTTTGAGAATAACGGAATTAAGAGAATTAGAGTGAGAATTTTTGTGAGATTACTTTGAGAACATGGAGGGTGAACTTAATTGATGGTAGCAACATAAACATAGTACTTAATTAACTTGGCATGAACAATACTTTTGCAAGAGAGAGAGAATTAGAGAACTTGACAATAGTTGAGGAGAAGATATACTTGGAGCTGGTCCCCCCTCCAAAAGGCATTTGTATTATAGATTCTCCCATCAAGAGAGACTTGTTACAATACAATATTTGTGCTCCTTGTGACCTTGGTGATGCTATGAAGATGGAAAGCTTCATGAATCCTGAGATTAACATAAAGTTTGCAAAAAGCATTAACTATTCCAAACCTCACTCCCAAGGCCTCAAACACCTTTGAAGGTGGAGAGAGCTAGCGGGGAACGAGGGTAGGGAAAAGGAAAAAGAATCATCCATAAGAGAAAGAAATAGTTACTCACTTATCATCACTCTTGTTGCTTAGCATATCACAATAGCATAGTAATGAAGATGAAGAAGATGGCAAGATTAAGCATTGAAGCATGGCTCTTGGTTGGATTTGCATTCCATAGCCAAGAGTGTTGGTGTAGGCTCTCCACTTCTCAACAAGCTTGGAGAAGGAGAGGGAGCTCTTGCATTTTGTACTCCACACAATGAGAGAACATGTGTGTGTGTGGGAGAGTATACCCCCCCTCTCATGCTTGGTTCACATCTCTCTCTCTCTCTCTCTCTCTCTCTCTCTCTCTCTCTCTCTCTCTCTCTCTCTGGTATTATTTTATTATTTCATTTGAACATGTGTCCTCTTTTTCCTCTTTGAGAGAAAGAACTTAATTTATTTATTTTTATGTATCTAAATTGTCATTGGGCCCCTTTAAAGCCTATCCAATAGCATTCAAACACATCATGAGGCCCACGTGGAGGATCATTTGAACATGTGTCTTCTATGCTTATTAAGTCATTTGGTTGAATTGTATACTTCAAGAACTTAGTCAATCAAGCATGGAAACATTGATTCCTCTTGAGAGTTATCTTTGAATTGAATACTTTAAGAACTTTAGTCATTTAAGCATGTGAGAAACACCTCAAGCTTTTGGGTAATGTTCGCACTAACACTTATCAAGCCAACAAGCACCTCATACTTGGGTAGGATTCCCACCTCAAGGTCAGCCCTAGCTTGCATAATGTCAAAAGACTTTTGAACAATAACTTTTGAAGGTCATTAATAAAGCTAACCCTATGGTCTTTAAGCTCCATTAGATATCATTGCCCTTTAACATACCATCTCTCATTTGGACCCTTTTAACCTTGGCCCTGTTGTCGGGGGATAAATGTGCGAATGGTGAGCCGGGAAGGCACCGGGTCCTTGCTGTGAGAGGTGCGGGGAAAAGAGATGCAGCATGCACAATTAACAAGACATGGCTCAAAACAAACGGTACTCTTAATTCCAGTTAATCCACAGTACTCAACATTAATCAACTGTTAATGGAGGTTTAATGCTTCTTACAAGATGAATCCTGGCTGAAACCAGGTTCTAATCACGAAAAGTGATAATGACCTACTTAATACTGCCTTCTGTTTCTTCCCGTTATGGCTTAGGAACTTCCTCTTCCATTGGCCATCTGATTTGTTGGGTTTAGGCTCGGCTAATGGTTTAGGATTAGGCTCATAGATTAGGCTTTTCTAATGAATTGATATTAGGCATCGACTCACTTCCATGATCTTGTAGGCTTCGATTCCTTACTTGCTTTAATCCTTAACAAGCTTTTGCTCAACATTAGGGCCAATTTGGATGAAATAAGGGTTGTTTAGGGTTTCTCTTTTCTTGATCTAAGGGTCAAGGAGGAGCCACATTTCCAATAGTATGGCACTTTTGTACACGTGTCAAGATCTCCTTCACTTACTTTTTGAATATTTTACACTATTTTAGCCATAACTTTTGCATACGAACTCCAAATTTAGCGCTCAAATGGTCCATGGGTGGCGCTTGATGAGCTCTATCCAATGAGTACCCATGTTGAATAGTTTTGGTAAGATCTTCATGGTATTTTTTAGGTTGCCCCTTTTTAGATCCTTACACAGCCCTTTTTTCATCCAAATTGGCCCTAATGGCTTCGACCTCCAACTTCCTTGCTTGCATGCCTTGTCGAAAACTATCTCCAGAGATTACAAATCAAGCTTGATATCGAGATCTTAAGAATGGCTTAAGGCTTTTTAATGAGGCTTAGGAGATTTGGGTTTTGGGTTATGTTGACTCTGGAGAGAGAGAGAGATTAATTATCAGGTTAAGCTTATGATAATGGGGCTTAGTAGCTTTGGCTTAATCGGCTAAGGAAGGTGTTATGAGCTTAGGCTTGAGGATATCAGGAGCTTAAGAATTTAATCAAGGGAGCTTAAGAACTTAGGATTACCAGGATTATGAACTTGAAGATTACCCGCTTATGAGGAGCTTTATTTTTGAAGGCATGAGGCCCACCTTCCGAGCTTCCAAGCTTAACGAGAGAAGAGCTCAAGGTGATTTTTAGAAGGAGATTAGGAATTTCTGGATTATCAAGATCTTAAGGGTATTCACCTTAGGAGGAGGAGGAAGAGAAGATTAATCCCCTCATGAGGAGGAGGAGACCCAAGATGAGAGAGCTCTATGATGAAGATCAAACCATTACACGTCCTTCCTTCCTTTTTATTGCATGGTGAAAAATCACTTCTATTGTCTGCATCCCATTAGCGATATCGCTAATGGAAATAGCCGCTTGATGACGTGGCAGGATTGAATCACGACCAGCTCGGAAACAAACGCTACGGATGCCGAATCTAAGCGCCATGAGCTCTTATGCAACTTTCTCTTCTTCGCCGAAGTTGTTCGAGGCCCGAGCCCGCCTGCACGAGCGGTTCTTCCCTCCTTGCTGCCTGCGGCTCTGCTGTGTTCCATTCTTTTGTTTTCTTCACACCCTATATAATTAGGGTGCCCATTATCTTAAGTGGGCGGGCGGCCATTAAGTTGTGGCCCTTGGGCGGCCGACCTTAATGGGCTTGCTAGGTGGCTTGGCTTAGTCGGGCTCCACATTAGGCATACATATCGGGTTAGTGCATTGCTAAGTTTCCCAATGGCGGCATCCAGGCACATTTACCGGCCATGCAAAGGGTTAGCCAACATTAAGCATACATACCGGCAAGGCATTGGCAGCATTCGGCACACTTACCGGCCATGCAGTGTCGGCTAAGGCATTGTCAAGCACACCATTTTGTATACATTCCGGCCAAGCAGTGCCTAGCACGACATCTGGTATATAATGACGATGTCATCGTGAATTTTACTACCCATACTAGTATCTTGTATAATGCCAAAATTACCCAGCTAGCAGCCGACAATTGTCATCGGCCTCAAGCCTTATTATCTGATCAAGTGGAAATGTGCTTGACGAGTTGTAAATCCCTATAGACCTCTCAAGCTGCATAAGTTGCATACAAATCCTGATGCGGAGGCCAAAATTCCCAGATGGCACCCCGACCGAGCTGACCGGACTGGTACAGAGCCGGCCCCCAGTGAATCTTTAACGGCTAATATCTTGGCGACGGGGACTCCGATCACTGATTTGAAAAGACCGACGCGCTCCAAAAAGTGAGCACTTGAGGCCCCTGCATCCACTTCATCTCTATCATCTCAGATGCAATTGCCCAATCTGGTACGGATCTACAATCGACTCAACTTAAAACTGTCATAACTTCTTCTCCATAGCTCCAATCGACGAGCCATAAAGACAGGCCAATAGAGCACTTTAGGCACTACAGTTTTAGATCATAATCTCCCATCTATGGTCATTTCAAGAATAATCATTTTTGCTATCATTGAGGCATCTGTTGGCCCTTTTAAGCCGCATCGGGCCTACATTAATCATTAGGCTTGGCCTGTTATCAAGCCCTGGTCACTGACCATTCATCAAGTAGGAATTCAATAAGCTTGATCTACATCTTCTTGGCATATTTCTTAGCATGAGAGCGGAGCTGCACGATATCCACCCCCTCTGAACCTGCACAGCCTCCGGTCTGTGCCAACCGATGTTCAAGGTGCATCTTCTATAAATACCTTAAACTACTTGTCATCAAGCTCAAGTAGTTGATAAAGCTATGTAAAACAAGAAGAAGGAATAAATCATAACATCAATAGTCTAGTCAATTATCTGGTAGTTGTCCCATCACAATCCTTGAACCGTAGTGTCGTATCTCCAAAGCATGCAATTATGAAAATCTGTTTAGTGAACCCCGCTAGACTCAAGTGCTCCTGTTACTTATGCACACGGCTTGACCATCAGCTCTCTTTAAGGAACCCTGTCAAGCTCAAGTATGCATTACTTTGTCTGCACACGGAATGGTCGTCAAGTCCTTTACTTCAAGTTTTGGTAGCAGAACCATCTCAAAAAATGTGAAGATACTATAACAATTGTCCAAGATTTCAACTAGAAGCTAGCCATGTAAGCTTATTGATCAGATAACCAAAAACACGTCTGTCTTAGCATACAACCAAAAAAAAATCTACTGCCAAGTAACCTGCTCTACAGGAAAATAAATGAAGTCTCTGAATCTGCAAGTTGCTCTTCAATAGCTCCCAGGATCAAATGGGATAATAAGGAATTGCCCCAATACTGTAGCAACATAGTATCCACATAAGCACACACATTCTGAATGAAATAACTTCAAGCACTTCTACTCCAAATATGCTATGTCAGGATCTAGCAGAAAGAAACCACCATGTAGCCCAAAAATACCCATCCATAGTGCACCTGCTTTTGAATATCTTTCGCATCACCTGGGTCAAATACCATTAAGATCACATAGCATTGATGGCCTCCGCAATATACTAGAGCTTCACCTAAAGCATAGTGTAGCAGCCACATCTCATAACCTTTTGGTAACTTAAGGTCGTTATCAGCAAGAATCAAAGAGGTCTGACTCCCTTTAACTGGTAGCCAGGACATCACTAACATAAGAATTAGGAATAATATCCAAATCCAGCCACATTTGGCACATCGCCCAAAGAAATGAAAAATCGTGAGCACTTTATGCATTATCAGGGATGATTTAGCATCATCACCCCCTCTAGCTTCATAGCCATTACGAAAAATCTTAGAACTTTCTCGACCTGTATCATTAGAGAGATTTTTACCTGGCTCTTGAACTGGATAATGAATAATAGCTTCGCCCGTAAAATCTTCATCCAGAACATCCGTGGGAAAATCACCTTTGGAAGTCTCATTATTCAGCAGAGCTATAGGAGTTGGCTCCTCTTGCAGCCCGTATATAAACGTAGATGTACAATGCGTGTCATTATCCTGTTCACAGTCAACATGATGTAGGAAATCTTCAATATCGCCCTCTGCTTCCTCATCTGCATCCATGCTATTTAGCAGGCCATTATAACTTTGAAAAGGTTCATCAGGCACCCCTTCTGATGGGGTACATGCATCACAAAACTAAGCTATACTGCTATAACAAAAAATCTTCAATTATAGAATCTGCTTCTGTGATAAGAGATTAAGCAAACATATTGCCTGAAATAACCATAAGCTCATTGGCATTATCAGGTACATCCTGTGTTAGGTTCACTGTCTCAACCACTTCATCATCTATAACATGTATAATAGATTTTTTTTCTGCAATCATCTATAATAACTCTGTTGCTCTGTTCAGCTATAGTGCCGATAGAACCATTAGAAGCCTATAGTGGCTCATCTTCTTGATAAAATTGTTGAGAGCATCCCATGCCAAGGTCACTAGCTTGTAAAAGTTTTGCTGTACAGTCTAGATCTTCACTAGAACCATTATTCGAAGTAACTTCCATGCGAGAAATCTTCAAAAAAATTCATACATTTGTGTTTCAACAGAAAAATCATCATGTACCTTTTCTTGGTTGCTTAAAATATGGTCCTTTGAAGTTGAATCTGCTTCTTCCAAAGCTGTATTTTCCTTGGCTTGACTTCTTGTAGAAATATGGTCCCAAAATTGATCATAATTAAGGAACTGCATATGATCCCCTTCTTATTTATAGAATATAATCTAGCCTCGTTCATTAATCTCCTTCATTGTTAACTTGATAATTCTTGAGCTTTAATGAACAAAACCATCTGCAAAATAGTCCCACTACGTAAGATATGTTTCAGCCAGTTCTCGTACCCTCTCTTTAAACTCGGAGGTTACAACTTCTTCAAAGCTCGAAATCATCCGATCTTCTGGAATCCCTCGGCTCTTCATCTCCGATTTATAACATGCAACTAGTCCATCTGGATCATGACCTTGAAAAATTCCATACTGCTCATGCACAACATCAAGTGCCATCTCCACTGCAACATCAATCTGCTCTTTCATCTTCATAACTTTTACTTCGTGCAAACATCTCGGAACTAAGCCCCACATTTTCGGTAGATCTGTTGTTGCTAGACTTTTATTAAATCTATTCAGCTTGTAATATTCAATAAACTGCATTAGTTCTGTTGGAATCTCCATCCTGACCTCCCACCCCGGCTCGTTTCGCGTTGGGTTCACCAAGACTGTCGAGGGATAAATGTGCGAATGGTGTGCCAGGAAGGCACCGGGCCCCTGGTTGTGAGAGGTGCGTGGAAAAGAGATGCAGCATGCATAATTAACAAGACAGGGCTCAAAACAAACGATACTCTTAATTCTAGTTAATCCACAATAGTCATCATTAATCAAGTGTTAATGGAGGCTTAATGCTTCTTACAAGATGAATCCTAGCTGAAACTAGGTGCTAATCAAGAAAAGTGATAATAACCTGCTTAATACTTCCTTCTGCTTCTTCCCGTTATGGCTTAGGAACTTCCTCTTCCATTGGCCATCTGATTTGTTGGGTTTAGGCTCGGCTAATGGTTTAGGATTAGGTTCATACATTAGGCTTGGCTAATGAATTGAGATTAGGAATCAGCTCAGTTCCATGATCCTATAGGCTTTGATTCCTTACTTGCTTTAATCCTTAACAAGCTTTTGCTCAAGCGTCGACCTCCAACTTCCTTGCTTGCATGCCTTGTCAAAAACTATCTCAAGAGATTACAAATCAAGCTTGATATCAAGAGCTTAAGAATGGCTTAAGGCTTTTTAATGAGGCTTAGGAGATTTGGGTTTTGGGTTATGTTGACTCTAGAGAGAGAAAGAGATTAATTATCAGGTTAAGCTTATGATAACGGGGCTTAGTAGCTTTGGCTTAATCGGCTAAGGAAGGCGTTATGAGCTTAGGCTTGAGGATATCAGGAGCCTAAGAATTTAATCAAGCGAGCTGAAGAACTTAGGATGACCAGGATTATGAACTTGAAGATTACCCGCTTATGAGGAGCTTGATTTTTGAAGGCATGAGACCCAGCTTCCGAGCTTCCGAGCTTAACAAGAGAAGAGCTCAAGGTGATTTTTAGGAGGAGATTAGGAATTTCAGGATTATCAAGATCTTAAGGGTATTGAGTGTGAGATCCCCAACCCACCGTATCAAACGGCGGATCTGATGGTGAACCTGGTGGCCACTAGATTGATAGCGGAAGCAAACAAAGTGGTTCAGGGTTCAACTAGCGGACGATCTCTCATCACAAAGTGAGTCGAGTTCGAGCCTACTAGCAATGAGATCTAGCTCCACCTCGCAGGGGAAGCGTACTTAACCTATCTAGCGATCCTAAGACCCACCTTCTAAGAGGAGAGAAACCCCGAGTGCCTTTTTTCCCATGTTGCAGAGGCACGTACACTTGAGACTTCACCGCCCTAGGGGCAATGAGTATTACTAGTATCAATTTAAACACTATGGGGAGAGAGAGTTCCCGACCAATCGGGACCACCATTCTCATAGGCTTTGGCAACCTGAGCCAAGCCCCCACTTTCCACCCCCACACTCACACTTCCTTGTGTGTCCTAATGACTACCACAATGGTTGTTCAACATAAATGTTCCTTGAATTAGATTCCGATTGACAAGGTTCGTTAAGACAGCCCTTCAACCAGTACTGCAAAGCGGCACCAAGACAGTACTATAGTAAAAATTCTACTCAAACTTATTCATTTAAATTCCAATGTTCTGGAGGTACAACATGCCCCCTCCAGCGAGAGTTTACTCCTCCCGTTATCGCCTAGCTACCCATACAACTAGGTATGTCCACCGCATAGAAAGCATGACATGGACATTCCCACGCTTAATCAGCAAACGTGGGTTCCCACCACTTAACCAGAAAACGTTGGTATCCACTGCTTAACCAGCAGACGTCGATTCAAGAGCCCTTAACCAGGAACTCTGCCCCCTGTGATCAGGAGGGGGTTCAGGACTAGTTCAACATTGGAATTGAATGAACATGCCAAGCTAAATTTTCCCTAGCAGACATTCTTTCCTATTGCAAACAGTATATCCATCAATCATTTCTTTTCTACTTTGGACTTAATGAACTCAAATGCCGAGGTTTCCGTCGGATTTCTCCAACATGTTTGGAGATATGTTCTTTCCTAGCTAAACGTGTGCAATGTTAAATTAAACGACTTGAATAAAATTGTGACCTACCTCTTCCACTTCTTCGTCAATGGTTCGTGAGATGGCCGGTGCTTTTTTGCCCATGGGAGCTTTTCCTTTTCCATTCACATTGCTCGTTCCCGCCTCGCGGTCGTGGGCACCACCGAAGCGAGTTCTCTTAACCGGGGCCATTTTATACTCATTACTTTAAACGATAAACTTGGAGAAAAGAGCTAATGTCCGAGAGCATCATAACAATCCAAATGGAAGATCAGAATCATTGAACAATCCTCCTTATGCAAGAGGGTTAGATTTTTCCTTCAAGACATAGTAATTTTATGGGTAATACTTTACTTGTCCTATGGGAACCGGTTCTAAAGTTAATCACTTGGCTTAGATAATTAATAAATTCAGAATTTTACTAATTTAGTTACAAGAGATGAAGTAAGCAAGCTCAATCACTTTCCTAGTGCAATTAGAAAGATGCAGAGTTACCGCATGCATAGGTGATAGAAAATTCTCTTCTTAGTGGCCTAATGACAGATTAATTTTTTCCTTAATCATATCTTAATGTGTGAGAAAAATTTAATCTAACTTAATTACATTACTATTGAGTGATAAAAGGGTGAATTTCATCAAATCTACATTATTACCGGCTGACAATTAATTACTATGCTGCCTAGAGAGAGAAATCTCTCCTAATCATGCATTAACTATTGATTAAGAGTGATGAATGGCTGCATAATCAGCTATTGGTTGATGATTATATAATGGAGAATAGCTATTGGGAATTATAGCTAGGATTAAGCATAGTAGACGAGAATTTTAAGAGAATGATGAAGAGGTTTACAGATGAGCATAAATTAAATCATGATTACCGTGATTAGGGTCTGAAAATACTCTCGATTTTTTGATCCAAATGAGTTCTTAAGACAAGAATTCAGCAGCACTTCCCTCCTTGCTTCTCCTTCAAAAACTGTGTGTGCCGGCAGCACCTACCCAAGGTGTGTGTGTAAGTGTGTATGTGTGTACTGAGTGTGTGTGTGTGTGAGCACACCTTTAACACTAGAATGGTAAACCTAGCAGGACATAAAAGTTTCCTTTCAGGGTTATGGGAAAAAATTCCAAAACCATAGTAGATCCACTCATTTTGAAAAATCCTTTCATGAGCTTATAGTTCAATAACTACTACATATGGAAAAAATCAGAAACTTGTCATTTTTCTCATCCCTTGGTCACTACAAGCCTCCAAAGTTGATGGATCAGTGCATTTTGCCCAAAACAACAATTTCTTACGGTTGATTGCATATAAATAAGAGTGGAAATTTTTGTAGGACATGAGATAAAATGCCCCGTTAACTTCAATGGGTTGGTGACCAAAACATATGGTTGCTTTTACCTCACTAATTTTTTATTGGGAAAAAAAAATAGGTACAAAAAAGTTGCATTTTATTGAACATTGCCTATATGAGAGTATAAGGAATATGAGCATTCAAATGATTTGAACATGTTTCATGGAATGTAAGAGAATGGTAAGTCTTGTGGGTCATTGAATGAAAATTATTCTCTTGCACTAATGATTGAGGCAATTGGGCCAAAAAAAAACATTGGATTTTGATTTCCTCGAGAGAGCTAAAAACTATTGCCACATATGATTCTTCTCTCTCTTGATCTAAATGTCATACTTGCAACATCAAAGCAAGCAGGAAACATCTATTGTGTGTGGTGATAATGAGCATTTCTATGTAGTTCATTGCACAAATTTTATGTTTAAACATTTTGATGGTCTAGTGCTTGACTTAATCCAAACATCCTTCTTGCAGTAAGTGAGAAAAATTCCTGGTGATCTGCATGTAGGCATGAGAGTCACATTGGTGGATGATGAGTTGATGCATGCTTGGGATATTTTGTGCTTGAACATTGCTTGTACATTTTAGTGCATGTATTGAATGAAAAATCATTACAAAGCACTAAAATGAAGCTTGTTTGATGACCAAAAGAGACCATTTTGGGGTTATGGTTGATCATTTTTGCTTGGGAATCTCCATATTATGCTTAAGAGCACTAGTGATTGACTTAGTTTTTGAAGAGTGATTGGCAAAGTGGGATTCCATTGTAGATATAGGATGTCATCATTGCAATGTATTGCAAAATGTGGCTATTTAGAGCCATTCCAATTCTTTCGATTAAAAGTTGTATACATGCTATCTCATAGCTTGGTTTAAAATGCAAATGTTTTCATTTGAGCTAGTGTTTACTCAACTTTTTTAGAGCTTTCAAGTACAAAAATTGGCTATTGAGAGCCGTTTACTTTCATTCCATTAAAAGTTGAAGTCATCTCTAGCTCATAGCTTGCTCTAAAAGTGTAAAATTTCATCAGTATCAAACATTCCACAAGTCAGTTCATAGTTACAATAAAGGATTATATAGCCCATGTAGCAAGGTAACTTTGCTCTATAAACTTGCAACCCTTATATCACACATAGATACTTGCTAAGAGAACCTTGTGTAGAAATTTTCAATGAAATTACACCAGTCAGCACCTTCTATTGCAAAAGATATCTTTGTGAATTGCTTATAATGTCAGCTCAAAAAAAACTCATGCATTTGTGAGCTCCTACCTCTCAAAAATTCAAAAAGTTGGACAATGATAGTTGACCCGACTTGGTATTCGGTGTTTTTGAGTCATTTTCTCATTTGTTTCTCTGGAGTATGTGCACGCTTGTTATATAAATGCATGTGAACATCGTCAAACACAAGAAGTTTTGGACAAATTCTCACAATAATTCTCACATTGTGACTTACCTCAACATCATCAGCTTCTGTGAGGGAGGCACTGCATACCTAGCTAGATACGATTGGGGGCAACGGACCTCCGGTCCCCCCACAGGGCCGGTGGTCCCTTGCCCCCAATCGTACCTAGCTAGGTATGCGGTGCCTCTCGAGCAAAAGCTCATGATGTTATGCATTGTATGAAAAACGCTGAAAAAGACTTCATTTTCTTACATGAGAAAATTTCTAAATCTTCTTGTGAAATTTTCTAAATTCCTTTATATGTGCATAGATGCACAACATACATACGCACAAGCACACTATATACACACACATTTTAAAATAGGAAAATCCCACCATCAACAACAACCTCCGCCCGAGACGCGCATGACACTCCAGTGACAAAGGAAAGACATCAAAGGTGTACCTTGAGAACTTCAATGACCTAGACCGTTGCAAAAACTACTTGACAACCCACAATTGGTGGAAACATTTATCCATGCAACAACCAACGGCCATCTTCCACACCATAACAAGGCTTCATTGAAGTTCCGCATGGCAAACAACCCAATGTACATCGAGAAACTCTATAAAATATTAGCATTGACCATATTTTTCAATCCGAGTTTGAATTGAGCGTGCACATCAACGTCAAATTTATTGTTTCTTTGTGTATTTTCGTCTTACTTCTAATACAATACTTCCAAATCCAATGCATCTAGAAGCAAGCAGCTGCAGTACTGTGTGTGGCATAGAGCATGACTTTGAATGGTCTTCACTTTGGCAAGTTGTGAGGTTGACGAAAATTTCCTTTCGCATTGCACAACATTCTAATTGACAATAAAACACACAACCCAATCACAAGAGGGGAAGTCCACAAAACAAAATTCATTTTATTAAGAGAAGAGGAAAATAACATTCTAAGAAGGAAAACCTTTTTTCTATATGACTTTGAGGTTGAGCAAATAATTAGGACATCACAAAAGAGCATTATAGAGAAGTTACACCTACATAGAGCTCTATGAGAGTCGTAAGCTTCAAGCAAACCTCTTTGGTTATACTCAAGAAAGTCGTCAAATTTTGAAAAGCATGCATTCAGTTTCTAATCGATAGCAATTAAACAAGTCCAAGATAAGGAGAACCTGATAACAGAAATATTATTTGTAGCTCGAAAAGACTTGACTACTGACACATATTTAGTTCTCTACTTTCATTGAACTGCAATGCCACACTTTTAAACCCTCACAAATTGATAAGACCCATAAAACACAACTAGCACAAGAAAATTCCACTAAGATACACATGAGTCCTAAATTCCAGCCTTTATAAAAGATGGATCAAACCATAACAAGCAAACACAAGTGTCCACCTCACCTATTTCTGACTTCTTCAAAGGAAGCACATCCATCATATTAGAAACTGCCCCTAGTGATATATGTGAGGCAAAGCTCAAAGCTATTAAACCTACTTCAACAAATCACACGGAAGCAGGCAAAGAGTGACGATATGAAAAAAGAATCATCAGGGGTGAAATTCAAATGAGAAAACTGCTCAGTGACAAAGTGATGGAAAGCACCATAAAGCATGCACATGTTAGGATAGTAAAGCAACTAAAGATGCACCTTGGCACTAGTGTAATGCGCTTAAACTTAGACAATGAGCAGAACCATGTACAATTATCATCATAAAGACCAAAGAGTCTCAAGAGTTGGTGAATAAACTTGCTTTTATCCTCTTATCTAATCTTAAGGTCAAACAACATCAATCCATCCACAAAATTAGCCACAATAGGTAACACTCCAATTAGACAAATTGAACTTACCAATGTTTGCCTATCTAGCTTAGCAAATGGTATCTTAGCCAAAAGTTTATTGGTTGCAATTCCCAATGGAAAGAACAACCAAAAGTACTCTAAAGAAAGATAAAGTTATCATTAACGTAAACAACCTCAAGCAGAAACAGAGAACATCATTGCATTCACTAATCAGTACGCATTCATCAATACCATAAATTTCCAGAACTTTATATCCACAACAAAAGTAGCATTCGCCGAAAATATCCCAGAGCTTCCTGACCCTAACCTCGCCTTCAAGATGCATACGTATGTGATTGCATTCGGAAAGACACCCTCACTTATCATCCGCCAAAAACAGCCCAGAGCATCTTGGCCCTGCCCAAGTTGGGGGCATATCCCACAATCAGTGCATTCCAAGAGAGAACATCTAGGACAGCAAGCTCCTCAATCACGTTTTGTGCTCTACAAAGTGCACCACATTTGTCACACAGGTCGACCAAGGTATTGTCAAGCACTACCAAAGCAGCCCACCTTTTGAGTAGTGCCGAACGTGAAGACTCTATGCGTAACTTGAACGAGACGGCCAACACCATTCCTGGTGTCGCATTTATTGCAGAGTGTTATCTACAATAGAATGTGTAGCATCTCACTTCTCAAGGGGCTTTTGTTCAGTTTCTCGAAGCTCTGCCCATGCAGAGAAGACAAACAGGAGTGAGTTTCTAACCCTGGTAGGAAGATTGTGTGTGTGTGTTTAGTCAGGAAAATTTCCCAATTGATCTGCCATCGGAGGCCAAGTGGATCAACCTTTGCTTCGCATCTGCTGAAAACTAGCCTGAAGCTTCCTGACCGTGACCTTGCCTTCAAGGTGCACACGTATGTGATTGCATTTCTCTCTCTCTCTCTCTCTCTCTCTCTCTCTCTCTCTCTCTCTCTCTCTCTCTCTCAACCTCCATAGCTATAGATGCTAGCCATGCTCTGTTGAAGATCTTCTGTTTCTTGTCCCCTCTAGCTCATCACAATGTCTATGTCAAATAAATATAGGCCACCTTCCCAGCATGAACGAAGGGGCGCAGCGGTAAGTTCCTTCACTGCTTGCAAAACTACATCATACCCACAATTGTGTTGTCACATTCATCGCTATTCATAAGCTCAGCCCTCATCACCGCCCAATCGGCAAATAGCTACAATTTCTTCATTTGCATTGAGCCTCACATCGTCATCATATCAGGTCGCACGACATCTCGCGAGCTTTCTACCGCCCCAATTTGCCACACACACGTTGTCGGGTATTTTTTGGGTGGAAATGAAGTTGTTAATCCATGCTAAAAAGCTTGCTCACTAGCCCCGAGTACATAGATGTACATAATGCTTTGAGTTTTTTGTAGTGCTCTTGTAAAATTTATGTACAAAGGCTTGGTTTTGGTCAAGATGTTAATTGAGTTTTGGGTTGGTCGAGCTTTCAAAAAATAGTTTTTAATGAGCATTCCTAGCCATGCTTGAGAGCTTGCAAATTGGACTCCGACATCATGAGTTACACGCACTCGAAGTGGATGGTTTTTCACTTAAAAAGTGGCGGCGGATGCACGGGGGAAGACGGCAAGTGGGCTGACTTGATGGTTTCTTTTAGCAATGGTATGTTTAGAAATTTCTAGAGTTAGCCTGGGTAATAAGCTCCAAGCCATGCTTTACGGCGCTACATTTGGTGGTCGGGGTCACCCGCTACGCCTCTGAGAAAATGGCTCAGGTTGGGGGCAAAACAGAAATTTTAGATTTGGACATGGAGAAGTTGGGGAAGGTGGGAGGATGGTGCCAAGTGGCAATAGAATAACCCCACATGGAGGGGAGCAAATGACAAATGGAGGATATAAGGGGGGGAGTGGGTACCCCCTATGAGTGTATCAAAGGCGTTAATGGAGCTTCTTGGCCTTGCTTGAGAGGGCTCGTGGTCTTTGGGGAGAGGAGGGGGTGCCGAATATATGTTCCCACTGCTTGGAGAGGCGCCTGGCCCATTTTTTGGTCCCCGGACACTATCCCCCCCCCCACTTGCCTTGGTCAAAAAGTGGCCGACATTCCATTTTTCACCCAAAAAAGGCTCAAAATGGACCAATGAAAAGGTACCTAAAGGGGGAAATGAAGTCGGCTAAGAGGGAGAGAAAATACCTTAGGATAATAGCCAAAAAAATCCCCCTTTAATAGCTGCATTTCTCTGCACACCTGCAGATACTTTCCAGAGACCTCCTTTTTGGAGCTTTTCCAAAACCCCCAAACTTCGAATGCTTGTAATTTGCTCATTCCTTATCGGAATCAAGCATATGGATGCTCTACGGATATCTACGCAAGCCAATCTACACACTCATGTTCTCTAATTTTCCTAATTCCTAGTGTGGTTTACGCTAGAGTGGTTCTTCTCCAAGCTTTCTAGTTGTTTAACACATGTGAATTTGACGGTGCAGCCGTTGTTCTTTCCAACGGTGTGATCGGTGCAAGGCTATAGGGCCATTCATTTTCATTGTTGTTTGCACTCCACATCGTTTTGGTGCCCCCATGAAGGAGAAATCCTCATGTGCTCCAATTTTTGCAAAATTTGTCCACTATGCAGACAGAGAATGTAAAAGGGATGTGGGTCCTTATGGACAACCGTGTATGTATGTGCTATTTGTTGGCAGTATTTGAGGTGGTCGTTTAATTTGGATTGCAGCCTTTGTGAGGGTCGTGAGGTTTTGTGAAGCCAAGCACTGGGGGCCGGGTTACCCAGTGTGAGGTGGATTAGGTAGTGGAGCGATCCATCGACATCCCTTGAGTTTTCGACGTCACATGTAAGTGTTTTTGTGGAAATCAAACATGGCAGATGAGTTCCCCACAGTTTCATGGATTGCCTAATGAAAATGCATAGACGTTTATTGACAAGTTGGAAGTCAAATTCTTATTGCGCAATATACTAGACCAAGCTATATTGTTGCGGCTGCTGCAATATAGTTTACAGGATGAGGCAAAAGTTTGGTTACACAATTTTGAGGAGTTGATGCAGGCACAAAACCCAGGGGTGGTTTTGGACTACAATCGTGTGAAGCAAGATTTCCTTGCACAATACCGATCCATCCAAGTACCAGATGAAGTTTTGCATGAAATTCTAAGATACACTCAAAGGGCTAGTCAAAGCGTTGATGATTTTGTCATGCAGCTCACCCGTTTATGGGATAAATGGGCCCGAGCTTTGGGAAACGAGATCCCTCCCTCCATGTTAAAGAAGGACCGTTTTGTGCAAACTTAAAAGAAAGTTTGAAGTTCAAAGTCGAGCTGAAAAGGCCCACCACCTTCGAGGAGGCAGTCGCCATTGCCAAAGAGAAAGAATGGAAAGCTCAAAGGCTTAATGAATACGGGAAAGTGGTCCCTGAGCAAAATAATGGTAGACAAAAGGAGGAGAATCAGGAAGAAGCTGAAGGCCAACCTGTCCAAAGGGCTACTAGTACTGAACAATTACAACGAAATATGCAAGACATGATGACCATGATGCAGGAATTACGACTTAGCGTTCTTGGTGGTGGAAGTGGTCGTGGTCGTGGACGTGGTAGAGGGATGGCTCAGGCATGTGAAGCTCATCCTAATGCTAACCAGGGTCGTGGGCAAGGTGGGTTTGAGCCACAGAGGAGGTTCATTCCTACTTGTTATAATTGTGGTGAGCTTGGTCACATCAGCACTTATTGGTCCAAAGCCAACAAGGATGGGAGGGGATATGTTTCCACTTCCTCAGCAGATTCCTAATAGAGATAATGATTATGCATTGGATATACGGGGAGATCAAGGTACTGGATAGGAAAATCAAGCCTCAACCTGTGGTGGTCATGTGGGTATTGTGCCGGTGGAAAAGAAAGATGCAGATGTGTTGCCAGTAGGCAAAATTGAGAGGGAAGGTTATGCAGCACCAGGGCCTAGTCGAAAGAAAGGGAAGATGCAAAAGTCAAGAGAAAGAGAAAGCCTCGTAGATGATTTGAAGTGGCAGATTTGCCTTTGGGAGAAGGCCAAACAGCTTACAGTTTTAAGGAAGACCTGATTGGGAGGAAAGTAGATTGTACTTTTGGACAATTGATGAATATGGTGCCCAAACTCAAAAGGCAGTGGAAGTCATTAGTGAATGCAGAAAAAGAGCCGAAGCATGGACAAGTTAGAGTGTTTTCCGTGGGAGAGTTACCTGACATCTGTCTTGTGGTGAATGCTTGGCACAAAGGTGTGGGCATGGGAGAAGCCTACATTGATGGAGGTGCTCAAGTTTGTGTGATCACACAGTCATGTGTCGAGAGACTGGGTCTCATTACATGCGGAAGCTCTGGGTTTTGGATTCAACTAGCAAACCATGCCAAGGTGAGATGTTTGGGGATGATCAAGAATTTGGAAGTTGAAGTCTTTAACGTGAAAGTTATGGTGAACTTTCATGTCATGCCAACTGGTCTAGGAGCCTTTCCTCTCATTTTGGGACGACATTGGTTGAGAGTTGTTGGTGCCGTGCAAGATTGGGGCAAGGGCACAATCGATGTGCGTGGAAAGAAGGGTGAAAAGAGGGTGTTTGATATGGCTACCAAACAACCTATGGCACTTGAAGATGTGAGTGAGAATGATGAGCCAAAACTACCAGTGATGATTGTTTTGAAGAATCAGAAAGTAGCACTACTTCAAATTCCAGTGATGAGGGTGAAGTATCATTCTTGTTGTTAGAGGAGGAAAAGAGAGAATTTAGTGAGGTGCTACAATTATCAGGGAATATAAATGCTTCAAGCCGTTTTCAGGAGTTTTTTGGAGCAAGGGATTGCGCATATGTACATACACATGCATGGTGCATCGAATAAAGGATTGCCCATTTTCCAGAGCCAGGTGGTTACGTGGGGCCCACATGTGTACAGGTAGGACAGGGTGTACATAGTGCATCGATTTTCACTATCACCAGTACCAGTATGTTTTTGCTACAATAATGAGGAGTTTATAGCGCATAAAACTTCTCGAGGAAGCTATCCACGGGCCGACGACGTGAGGTTAGCAGGTGCGTCAGATGGCATCTAGTGGCGTCAAGAGGGCGAACGGGATCAATATTTGCACGTGGATGAGTACGGACACAACGTGGGTGTTTCCTTGTGATAATTATGCAGAAAGGTCATCATGAGGACCACTTTTTGGGGCCACTTCACGTGGTGGCGAGATGCATTATTGGAAAAAAGCTGAGTGCCAGGTGTGCAAATGATGCAAAAAGGTGACAACTATGCACTGCGAGGTCAGTTTTTGGCCTGTTCGGGGTCCGTTTGAGGTCATCTAAAAGGCCAAGGGTGCCCAACTAATAAAGCTAAGTGTGGGAACTGAAAAAACAGAGAGAAGACCAGAAAAAACGTGGAGAAGAGAGGAGGAACAGCCGCAGGTGTGTTTTTGCTCATTTTGGAGCCTGTTTTGGCCGTAAACTGCTCATTTGAGGTCGGATTTGAGCACTTTGACATTGTAGACTGGGGTTTTGGGCCGTTCCGGACGCGATGGAGCTGTCCATTTTGCCAAATTCCTCACTCTTTTCCTGCTGTTTTTCTGTGTAAGTTTCTCCTATGAGCGAAGTTTCTACTCTAGTTTGTGATTGTATCTGGTATCTTTTACCCATATTGTGTGAACTGTTTGCCCCATTGGTGTTGGCCCAAGATCATTTGTATCTGAACATCAGAAATTCTCCTCTTTTGAGCTGAGTTTTTTGGGTGTGTGTGTGTGTGTGTGTGTGTGTCTGTGTGGAGTGGGCAAGTGGATAGTCTCTCTCCTCTCACTCCAGAGGTGTGTTCCCTGTCTCGGCCAAGTGTGTTGTGTAAGCCGAGTGGTGCCCCATAGTATGTGTGTGTATCTTCCCAAGAGTGTGTGTCGGGTTGTTATAGAGGCGCTGTGTGTGTTTTCATCCCGCTCACATTCTTTTGGCGCCCCCACGGAATATCTTCTTCGAGTACCTTCTGCTTCGAGCTTCAAGCTTTGAGATTCGGGATTACAGGTTGCAGATTATTGGTTACAGGTTACAGGGACAGGTATAGGTACAGGTGATTCACACATGTACATGTAGCTGGAGTACAGTGATATACTAGCAGTGGTGTCACTTGCAGTGGTTGTGGGTATGCATCATTTGGCGCCTGTTTGAGCGCATTGTCTGCTGGATTGTACGTTACTTGTGGAAACTGCCATTGTACGCATTTGTGGAGCCATACTTGGTTGTATTTGGCAGCCCCAGCCATTTCTGAGACTTGGCCTGGAAGATAGTCATTTCTGAGACTTGACTATACGCGATTTGCATTAGCCTTCGTGTGAGGGTCGATAGTGCGAGGTTTTTATTGAGCTGGGGGATTCTCAAATGTGGAGATCCTTTCGGTGATACAGGTAGCTGGAGCACCCTTTTCGTGACCTCGCCATAGGCTATGTATTAGTGATTCCTATTTGATGCTCGGGTTCTATTGTTGACAGTTTATGCATACATAGACAGTCTATATTTTGGGTTCCTACTGCTCTACTTCTGGGGAAACTCTGTCGAAATTTTCCCAAGTTATGATGGCTAGTTTTTTGGTATTTTGAGCCATTTATGCTGTTATGCTGCTGAAAGTTTGGCAAAATCAGAGGTTGAGTCAGGTGTGCCTTCTTGGGAGCTTCATGGTTGGCTTTAATGGATAATCAAAATGGCCCTCAGTTCACTCCTTTTCATTTAACTCAAAGAATTTAGATTAATGTTCATGTGTCCAGGAAGATCTTTTTCCAGCAGCGCATAGTCTTTATGTTTGGGCCAAGAAGATTGAGAGAGATCCTGGAATGTCCTTTGCCTGTTGTCATTCCGATGATTAACTATGAAAACTCATTTGATGTGCATGTGTTTGTCCTTATCTAAAGACAAGCTCCATTGAAGTTTCTAGGGATTGGGTCAGTAAAAAGTTTGGGTTCTTGCACGTGTGTTCAAAGGGGTTCTTAAAGCATTAAGCTTGGGTAGCCATGGCTTTCTCTTATCCGGAATTTCATGGAAGAAGTGGTGAAGATGCGGAAGACTTTCTGGAGCAAGTCGAGGTGGCATGCATAAGCAACAATATGTGTGATGAGGAGAAGATTTTGAGGCTATTTGGATTGCTTTTGAAAGATGATGCCCGTGTTTGGTTCATGGATTTGGAAGCTAAAGAAGCAGTGGCTTCTTCTTATGGTTTGAGTCTTGACAAGTTTATAGAAGCTTTTTTAGAGCGTTTCCAGGTTTTTGAAGATGTAAATGCAGTATGGAATGAGCTCAATGCTTTTAAGCAAGGTTCTTGTCAAGGTGTTGATGAGTATGTACAAGGTTTTACAGATTTATGGACTCGTTGGTGTGTTGCTCTTAAGGATGAGATCCCCCCTTATTCATTGAAGAAAAGTTTTTTTGTTGATGGTTTGTCACCTTGGTTGCGGTTCGAGGTTGAGTTGAAGAGGCCCGAGTCTTTTGAAGATGCGGTATGCATTTCAAAGCACAAGGAATGGAAGTTTAAGCGTCTTGAGGAACATGGTATTAGTATAGGTATGCATGTGCAAGATGGATTTGACATGGAAGATGAAGTTAAGCCTAAGCAGGTAAAAAGTAGCATATCCTATGATGTTTCTCGTTTCTTCCCAAGGTCTATTGTGAAGCGTAAAGAGGTCTTGCAGGTTGACAGGTTTCTGGAAGAGCCTAAAGAGGTGAGTAATGCTTTCGATACAGGATTGAAAAGTCTTGAAGAGGATGCATTGGCTACTTGTGTACCTTGTGATTCTGGGTGTGAGTGTGAGGTTGAGGTTATTGATGATGAGCACGTATCTTTGGATACTAGTTCCTTGGAAATTAGGGAAGAGGGCAAGGTTGAGAGCCATTTTGTGGATTGGTTGGATGTGGAGCCTGTTTTGAAGCCATATTTTGATGTATGTGCAGTGATTGAACCGATTTATGAGCATGATTGTGGTTTAGAGCAGGGATCTGTATTCTTGGAGACTGATGAACCCATGCTAGAAGCTATGGATAGTGGTGCTAGCCATGATTATGATGTGGATAAATTTATGTGTGATGATGAGTATGCTTATGATGATGAGAAGGGGTTTGGCATATACGAGTCCAATCTCAGCTATGTTGATGCCTATGCTAGGGATATGTGTGCTGCGGGGATACTTTTGTGCTTTGGATATCAACAACTTTACCTTCACAAAATGCTTTTAGCTACTTGGGTGCATGGTTTGCAGGTTGTTGCTATGGCTGGTGAAGCCAAGATGCCAGGTGATGAGTCACTTGAGTTGTCTCTATCGGCGGTTGGGTTAAATGTGGCATGCAATATTTATGCTTTTGGAACTCCATACAGGGCGGATGTGTTAGTTGAATATGCCTATGGTGCATTTTGGTTGATTGTTGACAAATATATGTGTGGTGTTATGATGCTTCTTGTGAATCAGGCGATATGTCTTTGGCCTTTTGATCCAGGTGGAATGAGCATCTACTAGTGCTGCTGCTGAGCATGAATGCTCTAGCAGGCTAGGGGGTGGGCAAATTATGTCAGGAGTTTTTTGGAGCAAGGGATTGCGCATATGTACATACACATGCATGGTGCATCGAATAAAGGATTGCCCATTTTCCAGAGCCAGGTGGTTACGTGGGGCCCACATGTGTACAGGTAGGACAGGGTGTACATAGTGCATCGATTTTCACTATCACCAGTACCAGTATGTTTTTACTACAATAATGAGGAGTTTATAGCGCATAAAAATTCTCGAGGAAGCTATCCGCGGGCCGACGACGTGAGGTCAGCAGGTGCGTCAGATGGCATCTAGTGGCGTCAAGAGGGCGAACGGGATCAATATTTGCACGTGGATGAGTACGGACACAACGTGGGTGTTTCCTTGTGATAATTATGCAGAAAGGTCATCATGAGGACCACTTTTTGGGGCCACTTCACGTGGTGGCGAGATGCATTATTGGAAAAAGGCTGAGTGCCAGGTGTGCAAATGATGCAAAAAGGTGACAACTATGCACTGCGAGGTCAGTTTTTGGCCTGTTCGGGGTCCGTTTGAGGTCATCTAAAAGGCCAAGGGTGCCCAACTAATAAAGCTAAGTGTGGGAACTGAAAAAACAGAGAGAAGACCAGAAAAAACGTGGAGAAGAGAGGAGGAACAGTCGCAGGTGTGTTTTTGCTCATTTTGGAGCCTGTTTTGGCCGTAAACTGCTCATCCGAGGTCGGATTTGAGCACTTTGACATTGTAGACTGGGGTTTTGGGCCGTTCCGGACGCGATGGCGCTGTCCATTTTTCCAAATTCCTCACTCTTTTCCTGCTGTTTTTCTGTGTAAGTTTCTCCTATGAGCGAAGTTTCTGCTCTAGTTTGTGATTGTATCTGGTATCTTTTACCCATATTGTGTGAGCTGTTTGCCCCATTGGTGTTGGCCCAAGCTCATTTGTATCTGAACATCAGAAATTCTCCTCTTTTGAGCTAAGTTTTTTGGGTGTGTGTGTGTGTGTGTGTGTGTGTGTGTGTCTGTGTGGAGTGGGCAAGTGGATAGTCTCTCTCCTCTCACTCCAGAGGTGTGTTCCCTGTCTCGGCCAGGTGTGTTGTGTAAGCCGAGTGGTGCCCCATAGTATGTGTGTGTATCTTCCCAAGAGTGTGTGTCGGGTCGTTATAGAGGCGCTGTGTGTGTTTTCATCCCGCTCACACCGTTTAGAGAAACTTGAAGAGTTGATGCAACCTAAACAGGAACAGCCCGTGAAGAAAGAGTTGATTCAAAATATATTGAGTACTGATCTGACACAAGGAGAAAGAAGGGAGTATTTAGCAATGTTGGACATGTTTCCAAATCTTTTCATTACCTCATATCAGGAGATAAGAGGTTTTGTTGGGGATCCTGTGAAGATCGAGCTAGTTGAAGGGGGCAAAACCAATTAGACAGAAGTTAAAGAGGATGGGCAAGGAGCAGATGAATGCCTTAAAGGAAGAAGTGGATAAGCTTTTGGATTCAGGATTCATTGTGCCAGTGGATAATGCTGAATGGGTGAGCCCTGTCGTAGTCACCCCAAAGAAAGATGGGCGTTGGAGAGTATGTGTTGATTACAAGCCACTAAATGCGGTGACCAAGAAAGACCCTTACCCTTTGACTTTTATTGATCAATTGCTAGATGCGGTGGCTGGTTTTGAGAGATACAGTGTCTGTGATGGGTATTCAGGATACTTTCAGCTTATCCTTGCTCCTGAAGATAGGAAAAAGACTACGTTTATCACGCCATGGGGTTGTTTTTGCTTTTGTTGCCTTCCTTTTGGGTTGACAAATGGGCCAGGGGCCTTTGAAAGGAAAGTAGACTGGGTCCTTGCTCCACTTCTTGGGAAGTTTTTCAAAGGGTTCATAGATGATTTCTGTTTATACAGGTCAAGGAAAGAGCATGTTCAGAAGCTTGAAATGACGTTTGCAAGGTATGATGAATGGGGGGGTGAGTTAAACCCCAAAAAATGTCATTTGGCACAGCCAAGGGTGAAGCTTCTTGGACATGTGATTTCAGAAAATGGAATTGAGGCAGATCCAGAGAAAGTGGAAGCCTTATTATTGCTGTCATCCCCAAAGGATACAAGACAATTGGCTACTTTCATTCAGAAGGTTAAATATCTGTCTCGATTCATACCTTTGGCATCACAGTTACTGTACCCATTGCTACAAGTGGTTAAAAATGATCCATTGGAGTGGACACAAGACTTTGAAGAAGTTTTCGATAAGGTCAAAGAAGTTTTGAGCACACTGCCTATTGTGCAAGCTCTTGATTGGAAGAAAGAATTTTATGTTAATCCGTCAGTTGGAGATGATGCCATTGGGGCTATGTTATTGCAAAGAGGGAAGGAGTCCAAGTATATGAAGCCTGTTTATTATGTAGCCGAGTTCAAACCCCTCATGAAAGAGAGTACTCAGAGATTGAGTTGGTGATGATCAGTATGGTCTATGCTTGCAGACAATTCAGGCATTACCTATTGCAAAAGTCGTTCACTTTTCTCACCAGCTATTCATTGCTGCCTCAGTTGTTTAATAACTCAAATATATCAAAGACAGCGATGAAATGGGTTATAGAACTACACGAATTTCAATTCACTTTTTTGGTGGAAGAGAGTACTCGGGCTACCCTGGCAGATTTACTCACTTACAAAGAGACTCCTATTTTGGTTAAGGAAGAGGTGGTGCAAAGGAAGAAGGTCGAAACTCTTGCTATATCCAATGCTTCACTGTTATATTTTGATGGCTCTTATCGAAGAATTCACGAAGCTGCTTCTGGAGGGATTGTTGTCTATGATGCGCAAGGAAATCTTGTGAGGAAACAAGGGTTAAAGCTTGATGCGAAAAGTAATAATGAAGCAGAGTACATGGCCCTTGAGGGCGGTTTGCACATTTTCGTACAGTTGGGAATTAAACGCCTGCAAGTCAAAGGAGATGCCTTGTTGGTTGTGAAGCAGGTATTGGGGGTGTGGAAGAATAAGAACCCGAAGTTGAAAAATTTGTGTTTCAAAGTGAAATCTTTGCTTAAACAGTTTGAGGCATGGAGTTTACAGCATATTGAGAGGTCTCAGAATCAAGAAGCTCATGATGCTACCCAAGAAATGATCACTTGTGTGTTTGTGTTGAAGGCTGATGTCCCTCTATATCATGGAAGAGAAGTGCTATCAAAGGAAGAGGATTTGTTGCTTATAGGTCTTTTACCTGAAGATTTGCCATCATCCAAAAAGTATGCTTTTATAAGAAGAGCCAAAAAGTACAAAATGCTTGATGATGTGCTTTATAGGAAAGAAAGTGATTTGATATTGTGACGTGTGCCATGGAAAGAAGAAATCTATAAGATTTTGGAAGAGAACCATGAAGGATCCTGTGGAGGAAATTTTTCCATGAAAATTATGCTACATAAGATTTTACAAGAAAGCTATGTGTGGCCGAGTGTCCAGCGGGATGTGAACCAATGGTGCAAGTCTTGTTTGTCTTGCCAGAAGATGGGGAAGAGAATTTTGAAGCCTGAATTGCGAAAGACGATTTTAGCTTTTGATGTATTTGAAAAATGGGATCTTGATGCCATTGGACCTTTACCCATGACTGGTAAAAGAAATGTTTACATTCTGACAACAGTGGATTATTTGTCACGTTGGGCAGAAGCTAAGGTTGTCAAACAGATTACCAGTAAAGAAATAGGGAAGTTTGTGTACGAAGATATATGCTGCAAGTTTGGTGTGCCTTTGGAACTACTTTCTAATCGAGGACCAGGATTTAGAGGAGAGTTGTTTGATTTCCTTTGTGGAAAGCTTAATATTCAACATCGGTATGGTTCTCCTTACTATCCACAATGCAATGGTCTTAATGAGAGATTCAATGGAGAGTTAGTTAATATCTTGACAAAAATGACTCAGACACATGGGAAGACTTGGGATTCAGAGTTGCCTTGTGCACTATGGGCTTATAGAACCGCTATCAAAACAAGCACATTGTTTTCTCCTTATCACTTGATTTATGGCAAGGAAGCTTTATTGCCCATTGAAGTGGAAATCCCCGCACTTAAGTGGTTGTCATTGGAAGCTAAAGAGCAACAAGATGCTTGGTAGAAAAGGTTGTTGGATTTACAATGCTTGCAGTTAGACAGAATTTTGGCCTTGAGTCATTATGAAGAAATGTCAAAGAAGGCTCAAATGAAGTCCAATGAATGTGTCAAGGATAAAGGAATTGAAAAGGGTGATCTTGCGTTGCGGTACAATAGTAAACTGGACAATACTTTCCAGAAAAAGTTTTAGATTAAGTGGGAAGGTCCTTTTACTGTTGTAAATAAATTTGAAAATGGCACATATCAATTGGCAAACTTAAATGGTGCAGAGCATAAATACCGTGTTAATGGTTATAGATTGAAGAAGTATCTGGCACGTTTGATGACAATTGTCACCGATGAAATGCTATCAATAGAAGAAGACAATGCAGAAACATCTGAAAATGTGGACGAGGTTTCTGGGGATGAAATGCAGCAGTTATCCACCCTAGAGACCTCTGCTTGTCATGAATGACTAAGTAGGCAAGGGGGGGTTGGCAAGCTATGTCAGGCATTTTTTGGGTGGAAATGAAGTTGTTAATCCATGCTAAAAAGCTTGGTCACTAGCCCCGAGTACATAGATGTACATAATGCTTTGAGTTTTTTGGAGTGCTGTTAGTTGAGTTTTGCATTGGTCCAGCTTTCAAAAAATAGTTTTTAATGAGCATTCCTAGCCGTGCTTGATAGCTTGCAAATCAGACTCCGACATCATGAGTTACATGCACTCGAAGTGGATGGTTTTTCACTTAAAAAGTGGTGGCGGATGTACGTGGGAAGACGGCAAGTGGGTTGACTTGATGGTTTCTTTTAGCAATGGTATGTTTAGAAATTTATGGATTTAGTCGGGGTAATAAGCTCCAAGCCATGCTTTACGGCGCTACATTTGGTGGTCGGGGTCACCCGCTACGCCTCCGAGAAAATGGCTCAGGTTGGGGGCAAAACAGAAATTTCAGATTTGGACATGGGGAAGTTGGGGAAGGTGGGAGGATGGTGCCAAGTGGCAATGGAATAACCCCACATGGGGGGGAGCAAATGACAAATGGAGGATATAAGGGGGGGAGTGGGTACCCCCTATGAGTGTATCAAAGGAGTTAATGGAGCTTCTTAGCCTTGCTTGAGAGGACTTGTGGACTTTGGGGAGAGGAGGGGGGGACGCCCAATCTATGTTCCCATTGCCTGGACAGGCGCCTGGCCCATTTTTTGGTCCCCGGACACTGTCCCCCCCACTTGCCTTGGTCAAAAAGTGGCCGACAGCCCATTTTTTACCCAAAAAAGGCTCAAAATGGACCAATAAAAAGGTACCTACAGGGGGAAATGAAGTCGGCTAAGAGGGGAGAGAAAATCCCTTGGGATAAGAGCCAAAAAATTCCCACTTTAATAGTTGTATTTATCTGCACACCTGCAGATACTTTCCAGAGACCTCCTTTTTGGAGCTTTTCCAAAACCCCCAAACTTCGAATGCTTGTAATTTGCTCATTCCTTATCGGAATCAAGCATATGGATGCTCTATGGACATCTACGTGAGCCAAACTACACACTCATGTTCTCTAATTTTTCTAATTCCCAGTGTGGTTTACGCTAGAGTGGTTCTTCTCCAAGCTTTACAGGTGTTTAACACAGGTGAATTTGATGGTGCCGTTGTTCTTTCCAACGGTGTGATCGGTGCAAGGCTATAGGGGCATTCATTTTCATTGTCGTTTGAACTCCACAACGTACAAAGGGCCACTTCAGGATTGCATTGACCTGATAGGCAACACCATGGATCAACTTCTCTTGTCAATTTTGCAGTGCTCAGACGTCAACTTGGCACGCTCAAACTTATGTATTGAGGTCTCAAATCATGGATATGCAAGTGTCGCTCAATGCATCTTTCACATACCACGATACTTGCTGCAATGAGCTCCACCAGCACAACGTACCGAAAACAATGACAAAGAAACTTCTGAAGTAGGTGGGAGACGCTTCCCCTGCTCTGTGTGTGTATGTGTGTGTGGGGCGTGTATGTGTGAGTGTGTGTTAGGTTCTGGGCACTGTGGACAGTGTGGAGAGCACGGAATTCCCTCATATTTCAACAGATTCAAGTGGAATCTGTTTCTTTCTTCAAGATATCTCTTAGATAGTCTCTTCAAGTTGCCTAATACTTGGAAGAGCTCCCTGTTAGCCATTACCAACTCTCTACTTTGACTGTTAACCAAAGATAACGAACAATCTCTATTGGTGGTATAGGGTGAGCCTCAAAGATGCGGAAGCCACGGGCCCGCCAGATGAACCAGAGTGTCATGCCACTGATGAGCTCCCAACACTCCTCTCTCTCACTGCACCACTCCTGTGGAGTAAGCTCTGTGGTGGCAGGCTAGAGTGTAGGTCGCCCCCCCTGCATCACTATCATCCTGCTGGTGGAAGATAGCTCAAACTGAAGTGCCGGGCCCGTGAGAGTGGACCAAGCAGTTACCCCCCAAGTGTACTGCTGAGCCATGGAGAGAGTAGGCATCAGCCGAAGAACATGAAGCCACACCTGCTGTGACAAGGGACAGTGCCAAAGACAGTGGTGCTGACTCTCCATAAGATGGTCACAAGCTGCGCATGCGACCGAGAGACCACTCTGCACAAGCCAACTCCCAACTGCTGTAGCTCTGTGTGCGACTAGCCACTGAAACAAAGTGACTCGCCTCGATTGTCTGGAGTCCCACAACCTCTCCCAAAAATCTGCCAAGAACTCAGCTGTGAGACCCTCCTCATGCCAATGAGGTGTTGCAGCTGGGAGAGCCTCTCTCTATGCTGTCAAAATGTGACGTCCCAGTCGAACAGTGTACTGAAAGAAAGGGACACCTGGTTAGTCTATAGAAAAAAAAGGGTCCCACCATAGCCCTCTCCAAGATCCCACTGTACTCCTGCCAATCGACATCACTCCCAAGCCCACAGTCTCCAATGTCCAGTCTCAAGAGCACGTGGGTCAGGATCGATGACACAAGTCCTCTCACAGATGCCCACCACTCAGAACCTCTAAAAACAGCACTTAGCCACCTGCGAGGCCTCTACTGCAACTCGCTGTAAGCGTCCCTCACCCTATAGCTCGAAAAACAGGGAGGAAACAGTCTTTGAACAAGTCCGAACTGAGATAAGAACCTCCAGCGCGTCGAGGCTCCCATCCATCTGGGTGCTACTAACTCGAGAGGAGTGAGCCACTCAGCTGGTACTGCCTCTGAGATGTCTTGGCACATGCTCTGCACCCCTCTCATGCCCTGCAACTGAAAGCCCTACAACTCCTCTGACAAGTCTTAATACTATAGCCAGTCACCTAAAAAGTGTGCTAGACCCACTGCCATGGGACCCTAGAAAACATGAGGCCGGCTACCAACCAGGTGGCATCTCTGAGTGCTAACCATGGGGTTCCAAACAAGGGGCCGTTGCAAGCTCTCCTTTGTGCAAGTAGGATGCCGGTGCTCCAAGCATCACCGCAAGTGCTCACAAGATCAAAGAAAACCCACAGCAAATCGGTCCTCCAGTCTTTTGCTCAAACCAAATCTGTGCATCTCTGTGAAGATCCATCTGGTTGAAGGTTGCCAGGGGCCTCCTGCCTAAGGCATCCTAGCACAAAGCCACTGTAGCAAGAACTCCTTCCAGGGCTCCATACCTAGAATAACTCCTCGGACGATGAACTTCCCAAGAAGGGCTCTGCTCTGCTGTGCTGGGTCTATGATCCCCAAGCGCTCCCTGTGAACAAGGAAGAGTGATGACCTGTCAAGCCACTTTGGCCCGGGCTGTCTGAGTGTCACGCCCTAACCAAAGAAAGTTCCTGATCAGCCTCTCTACCTGGCTGATACAAGAACTCGAGAAGATCCAGCAAGAGGTGATGTACCACATAGTAGCCAACAACACCTGGTTGGCCACTACAGCTGTGCGAGTCAAAGAAAGTCGTGTCGAGTTCCAATGTAGCAACTTCTTCTTGATAGATAGGAGGAGGGGAGCAATCTACTACTCGGGAGACAAGTCTAAACCAACCTGAGAGCCCAAGTACCGAACTGCAGTCCCTGGGGGAATCCACCTGAAACCCTCCCCTAGTATCCAATCGGGTACAAGAGCACTACCAACCGAGAAAGCCACTGTCTTTCTCCAGTTAATCAATGCACCAGATGCACAACAGAAGGTCTTAAGATCCTGCTCAACTATGAAGGTTGGCCTCCTAGCCATCCAAGTACAAGGCTGAGTCGTCAGCAAACTCGGTGTCCAATCGTTCATCTCCCCGAATAGGAAGTGCTAAGCCCCGTAAACCAACCTGTTGCAACACCAAAAACCTGCTCATCACCTGAGCATAGAACAGAAAGAGGAAAGGGGCAAGAGGGAAGTCCTATCTGACCGAACATGTGAGCATGAAACGATCACCTCTACCTCCTAAGTACCTGACTGTGTGCCCATCTGTACAAAGCTGACACCCCTCTGATCCAAGCATCTGCAAAGCCCATCCTGCGTAGAGTGCCCTCCAGAAAGTCCCGGTCAACTCTGTCATAAGCCTTATCAAAATCGAGAAGAAGAATCACCAGATCCTCACCACGGAGGCGCACTAGGGTAGAAGCCTCCCAAAAAGTAAAGATGTTGTCAAGGATACTGCACTCCTTGACAAAACCTGTCTGAGTCCCATGTATAATCCTCTCTAGAAATGGTTGGATCCTCAAACTCAGAGCCTTGGCAAGAATTTTGTAGGCTGAGTTAAGGATGGTGACGGGGCGCCACTATCGAAGCTCATCCAAGGAGCCACCCTCCTTGGGAATGAGGTAGATGAGACCCTCACTCATGCTAGTCAGGCATCTCTCCTGTGTGCAAGATGTACAGAAAAGCACTACATAGCTCTGGGCCAAGCAAGTTCCAGTACTCCAAGAAAAAACTGGGAGTCAAGCCATCTTCACCTGGACAGCTACTACCACGGGGGAGTGCACTAAGACCCGTGTGCAACTCCTCAAGCTGAAGTGGTAGATCAAGCTTCTAACGCATCTCCTCAGTCACCAGGTAAGGCATATGTGCCCACACCTCCTCCCTACATGCATCCTGATGCTCTGGCTGAGGCTCTGCAGACAGTAACTCATGGTAAAAGTTAGTAGCAATTACACGCATGTCCTCTGGCTCAAAAGCAAATGACCCGTCGGGCCTCCTCAGTTGAATGACCTTGGCATGCGTATGACGAGGTCCCACTACCTCCAAGAAAGCACCAGTCACTCTGTCACCCACCTGCGTCCACTGAGATGCCTGTTGATGGAAAGCAAACTCATGGCACTGCTCCTCTATGCTAACTAGCTTCTGGCGAGCCTGCTGTAACTGCTCCTCAACCAAGAAATGTCTGGATGCTACTCCCGCATCCTCTGCAAGGAAGCAATGCCCCATCTGAGACGCTGCTCCTCCTCTCTCATTGTAGCCAGGCAAGCCAAAGACTCCCTGAGAAAGAAGCGACTAAGCTGAGCTAGTCTTGAGAATCCTGCATGTCCAAGCTCTCTGTCCAGAGAACCTCTACTCGCTCTTTCAGTACAGAGTCCAGCAAGATCCTCTCACGGATGCAAAGCATCGTGCTCCCCCTCCTTTGCCTATCTGCCATTGTGAGGGATCACTGGTGCATGGTCCGAGAAGGAAGTCCCTGCCAGAATGCCAACTGTCCCACCCAAGTCACATAAATGGTCACTAGTGTAGAAGCGATCTATCCGCGATAGATTCACTCCCCCACTTTGCGGTCCAAAGGACAGAAGGCCAGGCTGTCTGGGGGCCTCACAAAGCTAGAGTGCTGCCACACATTCGAAACCCTCATAGTCATACAAAACCTCTCCCAAGCTGTCAGCTCAACTCCATGCACAGTAGCATGGCTACCACCAATCGTGTCAAAATGGTCCTCCAACATGTTGAAGTCACCCCCTATGCATCACTGCTCTGCTTGCAGCAGCAAGTCAACAATCTGTGACCAAAACTCTGCTCGCACACTCACCACATTGGGCGTATGTATGTTCAGGAAGCTCACAAGGAAACCCTGAACCTACAGAGTGATCCACAGAGCCTTGCCTGACACAATAATCCCTCTCCCCACAATGGCCTGCTGCACAGAATCCGCAATAGTCATACATACTCCACCCTGGATGCCTTCAAGTCCAAAAGCAGCTTACCAAAAAATATCTATCGTCCACGCAAGATCTGACCACAACGTCTAATGCGGATCTCACACACATCATGCTCCTGAAGCATTAGAAGATCAATCTCTCCTCCCACAAGGCAACGCTGAAGCTCCTGACGTAGTCGGCCCCTCTAACGCTGAAATTGGGGCCCACCTAGTCCCTGCACATTCCATGAGATGATCCTCATGGGGAGCGAGAAAGAACAGATGCTGCCACAACAGCTAAACGTGCTATCTTTGAGGCTGGCTTGGATGGGGAGTAATCCGCATCCGAGCATCCTCTAGATAGGCGTGACTGCAAAGAGTGTCTGGCCCAAGCCAAAGTAGCCCGAGCCATACGTAAAGAAACCTCCTCTATCCAGGAGTCCTCATGAATGTATACATAGCATGGCGAGCACTGAGTATCAGCAAGAAGTGAACCACAATGTGTCTACATCCTGCTGCATCTGGAGAAGTCACCGCAAACTTGGCCAATGGCCAAAGAGTAAGCAGCAAGTCTGCAACTCCTAGGTCTCCAATGTGGTGAGAGAACTCTAGGGTTTGTGTATGCAGCCACTCCAACACTAAGTCGAGGGTCCACTCAATCTGGTCCCTACCGCAAAGGGGAAAAGAGGAACCAGCTGCTGAGTCCTGGGCCTTTATCCCCCTGGCTGCAAGGAACAGAACACGAATCCTGAAGCAGGCTGCCTCAAGGTTTGAAGAGGAGTCGCCGAGAAAGCGTGTAAAGTTGTAGGCAAAGAAGTCCCATCAGTGCCGAATGTCAAAGCTCATCAAACCTCAAGGGACTGTTGCAAAGGGAGACATCTGTACCTGTGAAGGGGGTCGCAAGAAAGGTTGTCCCTCTCTTGCCAAGCGACTCGTGGCAAAGGCGCTGCCAAGAGATCTCCTAGCAGCCGGAGATGGCCCTGCCCACTGAGTCGACTGTGGAACTGGAGCGGGAGGGGGGGGGTGGTGAAGGAGCAGGGGGAGGTGGGGGAGAAGATGGGGAGGCAAAGGTAGAGGGGGGAGAAGGAGAGGCAGCAGGAACAGGAGGCGGGGGGAGGCTGATGAGGAGGGGGGAAACTCAGGGGGAGGAGGGGTTGTCGAGGGTGAATTTGAGGTGGAGGCTGGAGCAAGGACCTCGTCCTGGTCAAGAGGACTGAATTGGTTCTCTGTGGGAACCCACTGCTACTGGGCAGGCGCCTAAGGACCACTCTGAGTGCCAGGCTATCGCTGTGTCCCTTGCCGGCCTCGACCACGAACCTGCTGCCATCCCTCCTCCGCCGGAGCTCCAGGATCAGAGGGTGGCTCTGCTTGTGTGCTCTGTGTCTCTACCTGTGGCTGTTGGCCAGCCCTTGCAGGCTGGGGCTGAGTCTGTGGTGTAGGTCGGGGTCTCCTCCATGGACAGGCTTTGCAAGATGGCCTATCTGTCGACAAATGGAACACTAATTCGGGAGGCCCGAATACTCCACGCTCTGTCTAAACCAACCCCCACTCACCCGAGGAAGGAGGATGACCTTCCTGAGAGTGTGAGTATCCCTAACCACAATGCGAACTGAGGGAATGCCAGCCACCTTGGTAGCAACCGAGGCTGCCGTGCGAGGTGTCTCCAGGACAGTCCCAATCATTGAGCCTATCGTGGATAAGTGGTAGGTACTCCCTCCCCAAACCAAGAAAGCAGACGGAGATGGGCTCTAACTGCTCGGATGGTCAAGGGGCTCATGGCGTTGACCTTGGATGCCATCTCGGAGGTCTCAAACTCAATCTAATAGTAGCCTCGTTCGAGGATCTGAACGTCCAAGATCTTGTCCACCTCTGGAAGAAGGCGGGCCTGGAGAAGGTCATGCAGCTCTCCTCTGCTAGGTCTAGTGCTGAGAATCTTGTAGATGACAGAAGTCGCCTGCAAGTACTCTACCTCTGCGGCTAGGCTCGCTTGCTCTGTCGGTGAAAGAGCAAGTGGAATGGAGGGCTCAGCGGGGTGGGGACTTAAGGGACTTCAGAGGAGTCCCTTTGTGGCGGAGCTTGAGCCTCCATCTGTGTCTGCTGCTATGAAGAGAAGGCAAAAAGTCGTTGACGAGAGAAGGCCTTCTACGTCCGATTACCTTGAGGAAGAAGACGAGCATAGAGAGCCGGGGATGCGAGGCGGGGTTGGTGGGATAGGAGGTAATGGGAGGGCTGGATGGCAGTGGGCTAGGCGAGCTGGGCGGGATAGGCAGAGGGCGGGTAGCGGGTCGGATAGGCAGCGGGGTTGGCACGGGCTGGATGCCAGCGGGATGGGCGGCAGTGGGCACCGGGTGGGGCGTGAGGCGCGCTGGGGACTGCGCGCAGCAGATGAGGGTAGGAGCGCGAGGGCAGGGGGGTGGCAGCAGCAGCGAGCGCGTCAACGACGATCCGTCTTTAAAAAATGTTAATTTTTAGTAGCCCCCAACTAACAATCTCATCAGTTTTGATTACTCGTGTCAAAGTCTTGCATAATGCCGAACGTCTTGAAGATGTAAGCATGGCTGATTGCATTTGGAAAATAGCATAGGTACATAGTTAACCCTGCACTGTGTGCATGTAGTCTCGACAAAGAGCTCCAGATCTTCTTCTTGTGTCGCTATTGTGACTCTGACTCTCTCTCTCTCTCTCTCTCTCTCTCTCTCTCTCTCACAAAACCTCCATAACTATGGGTGCTAGCCATGCTTTGTTGAAGATCTTCTGTTTCTTGTCCTCTCTAGCGCATGGACTGTCTCTGTCAGATAAATTTAGGCCACCTTCCCCGCATGAATGAAGGGGCGCAGTGGCAAGTTCCTTCGCCGCTTGGTTGCAGAACTACACCATACCCACAATTGTGCTCTCACGTTGTGGGCTGTTCATAAGCTCGTCCCTCATCACCGCTCAATCGGCAAAATAGCCACAATTTCTTCATTTGCATTGAGCCTCACATCCTCATCATATCAGCTCGCAGGGCATCTTGCGAGCTTTCCACACCCCGATTTGCCCCACACACATACAAAGGGGTACTTCAAGATTGCATTGACGTGATGAGAAACACCATAGATCAGCGTCGGTTGTCAATTTCGCAGCTCTCGAACCTTAACTTGGCACGCTCATCAGCTTATGTGCTGAGGTCGCAATCATGGATACGCAAGCGTTGCTCAATGCATCTTTCATATACCAAGATACTTGCTCTGATGAGCTCCACCAGCACAATGTACTGCCAGCAGCAACGAAGAAACTTTTGAAGGACGTGGGGGACACTTCCCCTGCTCTCTCTCTGTCTGCCTGCTAGTGGACATCCTGCTACTGTGTCCGACCATATCTGACACTGAGAGTCATTATTGAGGAGGGGAGATCACATGGGAGACGGCTCTATTGTTGCTTTGTGGACTTGCGCAAAGCCTTCAATACAGTGCCCAAAGCTAGACTGATGTGCAGACACTGCAAGACATGGGGGTTCCAAAAGAGTTGATTTGGGGGATCATGGTTCTATACAAGTCAGTAGTGGGGTATGTACACACTCCATAGGGGATTTTTGATTTGGTTCACTCCACTATTGGGGTGAAACAGTGGCTGCCCGCTATCTCCTACACTATTTGGCATGTATGTGGATGAGGTTGCTGACTACATTGAGAGAGATGGTGATAAAGGAGCACAATTGGCAGGGACACGGATCCCATTACTGTTATATATTGATGATATTGTGCTGATTTCTGATTCCACGGAGGGGATGCAGCCTCATTTAGATGCTTTGTACACATTTGCCCACGATAATGGATTCTCTGTTAACCTGGGGAAAACCAAGGTTATGATGTTTAATACCACACCATAGTCGGTCAGGAGGTTAGCACCTACTTTTACATATGGCCAGGAGACAATGGAGTATACATACGTATACACCTATTTTGGGGTAGTCTTCAATGGACCGGCATTTTCATTGAGAAGAGCAGAAGAGACTAGATTGACGAGAGCTTATGCACCCTTGGGAGGTTTGGAGAAGATGTTTTTGCAGGTTCAGTTTCAAGAACCTAGAACAAAGCTGTGGCTTTTTGACACTCTAGTGGCTTCAACTATGCTCTATGGGGTTCAAATTTGGGGGGCCCTCACTGGACCACCAGGGCAGATTTGGTAGCATTGATGGATGGAGATGTATGGAGAGGCCTCTAGTCTCTATGATCTCTCGGATGATTCAGGCTACGGCCTCAGTGCCACATGAGATATTTGGGTTGAGCTAGCTGCCCCTCCTCTCTTAGTTGAGACCCTGTCACAAGACGAGCACCACGTGCCGATAGAAAAGAACAGAGTGAACAGATTTTCAACACTTCAATAACAACTGAATTGAGAGAGAGCAACGACACGTGACACAGAGTATTGGAATTCCACCCCAAAGAGTATTGGCCCAATTCTTTATATTGCATCAACACAGTACAAGCCGGTACTCCAGACTTTGCATCTTCTCCAGGAAGCATGCCAGAGAATGAGCCCTAACCTCATATTTCAAGGCCCTGGGACCCAAAACTAGTTTATAGTGAAAAGCCTTCAAACTCAAAAGCATCTGGTCCAAAAGCAAAGCCAAAAAGCTACCAGCATAAATCACGGAAATCCGTACAGCCTGCCACGTCATCAACCAACACAAAACGCGAAAATCCATACAGCCTACCGTCATGTTATCATGTCAGTGCAATTTTCAAAACTTGCCACGTCATCAATTGTGGGTCTTGCTTTCTTTTAATCTTTATGGGCCCCGTCAGACGGGGTCCCCATAACTTGGTAGGATTTCTTCTTCTGTTACTTGTTCTTCTTAGGGTTTAGGCCCCTCGGTCGGCATCTATGAGATGGCTCCATTCTTTAGGCTTTGACATGTCAGCAGTTTGTGACAGACCCTTACTAAATCAGTCCGTCATGCATAATTTATGGGACCTTCCCAAAGACAGATATGCTCGACTTGCACTTGAGTCATCCGGATAGCTAGCGCTACAAGGGGACACAGCATGTTGGTATTGGAAGATGACATCATGGTTTCAGTCACACGGCTACACCATGGATAGACTGCCTCCATTCCTGTACTCCTTGAATGCACCCTCCCTTTCTCTCACACGGATGGAGACCACTAGACTTATACGTCAGGATTTGATTCAACTAGATAACAGAAGCACATGGATACAACAGCTACAAGAGTTGGGCACAAAGATGGCTTTCTATGGAGAGCATCTCCTCCAGTTAACAAAGAATGGATATGTGATCAGACTAGCCTATATGGACACTCATTTATCCTATGGGATACAATGTGCTATTGGTCAAATGCGCACACCATCACATCAGATAGAGATTGAGATTGGAAAATTTAGGATAGTACCAGCAGAAGCCAGGATATACCAATTATGTCATATAGATCCATAGACAGAGTTACATCACGTTTGTCATTGTCCGGTATACTACGAGATATGAGGCCGCTTCCATTGTCTATTTAGAGAGGGCTTTGGACCGTTGGCTAGAGTCATGAGATATCAGGATCAAATATGCCTTGGGTTGTTTTTGCTAGAGCTGCGTAGACTCAGGGAAAGTCTCTTGAGGAGACCAGGTAGTGGGAAACATGCACAAAGGGAGATCACTAACTTGGGAATCAGTAGCCGGATAAACATGCTTCGAAGCAGACTTCAGTGCCCACTTCTACCAGAGGTATATTAGTGGACAGAGCCATTGAGCTTGAGAGAGCTAGATGCCCACGTCTACGGGGGCGACTACAACATCGATGGAGGCTCCACCAAAGAATCGGGACTATTCTAGCATGACATGGGAGATGCCCAATACGATTCTTTACAGAGGCAAACATTGACAAAGCTCTTCAACGATCGATGTAGTACTTTCTCAGACAACGCGGATGCCGGGCATCCACGGGCATGGATGAAGACGATGATGATTTTCAAGCTGACGATTTGAGTCTTTTAGTTTTAGTCTTTCACTTTACTTCATTTTATTTTTGTACCGAGACATTGGATTAGATCCACAAGGATTGTAATAGTTTGGTCTCATAGGTCATTTTGGCCTTTTGAAGACGTTTACTATAACATATCATTTCATTTCATTTTCTCTCTCTTGGGATAGTTTCCTACTACATTAAAACTCTCTTCTTCTTCTTCTTCTTCCTCTCTCTCTCTCTCTCTCTCTCTCTCTCTCTCTCTCTCTCTCTCTCTCTCTCTCTCTCTCTCGTGCGTGCACGCAAAAAAGCATGTGTGTGGGGGTGTGTGTCATGTCCTCGTGCAGACCTTGCAATCAATGAAATCATACATGTTAGAGAGGTGGAGTAAACCTGTATGTCTTTGCATCTATAATGTAAACTCGCTCGCGGTCAAGAGCTGCAGTAAGAGAGGCAGGATCGAGAGGTCGTAACGAGGAGACCTCATGCTATTGTGTTCGATCAGAGAAGCACCCTTGCTCCCATGCCTGGGGGTAGTTGCTCTGGAGCAAGGATGGCCCTACAGTATGTAGGCAATGATTTCGAGCTAGAACTGGCAGACGGCCGTCTCTCTCCCTCTCTCTTCATGCACGACTCTCTCTCTCTCTCTGTGTGTGTGTGTGTGTGTGTGTGTGTGTGTGTGTGTGTGTGTGTGTGTGTGTGTGTGCGTACTGAGCGCCCTGGCTGCAAGCCACATTAGCCGTGAGGTAGTCGGAGGATTCTCTTGCCGCCACGTGCCAAGGGAGGTGACCGGAAGGCACCTTAGGATGTGTGTGTATGTGTACGTGTGCATGCGGGGATAAATGGCCAGACTAAAACATTGTGGCAAGCATATGAGGGAAAGAAACAAGTCATCAAGAAGGGCCAAAAAGCATAGCTATTTTGTGGTAAATTTTGGATTTTGGAGGTAAATATCAACATGTTCCCTTGATGGCTCAAAACCCAAAAAATTATAAATGTAGCATGTACATTCAACTAAATGGGCTTTTATATTGAAGAAAACTTATTTATTTACATGTGCAATCAAAAAAATGAAAATTTGAAGAAAGTTATAGGTTTATTGAGAGTAGGGTGGTCTCGTACGGTCACGTACGTTTTGTCCACGTACCAAGACGTATGGTACTCATCGAACTAGAAAATTTTATGTCGTACGACATGGTTACGTACGTTCAAAAATAAAAACACGCAATTCTTATCCCTAGATTTTACACTTAGAAAACATAGACAATTGATTATCACATTGGACAAGAATGCAACTTGCAAGTGCCAAGTGCCGACACTCAAGAGTTGAGAATCAAGACAATGAGACACAATGGGTATGAACTGCGATTCGCATTACATATGTCATAAATCAAAAAGCTAAGTTGAGATTTGATAATCGAGATGATACAAAAAAGTAGGCCTTTTAAGCCTCAATCGTGCAAAAAGTGGAAGTAGGGTCAAAAAAGATATGAGAGACACTAAAGTCTAAGAGCTTTCGCCGCTCTCATCATCATCATCATCTTCCTCTTGTGAGCTATGCTCATCGATGTCATCTTCATCCTCACATGAATCAGATTGTGGTGTGTCATAATCTCCCTCACTAAGGAGATTTCCCTCCTCGTCATACTCCGGCTCTCTAGGGTCCATAGTGTTGGATCTACGAATACGCACATCCTCCAAAACAGAGGCCGCCGCAATGGAGCGGCTTCCCGAGCCTCGCCGCACATAGGTTGTAGGAGTAGTAGCCTCCATCTCACGCCCATGGCCATGGCCACGGCCACGAGCATGGGAATCTCTTGCACCTCTACCTCTTGTAGCCGAAGGGACTCCACGCACAATGACCCTCTTGCGTGATCGTGTGCGAGAAACCCGTCGGTCAATCTCCTCTAGCTCCAAGTAGATCTCGCAAAAAATTTACTCCATTGCTTTGTTGACAATTTGTTGCGAATTTTGGTGTGGATAAGCGAGTATGCGGACCAATTTCGCTCGTATGCACCGGATGAGCAATCCTATATTATATTCAAAAGATAGTGAGTATCATGTATGTAATATAATTCATGAGAGAGAGAGAGAGAGAGAGAGAGAGAGAGAGAGAGAGAGAGCACCAAGGCCCGAGGCGTAAGAGGGTTTACTTGTCCAAGAATCCTTAATGCAACTCTGTGAAGGTGAGGTAATTGGTACCCAAAGCTCTCCCACCAAAAAGGAGTCTTCACCAAGGACTCCCTCTTCCAACATATGGTGGAAGTAAAAGCCGTGCCTCTTTGGTCTCCATAGTTGATTAGCTCTTGAAGGAATGCGTTGTGATGATCTTCCGAGAGGGCCTTGGGAAGGAAGTTGCGGCTCTCTTCTTTTAGCATTTGGTTTGTGAAAAGATCTGGCTTCTTGTAGGCCGGATGCAAGAGAGCCGTAAAGTGGTGAATGGGCCTCTTCATAAAATCCCATCTCTTTTGGAAAAGAAAGAGAATATCATCTTTCTTGGGGGAATCTTCAAAGACATCACTACAAAAAGAGAGAGAGAGAGAGAGAGAGAGAGAGAGAGAGAGAGAGAGAGGTGAGGCATAGTGCAAATTAGCAAAAAACATATTGTCGACTTGAGAATGGAGAGCAAAGGAGATACATCATACCGTGTCCCATCGGGTGGACCATCAAGAATGGTTGTTGCCTCTATTTCCTTGTATGCCTCATCCATGAAGTGGTGAAGAAGGCCTATGGTAGATCCCTCCATGTCGGTCATTCGAAGCACTCTGTAGATGGGCAAGATGGCTACCACAAGACCCTTCACCTCTTCCCAAAATTCTTCTTTGAGGGAAAGCCGTTCGATGGCCTTTTCCTCTTGTGAGGTTGCCAAGTTCTCTCCATCACACCATTGCTTGAACTCATCGGACACCATGGTTTTTTGCACTTTGTTTTGGACATCATAGAGGCGCTCAAGAAGAAGCCACATAGAGGCAAATCGTGTTGTTGAGGGTTTCTTCAACTCCTTGTCGGAGTACGTGCGAAAATTGCAAGTACTCTCACCTTAGCATTGATGAAGTTTACGATAGTGAGGGCTTGGGTGAGAATGGCCTTCACCCATTCTAGTTCTCCTATGTCTTCCACGAGAAGATCGAGGCAATGGAAGGCACAAGGGGTCCATACAATGTTCTTGTATTCGGCCTCAAGTAGTCGGCTCATGCTAGTGCAATTGGATGCATTATCGGTGATCACTTTCACCACATTTTCGGGCCCGACCTACATTAAAGAGAGAAAAATTTAGAACACTTATCAAGAGGGCAAAAAGTAGTAAGTACATACTACACATTGCACAATGCACATTGCACAAGAAGAGGAGACAACTTCAACTCTCACCTCTTCTATTGCCGCCTTGATGTGCTTGTAGATGAATTTTCTCGTCACCTTCTTGCCTCTTGCTCCCGCATCAACCGCTCTCAAGAAGTAGGTGCCAAGAGGGCATGAAACGATGTTGGAGGATATGTGTTCGCTACGTGAGCCGGGCAGGCGCCGGGCCTCTGGCTATGGGAGGTGTGAAAGAGAGAGAACAAGAGAGACTGACAGCTCTGGCAGCCACCGCAATCATCAATTAATTCATTAATGCTTGAGTACAACTTAATCCTTAGCCAAGGCGGGCTGTTAACAGCACCGTCACTTGGATCATCTGCTTATGAGGATTTTAAGCTCCCGCTTTACAAATTAACCGGGCCGTTAACGACACCGAACCTCAACAAGATAATTAATCAAACTTCAAGCTGATGACGGTGATAGAGATTGCGTTCTGTCGCTTTATTTGCCTCATTTACCTAATTCTGCTCAGTGCCTCATTCTTTATGCTTCAATTATTGCCAAATTCTTTGCAAACTATCTCTATGTAGCATTTTGTGATCGCCTCTGTCGCTTTTCTTATGCTTAATTGAGAGAAAGATTGACAGAGATCTTTCAACAACCCCCCTCCCCCCCCCCCCCCCCCCGTCTTTCTCGGTCTTCACCTCCTTCACAGATTCCTCAGTTTTACTTCTTCACTTTCCCTTAAGGGATCTGCCAAACTCGCCCCGATAGCTTAGGGGTTTGTAGTCGTCCAAGCTCTCCCTTGCTTAGCTTCAAGAATGAGATCGAAAGAGAGTTTGAGAGAGCTTTGCCTTGGTCAAGCCTTGCTTTTCCTCTTCATTATACCCTACTCGTTAATTCCCTTCACTTCCCTCTTCTCCCTTCCTTAAGCTCTTTAAGCTCTTCTTCGCCTTGATTGCTTTAACCAAGCTTGCCTTATCAAGCTTGCTTGCCTTCTTCCTCCTTGCCTTGGCTAGCCCCTCCTCACGTTCATACTTTTCCCTTTTTCCTACCCTCCTTCCTGCTCCTCCTTCATAGCCCTGCCCTCCTCAGTTCTCATTGGCTACCCCACCTTCCTCAAGCTCGTTTTTCTTGCAAAACCACTCATGCAAAAGGGCATCCCTATTATTAGCGTGCCCTCTCCCTTCAATAGCGCCGCCGCTACTGACATGGCACAGGAACGGCCGCTATGACGTGGCAGTCGACAATTTAGGGCACCTCAGATCAAGACCCCGCTCGTACCGACAGGGAGAGCCATGGCCTGCTCGTCATCTTTTGTTTCATGGTGGTCGCGTTCTCAGCCTCCCCAAGCCCACTGCGAGCTCATCTCCTCTTCCTTGCACCGCTGCCCGCCATCTCTTTCCTCTTCTTCCCTTTTTCACACACTATGGGTTTTTTTGGGCGGCCCTTGGACGGCCCTGCCCTTTTAATTTTGGGCGGCCTAGCCTATTTTGGGCGGCCAACTCCCTTATAAGGGCACCATATTTGGCATACAACTCCACGAAGGGCCGGAACTTTGGGTATTCAATCAATGCCTTTACAGATGGAAGCTGAATCAAACCCTCTCTCTCTCCAGCTACAAGCTCTATGAAGAAAGAATTGGCATACATGCCGGCTAAATCAACGCAAGCAATTGCTCCATGAGATGACATTTCGGACCATGAGCTCTTCAAAAGCTTTTTGTGCTTTCGTAACGGCACCGCATTTAACATGCATATCGACCAAGTACATCATTCATCTTCAGCAGTCCTTGAGTAACGTTATCATCGTAAATTTGCCACAACCTTATCAACATCTGAAAGCCCCTAATGACAATATCATCTCGAATTTCATCGCCCATATCAGTGTCTTGAGTAATGCCAAAAATTACCCAGCTCAGTAGTGCCGACAACTGACACACTCCTCTGCCTGACAAGCCGTAAATCCCTTTAGACTTGTCAAACTGCATAAAATGCATACAAACCCTGTCGAGGCTATAGAATTCCCGGATGGCACACCGACCGAGCGGATCGGCGGACTGATGCGGAACTGGCCCCCGATGAATCTTTAACGGCCAATATCTTGACGACCGGGACTCCGATCACTGATCTAAAAAGACCGACGTGCTCCACAAAGTGAGCACTTCAGGCCTGTGCATTCATTTCATCTCTGTCACCTCAGCGGTAGTTGCCCAATCCGTTACGGTTCTGCAATCGACTTGAACTTTAAACTGTCATAACTTCTTCACTGTAGCTCCAATCGACGAGCCTTAAAGACAAGCCGGTAGAGCACTTCAAGCACTGCAGTTTTAGATCATAATCTCCCATTTATGTCCACTTCAAGCATACTCATTTTTGGCATCATTAAGGCATATGTTGGTCCTTTTAAGCCGAATCTGGCATACATTAATCATTAAACTTGGCCTGTTAACATGCCGTGATCACTGACCATTAAATGTGTAGGCTTCAAAGAAGCTTAGCTTGCATTTCTCTGCTCTGGATCTCTACATGGCAGTGGAGCTGCACGACATCCACCCCCTCTGAACCTGCACAGCCTCTGGTATGTGCCAACAACACTTGAATCTACATCTGTGACAGGTACCTTAAGCTGTTTGCCATCATCAGACTCACGTAATTGGTAAACATATGGGAAAAAAAATGAAAGAAGGCTTATACTCTAACATCAATTTTCTAGCTTAAACATTAGGTAGCTGCCCATCAAAAATCTTTGAACCACATCTGTCGTATCTTCAAAGCATTCAATTATGGATAAAATGTTTAGTGAACCCCGCCAGACTCAAGTGCTCCAGTTAATGATGCACACGGCTTGACCATTAAGCTCTCTTTAAGGAACCCTGTCAAGCTCAAGTATGCCTTACTCTGTTTGCACACGGAATGGTTGCCAAGTCCTTTACTTCAAGTTCTGTTAGCAGAACCAACTCAAAAGATGTGAAGATACTTCATCAATTGTCCAAAGAAGTCCACTGGAATCCAGCCATGTAAGCTTATTGAATGAATAACCAAAAACTCTTCTAACTTAGCATAGATCTAGAAAACAAAATCTTGTACCATGCAACCTGTTACAACAGATAACTGGTACTCTTCAAATCAACAACTTGCACTTTAGTAGCCCCCGGGATCAAACGGGAACTCAATCATTTGTCCCATTGTGAGCATTCCTTTAAAAATTTTGCACCATCTTCCAGGATCATAGGGAATATACAAGAATTTCCAATCATTACAGCATAAACATAAATTAACCCACAAATCTTCATACAAACCGCCTGGATCATATGGCATATAAGTCAGTTGCCCAGGACCATGCATATATTTGTCACCTCCTGGGTCAAAATCTTGCTCAAAATCACCTACATCATAAGGTAACATCAGATTCCATATAGCATCAAGTAGCACCAGATACTGCCATATCCCCTGTGCAACTGGCTCATCCAATTGTTGTTCATCAATCACAGGTAAAAGCACTGGCAGTGCACCTTCACTCTCACTAGTATTGGAATCCCAATCACGCATACCTGAATACATCAAGTCTCTGTTAAAATCCTCTTCATTAGGCTCAAAAGATGCATCTGAAAACAATCCTCTATCTTGTAGAGGCTCAAAATCAAGTAGTGCATCATCTAACAATTGCATAAGTTCATCATCTGCTGTATCTGAACAAACTTTCTCATGCATGATTCTGAATTGATTGGTATCCTTAGCATCTGTGTTTGAGAACCCTTCCAAAGCTTCATCCAATAAGAACATAAGATCTAGGTCCACCGCTAGAGAAGGTTCCTCCATCTTGCACATCTCAGGTTGCTACAGTAAACCAAGATTTCCACATATGACATGCATACTAATCGTATATGCAGTATACTGCTCTTTAAGTCTTTCACCCTCATCTAGATATCTTTGCACTTCTGTAGCACAAAGTTCAGCATGCACATTGAAAATTTCATCTACTGCCCTGTCTGTATCATCCGTGCAATGAAACCAATCATATTCATCAACAAGAGATTGCACTTCACTATGCACCCCCTCTGAATCAGCATCATCAATTTCATAATCATTTTGCCACAGTGTGGGTCCTGTCTCACAAATTCTTGATAGAGGAAAAGTTTACTCCCTCTCTAAATCACCATCATCAAATTCAAGATCAGTCTTCCAGATCGATAGCTCTAGGTCACAGAAGTGTGTCAAAGGAGGAGTCTACACCCCCTCTGATTCATCATCATCACATTCAGGTTCAGTTGTCCAATTTGGTAGCTGTTCTTCACAAAAACTTGTCAATAAAGGAGTCTGCACCCCCTCTGAATCAAGCACATACTCTTGCATAGCCAAGTCCTCAAAATTTGGTAAATCTGGTATACCAAAATCCATGGTCTTGCCTCTGTCAACAGCAGCCCTGCTTTGACGCATAACATATGTATCATTAATCAACTCTTTGGTAAAACCTGTACCAATATCTTCAATCACCTCTATGGTAGAATCTGCACCAGAAAAATTTTGGTCTAATTCTGATTCAGTAGCAAAAGTATCAGTTGTAACCGAATCTTCCTGCATGTCTACTTGAATATGGCTGCACTCATTTACCTGCAAAATTTCTTCTTGAGCTTTAGCCACTTCACTGTTTTGATCCCCTGCTTTCTTTTCTTCATGTACTGCATGCATAGGCTCTTTGCAAAATTCATTCTGTGTATCCCGAACTACAAGTGTAGATTCTTTGAAAAATTCACCCTGCATATCCTGAAGCTGTAAAGACTCACCCTCAAAGACTTCTACTTCATGCACAACATCTGCAAAACCCAACTTTGCATACACAGCTTCAACTATGTCTTCATCATTAGCCTATAAGAAGGTAGCATCCTGCACAATCAACTCATCAATCACAGCTTCTAACTTTGATCGTACTTGTCCTCGGATATCTGTGTAGTCCGGTAGACTTGAACTCTGTTCTTGATAGATTTCATACTCCTCAGAACGTGCTTGCACAATAGCTTCTTTGAAATACTCCCAGTCGTCGTTGCAAGCTCTGGTAACCTCTTGAATCTGCTCCTTCACATCTGAACTCACTAACTGCTCAAAAGATTTGATCATCAATTCTTCTGGTATCCCTCTTACCTTGGTCTCCATCTCATAGCACTCTAGGTAGCCCTCTCGATCGTATCCATCAAAGAGTCGTCTTTCATCGTATACTGCATCTAAAGCTGCATCCAAAGCTTCTTCGATGTAATTTCTCTTCTTTACGTTCTCTATTTCAAACAGAGATCCTTGAACCAATTGAAGCATCTTCGAAAAATCGGGAACTGTTGACTTATCATCAAAATCGTTCGCAATTAATTCTGCAATCATCTTCATCATCTGCTCTAAATTCTCCATCTTTACCTCCCACTCCAGCTCGTTTCGCGTCGGGTTCACCAAAGATGTCAGGGGATATGTGTTCGCTACGTGAGCCGGGCAGGCGCCGGGCCTCTGGCTGTGGGAGGTGTGAAAGAGAGAGAACAAGAACAACATATGCAACTGAATCTGGAAATCACCGTAATCATCAATTAATTGATTAACACTCGAGTACAACTTAGTTCTTAGCCAAGGCGGGCTGTTAACAGGGCCGTCACTTGGATCATCTGCTAACTAGGAGTTTAAGCTCCCGTTTACAGGATTAATCGGGCCGTTAACGACACCGAACTGAACAAAGTGTTAAATCAATTTCTAGTTGATGACGGTTATGAAAATTTCCTCATGCCGCTTTATCTGCTTCAAATACCTCACGGATTCTGCAAGCTTCGGCTCTATTCACTGCCTCAATCATAAAGCTTCAATAGTTATCAATTATCCTGCTTCGTGCGCTTTGCACTGCCTCGTGCTTTCCTCTTGCTTCTTACCTTGCTTTTGCCTTCTCCTACCTTTTTCTCTTGCTTTGGTTCAAGACCAAGCTCGCTTTTGCCTGTTTGCCTCGACTTACTCCCTTGCTTGCTTCGACCAAGCTTCAAGCTCCTTCGGGCTTCTTTTCCTGCCTTTCCCGATTCTAACCACTTTCTTTTGTTTCTTGCCCTTCACCTCGCTATTCTCCTTGCTCGATGCCCTTCTCCATCTCCCTTTTCTTCTTTAGGGCTGAGAGATAGAAAGCGCTTTGCCTTGTCCAACCTCCAAAGAAAGAGGAAGAGCTTTGACTGCTTCCCGTTCCTAGCTTTGAGCCCTCTTCATTAACTTCTTTTCTCGCCTTGGCTTGCTCAAGCCTTGACAAACTTGCCGCCTTGCTTCCTTTGCCAAGCTCCTTTTGCTTGTATTCCCCGCCTTCCGTTAGCGAGGATGAGTCGAGGACAAGAGAAAGGATAGAGAGCTTTGCCTCCGTTAGCCGAGGTCGAGAGAGAGGATAGACAATTTTGGCTCCAAGCTCCCTTGCTTGCTTCCCCCTCTTGCCCCCGTTGGCGTTCTTCTCCCCTTAAGCTCTCCTTCTTGCTCCTCCTTCATAGCCCTGCCCTCCTCAGTTCTCATTGGCTACCCCACCTTCCTCAAGCTCGTTTTTCTTGCAATACCCCTCATGCAAAAGGGCGTCCCTATTATTAGCGTGCCCTCTTCCTTCAATAGCGCCGCCGCTACTGACGTGGCACAGGAACAGCCGCTATGATGTGGCAGTCGACGATTTCGGGCACCTCAGATCACGACCCCGCTGGTACCGGCAGGGAGCGCCTTGGCCTGCTCGTCCTCTTTTGTTCCATGGTGGTCACGTTCTAAGCCTCCCCAAGCCCACTGCGAGCTCATCTCCTCTTCCCTGCGCCGCTGCCCGCCATCTCTTTCCTCTTCTTCCCTTTTTTACACACTATGGGTTTTTTTGGGCGGCCCTTGGGCGGCCCTGCCCTTTTAAGTTTGGGCGGCCTAGCCTATTTTGGGCGGCCAACTCCCTTATAAGGGCACCACATTTGGCATACAACTCCACGAAGGGGCGGAACTTTGGGTATTCAATCAATGCCTTGTTAGATGGAAGCTGAATCAAACCCTCTCTCTCTCCAGCCACAAGCTCTGTGAAGTAAGAATTGGCATACATGCCGGCTAAAGCAACGCAAGAAATTGCTCCATTCGGTGACATTTCGGACCATGAGCTCTTCAAAAGCTTTTTGTGCTTTCGTAACGGCACCGCGTTTAACATGCATATCGACCAATTACAGCTTTCATCTTCAACAGTCCTTGAGTAACGTTATCATCGTAAATTTTCCACAACCTTATCAACATCCGAAAGCCCCTAAGGACAATATCATCTCGAATTTCATTGACCATATCAGTGTCTTGAGTAATGCCAAAAATTACCCAGCTCAGCAGTGCCGACAACTGATACTGTCCTCTGCCTGACAAGCCGTAAATCCCTTTAGACTTGTCAAACTTCATAAAATGCATACAAACCCTGTAGAGGCTGTAGAATTCCGCACATCGATCGAGCGAACCGGACTGATGCGGAACCGGTCCCCGGTGAACTTTGAACGGCCAATATCTTGACGACCGTGACTCCGATCACTGATCTGAAAAGACTGACGTGCTCCACAAAGTGAGCTCTTCAGGCCCGTGCATTCATTTCATCTCTGTCACCTCAGCTGCGGTTGCCTAATCCGGTACGGATCTGCAATCGACTTGAACTTTAAATTGCCATAACTTCTTCATCGTAGCTCCAATCGACGAGCCGTAAAGACAAGCCGGTAGAGCACTTCAAGCACTGCAGTTTTAGATCATAATCTCCCATTTATGACCACTTCAAGAATACTCATTTTTGGCATCATTAAGGCATATGTTGGTCCTTTTAAGCCGCATCTAGCATACATTAATCATTAAACTTGGCCTGTTAACATGCCCTGATCACTGACCATTAAATGTGTAGGCTTCAAAAAAGCTTAGCTTACATTTCTGTGCTCTATTTCTCTACATGGCAACGGAGCTGCACGACAATGAGTATATTAATGATGCCCCTCTTCTTACGATCGCTGCACCCATCGGAGAGAATGGAGCACCCATATTTTGCCCATCCGGCTCGCATAGGCTCAAGGGATTTTTCGATTCTTGCCCGCTCTTCGTCGAGCTTCTTGGTGCGCATGTCCGCATAGGAAGGACCCTTCCACCCCTCACATGGACCGACGGCCACAATAGCTTTCACCATCCTCTTCCACCGCTCTAGTCGAAGGATGTTGAAAGCAAGATTACACTCAATGATGGTGCATGCAATCTCAATGTCCGCAAGCCTTTGTCTCTCTTTGAGGAAAGACAATGGACCGGAGCTCAAACCCACCGATTGCGAGAGAGAGGCTTGCCTTGCTTGCTTTGGAGGATGGCCACTAGCACTTGCCAATGCCTTCTTTTTATTAGTAGCCATTGAGCTTGCCGTCGCGTCACCGCTTGCAATGGAGGTAGAGGGAGAAGGGACGCTTGTAGTTGTATCCTCCTCCGAGTCGGTAACATCAATGTCGGGCACCACTATCTTGTCTTGGGCTCTCTTCATCCCCACCTTGCGCCTTTTCAAAGGGAGATACTTCTTCTTGCACTCTTCCAAAATGTCGTTGGGTATATTGGGACATGGACCAGCTTCACCTCCCATCTTTGTCAAGTGGATGATGAGTCGAGTGGAGGAGGAGGTCATGATCTTGGGACAATACTTGCATGTCCACCTACAAACGTTTCGTTTGTCCTTCACTCTCTCATAGGAACAACAATGCTTTTCAAAAGCTTCATGAAGAGGGGGAGGCATGATAGAACACTTGAAAGTTGAGAGATTTAGAGCTTGAAAGTTGAAACTTGAGAGGGTTACACAATGGAGAGCTTGAGATTTTTTGATAATGGAGAGAGGAGGTGTGAGAGAGGAAGAGTCAAGAGGAAAGATTCATGGAGGAATGTCAATGGAGAGCTATGAGGGAGGAATGGAGAGCTTGAGAGCTATGGAGGAATGCTTCATGGAGGAATGGAGAGCTTGAGAGCTTGAGAATGTCTCATGAGCTTGAGCCTTGAGTTGGAACATAATGGAGAAGAAGAGAAAGAGAGCATCCTTATATAGATTTATCATTTAGAGTGTACACACTTGCCCTTGAACACAAGAGAGAGTTAGATAAGAGGAGAGAGAGAGAGAGAGGAGCCTAGGCCCTAATGGAATCCAAGGTAAAGGAACAAAGCAATGAGAGAGAGGGAGAGGGAGAGAGAGGGCTAATGGAATCCAAAGCAATGCTCAAGGCATGTGGGAGGTGAGGGGGGGGGGGGGATCCTATACCAAAAAGTCACGTAAATTCTTCACAGACAAAAGCGCAGCCAACGGTTTTTAAACCGGTCAAATGGACTAAAAACGGGCGGGACGGAACAGACGCCACTGCCGGACGGGACGGGACATCACGTACGATGAACGAGAACAACACTGATTGAGGGAAAAGATTCATTCAATTCATAATGAAGTGTGTGTAGAGGGATTTTAAATTACCTGTTGAATGCACGAGCTTGGAAGGTGGACACCTTGGGTTTGATAGAAAGAAAGTAGAGGCAAAAAGCTCAAAAAATGTGTTACAACAGCAAAAGCATGAAAACAAAATCTCACATTTAAAATGCACTTTGTCCACACAAGTATGTATAAACTAGCTTACTCTTTCTCACACACAAGTGAAAATGCAAGAATGAGACGAAACCATTTTTATGAAATTTTATTAAACTTGATTTAAAACATTACACTCAATACTATGATAGGTGAGCAATGAAGAAACCCGAGTGATGAAGATTTGCGATGAAGAACCAAAGAAACCCAAAGAAGTGCGCTCAGCTCATCTAGACTCGTCAGCTACAACCAAGCCGGTAAGCAATCCTCTGGTTGCCCTCTCTACCAGTGAAGCACGCCTGCTACTGCATGTAGGGGAATAATCATAGCTTTGCAAGTTTTTACCTTCGAGCTCTGATGTATTCTCTCTCTCTCTCTCTCTCTTTAATACGCTTGTTATTTTGTGAATTAGAAAGGGCAGGTCAGTAGCCAAGTTGGGCCGCAAGAAACTTGGCTTCTAATAATCTAAATCACAACGTTCAAACTATAACACAAGAGCTGTCCGCATTCAACATGTTAGCAACATTCCAATTGATGTCCAACTTCAAAATTTAACTCCAATTGTCACACAAGGATTTAAGAATATGTATGATCGTTTAGACATATTGGAAATCACAATTAAAGAGCTAGAAGAAAGAGCAACCGAGCATGAAGTACGTGGCATTTTTCACTCGAGGAATGCAGGTTTGAACACCATGAAGAAATTCAACCAATATTGGTGTTCAAAACTTTCCACTTACGATTGGACGATTGGCGATTCTTAATAACCATTCTTAACGGTGGGGGAACTCTCTCTCTCTCTCTCTCTCTCTCTCTCTCTCTCTCTCTCTCTCTCTCTGAAGACCAGACGGGCACAGGATCATGAGGGTTTGGTAGCAGAGCACATTATACATGTTGGGGACTTGTTGGCAGAGATGTTTGCACGGTTGTTCAACCGTGTTATGTGCGAGGGCTTTCCTGAGTCTTGGAGATTGTCTACTATTGTACCTATCTTCAGGACATGAGACCCCACAGTCCTAGGGAATTACGGTACTATCATGGTAGGACACACATTGGCACGGTTGTATGCATCCATCCTTGAGCATAGGCTGAGCAGTTGGGAAGAGATTATGGGCATACGGGCACCTGGATAGGCTGGTTTCATGAGGGGCTTCTCCACATTGGATCATGTATTTACACTCAGAGCTATCATTGAGGAGGGTCGAGCACATGGCAGAAGGATATATTGCAGCTTTGTGGACTTCCGCAAAGCCTTTGACACAGTACCGAGGGCCAGATTGATGCACCGGCTTATGGAATTGGGGGTACCCACAGAACTGATATGGGGGATTATGGCATTGTACAGTTCAATTATGGGTCATGTACGCACATCAGAGGGGATATCTGACATAGTTCACTCCACTATCAGAGTGAAAGAGGGATGCACATTGTCCTCTACTTTATTTGGTTTGTATGTTGATGAGGTCTCTGATTATATTGACAGAGGAGGAGATAGAGGTGCTCAGCTTCCAGGGACATGGATCCCTTTTTTATTGTATCTGACGATATCGTGTTGATATCATACTCTCCAGAGGGTATGCACAGACATTTGAAGGCATTGCATAGTTTTGCAGGGGATAGTGGATTGTCTGTCAACTTTGGTAAAACCAAGGTCATGGTATTTAATACCATGACACAGTGGGTCAGGAGATCAGCACCTACATTCACATATGGTCAGGACAGTATGGAGTATACCAATGCATACACATATCTTGGGGTGGTCTTTAGTGGACTGCGGTTCACAATTAAAGTGGCAACAGACACTATATTGACTCGTGCCTATGCAACCCTAGGCGGTTTAGAGAGGATTTGTTCGCAGGTTCAGTTCCAGGAACCTCGAACAAAGCTCTGGCTCTTCGACACTTTGGTCGCTTCAGTTATGCACTATGGGGTTCAGATTTGGGGACCATCTGTTGATAGTGCTAGATGGAGTATTATGGAGAGGCCCTTGGTATCTATGATTTCTAGTCTGATTAGAGCCAAGGCCTCAGTTCCACATGACATCATACGAGCGGAGTTGGCTGCCCCACCTATGGAGATTGAGGCGCTTACCAGATCAGTATCGACACCACCAGGGACAGATATGCTAGGCTTGCTCTTGAGTCATCCAGACAGCTGGCATTACAGGGAGATACTTCATGTTGGTATGCTTAGATGAGCTCATGGTTTCAGAGGCATGGTTTCAGCATGGACATGCTGTCCCCTTTCCAGTATTCTCTTGATGCACCATCTTTGGCTCTTACACGGATGGAGATTACTAAAATCATTCGGCAGGATCTTATCCAGCTTGATACTAGGAGGACATGGATAGAGCCATCACGGGAGTTGGGTACGAAGAGGGATTTCTATAGAGAGAATCTTCTCCAACTCTCGACAGACGAATTTGTCACATGGCCCAGCTACATGGACACACATCTATCTCATGGGTTACGATGTACCATTGGCCAGATACGCATATCTTCATACCAGCTTGGGATTGAGACAGGTAGATTCAGAGGCATACTAGTAGACAGTAGGATATGTCAATTATGCCACGTAGAGCCAGAGACAGAGTTTCACTACATATGTCATTGCACAGTCTACTATGAGATACAGGGACGCTTTCACTGTTTATTCAGAGATGGTTTTCACTCGTTAGATAGAGTCATGAGATATCAGGATCAGAGATGTCTCGGATTATTTCTACTTGAGATACAGAAACATAGAGACTCTCTATTGAGAGGACATAGGCAGAGACGGTCCCAAAGACGCATCTGTGATTCTTCAATCCGAGCACCACAGAGGCAGAGGGGCCACCACCCCCACAAGGCTCGGCTCCCACCCATACACACACCACTGGTATTCTCATTGAACGAGCTATAGATTTGGGGAGATCAAGACGACCACGACTGAGGAGGGAAGCCACGCAGCACCGACGGAGATTGCGGTAGAGGATCCACAAGATTCTAGCGCGACACCCAGAGTGTCGATCAGGATAGGCTTCATGTTACTGCTATATTGTATCATGGTGACACTTATCCCCACTTTGTACCTTTGTCGCATTATACCAGTGCTCAGATTACCAGCCACGCATAGGAGTCGGTAGCACTCCTATCTCAGTTTCTAGTTTGCAGTTTTCTTTGTTTGTACCCAGACTTGGTACTAGACTCACCATTGTAATCAGTTTGGTCTCATAGGTCATTTTGGCCTTTTGTAGACGTTAATATATCATTTCATTTCTCTGTCTCTGTCTCTCTCTCTCTCTCTCTGGCAGAAAATCATGTGTGTGTGTGTGTCACACCCTCATGCAAACCTTGCAATCGATAAAAGCATATATGTGAGAGAGATGAAGGGTAAACCTGTCTGTCTTTGCACCTGTAATGTGAACTTGCTGGTGGTCAAGAGCTGCAGCAAGAGAGGCAGGATCGAGAGGTCCTACTGTGTCCGATCAGAGAAGCGCCCTTGCTGTCATGCCCGGGGGTAGTTGCTCTGGAGCAAGGATGGCCCTACAGTATGTAGACGATGATTCAGAGCTAGAACTGGCTGACGGCCGCCTCTCTCTCTTCCGACACGCAATCTTTCTTTCTCTCTCTGTGCGTGCTGAGCGCCTTGGCTATAGGCCACACTAGCCGTAAGGTAGCCGGACGATTCTCTTAACGCCACGTGGCCGAGGAAATCCCTCCCCGACATCTCGGACAGCAAGCTCTTCAAGCATATTTTGTGCTTTATGAAGTGCACCACATTTGGCATACATGTCGACCAAGGTAGTACCAAGCACTAGTAAGGTAGCCCTCCTTTTGAGTAGTGCTAAACGTGAAGACTTCCATGCTTGATTTGAAGAAGATGGCCAACACCATTTCTGTTGTCGCATTTATTGCAGTGTGTTATCTATAAAAGAATCTGTAGCATCTGGCTTCTCAAGGGGCTTTTGTTAAGTTGCTCGAAGCTCTGCCCATGCAGATAAGCGGAAAAAGAGTGAGTTTCTAACCCTGGTCGTGAGGATTTTGTGTGTGTGTGTGTGTATGTGTGTGTGTGTGTGTGTTTGTTTAGTTAGTCTGGAAAATTTCCCAATTGATCTGCCGTTGGAGCCCAAGTGGATCAGCCCTTGCTTCACATCCGCCGAAAACAAGCCAAAGCTTTCTGATGGTGACTTTGCCTTCAAGGTGCATATGTATGCGATTGCATTTGGAGAAACACCCTCGCTTTGCATCCGCTGAAAACAGCCCAGAGCATCTTGGCCTTGTTGTACAAATGTGGTGGTCAGCCTCACATCAAAGAGTTGCATGTGTTTGATCAATCCTCTTCGACCATTATTGCAAAGTCACAATCAGCTTTGTGTCACGTGCACATGGCTCTATGTGCCACATGGACATGCTTTATCGACTTCCAGAGCCAATTTTCCCCTTGTTCCTAGATAGGGATGTCTAGAATCCTAGGAGGATTAGTACCGGAAATTTTGTCAGCCTATTCACAAGACCTCCATGTCCGGACAAGTCCATTAGATTAGGTTTTCCAGTTCTGGAACCCTCTTGCATAAATGGTTTGTACACCCATTTTGACAGGTGTACAGTGGGCATCTAACATGACGTGCATGTGCCATGTAGTTCTAGGTTAGAGGAATCCAACGAGCCATTCCTTGCGTCGATCAGATTCTTGGGTGGGCAGATTTGCGATAGTTTCCCCAAAATCTAGACCCCTGGACCAATTTTTAAATATAAATTGATTTATTTGTTGGAAAACCTGGTGGACACTTGCCCTACCCAGGCCTAATAGAATTTATAAGGCCTGTACCTCACCCTTAAAGGAAGCAAGAGAGCTCCCATTTTCAAGTCAACTTGTATAGGGAGCAACAAGAAAGCATCTTCCTCATCGTTTTTGCAGTAGCCAGCTTGGGGTTTTCAGCTTGCAAGATCAGCCAACGGTTTTAGGGCAGATCATCCAACATTTTTAGATCCATGCCCTAGCGCTACTTCTGGCAACAAAGCAAGCCATCGTTTTCAGTTTTCAACAGAGCAGGCCAGTGTTTTCAATTTTCATCCCATCGCAGGGGAGGCGATACAAGATCTGCTAACGCTTTCTATTCCTGTTGCAGTCCGGTACTTCAGTAGCCCATCGAGCCTCACCTTGGCCATTCCGTCGCCGGCATCGAGTGCTCTCATTGCTGCCCATCATCGCCAGCATCAAGTGCTCTCATGATTCCGTCGCCAGCATCGAGTGCTCTCATTGTTGCCCATCATCGCCATCAACAAGATCTGCGTTTTCAACCCTACTCTACGCGAGAGATCTTCTGCGTTTTTGTCGTAGATCTGTATTTTTGCAGCCAGTTTTCAGCCCTTCGTTCCTCTCCCATTGGGACCTCTCCTTGGTGTCCATCCGAAATCGAGAAGGATGCATGTCACGTGTGTTGAGATGTCGAGCTCTACATCTTGAGCTGGCATCCATGACGGGTCTTGGTCGCTTACGGCATTTACTCACTGGCGCGTTAGGTGACCGACATGGAGGATCTCTGCCAGTGATTTTACAGCTAGAATACACTTATAGTGCCAGCCTAGTACGCTTCTAGCGAGTACACACTTAGTGACCGCATGTACATATATGCTACTTTTCAGTTTTTTAACACTTGGTCATTTTGTACTCTCTTTTCTGTGTGAAGAAGAAGAAGCTTTCCATCTCTGTGTGGTGTGTGCTTGTCTTGTGTAGCTCTCTTGCATCCTCTTTCTTTACATGGTATCAGAGCCTGGTGCAGGCAAGAGAGGCTAAGAGAGCAAGAGCATCACAATCCCTTCGTTCGCAATCCACGACCAGATGCCAAAAAATTTTAGGGGTTTTTCGTACAAGTTTCTGAACAGGTCTCCAAAGTGCAATACACAGAGATTTATTGTACAAGTACAGTGGTTGTATGTATGCTTGATTGTGGACACTCATTGAGTGTAGAAAGCGTTACAAGTACCACGAGAGCAGGTTCAACAGATTTGCAGGTTTTTGCAGATTGTAGCTATTTTGTCTTAGTGCTTCAAGATGTCTGACGGTTTCAGACCAGATTGTTACTGAGAAGCTTAAGAAAAATAACTACCCTGCATGGAAGTTCAGAATAACAAATTTCCTAAAAGTAAAAGGTTATTGGGACTATGTAGAAGGAGACAATGAAAAGGAACCAGAGATTCCCGAGGCAAATGATACATCAGAACAAAGAAAAGCTTTGAGGGATTGGCAACAAGGCCAGAGCAAAGTGATGTATTGGCTTTCTATGAGCATCACAGATGGCATGATGGGCTATCTACAGGATGCTGAAACCCCCGCCATTGCATGGAAAAACTTAGGCAGAGTGTTCGAGGTGAACACCAAGGCCAGGAAGCTTCAACTAAAGTCGGAGCTAAATCAGGTTAAGAGGAACAACCTCTCCATCAATGATTATGCCTTGAAGATCAAGAGTATCATTGAGGCTCTTGGATCTATTAAAGTCTCAGTGGAAGACGATGACATTGTCCGTGCATGCTTGAATGGTCTAGGAGATGAGTATGTACATTTCAGGTCTTCCATGAATACAAGAGACGACATCCCCGTGTTCCAAGATTTGATTTCTATGCTTATTCTTGAGGAGAAGAACCATGACACATCTTCTTCTCATGGCAGAAATAATTTTGAACAGGCCTTCTATTCTAACTCCAACAGAGATAGAGATAGAGGTCGTGGTCGAGGCCCAAGGGGTTGTAGGGGCCAATTTCAAGAAGGTCAATCAAATCAAAACAATACAGGTGGCAGGGGAAACCAGTCTCAAGGCAGGGGGAGTCAAAGAGGTCGTGGTGCAGGATCAAGCAGGCAGCAACATACTGCAAATAGCAGAGAATGTTGGACTTGTGGTGAAAGAGGTCACATGTCACGTGACTATCCAAAGGGAAAAGCAAGTGGAAAGAGAGAACAGGGCAACTATGCATCTACTAGCAGAGATGCAGATGATGGCAAAAACGAGCGCATGTTTGTTATGCAGCATGTAATGAATACAATGACTGCAGAGAATTCCACCCAAGATGATGTTTCGTATGTGGATTCGGGTGCCTCTAATCACTTGACGTTTCGTGGAGAGTGGTTTAGAGATATGCGCAAACCAAATGTGTCAAGCTATGTGCAGACAGGAGATGACACAGCTCACCCCATTGCTCATGTAGGGGACATACCTCTAAATACGAAGAGTGGGAAATCAAAGTACTTAGCAGATATACTTCATGTCCCAAACATTACAAAGAATCTTGTTTCTGTTGGACAAATGGTTGAGCAGGGTTTGCAGGTTCGCTTCAATTCAAATGGCTGTTATGTAGAAGATTTTCAGAATGGCTGTAAGCTGATCACAGAGGGAAAATGTGTGGGCAGAATGTTTATGCTGAATGTAGACATGCCTGAGGTAAAAGCTGCATTATTTTCACAGGGCACAGGTGTTGTGGCTGATGTTGACATTTGGCACAAACGCATTGGCCATGTCAATGAGTAGAGATTGCGCAGCATGCAATCAAAATAGATTGTAAAAGGTTTGCCCAAATTCAAGGTGGATGGTATGCATAAAGTGTGTGCAGCATGCCAGTTTGAAAAACAGTCAAAGGGCTCATTTCCACATGAGCGCAATGTATGTAAAAAGCCACTTGAGATGGTGTACACAAATGTTTGGGGTCCAACCGATACTGCAAGTATACATGGTTGCAGGTATTATGTCTCTTTCATTGATGACCATACGAGGAAAGTAAGGGTCTACTTCATGCGTAACAAAAGTGAAGTGTTTGGTCACTTTCAGGACTTCAAAGTCATGATTGAGAAGGAGACAGATATGCACATCAAGACATTGAGGTCAGATGGAGGGGGAGAGTACTTCTCCAACGATTTTTTCAGATTTTCTGCGAATGCATGGTATACGCAGGCAGTTTACATGCAGATATACTCCACAGCAAAATGGGGTCGCAGAAAGGAAAAATAGGCACATTGCAAAAGTTGCACGTGCATTGATGAATGAGAAGAACATGCCTCATCATTTCTGGGCTGAAGCTGTAAATACAGCTGTGTACATTATGAACAGGACACCTACAGCTGCGGTGCATGATGTAACGCCTGAGGAAAAGTTTACAGGTACAATGCCTGATTTGGCACACTTGAAAGTGTTTGGCTGCATAGCTTATGTGCATGTACCAGATGAGTTACATAGGAAATTGGATCCTAAAGCAGAGAAATGTATTCTTGTGGGATATTCCCTTGAACAAAAGGGGAACAGGTGCTACAATCCTACTACACGAGAATTACGAGTGAGCAGAGATGTAGTCTTTGATGAGATGAGCAGCTAGTACAGTAATGCACATGGCACTATTGGGGATGATGTAAAAGATGATGTGGTTGTACAAAATGTGAGTATCAGGACACGGGTCCTACGGGCAGGGCCCTACCCTAAAGGGGGGTCACGGACCCCGGCCACGGGTCAGCTAGCAGTGTGGACAGGGGATCCTAGGGCTAAGAGACTATAAGTATGGGCGGTTGGGTGGAGGATCCAAGTCTCTAGCTCCTAGGGTTCTTACATTGGTATCAGAGCCCAGGGGAGGAGGAGGCATGGAGGAGGGAAAGAAGTATGGCTCTCGTTCCCTCTCGTTCTCACTCTCTCTCTCGGTCTCTCATGCAAGGCATCCTTCTCGATCTCTCTCGCAGCCATGGAAGTGTCGCGAGAAGCCATGCAAGGGAGGGTAAGGTCGTGCATCAAGTGGCATGGCGGAAGAGGCATCAGGGCCCGACAGCAAGCTTGTCCATGGGAAGCGGCTCCGACAGAGTCGAACACAGTCGATGACACGCCTTGCACTCACCCGAAGTCAAGTTTTGACCTGCGTGGAATTGGGTGTTTTCAAGCTTGAGAGATGCGCGACAAACAGAAGGCCAAAACGCGTTTCAGTAGCAAGGCAAGCTGAGGCTTGTGGCGCATTATCTCTCTCCTGTTCTCTTCTGCTACGTGGCCGCCATCGTTGGAGGCTAGGGGTTGCGTTATTTTATTTTTTTACTTCTTTTCATTTCCGATTATGGGCGCCCAAGGGCCGCCCACAAGCAGGTTGTCCGTCCCACAAGGAGCCCACGGATGGAACTCGAGGATGGACCTCTACCATCATGTTTTGGGTGCAGCTCCACAACCTTGGAGGTCCGGGATGAGTAGCTGCAAACCAGATTTTTGATCATGTACAAAAAATTCCAATTTAATGAGGAGATTCGAGCGCTCAAAATATCTCCCGGTGAGGACTACAAGGTGAATCCAAGGCCTGCCCATTGGACCGTCCCCAGTTTGTCAGGCTGCATGCAAGCCTCGAAGGGAGGCAAAGACGGCTTTTCCAAGGTATGCATGATCATGCACGGTTTTGGCAAGGCCATAACGTTAACGGCTTGGACACGACAATCTACATTAGAAGCATGGCTTCTCCCTATGAGGGGCATCGAACAAAGTAACTTGATGGAACATGCTCGTCAGGCAAGGCCTGTTGTTCGACTTGGCAAAGGGGCAAAGCTCCTAGGCAAAGACGATATTGTTGAACAAGTGGCGGATATGTTTGCCGCGTACACGGACAAACGCCATGCTCATCAGGTTGGTCTTTTCGTACTTCCAAGGATTTTCTTAATCTCTATGTGATGCTATTTTGCAGACGTATACATATCGAATTTCCAAGCTTCATCTTTGATGCAACGACAAGGCCGATGGCTAATTCGGCTCATTTGTGCAAAGTTGTTTTGCATGGTTGGATCGCTGATCGGCATGGCCGATTTCAAGGCGACTGGCAAGAGCCCTGAGTTTGGGCTTGCAGAGAAGCAAGGCTTCTCTACCTATACAAAGTTTAACCACACTTTGTGGTGATGGAAACACTAATGCTAGGAGTGGTGATTGTCATGCACAATAGCAATCAAACCTGACAGGTCGACTCTTTATGCTATGTCATCGATTGCTAATAGCATTTCTTGGCAATGAGGCCAGACATACTTATATGAAGCATGGCCTCTCCTCAGTACCTTAATGGAGCACGCTCATCACAAGTTACTTTTTGCTTCACAGGCAGGGTCAAGGGCCGGTTTTTCAATATCTCAAGGTGACACGCATAGCCTATTACTGGATTTGTGGAGGGCAGCAAGTTGCTCGGCATGGCCGACTCCTTGTCATTGTTTATACAAGAATACATAGGATGCTTGCCACACAATACTAAGTTAATTTCACTTGAACTTGCTCGACAAGGTCGATTATTTTTGTCATGCTATTGGCAGCCACATCAGTTGGCTACCGATTTAGGTGAAGCAAGGCTTCTATTTATGCATCTTGCATAATGACTCACCACGTTTTGCATATGCTATGAGCATACAAACTTGAGAAGGCTTTAGCAAACTGTTTACAGATTATTTCATTTCATATACGATGGATGTATATGATACAAGAGGGCGTATATCCATATGGGACAAGTTTCTCTCGCACGGCAGATTTGGCTATGAGCCATCTTTACGCGAGCTTTCCCTTTGGACTCTCATGAAAACTGGTTGTAGCAACAACTACCAGGTTAGAAAAGTTTAAGTTTTTCTTGTTTTTTCCATGTTTACACTTTGCTTGACAATGACTGTCATTGTGCAACGCAAAGTGCTTTGGCAATTTTACATGAAGCAAGGCTTCTCCCTTGTGCCAAGGTACTGCCCAATGACTTGGCATCAAGGGTAGTGGCACACACGATTGAAGAACTGGAAAAATAGGGAATATCACCTCACAGAATCCCTACCAGTTTAGAAGTGCAAGGCACTTATGGTTTTGTCCCTCACGTTTGAGGCCATCACTTTTGCCACGGGCTTAAAATTTTGCATGCACGGCATGCTAGGTAAGTGGATTCAATTCTACCGCCTCATGAAACACGCTTTCGCTATAACACCAGATCCTTTGTCAAGGACAAGCTAAGTTCTGGATTGTTTACCATGATTTTTGGGTTGTCACAACCACATACACGGTAGGTGGGTCAGTTTGTGACTTGTTTGTGTTTTCCTGTTACCTCTCTAGATGAGAGAGTCATAGAAGAAAATCATTGCATGCACGTTAAGCATAAGATGCACACGAGCATGGCAATCACTACCCACGTCATAGTCATTCCAGGAAAGTTCCTCAGCCCAGCATGCTCTTCTTTTCTCTCTTTCTCTCTCTTTAAGGGAATAATGAAAATCTTCTAAGAAGCTTTTGATACATGTTTTGCTCGTGAGTTAGCGTGAGCCAAGGTCCTCTAACTCTCAGCTAGCACGTGGCTAAGATGCTACTCAAATTATTCTTCATCGGTCCATCCATTGAACACAAATTTGCATAAGGGCTATGAGCCACACAGGCTAAGAGCCATTTTTCGGCCAAGGGTAAGACCCAACTATTGCCATTCTTTGGGTGATTGTTTTCACGATCAAACAGATCTACCCAAGGAAGTACACATCAATGTTAATGGGCAAGCAAGAGTCTTGTCATTACGGATGATTAAGGTGTCATTTTTGCACTACATGTTTTCACTGCAACACTCAAGTTGAGTTTTTGATAATCTTCAACTCACATCCGCTGATCTCTACAAGGAAGTATGGATGTAGCAATCAGTTGCGACAGCATGGCTGTCCACCAGAGCTAGGCAGTTCACTTGTGTGGATTCCCTGCTCTCTCTATAGCACTACAGAGTGTCTACGGACATATTGTCTGGGGTAGGACCCGGAGGGTAGTTAAAATTTCATGGAAAGGATTCCACAATCTACCACACGGTAGCGGACGAATTCAACTTTTCGAGTTGATTCCAATCATTATGTACATTGTTAACTATGTTGGTTACCGTTGCCTGCTAGTTGAGCAGTTTCTACAGAGGGTCTTACCATGAGGTTTGACTACGTAGATGTTAACCAACGGGATCGGATTGCGCAGGCAACACCCACGGTTTCCACTACAAGTTGTATACATAGGCTTGAATGTTTCATAGCCATGCCAAGGGTATGTTGGAACAGAGTATTTTGGACCGTAGCGTCCACTATACCTTATGATGTTACGAACCTACTTGTAGGGTCCAATTTGGCACATGTTGTCACATGGGATACAACATGGTCTAGGAACTCCAGGAGTTCGGTTTAGCCAGTGTGGAGCATGATAATGAGGGTACCTCTCACTCTTGTCGCAGAGTGTTATCAGTTACCTCCACACACAAGTACAGTTTGTACTTGAGGGATGTCACTTTTCCTAACATCCTTACTTGAGACATATTCCACATGTGGAGAATATGAGTCTCTGGGACTGACACTGGTGCCCAATTCTTAATGATGTGTCGCGATGAAGTCCCTAGGTGTTGGTCGCGTCCGTTCATTAGACCATTCGCAGCACACAGTATCAGGTACAATTTCAGTGGCAAAAAATTATCGGGTACTAAGTACAGACTTGTTGTGATTACAAGAGCTGTGAAACCACCTTAACGGAGGGTTGTTTCTACATATAGCAAAGTATGCTACGTTCATGAGAAGGTCTCATGGTTGGTTCCTAGGTGTGACCGGGTTGTCACATTCTATTATGGTCCAACTTTTGTTGCAAGATTTTCATGTAAGTACAGTGGAAAGTCTCGTCATGGAATTGCGGTTCGGATATGTTTTTGTTAAATGCATGCACACTAGGTGTTATGGGCCCTAGTGTTTAACACAAATTTATTCGGAGCGGCCTGCAAATTCATGGACATTATTGTTTCTACAATTTTTTGCACTGTCAGTGCAATTTCTCTTGCAAATTTAGTATGGGTGCCATACAAAGTGATGGCTAAGTATGGGTGTTTGTGATTGGATGCTTAAAACTCCAATCTGCTTTCAACCTAGTTGGTTGTCTCCATTCCATATCGAGTATATGGCTGGATACTCAATGATTGAGTCATAGTTTTTCGTCAGTCGTGGACGAATTTGTGTAAGTGGTTGGGGTAAAAGCACCTCACCCTTACTGCTGTTATTCATCCCGCGTAGGATGGGCAGCTTACAAGCATTCTATTTAGTACTAAAGTATATGCAAAGTGCATACGTTAGTAAACCATGCTAAACCATACATATAACCTCCTCCTCCTATGGATAGTTAATAATTAGTAATGATGGTCATTTACAGGAGGAGTATGGAAATGTGATCTCTTTGGAGCACCGAATTTTCTCTTGGATATTGCATTCAAAAAATAGCTTGAAGGCTGCAGAAGAGGGAGCACTGTAAGGCCCTATCACTACAAGTTTTAGAACTTTTCACTAGTTGAGAAAAAGGCCCCTTTTTCCACTCATTTTTACACTTCATCAAAGAATTTTGGATGACGTATGAAAATTTCACAATTAGAAAAATAGAATTCCCATTAAAAAAATGAATTTTTGTATAGGAAAAGTTGACTTTTTCACTCACTTTTGGAACAGTCACGGTGCTGTGACTGTTCCAAGAGTGATAATTTGTTTTTCTAATAAAAAACCAACTTTTTACGCTCAATTTTTTCCTGCCCGTGCGTATGAAAATTTCATTTTCCCACACAGTGTGTGTGAAACCCAATTTTCCCACTCGTTTTCACTAGTGTCAAAATATCTAAAAGTTGTAGTGTATGATCCCGTGGAATACATTCATTTCTATGGGCAAGGTGACTTATACAAGTGCAGGAGTAGGAAGGATTGCATCTAATAATGGAGCAAGAATTTTGCCAAGTGCATGCAATGTACTTGTGATAAAACTTTGGCATATGATAATTAATGATCATGTCTCTAATAAAAACCTGCTTGAAACTACAATAGGGCAACCGATATTATCAGGTTTCAATGCATTCAGTTATGAAAATAAAGATTTCATATCTGGCATAAGCATGCCATTGGTAGAAAGAAAGATGATTCCCACTCCTAGCTTGAATTCTATTGGGGAGGTCTTTTCCAATCCAATGAATATATATGGAGTAGCTGATTTTGGTCATTAAGTGCGTCAACAAATCTTACCTTTGGGGCAAGTGTAACAAGTTTTCAAAATTTAGAGGGATGGTCTGCTCAGGAATAAGACAGAGCTATCGAATTGCCTTCAGGTTATCACGCCGATTGTATATTCACAAATGCTAGATCGACCCTAATGGCCCTCTGTATAATCCAAGTATAAAGCCAGATTTTGGTCATACAGCTTCCCATTTTTCTCTTGTTGTTAACAAGTCATTGTCACAACAGCAGTATCATAATAACTTGAAAGATTCAGAAAGCTTATACAAACATTTGTTTTGGGATCACTTGAAAGTGAAAATTTTGCTAGCTTCACATAGTGCATCTCTCTCGTATTGGGCACCCAGTGATCACACATATCCCACACAGTTCTAGCTAGTGGCACTTCTAGATTTATGTTAGCATCTCTTTTTTATAACCAGACACAATATCAGATTCACCAATTTTTGTAACGATTTGGTCTCATGGGTCATTTTGGCGATGCTAATATATCAATTCATTTCATCTCTCTCTCTCTCTCTCTCTCTCTCTCTCTCTCTCTCTCTCTCTCTCTCTCTCTCTCTCTCTCTCTCTCTCTCTCTCTCTCTCTCTCTCTCTCTCTCTCTCTCTCTCCAGCTGGACATGAAATAGAGGAGCAATAGCCATTGCAAAGCTCAACTCATACTGATACCCGTGGTACTCTGATTGATTGAGCACTGAAGCGAGGGAGATTGAGACACCTGCAACCGAGGAGAGGAGATTCACAACATTGGCGAAGACTGCAACAGATGATTAGAGCCATACTATCTCGAGATCCAGAGTACATATGAGGAAAACTCATGACCCATCTTCTTATACTAGAAACCCATTGTATCAATGATCACACATACCCCACACAGTTCCAGCTAGTAGCACTCCTAGATTCATTTTTGCATCTCTTTTTTGTACTTAGACAAGGTATCAGATTCACCAGTTTGTAACGGTTTGGTCTCATAGATCATTTTGGCCTCTTGAAGACGTTAATGCATTTCACTAATGGGGTTTGCTATTTAATTCCTTTTTTATCCCATTTTAAGTGCCATGGATTGAATAATTCACCTTGTCACCTATTTTCTCTCTCTCTCTCTCTCTCTCTCTCTCTCTCTCTCTCTTTGTGTTTGTGTTTGCGTTTGAGCAAAGGAGATCCTTCTATCATTCATTTTTACAATCCTTGGGTGGAGCGCAACCAAATGTATAACAATAGTTTAATTGTCTCATGCTATAATAGTTTTGTAGTGTAGGGTGTTTTGTCATGAACTATTAAGGAGCTACTATGTGGCCTAAAGTGTTTATCTATGTAAGCACAAGTTTTTGGAGTTAGTTTTATTGAGAGGTTCTTGGGTTTAGTGTTAATGCTTCATTGCTAGTACATTTTGCATATCCGTTTATGACTATGTATTAATTTGTGTGTGAAGGCATTAAAGTAAGAGTATGATTCTTGTGTTTGAGAATATTTAAGATGCAAAAAGTTTACTTTGCTACACTATCCTCTACACAGTAACTATTGAGGTCTTGATTTAGTCTTTTTCTTTGTCTATGCTCACTCGGTTTCTTGCCCGCTCGAAAGTTCTTGCTCGAGGATTGTGATTTCTCGTTTGGTGGCATTCTCTCAAGCACTTTGTGCTCACATAGGCCGCATGTGAGTGCCCTATTCCTTACTTTGCCTACATACACACACGCACAGACACACATAAGCACGTAAATAAATACAAATGCACATATATTTACACATAACTAAACACACCGTGCAGACACACTTTTAAAAAAATTTTAAAAATATTAACTTCGTTATTTTTTAATTTTGACTAAATGTTATCATTCACAAATAAAAATATTGAAATTTGGTAATCAAAAATGTTTTTTTATAAAAATTATTGAGTTATTTTGATGTAGATTAATTTATAATATTTTTTTAAAATGCAACTTTATTTAAAATTTTTGTTGTACTTTTAAGTTGTGACATGTCGTAGGTGTTGTAAATGTTAGTGTTAGAACGCAGTCTTAATACGACTTTAATTTGACCATCTTAATACATTTGGCCATCTTAATCCGTTTATGTTAGATTATTAGAGTTAGCGGTTTAGGTTTAGGCTTAGGTTTATGTTACAGTGTTAGGTTTAGTTTTTATAATTAGGGTTTGGCTGTCTTAATACATTTAGGTTAGATTATTAGGGTTAGTGACTTAGGTTTAGGTTTAGGTTATAGTTGTTAGGTTACGGCTTAATTACTAGGGTTTGATCATCTTAATATGTTTAGATTAGATTATTAGGGTTAATAGCTTTTGGTTTGGCTGCTAGGAGTTGGCCTGGTAAAGGCAGTTAGGGTTGGTTGTATAAAGACACTTTAAACCGATCTAGGAAATATTTAGTTCGGCCATTTCAGAGTGTAGTGTTTGGCCGCTTAAGGCTAGCCGCTTTGATTTTTCTTCATCGCACTTGGTTGTTTCAGGCCGCTTAGGGGTAGCCACTTAGGACTAGCCACTAAAGGTTAGCGGCTTTTGATTTGTCCACTCTAAATCTGCTTAGTGTTGCATTAGTTTATCCATTTTAATAATCTCTTTAGGGTTAGCCGCTTAGGGTAAGTGGTTGAGCTATTTCAGTCCGCTTAGGATTAGCTTCTTAGGGTTATCAACGTTTGATTTTCTTGCTCAGAGTTGGACTTATAAAGGTGCTTAGGACTTACCATATGAAGACGCTCTAAACTGATTTAGACGTTTACTTTTCCGGTTGGGAGTTGGCCTTGTAAAGACGCATAGGGCTAGCCATATGAAGATGCTCTAAACCGATTTACAAAATCTTGAGTTTAACTGTTTTGGTATGCAGTGTTTGGCCATTTAGGGTTGGCCGTGTTTGGCTACCTTAGGCTAGCTACTTAGGGCTAGCCGCTGAAGGCTAGTGGCTTTTGATTTGGCCGCTCTAAGTTGGCTTAGTATCACATTAGTTTTACTATTTTAATATTCCTCTTAGGGTTAGCCGCTTATGGTAAGAAATTGGGATATTTCAGCCCGCTTAGGGTTAGCTGCTCAGGGTTACCGGCTTTTGATTTGGCCGCTCTAAATCATCTAGTCGTCTAAAGATGCTTAGGGTTGGTCGTGTAACACCGCGTAGAGTGTTAGAGTGTTAGGGTTTGTCCTCTACATGCATTGTCATGTAGACATGGGTGTGTACTTATGTCACACCCACAAATATAGGCATTGACCAATAAAGACGATAATATAATTCAGTGGTCCTAATCTTCGTGAACCTCTAGATTGAGGTATACGGGGATTGAGCATGGCTAGAGAATGTAAGGTAGTTTATACTGTACCAATGTAGAAATTGTTGGGCAAACGGCTTTTGGTAAATTGTAGGCTGGGTAAACAGTTAACATTGTACCCATGTACTTAGCTGACCAACAAATTAAACCAAATTAGTTTGGCTGGTAGGAGTTTTAGGTTACATTGCTACCGTATTTGGGTTTCTCCTTGTTGACGAGGGAGACGAGAGATGAGAGGGAGAGGGAGAGAAAGAGAGAGACGGATCCACAATTGCAAACCCCAAGAGTGTGTCAAGTTATCACACAAGATAAGTTTATATAGAGGGGACCAGGGTGCTATATATAGAGATACTATATATAGCTCAACACCCCCACTCAAATGAAGGTCCCTAACTGTGGATGAAAAAACCCTTGGGGGCTCAAGGGAAAAACCCACAGCTCTATATATACCCACCGTTATATTGAAATATTTCAAATATATCTTTACAATGTTCAAAGTAGCTACATCACTCTTGTTTTACAATGTGCCCTTTCAAGGGTCTTTAACAAGCCTATACATACAACTGATGCAAAATCTTCAATATCTTTGAAAAGGTTTAATAGCTTTGAGCAGCTTGAACATCATTGAGGGCCACATTACATCGGTAGCTTGAATATCTTTAAACCCCTGTACACACTGCTTGACATGACTTTCATCCTGTAAACAATATCAACTCAAGAAACATATCGAAATGTGAAGGTTATAAACAACCACATCACATTGTCCTTAGAGACGGTTCGTGACACCGCTCTAGAGATGACATAGAAGCAAACGTAATGCCGATGCAATCACATGTGCAGATGAAATAGAAACAAATATAATATCAATGTAATCACATGTACACACATATATACAAAGCCGAGATGTAATAAACATATTGGGCCCCCCAAGATCTCAATAGCTGGTAATTGTCATCATCATGGATTTACGTACCATGGCATCACGGTATTGACGATGGCATAAGAGACGCTAAGAAAAGTTTTGAAATAGAAATCATCATGGTTTTACGTAACATGGCATAAGAGACGTTTTCTTCAAATCAAATAAAAACTGTAAAATAGTAATCATCATCATGGCTTTACGTACCATGGAATCACGGTATTCACCATGGCATTAGAGACGCTCAGAAAAACTTTGAAATTTCAATCATCATGGCTTTACGTACCATGGCATCAGAGACATTTTTCTCAAATTAAATAAAAACTGTAAAATAGTAATCATCATCATGGCTTTACGTACCATGACACTGGAGATGCTAGTTTTGTGCAAAATCTGCAAAACCTCAAGACAATGATTAGTTAGTAGATAATTTCAGATGAAAACCATCACACACGCTAGTATACGGTCCCATAAGACGATCATAAAGTTACGTGAAATATTTATGACAAAAATTACAAGTTCTGACGTCCAAAAATACAATCTCAATATGGCAAGACATCATAACTTGCAGGACAAGGACGCTAATAATAGAATTGTCGCAGGATGAGGACGCTAATAATAGACTTGCCACGATCGCGTAGCACTTCAGAATGCCATGTAGACTGCATTGAGAGCTTCATCACATTGACTCAAGGGGACTGCATGAGTTCACCTAGCACCTTAGTATACAAATTAATCGGCTATTGATCACAATGTGCTAGTATAAAGAGTAGCATACGCTCGTATGCACGCTCTCCACTCCAAACATACAAGCCGCTAGGAGGATTCTGAGGATAAAGCACAATATACGTTGTACAAAGCTCCAGCAAGAGAGAAACAGAGAGACGGCTCCACAATTGCAAACCCCAAGAGTGTGTCAAGTTATCAAACAAGATAAGTTTATATAGAGGGGACCAGGGTGCTATATATAGCTCACCATTTCTATATATAGCTCAACACTCCTTGATCTACATGGATTTCATGTGGATGTGGGTGTGTACTTACATCACACCCATGAATATAGGAATTGACCAATAAAAAACAAAGTATGACCCGGTGTTGCTGATCTATGTGCACCTCTAAACGGAGGTATGTGGGGATCAAGCATGGCTAGATAATGTGAGGTATTTTACATTGTTATTTGCTTTTGGTTTGGCCGATTAGGGTTGGCCGTGCAAAGATGCTTATGGTTTGGCTGATTAGGGCCAATTAGGGTTGTCCGTGCAAAGACGGTTATGGTTTGGCTGATTAGGGCTAGCACCTTTTGGTTTGGCCGATTGAGGTTTGTCGTGCAAAGATTCTTATGGCTTGGCTGATTAGTGGGTGTGATGTGTTGCACTTTTTGTGCTAGTTAGCATGTGGCACAATGAGCAAATATCATTAGCAAAAGGATAATATTTAGGATGAGTATACAAAATTGTGTACTTAAATTGAGTGGGGTGCAATCATGTAAGGCTGAGTAGTGGGACATTTTTCAAACTAAATTTTTAACTTGGTGAGCCAAAGCTCCCTTTTTCCATTCTCAGTAGTCAATTTTGGTGGAGACGTTATTGACTGAAGTGTATTGATGAAGCACGCATGGAATCGGGTGGGGCTATAGGAAAGAGATGTGGGGGACTCTGCCAAGCAACTATCAATTGCTGCTTAGCATGCTATAAGGGAGAGAGAGAGAGCTTGGACTACCAATGAGGCGAAAAGCCTTTCATTTTTTGACTTGGAGGATCTGCAATACATCACAACAATTTTCCTTCATTTGAGAACTCAATTGCAGGATGCAAAAAAGGATTTCTGAAATGCACAACAGGAGGTGGAAGTCACAAGGGTGTTGAAAGCAAGCAATGCAAATCTTAGTCTAGTTGTCGTGGTGATGCGACAGAAGATGCATGATGCTGCCAATGAACTGCAGACTTTATCATAGAGCTTTGATATGAATGCAAAGTGGAAAATGGAGTTTGAGGTGAAAATAGAAACAATAAAAGAGACACTTGATGATTTGGGGTTTCCTCATTGTGAGGACATCCTTGCTGATAGTTACATTGACATAACCTCTCATCTGGTAAGTGTTCATGATTTTCAAACTAGCACCTTATGTTTGGTACATGTGCACACCTAACCTATGAATTATCATGCTCTTTTTGTCTGTTTTTTGTAGAGTGAGGTAGAGGTCAAGGAATCCAAAGTGTGGGCCAATGAAAGTCTATTGCACTTGCTGGTGCATATGCAATCCAAGCTATAAGGCTCTTTTTTCCCATTGCCCTGTTTAATTTAGCTATTGCCAGCTTTATGATGGATAGAGGGGTGCATGTCGATGCTGTGAAGGACTAGTGCATTGGCTGTGGTATGCTGATTGAAGTATACATGGAATTATTATTAATATTCTGAGCATAGAAGTAGTATGCTACATAGCATATTGGGTATGCTAGTTAGAGTATTGAAAATACTAACTAGCATATTTGGTGTGACAAATAAGCATACATGCATGTATGCAAGATGTGCTAACTAGCATACTTGATATGCTTACTAACATGCTAACTGGCATACTAGGTATGCTAATTAGCATACAAGATATGCTAACTAACATGTTGGGTATGCTAACTATCATATGTGGAATCATAATAAGCATCCTGAGAATAGTAGAAGTATGCTACATAGCTTACAAGGTATGCTAGTAAGCATATTAAAAATATTAACTACCATATTTGGTGTGCGAACTAAGCATGCTTGGGGGTATAAGGGGCATGCTAGCTAGCATACTTGGTATGGTACCTAGCATGATAACTAACATACTGGGTATGCTAACCAACATATTGGGTATGCTAAGTAGCATACACGGAATCATAATTAGCATCCTAAGCATAGTAGAAATATGCTACATAGCATACAAGGTATGCTAGTTAGCATATTGAACATACCAACTACCATATTTGGTGTGCCAACTAAGCATGTTTGGAGGTATACAGGGAATGCTAACTAGCATACTTCATATGCTAACTAACATATTGGGTATGCTAACTAGTGTACATGGAATTATAATAAACATTATGAGCATAGTAGTAGTATGCTACGTAGAATATAGGGTATGCTGGTTAGCATATTTAACATACTTACTAGCATATTTGGTGTGGCAACTAAGAATGCTTGGATGTATATCGGGGCATGCTAACTAGCATACTGGGTATGCTACCTAACATACAAGGAATACTGGGTTTGCTAACTAGCATTTTGGGTATGCTAACTAGCATACTGGGTATGCTAATTAACATACTGAGCACAGTAGTAGTATGCTACATAGCATTCTAGGTATGCTAGTTAGCATATTGAACATACTGTTTAGCATATTTGTTGTTCCAAAACTAAGCATGTTGGTAGTTATACAGGGTATGCTAACTAGCATATTGGGTGTGTTAATTAGCATACTGGGTATGCTAACTAGCATACATGGAATTATAATTAGCATTCACAACATAGTAGTAGTATTCTACATAGCATACTGGGTATGATAGGCCGCACATTTTACATACTTTCTAACATATTTGGTGTGCCAACTTAGCATGCTTTAACTAGCATACTAGGTATCATGTATTGAGTATGTTAGCTAGCACACTTGGAAGGCTTACAAGGATGCCATGTATGCTAATTAGCATACTCAACAAGCATATATAATATGCTACCTTGAATTTTTATTGGGAGGTCTTTTCCAATCCAATGAATATATATGGAGCAGCTGATTTTGGTCATAAAGTGCGTCAACAAATCTTACCTTTGGAGCAAGTGTAACAAGTTTTCAAACTTTAAAGGGACGGTCTACTCAGGAATAACATAGAGCTAACCAACACTAGGCTATCGAATTGTCTTCAGGTTATGAGGCCGATCATATATTCACAAATGCTGGATCGACCCGGAATGGCCCTCTATATAATCCAAGTACAAAGCGAGATTCTGGTCATGCAACTTCCCATTTTTCTCTTCTTGTTGACCAGTCAATGTCACAACAACAGTATCATAAGCACTTGAAAGATTCAGAAAGCTTATACATACGTTTGTTTTGGGATCACTTGAAAGTGAAAATTTGCTAGCTTCACATAGTGCATCTCTCTCGTATTGGGCACCCAGTGATCACACATATCCCACACAGTTCTAGCTAGTGGCACTTCTAGATTCATTTTAGCATCTCTTTTTTATAACCAGACACAATATCAAATTCACCAATTTTTGTAACGATTTGGTCTCATAGGTCATTTTGGCGTCGCTAATATATCAATTCATTTCATTTCTCTCTCTCTCTCTCTCTCTCTCTCTCTCTCTCTCTCTCTCTCTTCACTCAGGCACTAAATAGAGGAGCGGTAGCCATTGCAAAGCTCAACTCATACTCACCCATGTGGTACTCTCATTGACTGAGCACTGGAGTTAGGGAGATTGAAACACCTGCAAGTAAGGAGAGGAGATTCATAGCATTGGCAAAGACTGCAATAGATGATTCTAGCCACACTATCTCGAGATCCAGAGTAGATACGAGGAAGACTCATGACCCATCTTCTTGTACTAGAAAACCCATTGCATCAATGATCACACATACCCCACATAGTTCTAGCTAGTAGCACTCCTAAATTCATTTTAACATCTCTTTTTTGTACTTAAACAAGGTATCAGATTCACCTGTTTTCAACGGTTTGGTCTAATAGATCATTTTGGCCTCTTGAAGACGTTAATATCTCATTTCATCTAATGGGGTTTGCTCTTTTGTTCCAATTTAAGTGGCATGGATTGAATAATTGATCTTATCACCTACTCTCTCTCTCTCTCTCTCTCTCTCTCCCTCTCTCTCTCTCTCTCTCTCTCTCTCTTTGTGTTTGTGTTTCTGTTTGAGCGAAGGAGATCCTTCTATCATTCATTTTTACAATCCTTGGGTGGGGTGCAACCAAATGTATAGCAATAGTTTAATTGTCTCATCCTTTAATAGTTTTGTATAGTGTAGGGTGTTTTGTCATGAACTATTGCGGAGCTAATATGTGGCCTAAAGTGTTTATCTATGTAAGCACAAGTTTTTGGAGTTAGTTTTACTGAGAGGTTATTGGGTTGAGTGTTAATTCTTCATTGCTATTACATTTTTCATATGTGTTTATGACTATGTATTAACTTCTATGTGAACACATTAAAGTAAGAGTATGATTCTTGTGTTTCAGAGTATTTGGGATATAGAAATTTTACTTTGCTACACTATCCGCTATAGAGTAACTATTGAGGTGTTGATTTATTCTTTTTCATTGTATATGCTCGCTCGGTTTCTTGCCCGCTGAAAAGTCCTTGCTCGAGGATTTGGATTCCTTGTTTGGTGGCATTCTCTCAAGCTCACATAGGCTGCATGTGAGTGCCCTATTCCTTTCTTTTCCCAAATACACACATAATCACACACATACACATAAACACGTAAATAAATAGAAATGCACATATATTTACACATAATTAGACACACTACGTGCACAAATTTTGTTATTTTTAAATTTTGACTAAATGTTATCATTCACATAAACATACTGAAATTTGGTAATCAAAAATATATTTTTATAAACATTATCGAGTTATTTTGATTTAGATTAATTTATAATATTTTTTTAAATTCAAGTTTATTTAAAATTTATGTTGTACCTTTGAGTTGTGACATGTCGTAGATGTTGTAAATGTTAGTGTTAGAATGGCTTTAATTTGACCATCTTAATACGTTTGGCTGTTGTCGTGCTGTGGCACATACATAGTGTGAAATAAAAACATTCACCTTACTCTTGACACTTCTCGATTTATGCAAATAAAAGCAATCATGTACATATTGTGATATATGTCGAAGCATCTACTGCGGTCATTATCATGTACATACCTATCCCGGGAGTCGTGGCCCTGAATGTGGCGCATTTGCATGCTTTTCCACTTGATAAGATGCTTAATTTGGTTTGACAATGTACATATTCCAAGTGTTTCATGGTGGCACACTCATTTCGCCTATAAAAACTGATGTGGGCAAAAACTGCAAAAAATAGCATCTAACAGGCGCCGTTGTAGAATTGCATGGAAAGTGACCCAAAACGGTATATTGATGGAAAATGATGCTTATCTATGCTTTTTATGATTATGCAAATGATCCCACAAATTTAGGGATTTTCCTTACTCCGTTTGGGATTTTTTACATCAACAATGGTATTTTTTTGGGTCAAAGATGAGCTGAAAATGACCTAGTTTTGGTCCAAAGTGGCAAAATGGCCCAAAAATTGACACATCAACTGAAAATGCCATGGGTAAGAGAGATAGGACTTCTTTTTACAGAAAAAACCTTCAATTTTTCTCTACTGTTCAATAGCTTCCATGGTTGCCCATTCTATGTGTGTTGCAGTCCCGCCTCTTTGCAATCTTGTATCTGAGCTCGTGAGGGAGTGAATTAGGGTTTCCCCTTATCAAAATGGTGTTTGGTCTTCAATATAGAAGGTCTTAAATCTCCGCAAAATCATAAAATGGTCACCAAGAAGGTGGAAGCTCAAGCATTCCTTTCGACTGTTTGATGTTACGACTATGTAATTGGGGCCAAGGCTACATGATACCATGAAAGAGGTTTGGGCTTTGATTGAGAATTGTGCTTGTATGAGCATCGAGGTTTCATGGCTGAAACATTATTTTTTTTCAATGGTCTTTTAAAGTGAAATTGAATGTGATTTGGGGATCCTCTCATCATAATCTCGACTACAAAAACAAGCAGACTCCAAGCACGATAGGAAAGAGGGTTTGTGACTTTGCTATCACGAACTCTCTTAGATTTTTTGTCACCCTTGAAAAGAAGGTTGGTGATTCTCCACAAACACTTTTTCACAAAGTGTTTGTGACTCTCATCATAAACTCTCACAGCCAAAGGTTTTGCACCTTCCCAGCTAGACTGAGCACATTCCGACATTTCTGGTGAACCCGACGTGAAGCAGCTGGGGTGGGGGTTCAAATTTTTTTTTGAAAGGTATAATTACAAATAATTAAATCTATGGATCAACAAGATCAACAAGGCATGTGTTTTGATCAAGGAACAATGCAAATGTTTCAAGCATTCGCCATGTTTATGCAACAGCAGCAGGTTGCAAAAAGAAGGCAGGTGTCAGTAACGAAATCCCTTCAAGCTATTGTGAACAAAATGGGCCAATTTGAATGGAAAGATGTCACAAAGTTTCTTCGTGGTTATGTAAAGGAGATGGAGCTACAACGAGTTCCAGAGGTGGACATGGTTCGTAGTTTTGAGCTTGTTGTGGTCCCCGAGATTAGAGACCATGTAAGGGGAATCAGGGAGGAGCATGGAGAAGGTTGGGAGAAATTCAAATTAGCCGTAAAGGAGTAATACTTCATGAAGGACTTCGAAAGGTTTACAAAAAGGACCTTCTTGGAATGGGTTACAAAGCCAAAAGAAGGACTTTCCATCACCGAACTGTTGAGAGAGTTTGAGCGGCGCTATGCTCAACTGTCAGGAACAGAGCGGGCTATTTTGGATAATGAAAAGACCAAATTGTTCCTTCAATCTGCAGGTCATGAGATCCAAGAAAAGATAGAGCTACTCCTTGAAGACAAGAATACAGAACAGGGTCTAAAGGCTGAGTGGAAACAGGTTGAAGACGCAGTCTCATTGCTTGCTAAGAGACAACGTCGTAGGGACAAGATGGTGGTGAATGGTACTACCTCTCCTCCTAGCACGTCAGAAATTCCACCAAAGCCTACTGTTGTGAGTCCAAAAGGTGACAATTCAATGCTTGATGAGCTTGTTAAGGGCATGCGAGAAATGAAGTTAAAGCTAACAAGGCTTGAAGAGAAAGGACAACCTGCTTGTAGGAAAAAAATCCCAAAGCAAAGAAGGATTTGTGCACATATGCATATGGTGTGATGGCACAAACCATGTCAGAAGGGATTGTGATAGCTTTAGTGATGCCTTAAAAAGAGATCTTGTGTTTTTTAAGGATGGCAAGATCCATTTGGGAGGATATGGTAGCTAGTCATGCTATTTTTGTAGTGGAGGTTGCTACCTATGGGGCAAAGATAGAGATAATTCCAAATAAAGTGTTAAAGTATAGATGATTTTGAGGAGGTTGATAGCTTGTGTCCATATGCATTAGCCTCAACCGAAAAAGGGAAGGTAACTAAACATGTATTACATGAAGCTGGTGATTGCATACGCCATACAACAGGTTGGGATAACCTTGTGGACTCTTTATCAGTGCATGACTATCTTGCAAAATGCTATAACAATGAAGCAATTGCGGAAGAGAAGCGCAGACATGAGAATGGGGATGCAGGTCCTTCTACTTCAAAGAGGGTTACAAGAGCTGGTGGAAGAAAGGATCCTGGACCTTCTTATGAGGCTCCACCAGACGTGCCTCCTCCTCCTGAGATTCCTATGGAGGAGGCATCTACAGGGAAGAAGAAAGAGCAAGGAAAAGCTAAAGTAAAAGGTCCTGCATACAAACTACAATCTGACATTGAAGCTGCCACAAACTTAAAGTAGGTATTGGAGGACAGGATTTTGAATAGAAAAGTTGAGTCTACCTTGGGTGAGGTTCTTGGCATTGCTAAACGCGAGTTTCATGAAGAAATTATAGATATCATAAAAAGAGAAAGGCAAACTCTCACTGAGTCTATTCCTCCACAGTCTGAGGGTGAAGGGGAGTCACTTAAGGCACATGGAATACATGTCCAAGAGAGTGATGGTGGTGCTACCAATCTTCTCAAAGAGATTCACATGCTCGATTTGCAGATGATGATGAAGCCTCCTATAAAATCCACTACTCCAAGAGTCATTGGGCAAGAGCTACAACAGAAACCTTAGTCAAGGTGGGTGATCTTGAGGAGCCATATGTTGCATTGATAGATCATGGCTCTGACATCAATCTTATGTCCAAGAGTCTTTACATGAAGGGTAAGTGGCCGATAGACACAGACCATGGGTGGATGATTAGAGCTGCAAATAACTCATCAGGAGAGATGTTTGGGGCTTGTCCAAATGTGAAAGTGATGATTGGTAATGTGAAAGATGAGAAAAATTTCTTTGTGCCAGAGATGTATACCTATCCTCTTATCCTTGGGCAGCCATACATCACAGCCGTTCGCATGGAAACAAAGGTCTTGGATGATGGTTCTGCTTATGCTAGGGTAAAGAGCAGAAAGCGAGTTGTGCAATTTTTGACCGTGTGTGTGAATCACGAGAGGAACCACAATAGCCTTCATGAGTGTCCTCTACCAAAAGCGAACAAAGAGTTCAAAGAGTACTAGGAGACAAGGGATTTTGGCCATGCACCATTGTGAAGCAGGATTGCAAGGGTACAAGAAGAAAAATATTCTCGCCTGACCCAAAGAGAGAAGAAGCTTTTTCTACAGATTTCCAGGGATTAATAGAGCATGGGTCAGTATGTTTTATGAAGCTTGAGGATATGAAAAGAAGTGCGTGACAATATGTATATACGGTACATAAATATATGAAAGAAAATGGTTTCATAGAGGATAGTGAATATATTTCAGGTTTCTTTAAACAAGCTTCTCATGTAGATGCTATGCTTGAGCTTGAAGCTATAATGGATTCTAGAGTGCAAGATGGAACCCACGTTGTGGAAGTATGCTCTATGGAAATGTATGATGTGATTGAGGCTTTTGAAGATAAAAAAGATTTCAACGCTAATGAAGGACCGGAAGTGCGTGTGGAGACCAAGTACAAAACGGTGGAAAAGAAAGTGAGACTAGTGGCCTTACCTTTACCATCAGATTGCAGGAAAAAGCTAGAACAAGCTTCTTTGCAGCCGAGTCTTAGGGATCCAAAAAGAACTGGACACAAGTTCACAATGGAATCCCTAAAAGAGATAAAAGTTGCCTGTGAGGATTTTTTTACATAAGAAGAGAAGAAGAGTTTTAAAGAAATGCTTTCAAGACATGGTAAGGCTTTTGCTTTCCAGCCACATGAGATAGGGTGTGTAGATCCTAATGTTGTTGCACCTATGATGATCTTCACTATCCCTCATGTACCTTGGAATATATACCCAATTCCGGTTTCGAAAGCACATTTGCCAAAGTTAATAGAACTACTCAATGAAAAGATTAGCATGGGTATCCTGGAGCCTTCTTGTGTGCCATATTCAAACAGGTGGTTCACTGTGCCTAAGAAGAATGGAGCTTTGCAGTTCATACAAGATATGCAACCTGTAAACAAGGTTACCATCAGGAATGTGGGTACAGGACCTATAGTGGATGAATTTAAAGAGGTGTTTGCAGGAAGGTCAATTTACTCAATGGGAGATCTCTATTCAGGGTACGATCAATTTTATCTAGATGTTGAGAGTAGAGATCTGACAACTATGAAAACACCTTTGGGATTGGTAAGGATGTGTACCTTACCTCAAGGAGCAACAAATTCAGTTGCACACATGATGAATGGGATCAACATGGTTCTATGTGACTTCATACCTCAAATCACAATGCCATTTCTTGATGATGTGCCCATCAAAGGATGTGAAGACAAAGATAAAAATGAAGCTATGGATTCAAGGGGGTGCCGTAAGTTTGTTGTAGACCATATCAAAGATTGTGAGAAGATTTTGACAAAGCTGGAAGAGGTTAATCTTACCTTGTCAGGGCAAAAATTTGTATTTGGTGTCAATGAAGTTTTGATTGTGGTCCTTATGGTAGAAAGCCTTGTCCAAAAAAGATGGATGCAATCAAAAACATGAAAGAAACATGTACAACTATAACTGAAGTTCGAATATTTCTTGGTGCTTGCGTCTTCTATCTTATTTGGATACCACATTATGCACATGCAAACAAATCCCCTTTATAGGTTGTTGAGAAAGAATCAGAAGTTTTGATGGGAAGAAGAGCACACAAAAGCCATGAGAAAGCTAAAGAATCTACTTCTTTCATTGCCAACCTTGAGAAAGGTAGACTATGCATGTGAGAGACCTGTCATTGTGACAGTGGACACAAGTCCTATAGGGATAGGATGGGCAGTAGGGCAAGATGATGATAAAGGAAAAAGGTATGTGGTGATATTTGGAGCCAAGATTCTGAGTTCTCTCCAACGCGATTATGCACAAGTAAAAAGGGAACTATTGGGGGTGGTTACAACATTGAGGTGTGACAAGGAGTACTTGATAGGGGCATCGATGGTTGTGGAAACTGATTGTTTGCCTCTTCTTGGAATGATCACAAATTGTTCGACTCCTGATATTGCAATGCTGCGATGGATAGCCTACATAAAGTCCTTGAATCCTGAGTTCAAGCATATTGCAGGAAAAGACAATCCAATGGTAGATATGCTATCTAGGGCAAGGTATGAAGATGAACAGGACATGATTATTGAGGGAGATGATGTAGGCACAAAGTTTTACACCATTGATCATGCAAAGAGTAGTCATGCATGTTTTGTGTCTTCACTTGAGTCCTTTTCAAAGGAAATATATGAGGATGAATGTCTCTTGATAGGTTGCTACTTAAGTACTCTGCAGAAGCAGAATGATTGGATTGAGGAGGATGGCTACTTATGGAAGCATCCTAAGCAAATAGTTGGAACACAATTGCGGGTAGTATGCGATAAGGTTACTCAACAACAAATTATCAAGGAGTTCCATGAAAGTTTATGGGCAGGACATCGAGGTGTATGGGCAACATTTGCCAAGGTAAAAGAAAGGTATTGGTGGAAAGAAAGGTATAAGGATGTGGCTGAGTTTGTGGAGTCTTGTGTGACATGCCAAATGTATTCAAATGTACGGCATCGTGATGCACTACATCCTACTTATCCATTAGCTATGCATTACAAATGGGTTGTGGACTTGGTTACAATGCCTTTGGGATTTTGGCAAATGAGGTATTTGGTGCTTGCAAGAGAAGATTTGTCTAATCAAGTTGAAGGGCGTGCATTGAGGACAAAGAGTACACAAGTTGTATGTAAATTTCTTCTTGAAGATGTGATCTGTCGCTATGGGTGTGTGGGAAAGATAACTACAGATAGAGGAGAATTGGATGTTGATGAAGCAAGGGAATTATTCTCTAGAATGGGCATCAAACTAGCTTTAACTTGTGCTTATAACCCAGAGGGAAATGGAAAAAGTGAAAGAGGGCATCCTCCAATAATCAAAGATTTAGCTAAGGCTTGTGAAGGTAAGCTGGGAGAGTGGCCAAGGTTACTGTCATTTGCATTGTGGGCTAACCGTACAACGCATAGTTCAGTCTCATTGGCTATATGCCTGTTGAATTGATGTATGGTCAAAAACCTGTAATGCCAATTGAAGATGTAGTTCTTACATGGAATGTATTGCCATGGGAAGATGGAATGAGTAGAGAAGACCTTCTTGCATTGCGGATAAGTCAATTAGAAAGAAGGCCTAAAGACATTGAGTTTGCAAAAGCTCGACTAAAGAATGCAAGGTTGAAAAACAAAGATAGATTTGACAAGATGCATAGGCTCAGACCAAAAGACATTGAAGAAGGTGATTGGGTGTTGGTGTACGATAGTAGCCTTGAAAACCAACACTCTACAATAAGGAAGCTTGCAAAGAGATGGTTTGGTCCTTATGTTGTCAAACATGTGCATGGAAATGCAACTTACACCTTGCGTGAACTGGATGGGACAGAAGTGAAAATTCCTATTGCAGGAAAAAGAATTAAATTATTCAAAAGAAGAAGGAATTCTGATACATTTGATGTACAACCAAGTGAAGAGGATGATGAAACCAACTATATGCAAACTGAGGTTGAAAGTGAGAATATGGCGTTTGACCATGAGTTTTAATGCTCTACAAATGTTGTTGTGGCACATACCGGAGGATGTGCAAGTTCAGAGGGGGTGGATTTCATGCCGTGGCACGTACATAGTGTGAAATAAAAACATTGACCTCACTCTTGACACAACAATCATGTATATATTGTGATATATGTTGAAGCGTGTACTGCGGTCATTATCATGTACATACCTATCCGGGGAGTCGTGGCCCTGGATGTGGCGCATTTGCGTGCATTTCCACCTGATAAGATGCTTAATTTGGTTTGAAAATGTACATATTCCAAGTGTTTCATGGTGGCACACTCATCTCGCCTATAAAGACTGTTGCAGGCAAAAAGTGCCAAAAATAGCAGCTAATAGGCATCGTTGCAGAATTACATGGAAAGTAATCCAAAATGATATATTGATGGAAAATGATGCCTATCTATGATTTTTATGCTTATGCGAGTGATCCCACAAATTTAGGGATTTTCCTGACTCCGTTTGGGATTTTTCGCATAAAAAATGGCATTTTTGGGTCAAAAATGAGCTGAAAATGACCTAGTTTTGGTCCAAAGTGGCAAAATGGCCCAAAAATTGACACATCAGCTGAAAATTCCGTGGGTAAGAGAGAGAGGGCTGCTTTTTACAGAAAAAACCTGCAATTTTTCTCTACTGTTCAATAGCTTCCATGGTTGCCCATTCTATGTGTGTTGTAGTCCCGCCTCTTCACAATCTTGTATTTGAGCTCGTGAGGGAGTGAATTAGGGTTTCCCCTTATCAAAATGGTGTTTGGGATTCATATAGAATCTCTTAAATCTCTGCAAAATAAGAAAATTTTTGCCAAGAAGGTGGAAGCTCGAGCATTTCTTTTGACTGTGATGTTACGACTATGTAATTGGGGGCAAGGCTACATGATACCATGAAAGAGGTTTGGGTTTTGATTGATAATTGTGCTTGTATGAGCATCAAGGTTTCATGGCTGAAACATTAGTTTTTTTGAATGGTATTTTAAAGTGAAATTGAATGTGATTTGGTGATCCGCTCATCATAATCTCGACTACAAAAACAAGCAGACTCCAAGCATGCTAGGAAAGAGGGTTTGTGACTTTGCTGTCACGAATGCTCTTAGATTTTTTGTCACCCTTAGAAAGAGGGTTGATGATTCTCCACAAACCCTTTTTCACAAAGTGTTTGTGTCTCTCATCACTAACTCTCACAGCCAGAGGTTTTGCACCTTCCCAGCTAGATCGCACACATTCTGACACCGTCTTAATACGTTTAGGTTAGATGATTAGAGTTAGTGGTTTAGATTTATGTTACAGTGTTAGGTTTAGATTTAGTTATTAGGGTCTTAATACATTTAGGTTAGATTATTAGGGTTAGTGACTTAGGTTTAGGTTTAGGTTATAGTGTTAGGTTAAGGATTAATGATTAGGGTATGGTCATCTTAATATGTTTAGATTAGATTATTTCGGTTAAAAACTTTTGGTTTGGCTGCTAGTAGTTGGCGATGTGTATTATATCGCTTAGGGTAAAGCGGCGTTTGCTTTGCCAGCTCGAAGTTGGCCTGGTAAAGGCGGTTATGGTTTGCCGTATAAAGACACTTTAAACTGATATAGGAAATCTTTAGTTCAGCCATTTTAGAGTGTAGTGCTTGGCCACTTAATGCTAGCTGCTTTGGTTTTACTTTGTTGCACTTGGCTATTTTAGGCCGCTTAGGGGTATCAACTTAGGACTACCCACTGAAGGTTAGCGGCTTTTGATTTGGCCACTCTAAATCGGCTTAGTGTTGCATTAGTTTATACAGTTTAACGCTAGGTTGGTAATGGAACACTTTTATGTCCTGTTAATAATATGAGTATGGTTAGCCGCTTAGGATAAGTGGTTGAGCTATTTCAGTTCGCTAGGACTAGCTTCTTAGGGTGATCAACGTTTGATTTTCTCACGCAGAGTTGGACTTGTAAAGGCACTTAGGACTTACCGTATGAAGATGCTCTAAATTGATTTAGACGTTTGCTTTTCCCATTGGGAGTTGGCCTTGTAAAGGCGCTTAGGGATGGCCATATGAAGATTCTCTAAATTGATTTACAAAATCTTGAGTTTAACCATTTTGGTATGCAATGTTTAGCTGCTTAGAGTTGGTTGTGTTTGGCTGCCTTGGGCTAGCCGCTTATGGCTAGCAACTCAAGGTTAGTGGCTTTTGATTTGGCCGCTCTAAATTGACTTAGTATCACACTAGTCTCGCTATTTCAATATTCCGCTTAGGGTTAGCCTCTTATGGTAAGCAATTGGGCTATTTCAGTCCGCTTAGGGTTAGCTGCTTATTAGTGTCTTTTGATTTGGCCGCTCTAAATCCACTAGTCGTGTGAAGATGCTTACGGTTGGTCGTGTAAAGCAGCGTAGAGTGTTAGAGTGTTAGGGTTTGTCCTCTACATGTATTATCATGTGATATGGGTATGTACTTATGTCACACCCACAAATATAGGCATTGATTAATAAAGATGATAATATAACTCAGTGGTCCTGATCTCCGTGCACCTCTAGATTGAGGTGTGTGGGGTTTGAGCATGGTTAGAGAATGTAAGGTAGTTTATATTGTACCAATGTAGAACTTGTAATGGGAAACGACTTTTGGTAAACTGTAGGCTGGATAAACAATTAACACTGAACCAAAGTACTTAGTTTTTGCGGCTTTGAATCGACTTAGTTGACCAGCAAATTAAACCTAATTAGTTTGGTTGGTAGGAGTTTTAGGTTACACTGCTACAGCTTTGGGTTTAATCTACATGCATTTTCATGTGGACGTGGGTGTGTACTTATACCGCACCCATGAATATAGGCATTGACCAATAAAGAACAAAGTATGACCTAGTGGTCCTGATCTCCGTGTATCTCTAAATGGAGGTATGCGGGGATCAGGCATGGCTAGAGAATGTAAGGTAGTTTACATTGTTATCTGCTTTTGGTTTGGCCAATTCGGGTTGGCCATGCAAAGACGCTTATGGTTTGGTTGATTAGGGCCGATCAGGGTTGGCCATGCAAAGATGCTTATGGTTTGGATGATTAGGGCTAGCAGCTTTTGGTTTGGCCAATTAAGGTTTTCCCTGCAAAGATGCTTATGGTTTGGCCGATTAGGGGGTGTAACGTGTTGCACTTTTTGTTTGTGCTAGATAGCATGTGGCACAATGAGTAAATATCAATAGCATAAGGACAATATTTAGGATGAGTATACAAAATTGTGTATTTAAAATGAGTGGGATGAAATCATGTAAGGTTGAGTAGTGGGACATTTTCCAAACTCAAATTTTAACTTGGTGAGCCAAAGCTCCCTTTTTCCATTCTCAGCAGTCGATTTTGGTGGGGACGTTATTGACTGAAGTGTATTGATGAAGCATGCATGGAAGCGGGTTGGGCCACATGCAAGAGATGTGGGGGATCTGCCAAGCAGCCATCAATTGCCGCTTAGCATGCTGCAAGGAAGATAGAGAGCTTGGACTACCAATGAGAGACCTTTGACGACCATCCACCAACCCACATCAGGGCCAAGTCTACTACTGCTTCTCCTCCACCTCGCAAAAGAGTGAAGCTGCTTGATTCCAAGGGATCCCCAATGTCACGATTCATGCATGAAAGCAAAGGAAATAACAACTCATGTTCTCTCTATGTCTCTCTCTCTCTCTCCCCCCCCCCCCCCCCCCCCCCCCCCCCAACGAGTGTGTATGTGTGTGTGTGTGTGGTGTGTTCCTCTGTTCAATGTCCCTTGCATGCAGTCCTAGATTGGCTCACCAATGAGCAGTGGATTTTCTATTCATATCCAAAGAGAGAGAGGGACATTACATATGTAGATGGAATGTATTTTACTCTCTTGATCATGTAACTTTTTGGTTTTTGCTAAGATTCCTATTGCATGTGTGTAGTGCGTGGAGAGATCCCAAGGTGGAGATCCCATTGCCAAAGAAATTTTTTGTAACTGTGGAAGATTTTTATGTTGCTTATGGCCTCTCCATGACTGGTTCAAATCCCAAATTGGTGAGGTGGAAGAAGCTTAGTGATGTGGAATGGTTCAATGTTTTCAGACGAAGGATCCTAGCTAGTATTGCATTAAATGCTGCTGCATCTCCAACGACATGTATGAGTAGGTGATGCAACTACACTATAAGGTCTACAAGAAGGTTCCAACAAACCTAGAGATCATATCCACATTCATAAAGGAATTTTTCAAAAAATTTAGTCTTGTGTTGATTGCCAGTGGTACAACCATGAAGTTCAATTGGGCTGAGTTCACTCTGTAGTATTTGTAGGATCTACATGAGAAGGGCTACTATGAGGGCCATATCAACAAGTGGAGAATGTGTAATTCTCAACATCAATTTTAAAAACATGAGGTTGAATCAGTTGAAATGTGGGTGGACAACTCGGGCCGAGCAAGAATGAGCAATAGATCAGCTTCCAAGGGCACACCATTGTCTCCTCATCGCACTCAGCAAGAGCCGGAAAGCCTTTCATTTTTTGACTTGGAGGATTTGCAACGCATCGCAAAAATTTTCCTTCATTTGAGAACACAATTGCAGGATGCTAAAAAGGATCTTTGAAATGAACCACAAGAGATGTAAGCCGCAAGGGTATTGCAAGGAAGCCATATTTGAGACGTCCAAATTTATATTCTAAAAAATGTTATACTTAAAAATTCAGCCTTCACACACCCACTTTCTTTCATGAGTAGTTGGCAGTTTCAAACACCGTGGTCGCCCCTCGACCCCCCGCCTCTCTCTCTCTCTCTCTCTCTCTCAAGGTCTATTGTGCTTAGAGCTTCTACTGTGCAAGCTTGTCTGCACGTGCGTCCTCAAGGTCTACTGTGCTTAGAACTTCTACTGTGCAAGCTTGTCTGCTTCAAGGACGATTGCAGTAACCGCCCTCTTCTCTTCAAGGTATGTCTCTCCCATTGAACATGTACACTCTCTACTGCTTGAGCACTCACGCCCCACCTGGGATCATTTAGCTACATTAAGTTGCATTTGGAGCTACATGAGTGCCACACCTTGCTCATTTGCAACAAGAGGCAAGCAAAACCTAATGCTGCTCTGCTAGTTGCATGAGAGGACATAGAATCCCAAGGTAATTTGCTAGTCCACAAGCTGCATGCAACCTTCGGGAAAATCCCATAGCACATCACCTTGAATGCCCTGCTTACAAGAGCAGGCCCATAAAGTTCCTATTTCTTTTTAGCAGGGATGATAAGCGAGGGCACACCACGTCTCATGAGTTCATTGGATGATGTGCATGTATATCACTTGAGACTGCATCATGGCACCTTCCTCAAAGCATCCGATTCAAGCAAGCAGCAGTCTAGTTAGGAACATCGAACCACCTCTGCATACAAAGTTTTGTTGTCTTGGCGAGGAATTTCATATGGAGTGTGGATTGCCATTGGAGGGAGTTGATCCGCATAGCTTGACAGGAAACAATGACATCTCTGAGGAGGACTGGGAAGCTGTCTTTATATGCCCAAACCCTATTTCGAGTAGCCAGAAGAAAGTGAAGGCATACCATGCTCGGTCGGAGTTCTTACAAAAGCTTGTGTGGAGACACTGGGATGTCTACCAGGAGGGTCCCTCATGTATGAAGTTGGGACTCAATTTGCAAAGGCCTTTGCATTGGAAAATTGCAGTGAATCTGGCAAACATCAAATTTCTTGGGCTATCTTTGCAGAGAGGGCAATGAGAGCCTCAGAAGAAAGACACAACTTGCGAAACAAGATCAAGAGGTGGGAAGAGCAGATGAGTGGTAGAGGGAGAGGTTCCAAAACCACTGCTGCCTCTACCAGATCATCATTGAAAATAGAAGGTACGTCTGTACCATTGTCAAGCGTGCCTACAGGAGGATTCTTGGTACAATTGGCAGAGGAGGATAGCAGGGCACTTGCAGAAATGAAGAATATTGCAGAGGGCAGATTGCAAGGCTATAAGTCAAGACTAGAGGGTGCAAAGAATTAGGTAGAGGATCAAGTCAGAGAATTGCATAGGGCTGAGGGTGCTCAAAGCTCAAACACTTTTGCTATAAAGTTGCAAACTGAGATTGATTACGTGCAAGACCCTGTAGCTCGACAACGCCTAATTGATTTAATTGGACAATTCTCGAGTACTACTAGATAGAACGTTGCTGAATTAGAAACCAATGTGGCTAAAGCAAAGTTGCATACCCTCCTACATATGCTTCACTTTGTTTTGGAGTATGTGGTTCACTTCCATGTGGTTATGTGGTTAGAGTGTTTTGGATTGTATGGTTATGTACTGTATGAGCATATTCTATTTCTGCTATGTGCTATATAGCACAAAATAGTGCTATATGGTCACAACATAGCCATCATCTTCATGGAGTGGGTGGTTATATGCTATGTTCCATGTGGTTATGTGCTATGTGCTTTATAGTTCAATCTACGTGCAACATGTTCACAAAAGTACCTTCATCTATTTGGAATGTGTGTGATTCTATGCTATGTGCTCTGTGTGGTTACGTGCTATGTGATACGTAGCACAATGGACATGTGTAATAGGTGCTATAGAGCATAACCTGTATGCTATATGCTCACAGTATAGCCCTGAAGTGTGTGTTAAATATTGATATGTGCTACATAGCACAATTGTTTTATGTGCTATGTGCTAAATAGCACATTTTGTGTGTTATATGTTCACAATATAGCCCTAGAGTGTGTGGAATAGTGAATTGTGATATATAGCACAATCTCTATTTTTGCTATGTGCTACATAGCACCATCTCTAACTGTGCTATGTGCTACATAGCACAATATTTGTGCTATATGCTATGTGCTATGTCTCATATAGCCTATTGCATATCATATACCCAACAAGCTTGTGCTATATAGCATATAGAGAAAAATTTTGGGCTATATCTGGTAAAACGTCTCTCTGCTATGATCTACAGTGCATACTCTATGTAGCACTTATAGCACATTATACTTGGACTGTGCTATGTGCTATATAGCACAGTGCATATCATATACCACATCAAGCTTGTGTTTATAGCATATAGAGTAAGTGCTTGTCTTATATGTGGTATTGCAAATAAGGGATAAGATTCACGCTGCATATTCTTTTCAGCAATCTACTTTTGTTGGGTTATTGAGACTTAAATTAGATGTGTTGTCTTCTTTGTTTCATAGGCACTACTTGCAGAAGTAGAGACCAACATAGCACAGGAATCAGAGCACTTTAAATTTTGTGTTGCCATGGAGAAGACTTCACATAATGTGGGGGCCACTTTTGATGAAGCCTTTTCCTCTTGTGGATTTTGAGCAGAGCATTAGCGAGGTGGCACTTAATGGGTTCTACCATTGTGTAGGATGTGGATTCCCGTTCGATGCCAGAACCTTGGATGTATTCTCCTTGCCTTGCATCCATGTGTACTATATGCTATGCTTCGTGCATGTATTTAGGGATTAATTCTATAGTGTTGCACTAGATTGCAACATATCTATTCCCCTAGACCTAAGCATATGATTGGTCTGAAGGTGAAGAGTGATATAAAAGAATCAAGTGCAAGTAGTCACTGTGTCAATTATTTACTGGTACTATTGCTGGCCCACTTTCCATTGGGAGTTTAAACTCTTGCATTTAATGAAATCATTTGCAGGTACAGACATCTCAACAGAGACCTGTATACAAGAATCATTGAGGACAAAAATAGAGAGAGTCTCTACACAAGCCACTGGTAGGTACCAAAATCAGTATTTATGTGTGTATTTTGGGATATTCCAAGTGAGACTTTGTAAATAGCTTGCTTTGTAGAAAAATCATTGCATGCTGGCTCCAACAAAATGATGCATTCCACAAGGAATAATGGCCTGATTACCCCAGGGATGCAGCCAGACCTTGAAGCCGAGTGTGCCGTAGGGGATGCAGTACGTGGAGTATTTGAAAACATCTTGATGGCAAAGTCTTCTGCAGCCAAATCACCTAGGCAACAACTAACTCCAAGAAAGTTGTTGCGTTCTCCGTTGAGTGCCAAAGCATCACCAAGTGTGGACACTAGAGATGAAGCATCAGATGAGGCAGTTGCAGATGCGGTGAAAGAAACAACCCCTCCAGAGGGAAAGAAGCCAACACCAAAGCGCAAGAAATCAAATCCCAAGAACTTAGGTGGAAGTCCCAAAATGGATATACCTCTTGATTCGTTTAGGAAGAGGAAGAAACCAAATGCAAAGCAATGAGTGTGTTTTTGTTGTAACTTCATGCAATTAGAAGATGTCTTTAGAAGGCATGTGCAATCCATTGCACCCCTATTGTATCCATGCTCATTGATGAATCAAGTGTTGGAATTTGTTAGCGACATGTCTCTTAATTTTTTGCATCGAGTAGTTTTAAACTATTTGATTTATTTTTTGTACATGTTTAGTAATATGTCTTGGATAATCAAGAAGCTGAAAAAAGAGGAACTTGCATGAAACGCACTCACTCTTCAGGGTTTTTAGATGAGGGGTCTGTAGGTTCACTGGCTCAGTCTTATCCTGTGAAGAATCCAAGAAGGGGTGCTATAGCTTCCAGGGGGGTTACAGGAAAACACAAAGTGTCTTTTGATACAGTTGAGGGGTCTGTAGGCTCACTGGCTCAGTCTTATCTTGTGAAGAATCCAAGAGGGGGTGGTACAGCTTCCAGGGTGTTACAGGAAAAAAAGAGAGTCTTTTGATACAGTTGATCCCTGCACACCTACTAGTACTGCTGAATTTGTTCCAAATGTGCCTAATGCAATTGATGTGCAGGTTGTGCATGATGATGTGCATACAGATGTTGACCGTGCTAAACTTGAAAAGGGTACATTAACCACCCCCACCACAGTTGAATCTGGCACAGATGCCATTGATGATGCTATGGTAGTTGATGCCTGCACAGATGCCATTGTTGATGCTACGCTAGTTGATGCCTGCACAAATGACATTGTGGATGCTATGGAAGTTGATGCTTGCATAGATTTTGCTACTGATGGCGATGTTAATGATGGTGGAATAGAAAGTATTGTTCATGTTGTCATAGATGTCCTTCTTGATGCAGTTGTGGCTATGGGTACAGATGCCACTATTGAATCTCGCACAGATGCCATTGCTGATGCTACGGTAGTTGATGCCTGAACAAATGACATTGTGGATGCTATGGAAGTTGATGTTAGCATAGATGCCGTTGCTGATGGCAATGTCAATGATGGTGGAACAAAAAGTATTGTTCATGCTGTCATAGATACCCTTCTTGATGCAGTTGTAGCTATGGGTACATATGCCACTGTTGAGGATACCAGAGGCATGGGTGAGGAGGTCCTCATTGAGAGAGAAGCTGGAACACGTGAGGCAGTGGGTACAAGTGATGTCACAGCCCAAGCCGAGGTGGTCTGTCCAAGTGATGCAGCTGATGACATTGTTGATGCAGAGGAGGCAAAGGGTACATATGCCGCTGTTGAAGATATGGGAGGCTTGGGTGAGGAGGACCTCACTAAGAGAGTACTTGGAATAGGATCAACAATGGGTAATGGTGATGTCGCGGCTTCTGCCGACATAGATAAGGTAGGTGGAAAAGCAATTCAATCGGGAGAGGCAATGGGAGAAGTTGTCGTGGCTGCTACGTACATGAAAGAGGCAAATACACATAATACAACTGAGGCATGTATAGAGCAAAACAATGAGGCAGGGAAAGGCACAGAGGTGCCCACTGACAGAGCAGTTCCATCGGGAGAGGCAATGGGAGAACATTTCATGGCTGATGTGGACACGAAAGAGGCAGTTACACATGATACAACTGAGTCTTGTATAGATCCCACTATTGGGAATACCAAAGGTAAAAGTCCAGAGGTCCCTATGGGTCGAGCGACTGCTACAGATACAAATGAGGCAGGTACAAATAATGCAGATAAAGAGGCCAAAAATGGACATGAATATAAGAGGCAAGAGAGGCCAGAGTGTCTTGTGGTAATGCCAGTACAGATTGTTGCACTGCCTCTTGTGTCTTGTGAGGACAAGAAGAGAAGGGACAATTTATGCATCATACTGGATGTGAATGGGCTTCTCTTAAGGACGTATAAGGTCTCCTTCTACAAAGGAATAGCGAGAAGCAGTACTCCTAATTGGGCAAGATCAAGGTATTCGGTAGTCACTGGGCCAAATGCTACAGGAAAGATGCAATTTGAATATGTGGTCAGGCCCAATGCATCAATCTTTTTGCACGCACTATTGCAAAGAGCACAAGTTGCACTATGGAGCTACATAACCCAGGACAATCTAGCACTTGCTTTGAGTGCATGCTTTCCTACACGGAACAAACAATTTCTCCTCAATATTATCAGTCAAGAGGGGTGTAGAGAGGCGAGCTTCAAGCTAAATGAAGTTCTTGGGATCCCTCCATCTAGATATAACGCAAAGCCCATATTTTTCAAGTGTTTGAAAGACTTTTGGAAGCACTATCCTAAGTTCAACTCTGATAATACACTCGTGGTGGATGACACACTCTTCAAGTGTCTGCTCAACCCTCCCAGGACTTGGGTGTGTCCTACTTCATTTGAACCAACTGAGATTTGTCAGTCCCCAATTTACCTGGTTAGCACATTGTTCCCTTGGTTAGTCAAGTGGGCAGTCTCACCCAACCCTAATGCTTATGCAAAGATGAACCAGTTTGAAAATCCTTCGGACATAGTGTCTGCTCGTGTCATCATCCACTATAGAAGTCAACGAGAAGTATATAGGGAAGGTTGATTGTGATTATGGAATCACGTATACATCATTTTGCGCACTAAATGTACTTGCGATTACTATACAAAAAACTGACATGTTCAAAGTTCTCTAAACTTAATGATTCAATGATGTAATTTTATTTTGGTGATATGATGTTGTCATACTCTGATAGAGTCTTGCTACATGGCACACATAATAACATAGACAGGACCATCAGGCTATTATTACACATAGTTATGCTATATAGAACTCATACTGCAAGAAATAATGTGACATAATAGCATAGATAGGGGGATTGGCCTCTTATTACACACACTTACGCTATATGGCACACATAGTGCTCTCAATATGTAATATAGCTCGTTCACATACCACACATCATATCATAGATAGGAACATTGTGCTATGTGATACACACACTTTTACTGTATAGCACACATGTTGCTATCTTACTACAATAGAGTCCTTTTATAGCGTAGACAGGGACATTCGGCTATTATTACACACACTTGTGCAATATAGCACACATAATAGCCTAGGTAGAGACAATGGACTATCTTGACACATTACTTGGCTACATTTCTCATATAGCAGCATGTACACAACTCCATAACACCCAATGGGTAGCTATTCATAAGAGTGAGATGTTTAACTTGGGAGTTATTCATTGTAAGAATGAGACATGTTTACCTGAGAGTCATCAAGAAAGTGAATGGGATGATCTTGATAATGTTTTCTTCCCAATCGTTTCCGACAAATATCTTGGCTAACTTTCTTCAAGGTGCAACATGTTCACAATAGTAACCTCATTATCTGAAATGTGTGTGATTCTATGCTATGTGCTCTATGTGGTTGTGTGCTATGTGATACATAGCACAATGGACATGTGTAAGGAGGTACTGAATGGTGAAGGCTATATAGAACATAATATAAGAATGTTAAATAGGCATCATGTTGCTTCATAGGGCATGGCATTGTAAATGGTTTCATGTAGTTCCGGAGATAAATAATATGTCTTTGAGGTAGCATCTACCAAAGGCATGTCAAACTTGATTGCCCGAACAAGGTGAGAGTACAGGTTAGTAACTCCCCTATCATCAAGTAGAGTGTAGTGATTTGGGTCCCCCTCTTGCTGTTGATAATAACACCCTGTGACAACATAAGTGTTTTTATCACATTTGTTTTTCCACTTATCTCTTAAGATGCAATCTGTCATCCATTTTCTCTTTGTAAATCTCAAAAGAAAGAACTCTACACCTTCTGCATTGCCAGCGTCTGCATTGACTGCAAAGTCATCACCTTCAATGAGATACTCACTCGGCATATCCTGGGATCCCTCAAATATTGGAGCTTCATCTTCTGGTACATCACTCTCTTATGGTACCTCAGAGAGTGGTTTCAATGCCTTATGTGTCCACTTGCCTGCATATGATTTTCTGGAACAAGTCCTCCAACGGCCCTTCATGCAAGCATCACAAAAACAAGAGAGCCGCCTCGTCCTTAATTGAGTAGGATCATCACGACAAAAGCCTAAAATGCAATGGAGTAATCGAGATCATGGTACTCTCTCACAACCCCATATATTATACCTGTCTACTTCTGTCTCTTTTACTAGCCAAAATTTCTTGTTTATAGTAGGACTTGCTTTAGTGGATTGTTCATAAGAGCTACATGCAGCATTGGACATTGTTCTCGTAAAAAATGAAACCACGTCTGCAGATTGCCTAAGAACAACTCCATTACTCTTGAGTTGTTCATGTGTAAGGTCTCTCTTTATCACAGCGCCAGCGTCATCATGCTCCCCCTTGCCATGGCCAGAGCCAAAAAAATTCCATGTCATCTCTGTACTTGTTAGTTGGTAATATCTAGCAACAAAGTAAAATCGCCTTGCAGCCTTGAATTGCGAGGCTACACCATCTGACCACACCCAATGCTTCTTGAAATTCAGCCCCTGGTCTTTAAGCCACTGATCACAAAGAAGAAAACAATGCTAGACAAATAGCGTATCATGTTGCCTATCATCGGAGATGTAGAAATGCATATGCTTGATAATACTATCATCTTCATTGTCACGCATGTACGTTATGTGAACAAGGATGGTGCATTGATATGTATACCAATGCATGGGTTGTACTTCATTTTGCTCTTTGAACGAGTAATTTTCAGCAAAGTCTACTACAGATATAATGGTATCTGAAGGAAACACCTTCAAACATTCTCTGTATTGATGTGCCTGCCATCTGTAAGTGAAATTGTGCTCGATGAAGATTCTGATGTCGTCTTTTATCCTCCATGTTAGCTCACTTAAAGCCACCTGTTTGAGTGACAACATATTTCTCTTACTTAGACCATGCTTAGTTTGAACTTTAATGTCCTCAAAGACTTGCAGTGGAACTGTCTTTGTCATTTCTGCACGTTCTCGTGGACAAAGGATGAGCTTTTCCACACCACAATTTTTGCATTGGCCCATCAAGTAGGTGTGTTTATGGAACATATCCCCCTCAACCTTTGTACATACACATGATTCCCACAACTTCGTGATCCCTAAAAACGAGTGCTCAACAGCAAGACATTCTGCATTCACCCCATCTGATTTTCAAACATTGCATTTACATGTACATGACCTCCGATGAAAACCAAAAGCAGATGAGCGCATAAAATTAAATGCATCTTTGAGATACATCAGTTTGATATGATAAACACAATAGCAAGTATTTCGGTCTTTCAATTTTCGCATGAACCAAGGCTTCAGCTTCTCAAAGGACCTTTGGCCAATTCTCACATGTGGGTGGCTATCTTTAAACTTCAAGAAATACTATGTTTGCTTGAAAAAAAATGCATTAGAATTACATTTTGCTATATATCACACATAATAGCATAGCTATAGATGCATTGGTATAAATACATATAGCTATGCTACATAGCACAAATAATAGCATAGATAGATTACTCAGCTTTCATTACATGCTCAATTTTGCTATATAACACATAATAGCATAAATAGGGATTTTTAGCTTTTATTACACACACATCACACACGTCTGCTATATAGCACACATACTGCTCTCATGTTATAACACAGTTCTTCTACATAACACAGAAAATATCATAGACAGGGATATTGTGCTATTATTACACATATCACACTCTGCATAACACACATAATAGCATAGACATGGATACTGTGCTACTATTACACTAAAATCTGCTATGTAGCACACATAGTGCTCTCATAATATTATATAATCTGATAACACACATATTACCATAGATATATATATTGTGCTATTATACACACATGTCTGCTATATAGCAGACATGATGTTGTCATACTCTGATAGAGTCCTGCTACATGGCACACATTATAGCATAGAGAGGACCATCGGGCTATTATTACACATAGTTATGCTATATAGCACTCATACTGCAAGAAATACTATGTAAGGTCCCCAACCCGCCAATACCAAGATCGGGATGGGATCCTTGATAGGTCTCTAGGTCTGATAAAAATCAAAGTCTCTAAACAAGAAAAATACAAGGAATAGACCTTTACCATTGACAATGGCTTGGGTCTATAGCCTTAGAAGAAGACCTAGTCCTGTCTCGCAACCAAAACGGGACAATCGTATTAAAAGTACAAAAAACTATTTCGGCCTTATAACTTCCACAAATTGGGCTAAGGTATCCTCAACCAACGCTTTTTTCCCCCTAACATATGTGAGGGCACAGCCGCTGGTGGACTCCTCTTCCAAGTGAATAAGTTTTCTAAACGTTTTAGTGCGTAGGGATGGATAGTTACCTGACTAATCAGGTCCACCCGTCCATGATTGACAACCTTAGTCAAACCCCACTTACCACCCCACACTCACACATGATTCTTTTGTTTTTTATTTACTACCACATTCTTATCACAATTAAAATAATGATTCCTTGTATCTTTCATGAGAGAATTTTATTAAAACAGCCCTTGAAAACAATATTGGAAACATTCTTTTAGCAAACAGATATCTTTAAACTTAAGACAGGGTACTGTCAATCAAAACATTATCCATAATACCCATGACCAGTACTCTTCTTGTTTCAAGACCACCTAAGGGTGAAAAAAAATGGCATCCATTCCTTATTCACAATCCGAAGTGGATAAACCCCCACCCAAGGTTCCGGGTGCCCATACACCAAACCAATTGCCCACAACCGGGCAGCTCCCCTAGGATAAAAAATGGTATCCTAACTTATGTAGAGACATCAAGACATGACACGGTGTAGAAACTCATCGTTCATGGGGGTAACCGACTTATCCGTGGCTAGAAAGCTAATCATTATTCATCAAAATATACCAAGGAGTCGAAGTTGTCTTGAGACAAGTTATCTTAAGGATGATCAATCATATCTTTCCTAATTCAACCAGTTTTAATCCAAACAATTCTTTCCTACTTTATAAAAAAATGCACGTTGATTTCTTGGAAGTTACCTTTTGACCAACTATTCCTTTTCTGATTCTTACTCACTCCTTACGTATGCAATGTTAACTTATAAAAGAACTTAAACTATTTAAAGACTTAATTGAATAATGGAAAACCCACCTGGGATTGATTGGCCATATGCTGTTGCACTGGCGCCTGAAGACTCTCCTCCGTAGGCCTACTACTAGGCCCAACTTCATCGTCGTGCGACGCTCTAGTTCGTTTTGTAGCTACGTCCTCATCATTAGATGTAGGATTTTCTCGGGTCCTTTTAGGTGCCATAACTTCTTATCCTTATAAAAAAGAACGTCTAATCATTAGGTAAATAGTCCAAAAGCTAGACTTATCCTTTGTATCCAATTTTACCCAATTTTGTGTTAAATTTGTAGTCTTAATTGGTAGATTCTTGACCTAGTAATTTCTTATTTGTCTATATAGGCATGATAACTTTTTCCACAACTTCCCTAAGGATTTTCTAAGCTTTCCTAATTTTCTTATAATTTTCTATATCTTTTGACTAATTTCCCCATCGAATTTTAAGCTTGAAATCTGCTTATTTTGAGCTTAATATTTATTCTATTTATTTTCTCTTAAAGATTTCATTTCCTCAACTTTATATCATAGGTTTACACTTACTATAATTTTCCTTAAAAAAATTGATCACAAAGTCTATTTATTTTAATTAATCTTTTGTTAAAAATAGGAGTTTTGGTCTATTATAATTTTCTAAACTCACTAATTAACTATGGTATATTTATCACAAGTAGATAAGGATATTAGACCTCTGGTATTTATCTTATTATTTTTCAACCTAATTATATAATTTCCATCTTCATTTTTTAGTTAAAATTAGGATAATTGACTTAAATAAATATTTATACTACTTTTCTAACCTTGACATAATTACCACGGCCTCTTTATTATGTAATCTAGCTTTGATAAATAGAATGTAATCATATAACATGATTTACTAATTTTCCCTATTAAGTTCTAGCTAGAATTAGTATATTTTGACTTAGATAAATATCTTTACTAAGTTTCTAACCTTGACATAATTACCATGGCCTTTTCATCATGTAATCTAGCTCTGATAAATAACATGTACTCAAATAGCATGATTTAATAATTTCCCTCTTTAGTTTTTAGCTAGATTTAGTACAATTTGACTTAGATAAATATCTATACTACTTTTCTAGCCTTGACTATCACAACCTTTTTATCTTATAATCTAGCACTGATAAATAGCATGTAATCATAGCACATGATTAGCTAATTTTTTCCTTTAATTTACCCTCAATAATAGTGGTTTTCACTAGGATAATTATCTAAAATAATTATCTGTAATTAAGATATTTATCTCGGGTTCCCTAAGATGTATTTTACCTCTAATAATTATCTTAAAGCATTTTAAATCAATTTGCTATTTTCCCCCTTTTAATTTATCCTAAAAACAGTGTAGTTTTGCTAAGATAATTAGATAAACTAATTATTTGAGGTTAAATAATTATCACAAGTTTAATAAGATGTAATTAATCTCCGATAATTATCTTAAAGCATTTTGAATCACTTTGCTATTTTTCCCTAAAAGTAGCATAATTCTGCTAAGATAATTAGGTAAACTAATTATCTGAAGTTAAAATAATTATCACAGATCTCCTAAGATGTAGTTCATGTGTTATAATTATCTTAAAGCATTTTAAATCAATTTGCTATTTTTTCCCTTTTAATTTGTCCTAAAAATAGTGTAATTCTGCTAAGATAATTAAATAAACTAATTATCTGAGGAAAAAATAATTCTCACCAGTGTTGTAACATGTAATTAGCTTTTGCTAAATAACTTAAAACATTTTGAATCAATTTGTTATTTTCCCCCTTTTAATTTATCCTAAAAACAGTGTAATTCTGCTAAGATAATTAGGTAAACTAATTATCTGAGGTTAACATAATTATCAAAAGTTTCCTAACATGTAATTAACCTCTCATAAATAACTCAAAGGATTTTGAATCAATTTTCTAATTTCTACCTTTTAATTTATCATAAAAAGACTGTAATTTTGCTAAAATAACTAGGTAAATTGATTATCTATGAGTAATATAATTATCACGGGTTCCTTTACATGTAAATAACCTCTGACAAATAGCTCAAAGCATTTTGAATCAATTTGCTAATTTCTCCCTTTTAATTTGTCCTAAAAACAGAGTAATTCTGCTAAAATGATTAGGAAAATTACTCAAAAAATTATAAAATAATTTTACTAGCTTAATGATAATCCAATGCAGCTCTAATAATTATCTGAATATAATCTAAATTTAATTAATATAATTCCCATTAATTTATGGTTAATATGGACAATTTCAGTCCTAATATGATATAATAGTTAATTAGCTTAATATCCCTAAGTTTAATTTACAACAATCAATAGAGAATATTTAATTAAGAGAGGATTTTTGAGTATACATAAGATTAAGCTTTAATTTATTAAGAAAATAGGTTAACCTAGCTTTGCTAATTAAGAAGGATTAGGCTAATTACCATTTAATTTAACCAACTAGAGCTTAATCTCTAGTAATTTCTGTGTAGCGGTCTCTCTAGATGAGAGAGAGTGTATCAAGGCTCCGAGTCTGTCTAAATTGTGAAGCAAGGGTTATATTTATAGGTTTCTTGGCACTCACAGGCTGGAAAATGGTAGTAATTAACTTGCATCCCAAGCAGCCCTACATGTCAAAAAACATCCCCTGCTGCTAAATCTAGTCCCGGACAGGTTCCCTACAACTCCAAATAGCCCCCCTAACTTCCACAATCGATTTTTACTAATTTTATGGATTTTTAATGATGAAAATTGGAAATATCAGTAATTTCTAGAACCTTAGGATAAGAAAGTCTTTATCAATAATAATTACTGAAACCATCCAATTTTACTTAACACTAGAATGGTAATAGGACACTTTTATGTCCTTGGACACTTTTGTGTCCTGTTAAGTGACCATTTTGCTTGAATTATTTGAAGAGTATGAAAATGAATTTTTAGGTGCTATATATCCACAAAGTTGCCTTATGAGCTGAAAAAAACTTAGCATTTTGTTTTGAGTATTTATCGCACCATTAACCTTACTCTTGCACAACATTTCTGAACCTAAATTGTGTGAAAAAATGGGTCCTATTTTTGGCTTTTTTTCAATTTTTGGCAACTATACCACTCTAAACTTCATGTTTGTGAGGTTTAGATGGCTAGAGGTTAGGCCTTCATAGTTCTCAACATGTTTTCATGCTTGTAGGGAGAGCTAAGTGTTAAAATTGAAAGTTATGACCAATTTACAAGAATTGCATAATCCTGTTTTTTGGCCAAAATTAGCACTTTTATGATTTTTTTGGTGGCTTTCTTGACATCCAAATTCAATTTTGATTGTGTAAGTGTAATGTATAACATAAAGCGAATCTTCCTTGAGTTTTGGGGGACCTAATATGCTATATAACATAGTATATGATGATGGTTGCGTGTTTTGATTGCTGAAGAATACGATACATTTTAGAGTAGCAAGTATAACTTTCTCAATATTGCTAGTTTCTTAGGCCAATTCTGTGTATTTTGTAGGTAGTAGCCATATCAAATCATAGACTACAAACTTGGCTAGATATTGAGTAGTTTCTATGGGTTTCTAGAGGTCATAATGCTAAACCCAGTTTTTTCATGTTTGCTGTATTTAGCACTTTATCATTGCCCCCAAGGTTCCAATTGTAAGAGATCCATTATCCTTTTGACATGCTCCATGGCTCCTTTTGAATCTAGAGGCCCAAAGGCTAGGGAACTAAGAAAACATGTATATAGTATCTATATTGAGCGTGACTATAGAAACTTTGATGATAGGTCCGCAGAATGGCAAAAATGCAACTTTTTTGTACCTATTTTTTTTGCCCAAAAAACAATTAGTGAGGTAAAAGCAACCATATGTTTTGGTCACCAACCCATTGAAGTTAACGGGGCATTTTATCTCATGTCCTACAAAAATCTCCACTCTTATTTATATGCAATCAGCCGTAAGAAATTACTGTTTTGGGCAAAATGCACTGGTCCATCTACTTTGGAGGCTTGTAGTGACCAAGGGATGAGAAAAATTACAAGTTTCTCATTTTTTCCGTATGTAGTAGTTATTGAACTATAAGCTCATGAAAGTATTTTTCAAAATGAGTGGATCTACTATGGTTTTGGAATTTTTTCCCAAAACCCTGAAAGGACACTTTTATGTGGACCTGTTAGGTTACCATTCTAGTGTCCTTTCAGGGTTTTGGGAAAAAATTCCAAAACCATAGTAGATCCACTCATTTTGAAAAATCCTTTCATGGGCTTAAAGTTCAATAACTACTACTTATGGAATAAATGAGAATTTTGTAATTTTTCTAATCCCTTGGTCACTACAAACCTCCAAAGTTGATGGACCAGTGTATTTTGCCCAAAACAGCAATTTCTTACGGTTGATTGCATATAAATAAGAGTGGATATTTTTGTAGGACATGAGATAAAATGCCCCGTTAACTTCAATGGGTTGGTGACCAAAACATATGGTTGCTTTTACCTCACTAAATGTTTTTTGGGCAAAAAAAATAGGTACAAAAAAGTTGCATTTTTGCCATTCTGCGGACCTATCATCAAAGTTTCTATAGTCACGCTCAATACAGATACTATATACATGTTTTCTTAGTTCCCTTTGGGCCTCTGGATTCAAAAGGAGCCATGGAGCATGTCAAAAGGATAATGGATCTCTTACAATTGAAACCTTGGGGGCAATGATAAAGTGCTAAATACAGCAAACATGAAAAAACTGGGCTTAGCATTATGACCTCTAGAAACCCATAGAAACTACTCAATATCTAGCCAAGTTTGTAGTCTATGATTTGATATGGTTACTACCTACAAAATACACAGAATTGGCCTAAGAAACTAGCAATATTGAGAAAGTTATACTTGCTACTCTAAAATGTATCGTATTCTTCAGTAATCAAAAAACTCAACCATCATCTAATAGGTATTATTATCTCGTTTTCTGACCCTCCACTGGAAGGCACTGCTTCCAGCATGTTCAAGGTGGTTTTGTTCCTTTGCTCGAGTTCTTAGGGCAATCAAGAATCAAATGAGTAACTCCACACTCGGTGCAATATGCGTTGACTCTAATGATTTCATCATGAGGACAGTTTCTTAGCCAATGGTCTCCACCACACTTGTAGCAGGGTCCTGTAGGCTGTTGAGGTGCTCCTTGAGCTCCTCTTTGTTGGTATGCATGTCTCTGCTCGCCCATGCCTCGGTTGGCTACGAACAACAATGTTCGTTCATCCAAGCTATATCTTCCTTCTCCTGCTGCCTACAATGTCAGTGGTCCTGCACCTCCTATCATGCTCCATGGTTCTAGTGTTGAGGGTTCTTCCGGTGGATAATAGGCAGGGTTGCCGCATATCCATTGGGATCTTCATAATATGCATGCATAGGAACCAAAGCCTTTTCTTCTGATTCGGTTACTATTGGTGTTTATCTTATGCCAACTGGTCGTAATCCGGGTAGGGGTGGTTGTTTCCCCAACACATGTTGTGGTCTTTCTACACCTACAGGTCCTGGTAGGTTGCCTGCTTGATATCTAGACATCGGTGGAACTTGAGGAGATCCTACCTGAGCTTGGGGAGCATAAGGTCTCTCTCTCACATATCCCTTGTTATAATAACATTCCTTCGTCCCATGGTTTGTCCATTTTTGCTCAATAGCACACCACTTGGGCTGTTTAGCCTAGGGTTTGGCGTACAAGTTAATCTTTTTTAGCAGTTCCTCTACAAGCTGCTTTTGGTTTACAACTACTTCTCCTTTTGGTGTTGTCTTAGAAGACTTGCTTCCACTTTGTTGTGAGGATGAATCGTCGTCAAGATCCTTGAACTCACCCTCTTTGTAGACCACACAATTGTCTACAAGGTAAAGAGCCTCTTTAGTTAACTCATTCAACGTCGTGATCCTCTTCATATGCAAGTCCTTCTGGAGATCTGCATTCCTTAGTCCTTAGATAAATATAAGCATAAGTCTGGACTGAGCTGACAGTTCTTCCACATGGCAGAACTTAACATATCTTTTTAGTCGTAGGGATGCCTTACGCACAGATTCCCTATCTTTATGTTTGAATTTATGGATTTGTGAGACGGTAGTCATTAGCTATCCCCCTTTGTGATAATTCCTCGATAAACTCGTCAAACACCTCCTCCATAGACTCAAAGTCTCTACGCTCCACAGAGTTGAACCAAGTAGCAGCGTCATCCTCTAGGGTTAGTCCAAACCCTGCAAATTGGGTAGGGAAGTCTAACACCTCTTGAGCTCTAATTACACGCACAAAGGCTGCTACATGATCTCTAGGATCCCTGTTTCCCGTGTATTTCTTGTTTACCCATTTTTGCACTTGAGAAGGTCTAATTCTACGATGGTCTACAAATCTCATCATTGGATCCCCTCGTCCCAATCTATATACCTCCTCTGGTCTTTTGTAGTAGGCTAGTTCCTCTCTCAGTGGTGCTCCTAAGCCATAATTTCTAACATTTCTTGCAAGAGATGGTTCATCTCTGCGAACTCGTTATATGGGTGGTCTTCCAGGCTCTGTTGACCCTTGAGTTTTTGGTTTACTCTCTCCCTGATACCGTGAATAGAGTGGTGGTTCTTGTAAATCCCTTAGCCCTCGTGCGGCTTGATAACCATCTCGATTTCGGTCTTGCTCTAATGTTGCACTTTGTCAAAGCCATGCCTGCAATGATGGCTGAGTTGCTGGTTGGTTTTGGTTGTTGAATGTATGCGGTCGGGCGGAATGTGAGGTCGCGTCATACTCCTCTAAAAAGGGATTTGTCGACTTGCTAGGGGTGTAGGTGGCTCTTGGCACTTCATCGGGGGCATATGTTGCTCCTGGAACTGTTGCCTTTTCTACCTCCTCTGGGAGAATATGTTGGTATTCTTGCCCGTACCTATCAACAAAAACTATATCCTTCCCCATAGCAATTTCATAAGAGAATAAGTAAAGAACCTTGTCTTTGCTTAACTCATTTGGGTGTGGTTCCTTGCAGCGAAAGTAAGACATCATTCCCTCACTCTCATGTTTGTAAATTCCCACATTCTCATTAAAAGTTGAAACCCTGGTTGTTTTCTTATCATACATAAAAATCGCTCCAGGTCGATCAATGTTTGGTGGAGGTTCTTGAGTTTCTGAAACCATTTTCCCCTTCTCCAGATTGTCTCCATATCTGTTGTAATCCTCAAGGTTACTAACTATCAGATAATGGTTCCCCTTTTCATCTCGGAATCTATCTCCATCATCATAGACTCGAAATATCTCCAGTCTCTGAGTTGGTCTTTCTTCAATACAAATACACTTACGTCCTCGATAGTTAGAATAAACTAGGGCTCCCCTCAAGTTTTTTCCTTCTAAGAAGATCACAGTGAACTTGGAATCATTCAAAGGATTAAGGGAGGTGCTTCCTTCTGGCATTTGTCCATCATAGGTGAAACCTCCTGGCTGTTGATGTTAGGAAATAAGACGTAGCTAAATAGATAATTGAGTAGATTACTTAATGGAGAGAGACAGATTTATATACACGAGATTATAGAGTAGAGAGAGAGAGAGAGAGAGAGAGAGTACACACGATATACGTGGTTCACCCAATGTGGGCTACGTCCACGGGAAAGCAGCCACTCAATGGCTTTAGTACTTCAAAACAAGAAGTAGTTTACAAAGGGATTATACCCTTAATGGAGCTCCCGCCTTGCTTCACTCTCACCACCTCACACTCACCTTGTTGCATCAACTTCACACACTATCAAATGTGTGTAGAAATGGCCTCCTTTTATAGGCCAAAAGGGTTGCCCTCTCTTATGAGAGACAGCCATGTGTAGCCGCCCTTGTGCGAATAAGTCCAAATCGGACCCTCCAATCCGCCCATGTGTGTCCGCCCTTGAGAAGACAAGTCCGCTTTTAAATTCGGCCACCGGCCATTGACTTCCGACCACCGGCCACCGGCCATTGACTTCCGACCACTGGCCATCGGCCATTGACTACCGGCCACCGACCAACCGACCGGTTGTTTTCCGACCACTTTCCGGCCGCCGTTCGGCCATAATATTCTGGCGAAAAGGAATATTCCGGCGAAAAGTTGCCCCTGATTCTTGTCCGTGAAAATTTTGGTTTCCGGTGAGTGATTTTCCTTCACGCACGATGGCTTCTCCTCATAATGGGGGCCTTACAAATGTGCGCTTTTACCACAGAAAATTACAAGGGTAAATCAGGCTCCATACTTAACAGTTGACTACCCATCATGAAGAAGGATTTGTCTGATGAAGTGTCAATATCACTACCCACCTCAATAATCAGTGCTAGTGGATCTAGCCTTGCCTGAGTTACACTCTCCTCGGTGGACACTAAGCTACCTTGGTCACCTTCGACCTTTTGGTCTCTACAAATGTATCTTTCTGATCTTAAATTCATTAAACTTATTAATGCAATTTATCACAAATCAAACCACTCACCTAGGAAAGGATCAGTCTCCCGCACAACTTCTTGCTTTGCTGCTGAATATACCTGTACACAAGCGTTTAATTTCGGCAATTGAATCAAAGCATTTAATCGCTAGAGATTATCTTAGTAATGATTGGTGTAACTGGAGAGTTAACCTCAACTACTACTGTATTTTATACACTGTTGATGTTCTGGATTAGGTCTGCTAATCTGAAACTGTACTTCCCTCGGATGTTGGTCAATTTACCTGAAAAGTCTGAATTCAGTCTTTGCTCCGTCAAAAGGTCAAACAAGGTATAAATTCACTTCTGAAAGAAGTTCTGGAACCCTTAAGCCAAATGGAACCTCACTATATAAGCTTAGTTAATTTTTCTCTTCAGTAGGCCCTAGTAGACATCCTACACGTAGGATGTCTCTTGCTCTATTTTGCGTGGATTTTTGCACTATGGATTCTCCTTGATGTGCTGAGTCCACAACTGTTTTTACTTTTTTATTTGGACACCTATAAGCTGGTCAATGGATCAGAAATCTGATCCGACAGTCTGCTATTGGTCTTGATCAGTCTAATCAACTCTAATTTGGACCAAAATTGACTAAGAGGCTTGCCTCAGGCTATACAACACCTTGCTATGCCCACAATCAATATCTGGCTTCAATTTCTTGCTTTAGACATCCTATGTGTAGCATGTCTTTTTGCTCAGATTAGCTTCAAATGCAAAGCACAGACTCTCCTTGAGATGTTCATCACTTTGGTATGCTCAAAATTAGGTTTGGAGTGCAAAATCACACAGATGACATCCTACGCGTAGGATGTCTTTTTGTTCTATTTGACCCCAGACTTGACCCACATCTTTCCCTTGATGTCAGTAACCTAGTGGTATGCTTAGATTTTGGTTTGGACTTCAAAAGTCCCCTATTTTAGCTGTTCTAGCCTTTTTCAGTCAAAAGTGCTAAAGTTTGCTTAGAATCCCATTTTCTCACCCAAATGAGATGAAACCTCTCTCAGTCACTCAATATATCATGCAGATCATGCTCATGCAGCCATCCTATGGTTTTGGTCTTAAAATAATACCTTGGCACAATTTGGGTAGGATGTTTGACAATTTCAGTCTATCTGGCCTTATCCTATCAAGATATGGTCAAATTTCCACTTTTCAGTTGAAAATAGGATAAACCCCACCTTTGAACACACTTGTCAACTCAAAATTCCAAAATTCCTACCATATTAGCTTGTAGACATCCTACGCGTAGAATGTCTCCCAGCTTAAAATTAATTTTTTTCCCAACAGAAATGCTCTTGATGCTCTGCAGCTCTATCAGAAACACTCACATCAACTTTAAGACTTCACTTCAGCTTTCAAACACACTTTTGCGTCTTTTACAACCTCGTGATTAATCTAACAAGCAAGTATACATGCATGAAATGCTCTAGATCCTGAATCATGATGTCCTACTTACTCTACTCCTATTCCTCATGTGAAATGGTGATAATGGTGTTTTGGTTTCTCTCTAGACTCTTGGGAATCTCAAGATCTCCTTTCACCGCTTCTACCACTCCAACTCCTACTCTTCTAATACCTAAAACTATCTCAGTCTACCTAAATCTACCTAAGTCGAAGGATCTAGGCCAGACACGCGCTCCCTAGACTCCCTCTAAGACCTAGAGAGTCCTCCACCCTCTGATCCTATCTAAATGTAAAATGAGACTCTTGGCAAGCCAAAGAATCCTTATCCTTAAGGACTAGTCTCGGTCACCTACCTAAGGTTTGCGTCCCCGACAGTGGCGCCAATGGTGGACGGATACACCGCGACGGACGTCAACACAGCAAGAACTCACCTAACAAGATTTGTCAGCTAAGGACAAATCTCAACCCGCAGGCGCGTGGAAGCAAGCATAGGGCGTCAACCTACACTCGACCGAGTCCTAGCTAATTCCTACAGAGGTCTCTACCCAATGTCTAAGTCACAGCCTTCAAGAGTGTATGAGAGGAAACTTCCTACAACGCTTTATAGAGCCGAATTCCCATCAAATAATCTTGAAACGCCACAGAACTTGAAGGAGACCCTACTAACACCGATAGGGCGCTCTTCCTAAGGTCTATGAACCAAAACCCCAACTCAAAACACCTGGTGCAGAATCACGTAGGATGTCTGGTCAAAATTTGCAGGTCATCGTTTTCAAAATCTAAGTGCCTAATGTGTAGCTCTACTCAATGCGAACGCGTGGATATGCTGCAATGCAAAAACGGACATCGTATGCTCATCAAATCACCAGATGAAGCTTGTAGATGGAGCTCACAAAACCAGACCGTACGCGCGCAATGTAGGTAATGGCGTGTAGCTCTCGTCGGGGGCAACATGCTGTACTTCTCTGCACTCAATTCCAACCGCTAGTGCGCGCGTAGCGTCAAGATGAAGCTCTTACTCTCTCTCGTACACAATACGCTCACTCAGACTTCAAAACTTTTTAAAATGACAAAAGGTTTTCCATTAAGGTCAAAAAGTGGTATAAATACCTTACAATTCTCAAACCCTAATGTTCCATCTTAACCATCTACTCAATCTAAATGTCAAAACTAGGATACAATCCGAAAACTTCTGTAAGCCCCAATATTTACAAGATGAATTGTCGGGTTTTTCTCAATAAATGAATAATTACAAAAAATAATAATCTGCCGAGCAGTCAATTTTCGTATGGTGTGTCCAGCTTCTAACAACTTGCTTTCTTACACGACATCGCTTTCTGTACTCACATTTAGCCCGTGCTTCATACTTCCTCACTGTAATAATTTCATCCTCATTTAGACAAGCCTTTCTCTTGGAGTGCACCTGCGTATGAACTATATCTATTCCATGTGCCTCATCATAAAATCCTTCGTCCACCATCCTGGAAACAATCTGGAGTAGTTTGAAATGAATGAAGTCGTACAAAACTTCTTGATTGTAATAGTGAACTGAAATCCATTTGTGCTGCATTGTTGAGTTCAAGAAGCTCCATTGCTGCTTGTGAGGAGGTATGAGCTGGAACCAAAGCGAGAGGAAACGAGTCTCCATCATCCATATTTTGAACAGGAGAGTAGGAGAGAGAGAGAGAGAGAGATGGAGATGGGCATTGGAGGCCACCTGAGAGATAGATAGATAGAGAGAGAGAGAGAGGTTCACGCATGCTAACCGCTCCATGTCTTTCAATCCGAGTAGTGGAGTCGTAAAGTCAGTTATCTTACCTATATTCTTTTACCAATATTCTTTTAAAAATTATTGACTTAAAAGCCCAGCTATGGTGCCATCCATCGCATCATACTTGGTGTCCATGGACACCAAGTATTTAGACACCATTTTATGCTTTCACTTGCAAACTTTATCATAGAGCTCTGATATGAATGCAAAGTGAAAAATGGAGTTCGAGGTGAAAATAGAAACAATGAAAGAGACACTTGATGATTTGGCATTCCCTCATTGTGAGGACATCCTTGTGATTTTCAAACTAGCACCTTATGTTTGGTACATGTGCACACCTAATGTAAGCATATGGGTCCTACGGGCAAGGCTACCAGCACGACCACACAGTGTGTACGCTAGGGGGAGTCTATAAGATAGCACGGTTGGGTGGAGACTAGCACACACATTACCACCACCCTTTCACTAGTATCGGAGCTATTTTTGGAAAAGGGAAAAGTGGGTTGCATGTGCATGCGACGTGCTGCTTCTCTCCGACAATCCGTAAAGAGCAACATCTTTGTTGTGCAACAAAAAGAAAGAAGGCATAGTTTTCTATGCACAAAGCGCAAAGACAGACAGTGACAATCGGACACAACTGACCCACCTACGCCCTCCACAGTGAGGGACCAAGGAAAACTCGACCGAAAACTCTACAGCATCGAGGCTCCGTTGGAGCCGTTGGCTATGCACGTAGGAAGGCCCACTTAGCCCTTGCATGAAGGAGGGTTGAACCCACCCCATGCAGGTAAGAGGCAAACACTTTACCATCAAGCTATTAAGCTTTGTTGTGTATAACAAGGAAAATAATATACTTGTGTTGACAAGAAAGCTAGAAGGCAAGGGAAAGCTTCAAACTTGAAGGAAGTAGTTTCAGCCTTCCTTTTCACTTCTTAGAGGAAGGCAGGTCTTCCTCCAAAAATTCTTTTTTCCTCAAGGAGGTAGATTCAAAGTGAACAAAATCCCTCACAAAAATGACGAGTTTTTGTGAAGAATCAACAAAGGTGTTCTTATGACGAACGACACGTGAAGCGCTACAATTTTCACAAGGCGAGGTTCGTTTGCAATGCAAATCGCTAAGCATAAAAAACACAAAGTCTTCAAGCTACACAAGGTACAAGTTGACTTTTTTTCTTTACATTAGTGGGTGTTTACCATGCCCAGTGACGATATCCCGCCTACACACACTTTTGATTTTGAGCACGTAGATCAAAATTAGGGCACCACGGGTGCTGCTCACATTAATATGCATGACGATGATGATCTAGGAGATCATGGCCTTGTAGATATGGCTTCTTTCAAGACTTTGTAAAATTGCCAAAGCGTACTTGAATGCAACCTCTTTGCATCCAATGCAAATGTTACAAATCTTACTGAGCTACTTGTGAAATTTATGAATTCATAGATGGCTCAAGGAACCACAAGTGGCATGGTTCAAGGAAACCAAGCTTGCACAAATCAAGGAGTCCAAGAGACAAGTGCTTCAAAAGATGCAGAAGGTAGCAATGCCTTGCTTAAGAATATCACCATTCCTGAGTTTCACGGGGAAGAGGGTGATCGCAACAAAGATGCGGTCAATATGTTCTTACACAAGTGGAGTGATATTCACAGGTTGAGACACACCCCAGATATAAATAGGGCTGTGGAAACAAGTCTATCTCTTAAAGGCAAGGCCTATAAGTGGTGGATGATATTTCCAATAAATGCTCGTCCTCCATCTTGGGCTCCATTTCAAGCTTCTTTCTCCAAAGAGTATCTGGACTCCGATGAAGAAGATAAGAATTGGTTAGCATGGGATGCATACCGCATGTCTGGTCTCTTTCTCATACAGTAATTTTTGAAGTATCAGGAGATCATATTAAAACTAGAAGGTCCAGATGAATTTCAAAAGATACACAGTTTTAATAGGGGTCTTGACAAAGACTATCGTCTTCATGTCAAGACCCAACATCCAAAAACTTTGGAAGAAGCCATCAATCATGCCCAAAGATATGATGATGACCAAGAGAGGAAGGGAAATGTTCCCTACTCTACGAATAATTTTGCTAAGAGCAATGTGGCTAAGAACCAATGGCGAGGTAGATCTCCCACAGGTTCCAAGAGGAATAAAAGACAATCTACCTCTCCACGTCCACAAGACGCTAAGAAGCCTAAGCAATCATGAGATACTCCACGTGGATCTCTTAGCACTGTTGATTTTGAGCATGCAAAGAAACACAATTTGTGTTTCAGATGTCTTTCGGACCAACATAACAAGAAGGATTTTCCTTTTTTGCAAGGCAAAGAAAAGGCCATGCACACAGTGCAACGCCTCACATTAGATTCATCTCCTAGATATTGTGTTGTAGAGGTTCTTCATATGGATGAAAAACACAAGTGTTGTGTGCCTGCTTCTATGTGGCAGCCCACCTTTGGCCTCCAAGATTTGATTCACATGCATGGTAGTATTAACGAGACAATGTGTTTGTATTTTAGTGGATGCTGGTGCAACTCATAACTTCTTAAACTATAAGCTAGTCAAGAAATTGAAGCTTACACAGACTCCCTGATCTCACAAATATGTGGTCGAACAGATGTCTGACAATGATAAAGAAGTATGGGACACGATACTTCAAGGGGTTGAGGTTATTTCTCAAGATCATACGATGACCCTTGACTTTCAAGTTATGAACATGGATCGTGATGATGTAGTTTTAGGACGGAAGTGGCTGCATGGTTTAGGAAACACATTGCACACTAGTTATGAACACAACTCCTTATTCTTTATGGCCAATGGTAAACATGTGCTTTTGCGTGGTGAGAAAAGTATACCATCTGCACCTCTTATATGTACAACCGAGCATTCTATTTTGCAGAAAGAAGATTTAATAGATGAAGTCTTTTTGTGTTACTGCTTGTCTTCGAAGTCTTGTCAATTCTCAGGAGCAAAGTGCTGTGAATTCTAGTAATGGTATGCAAATTTCAATGAATTCTAATGAGAAGCAAAGTGTTAAAAAATCCAACGAGCAGAGTGCTCTCAATTTTAATTCTATTGAGCAACGTGCAACTGTTGTAAAACAAACATTACAAGAATTACAAGGTTCTCCATCCCAGCATAACTCTAGTTTATTTTCTCCTTTTGCATGGCAAAAGCTGACTCACACAGTATAATGATGTATTCTCAAGTGATTTACCATGGGGTTAACCCCCTACACGTGATGTGCAGCATGGCATAGATGTCTTGCCAGGCACTAAACTGGTGAGTAAACCATCTTATTGTATGAGTGCTAAAGAAGCCAAGGAGGTTGAGTGTCAGTTGACTGACTACCTTGCACGTGGTTTCATTAGACCTAGCACGTCGCCTCTGGCATCACCAATTCTATTGGTAAAAAAGAAACATGGTACTATGCGCATGTGTGTAGATTATGTGCTATAATCATCAAGAACAACTATCCTTTGTTGCAAGTGGATGAGTTGTTTGATCAACTCCATGGCACTACAAGAGGTACTTCGCATTAGCGACGCTCGCAGTGCAATGCTCAAAAGTGAAAATCCACGGCGTCGCTATGAGCATCACTATAGGTGTTGCTATTTTCTTTGTTGCATAGTAACACCTATAGTGACACCCTTAGCAACGCTCATAGCGACACCGAACAAGGCTAAAAAATTAACTTGAAAGCACCAGAAACTCAGATCTCAGATCTGAGTTTTCGACGCTCAAATGAAAGAGGTAACCTGTGCTCCCTCTCTCTCTCTTTCTTTCCCACACGCACACGCACGAGGAGAGTAAGGAGAGTCACGTATGCTCCTTCCCTCTCCTCTCTCTCAAGTTCCATTCCCCTCTTTCTCTCTCTCTCTCTCCCTCTCTCTCTCTCTATCTCTCTCTCTCTCTCTCTCACACACACACACTGTGTCTTTGAAAGAAAGAGAGAGAGAGAGAGAGAGAGAGAGAGAGAGAGAGAGAGAGAGAGAGAGAGTACACACATGCATGAACAAAAAACACATACACATGCATAAACAAAGAATGCATATACACACATATTGAGAGAGAGAGAGAGAGAGAGAGAGAGAGAGTAAAGAGAGAGAATGAGAGATAAAGTAAAAAGAGAGAATGAGAGAGAGATATAAAGCAAAGAAAGAGAGAGAGAGAGAGCGGAGAAAACAAAGAGAAAGAGAGAGAGAAAGAAAAAAAAACCAAAGAGAGAGAGAGAGGTGTTAAAGAATATGATGTTAAAGAATATGTCCATTGTGCTATGGGCGGCTGGACACTGACTATACTATGTTGTAAATATACTTTGGATAATAGTTCAAAAGAGAAGAAGAAGAGAAGAGCAGCACGTTGAATGGCTGCTGCAGGGTAACGATTGTGTGTGTGTCTCGATGTGTGTTGGTGTGTATGCGTAGTCTTCTTTTCTACCTTTTCCATCACCTGCGCACTCTAAAAAGTGGTATCAGAGCTCAGCTTGAGGAGCTACAGTCAATACACAGGTTTCCGCAGCTCTGGAAAACAGCAAAAAAGAGAGGTTTTTTGGTCATAACTCCCTCACCCGAACTCGGAATACAGTGATCCAGGAGTCTATCTTTATGTTTTTGGGCGTTCTGGGCGCATTGGCATACTCAGATTTTCTAAAATCTGCAGTTTTTTGCAGCAAACAGCCAGTTCACACAAGCATAGAAGATGTCAAGTTTTGCACTCGGCAGTAGATTTACAGGTTACAGGTGAAGAATTCAGCATTTACACAGGTTTGGAGAGCGACATAGAGATTTCGCATCATGATATTGTGTTATCGAAGATTATGTTTGGTTGTTGTGGGTCCGTTATGGAAAGCCGCCTATGTAAGAAAGGTTGTGGGAAGAAGTTGAGGCGGTTATATTGTCAGATTGAGTACTTTGTGGTTATGTATGGATATGCGGTCAATGTATTTTGGAAAACTGCAACCTTTGTGAGGGTCGAGTGAGGTTTTTTGAAGCCTTGCCTTGGGAGCTTTGGTACCTTGGCAAGGTGGATTAGGTACTGGACCGAACCCCCAACTGGCCCCGCGAAAGACCTCATATGTCGTTTACGACTATGGGAAGAAGGTGGATGTATGGATATGTGTTACAGGACAACGTATGGATTGCATTTGCATACAGGTCCATGTGGACATTGTTTTAGAGTATTTATGCATAGTACTGAGTCAGTCTGTGGCAAAGTGAGTCAGTGGATTTTCCCTTGGCAGTGAGAGATTTTCTGTCAGTGTTTATGAGCACTTTGGTTAAGATTTTCACTTGAGATATTGTCCAAATACAAATGAAACTCTGCCGAAATTTTGTCAAAATCCTTTGGAAGAAATTGAGAGAGTGAAGATGGCAGAAATTTCAACTCAAGTCACACAGATTGTTGGAGAGAAGCTGACCAGAGAGAACTACAGCATATGGTCTTACAGGATGGAGAACTTTATCATGGGCAAAGGTTTATGGGATTATATTACAGGTGAACAAGAGTGTCCCGAGGTTGGTTTGGAACCAAATAGAGAGAATGTTGAAGCACATAAAACATGGCAAGCAGGAGTAGAAGCTTACAAGAAGTGGATCGAGAATTCAAGGAAAGTGATGCATTGGATTTCACTATGCATTAGTGACTTCTTTATACCACATGTGAAGAAGGCTCAATCTCCAAAGGAAGCATGGGAGATACTAGCAAGAATGAACAACTCCAATACAAAACCACGAAAAGTTCACTTGAAGCAAAGGTTACATTGTGTATGGCGAGGAAATAGATCCATATCAGATTATGTGACAGAGATAAAGCAAATACAGGAAGATCTTGTGAGCATTAATGTTGAAGTTCCAGATGCTGACTTAGTTTCAGTGACATTGAATGGTTTGGGACCGGAATACAAGTCATTGGATACATCTATATCTGTTCGAGGACACATGCCTGATTTTGAAGAGTTAGTAAACCTTTGTTTGCAAGAAGAGGTGAAGTTAGGCAAGTCAGGTCCTTCTACATCAAATAACAATTCCAGAGATCAGGTTTTTTACTCTAGAGGTCGTGGAAACAATAGAGGTGGAAGAGGAAACTATGGTCGTGGAAACAATGTTGGAAGAGGTCAATGGCAAAACCAACAAAGTCAAAGTTACAACGATTATAGCCAAAGAGGCAAGGGGAGAGCCCGAACTCGTGGACGTGGAGGTGGACGATTTGTACATCCTCAAAGAGATGGATATTGTAACAGATGTGGCATTTATGGTCACTTTGAAAGAGAATGTTACACAAAGCTAAATCAAAATCGTGATCGTGGTGGAGGAGGCCGAGGTTATGGCAAACATGGAGGAAACTTTGTTGGATACAATCCTCATGATCAAAATATATATGACAATAGGTCGAGTGGACATTTATTTCCTATGGAGCATGTTGTTGGAAGCATGGTGGAGCCACATCATACAGATCATTGGTATTTAGATAGTGGAGCCACAAATCATATGACATATCATGGTGAATGGTTTCACAGAAAAGAGAAGTTAGAAGAGGATGATTTTGTCGCTACAGGTGATGATACTATGCATCGGATTACACATGTTGGTTCAGTTCCATTGCTAGAAAAAGACGGGACATACAACGCATTGGGAGATGTTCTATATGTTCCTTCAATCACAAAGAATTTAGCATCAGTTGGACAAATGACAGATCAAGGGTTACAAGTCCGTTTTAATCGTTATGGCTGCTTCATAGAGGAGTTTCACAACGGCAGACTAGGCAAGATATTGGCACGTGGAAGAAAGAAACGTCGCTTGTTCTCATTGGAAGCTGGAGATCCATGTTTACACGGTGGTATGTGACGAAGGAAATTTGAAATGGCAGCCTCTACACCAAAACAGACTCCATTGCGCCACAAGGGAAATGAGATGAGGGCACCACCTAGTCTTGGAAGCGTGGACTAGGACCGCTACACAAAGAGAGAGAGAGAGAGAGAGAGAGAGAGAGAGAGAGAGAGAGAGAGAGAGAGAGATCACTATTAATGAAGCATTAACCGTAGTGTGTGTACAAGGAATGGATGACTTCAAACACTCCCAACACAAATAGCATATAGATTACCAAACAATCACTCAAGGATTAGCCAAGATCACATCAAGAACTCTCACACGCATATAAAACATTTCTCTCAATTAACATAAGTAAGAGGAGGAGAGGTTACTAGCATGAAACAATTTGCACTCTAGGATATGCAAGAATAGAGTGAATGAATGAGCTTATGGGCTCATGGTGAGTGATACAAAGGCTCAATGGGGCTGAGGGAGGCTTGAAATTACAAAGGGGAAGGCCTCTTTATATAGGAAAGAGAGTGATTAGGAGTGAGGTTAAGATCCAAGTGTAATTTGTACAAATGAAGCTTGATTAGGGACATTCAACCAATGAAGAAGCTCCTTCCAAGTGATTTGTTGACCAATTAGCTCCATCATCACTTGTGTTGTCTTCACTCCTTCCTCCATAGCTTGAGTCCAAGAGCTTCCTTATTTTAAAATGTAAAGAATCTACATAAAATCAATACATATCTAGTAATAATAGAAAGGGGTTGAATGAGGACTTATGAATTACAACAAGATTAAGCATGACTTGAGAGGTGATTAGAAGAGGAATTTTGATGGGTTTTTGAGCTTGAGAAAGAGGAGGAAGGAGAGGAGGGTGAGAAGACTAATGGCTGATTTTTAGAGAAGGTCTCAATGTGGAAAAGGAAGGGTGTGTGTGTGTAAAGGTAGAGGGGGTGGTCTCCACCACAGTTGAAAAAACTGGCATCCACCATTTTGGCCATATCTCCTAGACCGTAGATGCAAAAATTATAAAAAAAATATGGCCAGAATCTCCAGCTCATCAGCTACAACTTTGACGAAGACAACTTTTCTTGAATCGGAGTGGAAGTATTTTTAAAAAATTCAGCAAAATCATGTGTCTGGTTTCTTCCTTTACCAAGTCTTCCACTTGGGTCCCATTTGTTTGCATCATCATATGGCTCCAAAGCCATGATGATATGAGCCACTCATGACCCTTGAATCATGGGTGCATGGCTCCACAACCACATCATATCTTTTCTTTTCACATTTACATATTTTTCCTTCCCCTTACCACTAGGTTCTCCCTCCACCTTTCACCTCCGGTGAACTAGCCAAGAAAAAATTCCTATCAAATCTTTTTTTTAAAATTTTTCCAAGAGGTTGTTCTCACTCTTTCTTTTATTGTAAACCTCTAGAAGCAAGGAAAACCAACAAAATATAATAAACAAAAATTTGTGATAGGCTCGGATCAGTATGTATGCAAACAAATCAGCCACTCAAGATGATTGGGCAAAGTTATGGCATAAGAGGATTGGTCATGTCAATTTTAGAAGATTAAAGCATATGCAATCAAATCAAATTGTACGTGGATTACCAAAGTTTGGCAGATTGAATTTTGATCATGTTTGTGAAGCTTGTCAATTTGGAAAGCAATCTCGTTTACCATTTCCAAAGAGGGGGAGAATTAGCCAAAGTCCTTTGGAAATTGTTCATTCAGATATTTGGGGACCTTGTGATCATGCTACGCCAAATGGTTGTCGATATTTTATCACATTTACGGATGATTACAACAGAATGACATGGGTTTACTTTCTAAAGGCAAAGTCATAGGCATTTGAAGTATTTTTGGAGTTCAAAGTTATGGTTGAGAAAGAGAATGGTTGTCAAATTAAATGCCTACGTACAGATGGAGGGGGAGAGTACATGTCACACAGTTTTGATGATTACTTACGTGAACAAGGCATAAGAAGACAGATTACTTGCAGATACACACCACAACAAAATGGAGTTGCTGAGAGAAAGAATAGAGTCATAGTAGAGATTGCAAGAGCCACGATGAATGAGATGAATATGCCATTAACATATTGGGCTGAAGTAGTTCATACAACAGTACACATTATGAATCGAACACCAACAGCTGCCATTCATGAAATTTCACCTTATGAGAGACTTTATGGGATCAAGCCAAGAGTTTCCTACATGAAAGTTTCTGGATGTGTTTGCTATGTTCATGTGCCAAATGAAGCAAGAAAGAAGATGGAGCCAAAGGCAGTGAAGTGTATATTCTTGGGCTACCCAGTTGAAAAGAAAGGTTACAAGTGCTATGATCCTACGACAAGACAAGTTTATGTCAGTAGAGATGTAAGATTTTGTGAGCATGAACCATGGTATAAACCAAAGCCAGTGATGATAGAAGATGAGTATGAAGAGCAAGAGAATGTGCGTCATGTTGTTGATAAGCCAGGACCATCAACAAGAACTATTTCAGGACCACATATGGCAGAGGAGAGTACAGGAAGTGTCAACCCATGGAGCGGTCGTTTGCGAGATAAGAAGCAAGACGACAAAGGCAAGAAGAAAGTGGTTCAAGAGAGTTCTGGAGATGAAAGCCTCGATGAAGAGCATGGTTTACCACATTTGAGGACACCTGGCAATAAGCATATTGAGAAATATGTACCCCCATATGCAAGAGTTGAAGAGAAGAGTGCACCACAGTTGAGAAGATCAAAGAGGATGCGTTATCCAGTTGATAGATTGACATACAACGGTTACATGCGTACACATTATGCATACATGGTTTCACGTGTGCAACATAAAGAGCCTACATGTTTTCAAGAGGCAATTGGAAAATGAGAATGGGAGTCAGCTATGGATGATGAGATGGATGCTCTTGTGAAGAATGACACTTGGGATTTGGTTCGCTTGCCAAGTGGAAAGAAAGCAATTGGTACAAAATGGGTATACAAAGTCAAGTGCAAGTCAGATGGTAGTGTGGAAAGATACAAAGCGAGGCTTGTTGCTAAAGGTTATGCACAAACAAAAGGTCTTGATTATGATGAGACATTTAGTCCAGTTACAAAGATGACAACAGTCAGATTGGTGATAGCAATGGCAAGTATGTTCGGTTGGAAGTTACGGCAAATGGATGTGGATAATGCATTCTTGAATGGTGGCTTGGAAGAAGAAGTTTATATGATACAGCCAGAGGGTTATCAACATCCAGAGTTTCCATATTATGTGTGTAAGTTGAAGAAAGCATTTTATGGTTTGAAGCAAGCATCTAGAGCTTGGTGTGAAAAGATAACCAGATTCTTGAAGAAGATTGGATTTAAACAATCTACTGCTGATCACTCATTATTTTGGAAGCATGTTGATGGAGAGATCGTCGTTATTGTTATCTATGTTGATGACTTGATTCTCACTGGAAGTCATGCTGAGCAAATTTTGCATGTCAAGAAGAGTTTGTTGAGAGAATTCAACATGAAGGACCTTGGTGAGTTGATATATTTCTTGGGAATTGAAATTGTCAATACTTTATCAGGAATTTGGATGATACAAAGACAATACGTGTTGGATATGCTTGAGAAGTATGGAATGACAGCGTGCAAACCGTTTGATACACCTCTTGATCAAAATGTGAAGTTGTTTGATGATGGAAATTACATTGAGGATGTCACTATGTATCGCAAGATGGTTGGAAGCCTTATTTACTTGACAATAACAAGGCTAGATTTGAGTTATGTAGTGGGTGTTGTGAGTCAATTCATGCAAAATCCATGTAAAAGTCATCTTGATGCAGTGAGACGAATTATGAGATATGTGAAAGCCACTGTCAGTTATGGAATGTTTTATGAAAAGAATGGGACGCTTTGTCTTTATGGTTACACAGATGAAGATTGGGCAGGAGATTTTATGGATAGAAGATCTACAAGTGGCTATGCATTTTCCATTGGCAATGGTATGATAAGTTGGAGTAGGAAGAAGCAATCAACTGTAGCATTATCAAGTACAGAAGCTGAATATCGTGGAGCAGCTTTGGAAGCATGCGAAGAGTCATGGTTGAGAGTACTTATGGTAGAATTTGGTTTTGACTATCTTGACAGTGTCATTATATATTGTGACAATATTAGCAGCATCATGTTGGCAAAGAATCCAATCTACCATGCTCGCACTAAACAGATTGAGGTACATTATCACTTCATTAGAGAAAAAGTTTTGGCAAATGAGATTGATTTGGTGTATGTGAAGACAAATGATCAAGTTGCGGATATATTCACAAAAGCTCTTGGAACAAAAGAGAAGAAGAAGAGAAGAGCAGCACGTTGAATGGTTGCTGCAGGGTAACGATTGTGTGTGTGTGTCTCGATGTGTGTTGGTGTGTATGCATAGTCTTCTTTTCTACCTTCTCCATCACCTGCGCACTCTACAAGAGGGGCCCACTACAAGAGGTACTTCACATTAGCAATGCTCACAGTGCGACTCTCAAAAGTGAAAATCCACGGTGTCGCTATGAGCATCGCTATGGGCATCGCTATACGCGTCGCTATTCTATTTGTTCCATAGCGACGCCTATAGCGACGCTCATAGCGATGCGGACAAGGGTTAAAAATAAACCAAGAGCGCCAGAAACTCAGATCTTAGATCTGAGTTTTTGTCGCTCAAGCAAAAGAGGTAACCCGTCCCTCTCTCTCTCTCTCTTTCTTCCCCCCCCCCACACACAAGGAGAGGAAGGAGAGCCAGGTATGCTCCTTCCCTCTCCTCTCTCTCATGTTCTCCTGTCCTCCACATCTTGTTTGCACTAAACCCAGCTCCTCCACACCTCTTAGCCTCCACACCTTCTCTCCGCTTGGCAATCTGAAGAGCTCCATGTAGAAATCTCCCCCTCCACACTTGCTCAAGTGTTGTTGACAGCACCCATTGTACAACGCTCCATCTAGAATCCCCCTCCACACCTCCTTTGCTACCTTGTAATATCCCTTTCCACATAGCTTCAGTCCTTGTGGACCGAGAGAGAGAGAGAGAGAGAGAGAGAGAGAGAGAGAGAGAGAGAGAGAGAGCATGGACAATACGAAATTTGGAGGCAAAAGTGAAGAGCATGTCACCACCATTCACCTTTCCTCCCCTCCCCCCCTCCCCCCCACCCCCCTCCATCGCTATGGCAAGCCGATGCACAAAAGGAGTGGCTTGTTCTCGGCTACCTCTTGAGCTCCTGACTCACAGCTTCATGAGCTAAAATCTTTGCACGCAAAACAAGGCCGTACGTAGTCTCCATCTATTGCCCAATCATTGCGCAACCCTCCCTACGTTAGTTGGGAGCTTAAGAGTGTCTTCCAGCAAAAGAGGTCGCCATGGCACTCAACCAAGTCATCATCCTAAGCGGACTCACATTAAGGTGTTGCACGAGGTCACCATGCTGGCACACAAAGAGGCGGGCGTGTAGAACCCAGGGCTGCATGCAGAGGGAGTTGGAGAAGAATCTCACAAGGTACAATAGAGGTCCAAGCTCAAAGGCTGAGCTTAGTCCACTCAAAAGCTACTAAGCAAGCCATGACTAACTAGGGAGGCCAATTGGAAGTGAAGGCCAATTCGAGAGGGGAGCCAAAGGTAGGCTATGAGAGCACTACAAGAGATAGTGCTAGAGAAGCTACATGTAGAATGGGTCGAGGAGGTGAAGTTTGCTAGGAGCTACGTAAGAAAAGGGGCCAACTTAATGGGAATATTCTCTATCACTAGCGTTGAGAAGTAGCCCACATGTAGTCCATGTTGTGGCTATGTTGACAATAGCAAGACAGATCGCAGGGTACACACACAGGCCATGGCTACAGAAGTAGAACAAACAGAAAATCATCTATCTGTCTTCGAAGTCGTATTGATGCATCAAACCTATGCAAAAAAACCTATGTCTTGCTCATCCATCATACGCATGGAATCTCTCTCTCTCTCTCTCTCTCTCTCTCTCTCTCTCTCTCTCTCTCTCTCCACGTGCCACCTTCCCCCCTTTTTCCCTTGAAGCCGCTAAGAGTACCTTCTCAGATACGGATAAAAAAATGAACCCAAAATGGTGACCACATACTAGTCAAGTTGAAACATTGAAACTTGAGCTAGCTAGCTAGAACACTTTCACAAGATCAAACAACCCAAAACCCAAAAGCTCATTACCTAGATATGCTTAATGAGATTGACCTCATTACTTGTGATTGCAAACAGAATTTTTTGAGCTAAGCCAATCCACTACACAGGCTCACGTGCAGAAAAATTCATGAGCAGTCTTTTTTAAAAATGAGAAGCCTCGCTTCGCTTGTGTCCCTACCAGGTGTGCATCGCAGAAGAGCTTGGAGTCACCCTAGCTGGCTCCAACCCTCTTATCTCCTTCACTTCCAGTGCCCACTCATGCTTTTTGCTCCTCGTGCCGCCATCGTGTGCCTTTGCATTTGCAACATCTTGAAAAGCGTCGATGTCTTCGCGCTATTTCGTGAAATGTGTAGGACATACTAGCCTTGATAACTCTTTTACGACCACGGGCAGCAAGTTGTCAAGGGAAATAAGGCTCAAGCTACAGTTCAAGCGAGCCATAGAGGAAACACTAAATAATGCCGTCAAAGTTGACGGATACGTCCGTCAAATTTGAAATCAAACATTAGGTTTAATTTTTGAAACTAACGATGAAAAGCTGTGATGTGTGTCGTTGTTGTGCCACCGTGAGCTTTCCATGAACTATGGCATGATATAGAACGTCTAAGCTCGCCATGTGACCTCGCCATAAACTGACGGTAGTGGCAGTGAAGAAGAGTTTTGCAAGCAATGATCTTGTATTTTGCACGGAAAGTGTCTACGTGTGGATGTCGGTAGTACCCCGAGTCCATTGCCATTGTTGATGCTATGTAGGATGCAACTGACTGAACTGTACAAAGAAACAAAATGATAAAAATCTCCAAGCACAAGCAGCAGCTCGAGAGTCAGATTTAGAAACAGGGAAGTCTCTCTCTCTCTCTCTCTCTCTCTCTCTCTCTCCATGCATCATGGGTAGATAGAACACTAACGTCAAAAGCAAAAAGAGAAAGCCATTCGTTAGCTTCGGAATAAACTGAAGGTTGCCGCCTTGAGGATCCATGGATTGTCATCTTCGTCATTAGCACAATTTTGATTCTTCTACCTATGTCATGAGCTTCACTTTGCTTCCTCTTCCATCAACTAGAAACGTGGACTGTTTCTGGTGCGCGCCCTCCATGAGTTGCGGCATGGACTGAGCGTCACCTTGAGGAACCATGAATTGTTGCCTCTCTATCATGAAACTTAGCAACCAAAAACCCTAGCTATTTTTGATGCATGCACCAACATAACTTGTAATTATGCTCCAATTGTTTTGTGAACCTTGCCTTTCAATGCCTCTTCTGTGAGTCTCTGACATTCAATGTCAAAAGCGCACGCCCCATGTGCTTGTTACACATGTTCAAAGAGCTTAGAAAATCTTATCCAAGAGCTCTAGAGGCCCTTCATAATAAGGAGTCCTCATGTCACTTCTCTCTCTCTCTCTCTCTCTCTTTCTCTCTCTCTCTCTCTCTCCCCCCCCCCCATGTGTCTCTAGCTCATCAAAGGCTTGAAGACTCACAAGCTATAATCTCTATGCCTAAAGTCTCTAGCTCATGAGGCTCAAGCCCAATGACATAGAAACTCAATTTTCAATCCTCCTAAGCTAGAGATTTTAGTAAAATTCTTTCTAGCTACAAACCATTTGCAAAATTCTCTAGCACGAGAGGCGGCTCAAGGTTAAGCTCAAGAGCTTCTTGAGATGAAGACACTTGCAATACTCTTTCTAGTTGAGCATTCACTCTATAGCTCTTGAGGCTCGAACTTAAGTTCAAGCCTCATGACCTCGATGCTTAGTTTTCAAGCCTCATGAGCACTCTAGTATGACTCGTTCTAGATGAGCATTCAGTCTCTAGGTACGGGGCTCAAACTTAAGTTTGCGCCTCATGACTTGGACACTCAATTTTCAATCCTCATGAGCACTCTAGTAGAGTTCTTTCTACCTAGAGACTACCTGGAAGAGTTTGTATCTCACAAGGCTTGAATTAAGATTGTACCTTGTGTGGCTTGAGATTAAGCTCAAGAGCTTCTTGAGACAAAGACACTTGCATTACTCTTTCTAGTTGAGCATTCAGTCTATAGCTCCTGAGGCTCGAACTTAAGTTCGAGCCTCATGACCTAGAGTACACCTAGTTTTCAAGCCTCATGAGCACTCTGGTATGACTCGTTCTAGTTGAGCATTCTATCTCTAGATCCAAGGCTCGAACTTAAGTTCGAACACTCAGTTTTCAATCCTCAAGAGCACTCTAGTAGAAATCGTTTTACCTAGAAACTATCTAGACGAGTTTGTATCCCACAAGGCTTGAATTGAGTCTTTACCTCATGTGGCCCGAGCTTATGTTTGAGTCTTATGACCTAAAGACTCTATTTCTAAGCATCATGAATGATCTAGTATGACTCTTCCAAGCTGGAACCTATCTACAAGAATCATATCTCAATCTTCAGCTCATGAGGCTTGAACTTAATTTTGAACCTTATGATTAGGATATTTACTTTAAAACCCTCATGAACACTCTAGTCGGTAGATTTTTTATAGCTATGAATCATCTACAAGAGTATTGATCGTGGTCTCATGATCTAGAGATTTTTGCAAAACTCTTTCAAGTTGAAATCCATCTTCAAAAGTCTCTAGGTCATGAGGCTCTTGACCGTCATGACTTAGAGACTCAATTATTAATCCTCATGAGAGTAATCTTTCTATTTAGGAACTATTTGCAAGACTATCTATAGCACTAAGCGTGAGATCCTCATTAGCTAGAGACTCTTGGAGAAGTCAATCTACTTGAAATCCATCTTCTAAAGCATCTACATTATAAGGCTCTTGACTGTTGAGGCTCATGACCTAGAGACTTGATATTCAAGCCTCGTGACACTCTGGCAGGCTCGTGAGCCTATGACCTAGAGACTCGATATTCAAACCTCATGAGAACTCTAGTGGGACTCATGAGCACTCTAGTAGTACTCATGAGCATTCTAATAGAACTCTTTCTAGCTTGGAATCATCTGCAAAAGTCTCTTATACTTCATTGATGTCTTGAATTTGCAAACAATATATTTTTAGAATGGTGCAATTTGACAAAAGTTTTGCAATGGTTTCTAGCTCATGAGACTTGAACTTAAGTCTCTTTAGAATGTCTTGAATTTGCAAACAATATATATTTTTGAATGGTGCAATTTGACAAAAGTGCTATTCATTAAAGCATTGTTCATCCATATCAACAATGGTAAAGTCATCCAGGGTTGACCTTAGAAATGTGGATCGTATTGAGCAATATTGGCTGCAAATAGTATCCGATGGATCGATAAAACTCCCTAAAGCGTCATGGATTTTGACAGGAGCCCAAGAAGTAAAAGAGACCATTCGATCTGTGCGAACGCCATTGGCGTAATGCACTCGCTCCAAACATGTTTCACTAAAGAAGGAAAGCTTACTGGTTTTAAGTCACATGACTGGCATAAAATGTGTCAGGTATGTTTGAAGTGAAATATATCATAGTGGGAATTGTGTAACAAATTCGTGTGTAGACTTTAATATCATTACTAGACGTGTTTTGTAGTTTATTTTACTGTTGGCCATTGGGGGATGTTTGTCTCTTGACGTTTGTAACACAATCTACAAACTTGCTAAGTTGGTGCAATGGATCCCACAAAAGGAGATCAATGTAGACTCCATACCATTTGCCAAACTAGATGTTGTGGGGGTTGTGTGCATGTTTGAGAAACACTTTCCTACTACCATGCTAACCATCCAGGTGCATCTTCTTGTTCACATAGTTGATGAGGTGGAAATAGCTGGCACAGTACATTCTAGATGGGTGTTCTTTTTAGAATGTTTCATGAAAACACTTAAGGGATATGTGCATCAGAAGGCACGTCCAGAGGGTAGCATGGTAGAAGGTTGGCTGGTATCAAAGTCCCTAGTTTACATTGGAGAGTGGCTAGACGGATTTGATAAAGCCCGGGAAACGCCATGGCAAATTATAGATGATGAGCGCATATTTGGGATTGTCATGTGCAATCTCGGTGTTGAGAAGAAGATGACAGAAGATCTAGAGGCTAAAATCAATCGATTTTGCATGCTTCACAATCTAGTGATGCAAAAGTGGATTTCACAGTACGAGGATGCAAAGCAAGAGTGACAAAGGGAACAGATCGAGTGGAGATGGGAAAGATGATGACCAATGCACTATTCGGCAGGTCTAGAGAGCCTATCAACATTCATAAGCTTAAGATGGTTGCACAACCAACTGAAAAGCGCACAACAGTGTGGTGAAGAAGTGACTGAGGAGGAGTGGGAGTACTCTTGGGGTTGCACGACCAAGGTAAGTTTGCAATGTACAACTAGTGACTTTTGAGATGTTTGAACGGCCACTTATAATCCTTGTTGGTTTTAGTATAAGTCATACACAGCAGCATGGTGTAAAGGTCGAAATTTTAGGGTGGAGCGGATTGACAAAAAGCATTTTACTCAAGATTGTGGAATCATGGAAAAATATGAACAGTGTAGTCGACAACGGTCCTCTGATGCAGATCCTGTGGTGGTGGAGCTCACTTACTTTGGCATGATACAAGAGATTTTGAGGATCGATTATAGGGGATTTTTTGTCGACTTGTTCGACGTGCAATGGTTCAAGATAAACATGGAGGGTTGCAACGCTACTGTCCGTAGAGGAGAGTCTAGTTTCCTTGAGGTGGATTCAACTAAAAAATGGACCAACCTAATAGACACTTTTGTACTACCCGAGCATTGGTGAACAAGTAAGCATGTAAATAGTTAACATCCAATTTTAGAAGTTATGTGCTTGGAAGATCTCATGTAAGTTATGTGGCTCTGGCAGGTGATATTTCATCCTACAAAGTCTGCATCAAACTGGTGGTACGTCATAGAGGTAGCCCCTTGTAGTGCACGGACTTATGAGGGCTACCATGTACTAATCACAACAGCATCAATGGAGGAGATCAAAGAAGATGCTCTGTCAAAAGCCGATGAGGGGTGGTGCCAGACAAGCATCAAGCTACTACTCTCTATGTGTGTGTATGCAGAGGATCTACAAAATGAAACAGAGGACATCTGCCTAAATGGAGAGCTCTATATAGAAATAGGGAGTTATGTTGAGCTATGCGAGGATGAGAGAGAGACCTCTTAAAGCCATAAACATTGTATTTTAACAATTTTGCTCCATTTTATAATATATATTGTATCCATGTGGCTTTTTGTCCATTCCTATCTATATGCTATACTTGAGAAATTTAAATTGTGTTTAATCGTCATTGCTTCCACTCGAGGTATACTCCAGGTATGTTCTCACAAGCAGGCGCACTCCTTGCTGTGTCATGAAAGTCTAATACACCGATGCAGCATTGTGTTCCAAGTGCGATGGAGACTGAGGTTGTAATCGCAAAAGAGGTGATCCATCCCTGCTCATAGATGTTGCATCTATGAGCAGGGATGGATCACCTCTTTTGCGATTACAACCTCAGTCTCCATCTCACTATGATTTTCATCCTTTTACAAGATACGTAGAATGCACACAGGAGGCAAATTCACAAGAGCTTCACAGGAATCTTTCTACACAGGAATCCTCCCCCTTTATGAGTCCTCTCTCTCTCTCTCTCTCTCTCTCTATAGAAGAATCCCTCTCCCTATTATCTATAGTATAGATAAGAACTTGTTCATGTTTTCTTCTCCATTCAATATTAAGATTAAATGCTCGTGTATTAAATGCAGGTATAGATGATGATGAGTTTCTTTCTTCTTTGTCACCCCAGCAGAGGAGGTGGTATGAGGATCGTCATCGCTCTAGAGCACCATCATGTTGTTCTACTCCTTCAGCATCTCCCTCTATTTTGGAGCATTCAGCACGCTCCAAAGCTTTGGTGTTGACGAGACAATCTTCACACTCATCTAGGCACCGACACTCTAGTGGTGGCGGTGGCGGTTGCTGTGGGGATGCTGCCATTGATGCCTCGACACCGCCTCCTGTTTGATGAGGCTCCTTACCTTCCCCTTCTTTGCCCAGCCACATCATCGCCATCTACGCCAGGTTTTGCACGGCTATCGGCGGTTCTTGGCTACACACCACTAGCTACCCCTCCCGGAGTCACCCGAGTCGACACTCCTCGCTTTCGGGCCCAGGATCTAGTGAAGACACCTGACGTCCGTATCCCCATCGAGACGCTGCTAGAGACCCCTGCCAAGACACCCAGGTTCACGCGTCATAGGCGAAAGGTCTTCTCGTACTCCATCGACATCAGCAACGACATAATCTTGGATGATGAAGGCAAGGAGGTGATCTCGCGCATGCGCGGTCTTTGCTCTCAAGTCACCAGCATGCTTCATGACGAGTTTCTCGTGTCAAGTTGTAATGAGTGCTTCAATGAAGACCTGATGAAGGTTCGAATGCGCAAATACTGCAAGCACAAGAATTTTGAAGTACAAAAAGCAATAAAGCCTGGGTAGAACATACCAAATTAGCTGGCCAAAGAAGATTGGAAGAATGCGATGCGAGCAGCATGCGAGAAACCTGACAAGTGGAAGCAACAAAAGGAGGCAGCCCAAGTGCGAGTAGAGACAGGGAGCTCGCACCACTTGGCGGCTGGACGTCATTTGAGGCCGATTTTGTAAGTGTTTTTGCATTGATCTTTAGGTTTGGTAGTTACATCTATTTGTACTTTTAAATTATAACATAATGGATTCTTTGTATGTTTTGAACAGTGGTTGATGACAGGAAATGACCCCACATTGTACGAGCGCGAGTATGCAGGCAGAAAGGGCTTAAACGCCCTGATGGACATTTTGATTTCTCACGGCGGCATGGTTAGTATTAGGGTTTACTCTTTTCTAATTTTTGTATTGTTTTGTAAATTATATGTTTATACTTATAGAAAGTCTTATTGTTTTTTTTTGCAAAATCTGACAGATACACCGCTTGGACGCGGTGAGACGTCTGATTAAACGATGTCAATCTAGCTGTAGCTAGATAGCATTAGTTTTCTTCTATCATAGCATGTATAATGAGATGACGTGTATACGTCTTTTTGTAACTATTGGAAATCATGTATATTTTCTCAATAATGACAATGGTGTTGTAACTATTACATTTGCAAAGCTTAACAATCAAGTGAATTTGCCTATGATGTATACAATTGTCATTGATTTACTTTCATCAATTTACTTTTGTCAGTTTTTAATCTTTATTCTGCAAACAATACTATGGATGATGTAGTTAATGTTTATATTGTCTTGTGGGTGACTACTTTGGGTCTATACCTTGCACTTTCTTTCAAAGGTGATTCTGCGCTTATCTTTGATTTTACTCTATTATTGAAACATTCAATATGGTTGATGGGTGGCAGGGCATTCAATGCCCTGTCACCCAAGATTTTTTACTATCGGGCGTCGCCATAAGCATCACTATATAAGGCTCTCCAAGAGTGTTGCTATAGGAAGCCTGCAAACCATCGCAATCTGCGGCGCTATCTGCTTCGCTATATAGCACGGCATATAGCAATGTAGATAGTGACACAGATAGTAATACTTATAGTGATGTTCCCGTAGTGACGCTATTAGAAACGGTCTTAGCGATACCGGTTTGTGTAAAATATCAATGTATTTCAGTCACTAAAAACGTCACAAGTGCACACAACCTCCTTTAGTGACTATACAAAGATAGATCTTCGCTTAGGTTACCACTAGATGCGTATCCTTTTGCAAGATATCTCTAAAACTGCCTTTAGAACAAGGTTCGGACATTTTGAATTTTTGGATATGCCTTTTGGTTTAACCAATGCTCCAGCTACATGTATGATACTCATGGATAGTGTCTTACGTCCCTATCTTGGAAAATTTGTTGTGTTTCTCCTTGATGACATTCTCATTTACAGTAAGATTGAAGATGAACACATAGAACACTTCCAATTAGTGTTCAAACAACTACGAGCTCAAGCTCTGTATGCTAAGCAAATCAAGTGCGATTTCTTTAAAACAATGATACATTATCTCGGTCATGTGATCTCTTATTGTGGCATCAAGATGGACACTGACAAGGTTGCTACCATTCTTCGATGGCCACATTCCAACACGGTTGAGGAGCTTCAAGTATTCTTAGGCATGGTTGGATTTTATCGATAGTATATCCGTGATTATGCCAAAATTGTTGTTCCTATGACGGATCAACTTAAAGAAAAAGGTAAGACCTTTTCTTTGGAAGAAGCCCAAAAACGCAATATTGAACAGCTCAAGGTAGCTATAGCCATTGCTCCCATCCTAGCAATTGTTGACCCACTTAAGTCGTTTGTGGTAGAGACTGTTGCTAGTGATAAATCAATTGGTGCGGTAATTCTCCAAGGAGGGAAGACCTATAGCCTTTGAAAGTAAAAATTTAGATAGAGCTCAATGAAATTATTTTGTCTATGAGAGAGAGCTCTATGCCATAACTCACGCTTTATGAAAGTGGCGGCACTATTTATATGGTGCCAAGTTTGAAGTAATTTTTGACCATGAGAGTATCAAATGGTTTACTACTCAACGGACTTGAGGGACTGTAAAGTTAGATGGGTAGAAATCCTTCAAGATTATGATTGTAAGCTATGATATTGCAGGGGGGCGATATAATGTAGTAGCGGATGCACTAAGTCGGATGCCTCAGTTTAACTCCCTTGCTTTCAAGGAAATAAAGAGTGGATTTATGGAGTCATTACGTGGAAAGTGTGCACAAGATCAATCATATGCTAAAATTTGGAGTGAATTTTTAAAAAGGTATCCCTCACACTCACATGTCTCTGTACAGCCAGATCAACATGTCTCTACACGTGCAGATAAAAACTCCAACACACAGAGCTCCATCCCTACTCAAGAAGAGCTTACGCGATGGAAAATTTTTTCCATTGATGATGGCTACTTATTCCACAAGGGTAGAGAATGTGCACCAAGGGACTCGGACATTAGATGCCAAATCATATTTGAGAGTCACAATAGACCAAGTGCTGGTCATCCAGGTATTCGTAAGATGTATGCCTTAGTTCAATGGCAATTTTATTGGCCAGGCTTACATCATGATGTTCAAGAGTACATACTAAATTGCCAACAATGCCAAGTTAATAAGGCAAAGTCCCACAAGGTAGGTGGCCTTTTTCATCCTTTAGAGATTCCACTAGGTAAGTTGGAGAGTATCTCTATGGATTTTTTAGTAGGACCACCTACTACAAAACGTGGCCATGATGCCATATGGGTCATTGTAGATCGTCTCACAAAGATGGGTTGATTCATTCCCATTAAGAATACGGTTAAGACACCAAAATTAGCACGGAAATTTGTAAAGCATATATATAGACTCTACGATCTTCCAGCTAGTATCATAAGCGACAATGATTGAAAGTTGTAGAGCATATATATAGACTCTACGGTCTTCCAGCTAGTATCATTAGTGACAATGATTGAAAGCTCGATAATCACTTCTGGAGAGCTGTGTTTCAAAATTTGGAAACTTAACTTAATCTAAGTACGGTTGGTCATCCAGAAACAGACGGTCAAATCAAAAGAGTTAATCAATTGCTAGAGAATATGCTACGAGCGTAAGTTAGCAAGAAGCAAACCAATTGCAAAGACTACTTACCTATATTGTAATTTGCTTATAATAGTTCAAAGCATGTGACTACATAGTTTAGTCCATTTATGCTTTTATATGGATTTCAACCTAGATCACCCGTTATGGTGGGGTTGACTAAGGAGAAGATATAACTAGAGAAGTATTTTCTCCAAGACCATTTTGACATGCTTCGAGTTGCTATACAAAATGTTATGCAAGCTCAAGATCAATATAAGAAGTACGCAGATGAGCATCGTCGTCTTACTAATTTGCAAGAAGGGTTCTAGAGCATGTAGACAGTCTGAAGACGAGAAAAGTTGCTAAACTTTCACCACGCTATTGTGGACCATTTACCATTCTCAAACGTATAGGTCAAGTGGCCTATAAGTTAGCTCTTCCAAAGCACTCACGAGTTCATCCTGTTTTTCATATTAACCATTTACAAAATCAGCTAGGACATAATGATATTGTCATTGACATATGTGTGTTAGTTGACCTTATCAAACCGCCAAGCATCCCTCATGAGCCCGAAAAGATTTTGGATTCTCATGAGCGTTGCATCAGACATCACGTAAGACAACAGGTGTTGATAAAATGGCTAGATAGACCTGAAGAAGGTTCTACATGGGAGAATGTCTTCGCACTTAAGAAACGTTTTCCTACGTTTGTTTTTGAGGACAAAAATGATTCTCCAAGGGGGGGGGGGGGGGGGGGGGAGGGTAAAATGTAAGGACATGTGTCATATGTGCAAGGCCACCGGCACGACCGGACAATGTGTACGCTAGGGGGAGGCTATAAGATAGCAAGATTTGGTGGAGACTAGCACATACATTACCACCGACCTTTCACCTAGCCTATGAATTACCATGCTCTTTTTGTCTTTTTTTTGTAGACTAAGGTGGAGGTCAAGGAATCCAAAGTGCAGGCTAGTGAAAGTCTACTGCACTTGCTGGTGCATATGCAATCAAGGCTATAAGGCTCTTTTTTTTCCCACTGCCTTGTGTAATTTAGCTATTGCCAGCTTTATGATGGATAGAGGGGTGCATGTTGATGTTGTGAAGGACCAATGTATTGGATATGGTACATTGATTGAAGTACATAAAATCCTTGCAATGGTCAAGCTACCATACATGGAATTATAATTAGTATTCTGAGCATAGAAGTAGTATGCTACATAGCAGATTGGCTATTCTAGTTAGAATATTGAAAATACTAACTAGCATATTTGGTGTGACAACTGAGCATACATGCATGTATGCAAGGTATGTTAACTAGCATACATGTAATCATAATAAACATCCTGAGAATAGTAGAAGTGTGCTACATAGCATACAGGGTATGCTAGTAAGCATATTGAAAATACTAACTACCATATTTGGTGTGTGAACTAAGTATGCTTGGGGGTATAAGGGGCATGCTAAGTAGCATACTCGGAATCATTATTAGCATCCTGAGAATAGTATAAATTTTCTACATAGCATACAAGGTATGCTAGTTAGCCTATTGAACATACCAACTACCATATTTTGGTGTGCCAACTAAGCATGCTTGGAGGTATACAGGGCATGCTAGCTAGAATATTGGGTATGCTAACTAACATACTGGTTATGCTAACTAACATATTGGGTATGCTAACTAGAATATATAGAATTATAATAAATATTATGAGCATAGTAGTAGTATGCTACATAGAATACATGGTATGCTAGTTAGCATATTTAACATACTAGCATATTTGGTGTGCCAAGTAAGCATGCTTGGATGTATATCGGGCATGCCAACAAGCATACTGGGTATGCTACCTAGCACACAAGGCATACCGAGTTTGCTAACTAGCATTTTGGGTATGCTAACTAACCTAATAAGCACAATAGTAGTATGCTACATAGCATTCTGGGTATGCTAGTTAGCATATTGAACATACTATTTAGCATATTTGTGTTCCAACTAAGCATGCTGGTAGTTATACAGGGTATGATAACTAGCATACATGGAATAATAATTAGCATTCATAGCATAGTAGTAGTATACTACATAGCATACTGGGTATGATAGTCCGCACATTTTACATACTTTCTAACATATTTTGTGTGCCAACTTAGCATGCTTGTAGGTATATTGTGTATGCTAACTAGCATATCGGGTATGCTAACTATCATATTTGGTATGTTAAGTATCATATTGAGTATGCTAGCTAGCACACTTGGAATGCTTACGAGGGTCCATGATGCTTACGAGGGTCCATGTATGCTAATTAGCATACTCAACAAGCGTACTTACTATGCTAGCTAGAAAAATTGGTATGCTAACTAGCATAGTGGTTTTGGGATTGCATAAACTGTATAAATACCTACCATAATCAGTACTTACAATCACGAGTATGTTTACTTGGTTCAAGAATTTTCATAGCGAATAATTCTCAGTAGCATACTCTCTAGGCTAGCTAGCATATAAAGGTCTTATCTACTTTGCAATAATTAGTTTTTCTTGCCATTAAAGCACTTTTTAGAATTTTGGGTGATCTCAGAGGTTTTATTAAAAGGTACCTTTTTTGCAGGTCTGTCAAAGCCTTTTAATAATTGTGGGCCACGCGTGTGGCAGAAAACTTGGCAAATAAAAGATTGAGCAAGACAAGTCCTGTTGGGGTATAAAGCCCAATGTGGTCGCCTAGGTAAGTGGGCGGGCCGCCAGGTATGTACACATATTCTTTTGTAAAAACCTAATAAGAACTCACTATGCTCTACACATTACAGTAGAGCGAGTTCACCATATTTTCGTGCTCTTCTTCTCGCACTCTCTCTCGCGTCGCACTTCCGCTCGTACTCCTTCAACTGGTATCAAAGCTCAGATCGAGGCTCGGGGCAGAACTGCAGGAGGCTAGAGTCACCAACTCAGATTGGAGTGAAATTCGACCGGCGAAGACACGGCCCCAAATCTCGTGGGAGGGCCCAAAGGACTTGGTGTTGTCAGAATTTCATTCTGAGGTCATCTTGGCCACCGTTCGGCTTCGACAAAGGTCTGCGCAGGCCTTTTTCGACTACGTGGTCTCGACGGGTGCAGATCCGACTCTGCAAATTTGGGGTTTTTCGGCCTACGACTGCAGGTGCTGAGGATATCGACACTCCGAGAGTGTTGATTTGTGGCTGTCTACACATCGAAGGACGGCTCACAGTTCTTGGAGGCGTGTCACATACGACACGGGCGCATCTACACACAGACTGTAGGCGACATCCACTAGTTCATCAGGTAGCTTGTGTTTGCTACTTGATATTCCAGATTTCATCCTGACATTGCAGGTACTTCCACATGGGATGTATTGTCAGAGATGATGTATGTCTGTTGAGGGTTTGCTGGCTGTGAGTCACGCAGCAAAAAACCGTCGCAGTGGTTACAGCATACAGTGGGAAATTTGTGGATGTATGACTTTGTGAGAAGTCTATGTACTGTCAGATTTATTGCAGCCTTTGTTGAGGGTCGAGTGAGGTTTTATTGAGCTGGGGGATTCTCGAATGTTGAGATCCTTTCGGTGATATAGGTCTTGGAGCGATCCCTCGAGCACCCTTAGATAGGCAGCTAGGATGTATTGACTGTGAGTTAGACAGTTGGGATTGCATCTTTGCTTTACTGCCGTTGAGGAATTGTCGCACTCTATGCTTACAGGACAGTGACAGGACAATCAGAGACAGTACAGGTGCAGGACATGTTTACCCACAGCTTACAGTGTTAGAGAGACAGTGGTTTTTTGAGCTATTTTTTGGTCTGTTTTTAGTACACACAGAGCCATTTTACAAAGGAGACTCTGCCAAAATTTCTGCAGAATCTGAAGCTTTCTTGGTTCATTTGACAAGTTGATATTGGTTCAGAGGTCAGTTTACAGGGGAAACTCTGCCGAATTTTTCCCAGGAAAGTAAACTACAGTGAATCGTAGCTATGGCTGGATCACAGGACACTGCTCTTTACAATATCAAGAAGCTGGATGGAACCAATTTCCCATTGTGGAAGCAACAAATTTGGCACGTTTTGGTACAAAAGAAGCAGATAAAACCTATAAAGCTCAAGGGGATAAAACCAGAAGATATGGACGAAGATGAATGGAGCGAAATCGATGAATTGGCACTTTCTACCATTATGTTGACTTTGGCAGAAAGCGTTTACTTCAATGTAGCAGACGAGATGTCGGCTTATCAAGCATGGTTAAAGCTGAGTGATCTTTATGAGAAGCAGAGTGCAGCTTCACATGTATACTGGCTTAAGAGGCTTGTTGACTTGAAGATGAAAGAAGGGACACCTATGTCCAATCATCTGAATGAATTCAACACAATCTATAGTTAGTTGTCAGCTCAAGGTGTCAAGTTTGATGAACCTGTTAGAGCTATGTTCTTGTTGATCACATTGCCGGAAAGTTGGGACACTTTTCGCACAGCTTTGAGTAATTTTGCACCTCCAGATGGTTTGAACATAGCAGGTGTAGAAGGAAGTCTGCTTACTGAAGAAACCAATAGAAAGACAATGGACAAAGGCAAAGGAACAGCCTTAGTTGTCAGGGGAAGGACCAAAGAAAAGTACAAAGGTGTAAAGAGGAATCAGTCTTGTAGCAAGTCCCGCAGTGCTAAAGGCAAGAGTGACATAGAATGCTACCATTGTGGCAAGAGATTGCATAGAATGGAAAGCAGAAAAAGGCAAAGAGAAAGCTGAAGACCATGGTGAGAAGAAAAAGTCCTCAGTGAAGATTCAAGAAATAAATGTGACAAACACTGTTGCAGAGGATGACAGTCTAGTGTCAGGAGACATCTACTTCTTAAAGAATACAATGGACTCAGCTCTTCTTACAGCATCTAATGGAAATGCACTGAGTGACTGGATTATAGACTCAGGGACATCACTTCATGTGTCTCCAAACAAGGAGTGGTTTACCTCTTATGTGACCACTAAAGATCATGTTCGGCTAGGCAATGGACAGACATGTGAGATCTTAGGTCTTGGAGATGTTCAATTGAAGTTTCAGAATGGCTCTTCTTTCACGCTGAAGAATGTGAGACATGTTCCCGCAATTACAAAGAGCTTGATCAGCGCAGGTTTACTTGATGATGCTGGCTACGTCACCACTTTTGGACAGAACATGTGGAAGATATCCAAGGGTTCTATGACAGTAGCACATGGAGTAAAGTCTGGAGGACTTTACATGATTTATGTATCAAATGTCTCTAAAAATGTAATCAATGTAACCGAGCAGCCGAACGTTTCTTTGTGGCATAGCCGGTTAGGAAATATGTCCAAGAAGGGAATGGAAATCTTCTCTCGTTCTGGTTATTTGCCTAGCTTTTCATTTAATGATTTTGAATTCTGTGAACATTGTCTGTATGGTAAGCAAACATAGCAGCCACATAAGCATAGAAGCAGTAGAAGAGATACACAGTTGGCACTTGTTCATAGTGATTTGTGTGGACCTATGCCTAACCTATCTCTAGGGGGAGCTTCTTACTTTATGACATTTATAGATGATTACTCGAGGAAAGTATGGGTTTACTTTCTCAAGCACAAGGATGAAGCGTTTAGTGTTTTCAAAACGTTTGTGACACTTGTGGAGAATCAGAGTGGCAAGAAGCTTAAATTCTTACGCACTGACAATGGTGGAGAGTATGTTTCAAAGGCCTTTCAGGACTTTTGTGGTCAAAAGGTATAAAACATGAACTTACTGCTCCTTACAATCCTCCTCAAAATGGTGTTGCTAAGAGGATGAATAGGACCATACAAGAGAAGGTCAGAAGTATGTTGTCTAATGCACAGCTGCCAAATGGGTTTTGGGCTGAAGCTGTATCAACAGCTGTTCATCTGGTAAATAGATCTCCTAGCAAGGTTTTGCAGAAGGATTCAGTGCCAGAGATGGTATGGTCAGGCAAAATGCCCTCATACAAGCATCTCAGAGTCTTTGGCTGTGAGGAATATACTCACATTCCAAAGGAATTTAGGAACAAACTCGAGCCAAAGAGTAGAAAGTGCATCTTTCTAAGCTATGGTAATTTTGGTGAGATGGGGTACAGACTTTGGGATCCCGAATCCAGAAAGGTTGTCCTCAACAATGATGTTCACTTTAATGAATCCAAATATCATTCTAAACTAGAGAGGGTTGAGGAGATTAGAAGAGTTGTCTTCCAAGAAGATGGACCTGCACGTGCAAGACAAAATGTCAGGGCTCAAGAGGAGCAAGGAGAGGATAGAGTGGAACCACAGGTTGTGGCTGAGCCTGAGCCACCTATTGTGCGTAGATCTGGACGTGTCACGTGACCTCCTAATAGGTTTGTTCCATCTATGAATTATGTCATGTTGATTGCAATGAGCCTTCATGTTACAAGGAAGCAGTGAAAATGAAGGACTCCGGGAAGTGGCAATTGGCCATGCAGTCAGAGATGACAGCTCTGCATAAAAACCAGACATGGAAGCTAGTTAAATTACCACGGGGCAAAAATGCTCTACCCTGTAAATGGGTTTACAGGTATAAGAGCACCGCTCATGATAGTCAGCCAAAGTACAAAGCAAGGCTTGTTGCCAAGGGCTTTAAGCAAGAACAAGGCATTGACTTTGATGAAGTATTCTCTCCGGTGGTCAAGATGACCACATTGAGATTCTTTCTTGCATTGGTTGCAATATTAGATTTGGTGTTGCACCAAATGGATGTCAAGACAACGTTCTTCCATGGTGATTTAGATGTCGAAATTTACATGCAGCAGCCAGAAGGGTTTGTTGAGAAAGGCAAGGAAGATTGGGTATGCCAGTTGTTAAAGAGTCTTTATGGCTTAAAACAATCACCGAGGGAATGGTACCATAAATTCCACAAGTTTATGCTTTCTCAAGGCTACAAACTTAGTGAGTTCGATCATTGTCTATATACAAAGAAGGATAAGGATGGCAGTTGGCTGATCCTTATTTTGTATGTGCATGACATGTTGATTGCTGGCAAGCACTTGGAAGAAATTTCAGCTTTGAAGTCAAAGATGGAAAAATCGTTTGACATGAAAGACATGGGTGAGGCAAGTCATATACTTGGTATGCGCATTGAGAGAGACAGATCAAAGAAGTTGATTTGGTTATCTCAAACAGAGTATATTGACAAGGTTTTCCAACGTTTCAATATGGAGAAGGGAAAGGCATTGAGTGTTCCATTGCCACCATATGTGAAACTTAGCAAACAAGATTGTCCTGTGTCTGAGCAAGAAAAGGCTGAAATGGATAAGATTCCATATGCGTCTGCAGTGGGTAGTTTGATGTGTGCAATGATTTCTACTCGCCCAGACATTGCATTTGCAGTGGGAGTAGTAAGTCGATACATGTCAAACCCAGGCAAGAAACATTGGGAGGCAGTGAAAGGAATATTGAGATACCTGAAAGCTACAAAGAGTATGCGTATATGCTATGGGAGTCAGGAGCTAAGTGTAAAGGGTTTTACAGACTCAGATTATGTAGGTGACTTAGACAACCGAAGGTCTACGTCAGGGTATGTCTTTACATTGGCTGGTGGAGCAGTATCATGGCGTTCTAGATTACAAGATTGTGTTACTCAGTCTACTACAGAGGCTGAATATGTTGGAGCATCAGAGGCATGCAAAGAATCAATTTGGCTTAATCCACTAGTAACAGATTTGGGAATCAAAGAAGAGATGCCTGTGTTATATTGTGATAGTCAAAGTGCTATACAATTGGCTCGCAATCCAGTTTATCACTCAAAGACAAAGCATGTGTATGTGAAGTATCATTTCATCAGGAAAATGCTCGAGGATAAGCAACTTCAGCCTGTCAAAGTTCACACCATAGAAAATCCTGCTGATCTACTTACAAAAGGACTTCCCTCAGAGAGCTTTGCGCATTTTCGTAAGCAGTTAGGTGTAGGGTAGTACATCACTTCTCTACATCTCTTGTATATTAGCTTGTATAGTAGCTTCTCTCACACTTAAAGTACCACATTGGACTTTAAGTGGGAGGTTGTTGGGGTATAAATCCCAATGTGGTCGCCCAGGTAAGTGGGTGGGCCGCCAGGTATGTACACATATTCTTTTGTAAAAACCTAATAAGAACTCACTATGCTCTACACATTACAGTAGAGCGAGTTCACCATATTGTCGTGCTCTTCTTCTCGCATTCTCTCTCGCGTCGCACTTCCGCTCGTACTCCTTCAAGTCCTCTATTGAGAAGCTAGGACAACATCAATGAAGGGGTGGATGTTGTAGCCTAGCATGCAGAGAATCTTGGTGGTGCTATAGACAATCAACCATCGAAGGAGGATGATGACTTTGTCATGGTTTGTCATCAGGATGCTAAGTCTGCTGCAACTCAAACAATGAGTACCTTAGAGAAAAAAAAGGGTAGTGATGCAGAGGAAATAGTGAGGACTGACAGCCCACGCAATGCGCAGGATGTTGGCTACAACAGCCCTCTGGGGAGTTTTGTGAAAATTGCAAAGTCAAAGAGGAAAGCTGGTGCTGAAGTAGTCCTACGAGAGGACTATTTTTCTTCCCCTAGAGGATTGTGGAGGACATAACGCAAAGAACCAAAGGTGAAAAGAAAGCCCCCCCCCGCTCACAAGCTTGCAACAAGAAACTTTGCTGAACTTCATCTGCCCTGCCCCAAGATCTATAATGCTACCAAGCTAGTGTGCCCGTAGCTGTTATGCCCTTACTGAGTGTACCCATTCCTGTCATCATTATGCCCATACCCTCACATGTAGCCTACTCCACCTCTTGTGGCATCATGTAACTGTTTGAAAATTTATAATGAAAAAGGTCTTTCTGGAGTAAATATATGTGTGCAAGAGTCCATTATATTTTGCTTGTCCTTTAATCTTTCTCATTCCATACTTGTGTTGCTATAGGGGAAGATAATCAGGTGTTATTTGCCCCGCATGATTTAAATTTTTCCCTTGAGTGCAGAAAGCTACAAAAAAGGAAAATTTCCAAGGCCAGGCGGCTTAACACTAGGTTGGTAACCTAACAGGATATACAAGTGTCCTTTCAGGGTTTTGAAAAAAACCTCCAAAACCATTGTAGATCCACTCATTTTGTAAAATCCTTTCATGAGGTTATAGTTCAAGGACTACTACACATGTAAAAATAAGAAACTTGTAAAATTTCTCATCTTTTGGTCACACCAAGCCTCCAAAGTTGATGGACTAGTACATTTTCATCAAAACAGTCATTTCTTACGTTTTGTTGCATAAAAATAAGATTAGGGATTTTTGTAGGACTTGAGATAAAATCCCTAGTTAACTTCAATGGGTTGGTGATCAGAACATATGATTGCTTCTCACTCACTATTTTTTGTTTTCCCAAAAGAAATAGGTATAAAAAAGTTGAATTTTTACCATTCTGCAAACCTATCATCAAAGTTTCTATAGCCACGCTAAATACAAATAATATATGCATGTTTTCTTAGTTCTCTATTGTCCTTTAGGTTCATAAAGAGCCATGGAGCATGTCAAAAGAATATTATATCTCTTACCAAGGGGAATCTTGGGGACAAAGATGAAGTGAAAAATATAGCAAACATGAAAAAACTGGGTTCAACATTATGAGTTGTAGAATCCCATAGAAACTATTCAATATCTACCCAAAATTGATCCTTATGACTAGATATGGTTACTACCTACAAAATGCATGTAGTTGTCACAAGAAACTAACAATATTGAAAAAGCTATACTTGATATACTAGAATGTTTCGTTTTCTTCTATAATTGAAAAAAATCAATCATCATTGTCTACTATGCAAAATAGGGTATTAGGTGCCCCAAAACTTAAGAAATATTAGATTTATGTTACAATATGTGACATAGAAAATCAAATTAACTGCATTTGGATATCATGAAAGCCACCAAAAAAATCATAGAAGAGCTAAAATTGGCTCAAAAACAGGATTTGACAATTTTTGTAATTTGGTCATAACTTACAACTTTAACATTTATTTCTCCCTAGAAGCATCAGGACATGTTGAGGACTACTAAAGGTAGTTCTCTATCATTATAGACCTCACAAACATGAATTCTAGAGTGGTATAGTTGCAAAAAGTTGAAAAAAGCAAAAAACAGGACCCGTTTTTTCACACAGTTTAGGTTGTGAAATGTTGTGCAAGGACAAGGTTAAAGATGGAATTGATATTCCAAAAAAATGTGGAGTTTTTTTCAGCTCATGAGACAACTTTCTAGATAGATAGCACCTCAAAATCCATTGTGAAACTCTTGACATAATTCAGGGAAAATGGTCGCTTCACAGGACATAAAAGTGTCCCCATTACCAACCTACTGTTAAAAGACAAAAAATTGAGATTGAGGGACGCCTAAACCACTACAATCTATGAATCTTAAAAATTATGGATTACTTGAGCTATGTTTATCCTTCTGGGGAGGTTATAATGCTGAGTGGTATCCTCTACCATACCCAATATGGGTGCCAAAGCTTCTGGAAGACGATAAGCGGGCTATCATACTTGATTTGAATGGCCTACTAGTTAGTGATGTAGAGGGCCAGTATGGAAAAAATCCCCCTGCATATGCAAAGGTGATGGTTAAGTACAAATTTGATGCTCAACGGACAGTGTTTTGCCGCAAAGATAGCCACAAATTTTTGGAATGGTGTCTCCGGTTTTTCCATGTTTTTATATGGAGCACTAGCATGTCGGGTAAGGTGAATGCAATTCTAGAGAGTGTATTCAAAGAGCAAAAGTCAAGGCTGGCAGGTGTTTTTTCACAGTTCCATTGCACTGGCCCAAAGTGGAAAATTAGGGACAAGACTTTGTTCTTCAAGAATATAAAGCTCTTTTCAAAGAACAATCTGGATTACGGGCCCAAAAACATTATTATCATTGATGATAGTACATATACAAAGTGTGACAGATGTCATAAAATCTAATATCTAGCTGACCCAAATGATTTTCTCATATTGAACTGATCATTTGATGTGGAAAATTTAATCGGAACAAGAGTTATAATATAAACATGTGCTTTTAGATCTATCTTAGCACGGGACCAATAGGAGAGAAGGAAATGATTCCAAAAGGGAGATGGTCTATCAAAGAGCAGTAACTTGATAGTGGAGCTTAGAAGACCTTAGGGTTAGCTTAATTAAATACCTCCAAAGGTTAGTGTTAAAACTCAGCCTATGACCTTAGGCAAGTTGGGGCTGACCTTGAAGTGGGAACCTTGCCCAAGCTTGAGGTGCTTGTCATGCTTGCTGAGACTAAGGTGCTTGAGGTGCTTTTTGTGCTTACTGAGACTAAGGTGCTTGTGGTGCTTTATGATAAAGGTTCTTGAGGTTCTTTTCATGCTTGAGGGCTAAGGTGCTTGAGGTTCTTAAATTCAATGGGATCCCTACACAAGGGGGGGCGAGCCCTAGAACTAGGAGCAAGAGAGAATACTCACACACACTCTCAAGGCAAGCCAAGACTTAACACTAGTTTTGTAATTGGACACTTAAGAAGTGTCCTGAGACACTAAAGTGTTTTGTTTTTCTACCAAGTTTTGGCAATTTATTTTCAAGCTAGAAAGAAGTTTTTTACACCTTCCTTCTACCATAGATTGGTTATGAGGGAAAGAAAACACTTGATTTTTCTTTATATCAAAATACAATTTGTATATAGAGAATTTTGGTAATTTCTAAGACATAAAACTTAGTAAAATTTCAAGCTGTTTTGCCAAAAAATCCATAAAATTATTATATCTTTTTGTAGAAATGGCCTTTTTTATGTTTATAAAAGCCAAGTGTTAGCACTTAGTGTTACAAAACAATGGAATGAACTTCAAAGATAGGTTTTCAAGTCACATGCAAGCTATAAACATAATTTCATACTTGAGCACGTGCTGAATAAGAGCATAGATTTGGTCTTCCAAAGGTCCCCTCATGAAATTGGTACTATTCTAGTGCAATTTCACCACTAAAAATGACTTTATATGTTTAAACCAAGAAACTTTTGGGCTCCCTAACTCAATTAAATCTCGTTACTTGAACTCTATCTTGAAATTTTTATCGTGCAAAAACTCTTGAAAATCTTGAGTTCTCCATAATAACATTGAAACCAAGATTTTAGGCACCCCAATTGTGTATGTACCACATAATTTGATACATTTAGTTGATCTACATGGAAAGTTTGATATTATTTGAGGTTTTGAATGCTTATGTCTCAAGAATGAAAACATGAAAGTTTTCTCTTAGGCAGTTTTGAATATTTAAAATGATCCAATAATTGTTGCATACCAAAGCCCTTCTACTTGCCACCTTGAGTGGTCAATGGAAAGGGCAAGCAATGTATCACTTTTTGAAAATCACAAATACATCAGAAACATATTTTTCTTTGTACACAACGATATGCTTGAAAGGACCATATCAAACACATGGAACTTTCCATTATTTTATATACTCCAAAGTCAGTTTTTTTGCACATGACACTTTTAATTATCTATAGCTAAATTATGGAAGAGTCACCTACAAGGTCGCTTCATTTTTTCTTGAGCTTATAAAGGCGATTTCTTCAAAGCGTCATACGAGGGTCAACTTGATGAGTATAGTTCTTGATCATGATAGATTCTAAAATGCAAGGTTATATTTTTAAAAGACCCTCTAGCTAACATATTTAAGCATATCAAGAGGGTTTTCTTAAATAAACCGTCTAATGCAAGTAGAATTTAATTTAAATTTGTTAAAAGAGGACACTTAAAGTGTCCTGTCTTGGTACCAAACTAGTGTTAAGAGGCAACAAGGACACATGTTAAGAACCTACACATGCTGCCCTCATGTTGTGCCTAAAGCCTATTGGATGGCTTCTAAAGGGGTCCAATGAGATTTTAGTTTATGTATTTATTTATCCTAGCTTTATTCAAGCCATCTCTCTCAAAGGGGAAAGGAGGACACTTGTCAAAATGCTACCCTTGTTGCTTGATATGACTAAAGCATGTGATTGGCTAGGCTTGGTGAGGTCCAATCAATAACAAGCTTCAGATAGAAGAGGGGGTTGACCAAAGCAAGAAGGGGGTATGCTTGAGGGTATATTCTCTCTCTCTCTCTCTCTCTCTCTCTCTCTCTCTCTCTCTCTCTCTCTCTCTCTCTCTCTCTCTCTCTCTCTCTCTCTCTCTCTTCCCCCAACACACACACACACATTCATTCTCATTATGTGTTTAGAAAGAAATCCATCTCCTTCTCCAAGCTTGAGAAGTTGAGAGCCTACACCAAGAACTCTTGGCTATGGAGTGCAAATCCAACCTAGAGACATGCTTCAAAGAAATAGATTGCCATCTTATTCATCTCCATTACTATGCTACTATGCTATGCTAAGCTACAAGAGTAATGACAAGTGAGGAAACTATTTCTTTCTTGTGTGTTATTTCTTCTTCATCCTCCCTATTCTCACTGCTTTTTTTTTTTCCGAGAAAAAGATCCTTATATTAGTTACTGAAACTATCCATAGGGCTACAACCACCTCTTCAAGAGAGGGCTACAACAACCATGGTGGGAGACTCTCCCAATGAAAAAACCAGCATATGTACAATGGGGCCAAATCAAGACATGGGGGGAGGGAAAAGCCACACTGGTGGTCGGTAGTGCCATCAGAGTACACCCTGGACCATGGTGTAGAAAGGCCCAGGATGCTAAAGTCGAAGGAAATCCTCTCTGTGCTCTTGCGTGCGGTTGGAGCTGCCCTATGGTCCCTCGAGCTGTCCTTTGAGAGTGTGGATCAGCTCTAGCCAAAAATCGCGAACAGTCTCTAGTGGTGGCACAGGGTGAGTCTCAAATATGCAGAAGCAACAGGCTCGCCAAATAAAAGAGAGTGACAGGCCACTGATGAGATCCCAACACTCCTCTCTCTCATTGCACCACTCCGGTGGAATAAGCTCTGCAATAGGCTGGAGTGTAGGTTGCCCCTCCTACATCACTATCATCCTGCTGGTGGAAGATAGCTCAAATTGAAGTGTCGAGCCCGTGAGGGTGGACCAAGCTGCTGCTCCCCAAGTGTACTGTTGAGCCGTGGAAAGAGCACACATCAGCCAAAGAACTCAAATCCACACCTGCTGGACCGAAGGATAGTCCCAAAGACAGTGATGCTGACTCTCCACAAGATGGTCACAAGCTGCACATGCGATCGAGACCCCACTATGCACTAGCCAGCTCTCAACTGCTGTAGCTCTATGCGTGACAAGCCATTGAAACAAGGTGACTCGCCTCGGCTGTCTGGAGTCCCATAACCTCTCCCAGAAGGCTGCAAAGAACTCAGTTGTGAGACCCTCCTCCTACCAATGGGGTGTTGTAGCGAGGCGGCCCTCTCTCTATGCTGCTAGTATATGAAGTCCCAGTCGAACAATGTACTGAAATAATGGGACACCTAGGTGCTTTGTAGAAGAGAAGGGGTCCCTCTAGAGAGACTCACCAGGATCCCATTGTACTTGTGCCAGTGGATAGCACTCCCAAGTCCACAGCCTCCAGTGTCCAGTCTCAAGAGCTGTTGGGTCAGGATCGATGACACAAGTCCTCCCACATATGCCCACTACTCTTATCCTGTGAAAACAATACTCTGCTACCTGCGGGGACTCTACTGCAACTTGCTGTAAGCATCCTCGACCCTGAAGCTCGAAGAAAAGAGATGGAATAGTCTCTGAGCAGGACCTGACTGAGATGAGAACCTCTAGTCGTGTGAAGGCTCCCAGCCACCTGTGTGCTACTGGCTCGAGAGGCGTGAGCCACTCAGCTGAAATTGCCTCTAAGATGTCCTGGCACATGCTCTGCACCGCTCTCATGCCTTGTAGTTGGAAACCCTACACCTCCTCTGACAAGCCTGTGAACTCTAACCAGTCACCTAAAGAGTGCGTTGGACCCGCTGCCATGGGACCCCAGGAAACATGCGGCCGACTACCAACCAAGTGGCCTCTCTGAGTGCTAACCATGGGGTTCCAGACAAGGGACTGCCGTAGGTTCTCCTCTATGCAAGTAGGCTATCTCTGCTCTCCACACCTCGCCGCAAGAGCTCCCAAGATCGAAGCAAGCTCACAGTGAGGTGATCCTCCAGTCTCCTGCTCAAACATTAGGTGAAATTTGGACTCACAAAGGAGCCTTTTAAGAAGTTTGACTTTACCTCTCTCTACCAAAATGGGCGCATGGATAAATTTTTGCAAACAAACTCCAAAGTTGGTAGCAGTCTGACAGTTAGAATTTCCTCTTCAAGCTCTATCTACTGATATATAGCACGAAATGAGATTCCTCATATTTTAGAAGATTCTTTTTTTGATTCACCTATGATGTGACAACTCTGTCAGAATCTAAGTTAATTAAAAAAAAGAATCTTCTACAATATGAGGAATCTCATGGTGTGCTATATATCAGTAGATAGAGCTTGAAGAGGACATTCTAATTGTCAAACCTCCGCCAACTTTGGAGTTTGTTTGCAAAAAAATATCCATGTGCCCATTTTGGTAGAGAGAGAGGTAAAGTCAAACTCCTTAAAGGGCTTCTTTGTGAGTCCAAATTTCACCTAATGCCAACTCTGCGCATCTCTGTGAATATCCATCTGGTCGAAGGTCGCCACGGGCCTCTAGCCTGAGGCACCCTAGCATGAAGCCACTGTAGCAAGAACTCCTTCCAAGGCTCCTCACCTGGAAGAAGTCCTCTGACTATGAACTTCCCAAGAAGGGCTCTCCTCTGCTGTGCTGGGTCTTTGATCCCAAGCCCTCCCTGTGAACAAGGAAGAGTGATGACCTGCCAAGCCACTTTGGCTCGGGCTATCTGAGTGTCATGTCCTGACCAAAGGAAATTCCTAATCAGCCTCTCTACCTGGTAGATACAAGAACTCAAGAAGATCCAGCACAAAGTGATGTACCACATAGTCACCAACAACACCTAGTTGGCCACTACTACTCTACGAGCCAAAGAAAGTCGTGCTGAGCTCTAATGTAACAACTTCCTCCTGTCTATGGGGAGCAATCTGCTGCTCGTGAGACAAGTCCAAACCAACTTGACAGCCCAAGTACCGAATTGCAGTCCCTGGGGGTCCACCTAAAACCCTCTCCTGGCATCCAATTGGGCACAGGAGCACTACCCATAGAGAAAGCCACTGTCTTTCTCCAGTTGATCAGTGCGCCCGATGCACAACAGAAGGTCTCTAGAGCCTGCTCATACCTGTGAAGGTTGGCCTCCTGGACATCTAAGTACAAGGCTGAGTCGTTGTTAAACTCAGCGTCCAGTAGCTCATCTCCCTGAATAGGGAGTGCTAAGCCCCGTAGACCAACCTGCTGCGACACCAAAAACCTACTCATCGCCTTCGCATAGAACAGAAAGACGAAGGGGGCAAGAGGGCAGCCCTGTCTGACCGAACGTGTGAGCATGAAGCGATCACCTCTACCTCCTGCCAAAAGTACCTGAGTGTGAGCCTGTCTGTACTAAGCTGAGACCCCTCCGATCCAAGCATCTGAGAAGCCTATCATGCGTAGAGTGCCCTCTAGAAAGTCCCAGTCAACTCTGTTGTATGCCTTCTCAAAATTGAGAAGAAGAATCACTAGGTTCTCACCACAGAGCCGTGCTAGGTTAGAAGCCTCCCAAAAAGTAAAGATTTTGTCAAGGATACTGCGTTCCTTGAGAAAATCTGTCTGAGTCCCATGTATAAGGATCTCTAGAAGTGATTGAATCCTCAAACTCAGAGCCTTGGCAAGAATTTTGTAGGTTGAGTCGAGGATTGTGATGGGGCGCCACTGTCGAATCTCATCCAAGGAGCCACCCTCCTTGGGAATGAGGTAGATCAAGCCCTCACTCATGCTGTCAGGCATCACTCTTGTGTGAAACCATCCCAACACTAAGTCGAGAGTCCACTCAGTCTGGTCCCTGCTGCAAAGGGAAAAGGAGAATCCAATTGTTGAGTCCAAGGCCTTTGTCCCTCTAGCTGCAAGGAACATAACATGGACCTTAAGGCTGCCTCATGGTCGTCGAGAAAAGAGTAAAGTCATAGTGAAAGAAGTCTCATCGACATCGGATGTCGATGCTCGTCAGAACACAAGGGATAGTTGCAAGGGGGGACTTCTGTACCTATAGAGGGGGTTGCAAGAAAGGCTGTCCCTCTCTCGACAAGCGACTCGTAGCAAAGGAGCTGCCAAGAGATCTCCTAGCAGCCGGAGAAGGCCCTACCCCCTGGTCGACTATGGAACTAAAGCGGGAGGGGGGGAGTAGGAGAAGGGGGGCGAGGGGGAGCGGTAGAGGTAGACGGGCGGGTGGAAGAGGTGGCGAGAGTAGGAGGTGGGGGGGAGGATGATGAGGAGGGGGGGAACTCTGGGGGGGTAGGGGATGTCGAGGGTGAAGCTGGGGTGGGGGCGAGAGCATGGACCTCATCTTACTGAAGAGGATCAAACCGATTTTCCGTGGGAACCCACTACTGCTGCTGACTAGGCGCCAGAGGACCACTATGAGCGCCAGGCTATCGCTGTGGTCCCTATCGTCGTCGACCACGGACCTGCTGCCATCCATCCTCCGCTGGAGCCCCAGGCTCAAAGGGTGGCTCTGCATGTGTGTGTTGTGCCTTTGTCTATGGATGTTGGCCAGCCCTTGCAGGCTGGGGCTGAGGCTGTGGTGTAGATCGAGCCATCCTTCGTGGACAAGAATTCACAAGATGGCCCATCTGTCGACAAATGAAGCACTGGTTCGGTAGGCTCAAATACTCCACACTCTGTCTAAACCAACCCCCACTCACCCGAGGCACAAGAATGACCTTCGGGAGCATGTGAGTGTCTGTGACCAAAACGAAAACTGAGGGAATGCCATCCACCTTGGCAGCTACTTAGGCTGCGGTGCGAGGTCTCTCCAGGATAGTCCCAATGGATGAGCCTATCCTGGACAAAAGTGGTAAGTACTCCCTCCACAAACCCAAAAAGCAGACGGAGATGGGGATGTTTGCCTCCTCTACTATAACATCCGTAGTAGGGTCGAAACCATGCCTCCACTGTCAAAAGTGGGCTCGTGCTGCTTGGATGGTCAATGGACTCATGGTGATGACCTTGGATGCCATCTCGAAGGTCTAGAACTCAATCTGATAGTAACCTCATCCGAGTATCTATACATCCAAGATCTTGCCTACCTCCGCGAGAAGGCGGGCCTGGAGAAGGTCACACAACTCTCCTCTGCTAGGTCGGGTGCCGAGAATCTTGCAGATGACAGAAGTGGCTTGGAAGTGCTCTACCTCTGTGGCTACGATCTCTTGCTCTCTTGGTGAAAGAGCAAGTCAAATGGTAGGCTCAATGGGGTCGGGTGAGGGGGATTCTGACGAGTCACTCTATGGCGGAGCTGGAGCCTCCATCTGTGTTTAATGTTGTGGCGAAGAAGCGGACGGAGAAAGGACTCTGCAACCGAGCACGTCGAGCACTGCGCAAAGAACAATTTCCCAGAGCCAATTGCAGGTTGACGTCGGGAATGAGGAGGGCAGGGGGGGGGGGGGGGGGGGGGGGGGGAAGTGGATAAGGCGGGCAATGGGGCGGAATCTCAATAGGTAGCGAGCGGGGGGTAGCGGCGCAACAGGGCAGCGGGCGGTGGGGTGGCGACACTAGAGGGGGCAGCGGGTGGGGGTGGGGCCGCACAACAGGGGGCAGTGGACGGGACTGTAGTGTGCAGTAGGGTGGGGGGGCGGGATGGGTTGCCACGGGCGAGGACAGGCGGGGGAGGGGGGCAGCGCGAGGGCATCGGAGCCGGGGGAGGGGTTAGCAACGGTGCAGTAGGGGGGGGCGAGAGCAGTAGTGAGTACGCATGTTCTTCTTGTTTTCCCTATTCTCACTCCTTGCTAGATCTCTCCATCTTAAGGTGATTGAGGGCTTGGGATTAAGGCCATGGACAAGTTAATGCTTTGCACTACAAGAGGTTATGTGAAAGGGCATAGGGAGATAGACATGCCAATAACCACCCAACCATACCTATATATAGGCCCTTGGCCCTCTCGCTCTTAGTATATATAGCCTCTCTAGGTACCGCATGTGTATCCATCGGCCCTTGGCCAGGGCCATGCCCTCCTATAGTCCTACCCTTGGCATGACATTACTCCCCCCTTGGAGAAGCGTTTTCATCCACAAAAACAAAAGTCGTAGGATCTTCATAAGAACACTAATGTTTTCCAAAGTGGTATCCTTCATGGATCCAACTAATTGTTTGACCAAAATACGGTGCAATAAGTGGTTCAATGAAATCAAGAATAACATCTTGATTTTGCACATTGTTCTCCATTTGCAACCATTAGTGTGTAGACTCCATTTAGAAAGTACATGAGCATGCTAAACGAGTTATCACAACCAAGATGTATCTGAAAGAGTATCGCTTTTCACTTTCCTTGAAAGTAACTTGCTGACCTAACTCATCAGCCAAGTGTAAGTTCTTGACTTTTCCTTAAATTTCATCAGTAAACAACCCCATCATAACTAGTATTAAAGGTTGAGAATCTGACTTATACATGAAGAGACTAAACCTAGTCACAAACATGCTTTAGCTGATGGTAAGCAAACTCCAAGTAGATCAATAAATGCGTATTAATTGGATTTCTTGGTGCTAATATATGCAATTTGCATATTCTTTAGTGCAAGATTACACTTTGTAATCTGCATATCCCCTTGGATAACTGTTAGTACTGATGTGTGTCTCCCCCACGGTTTACAGACAATCTTTCCAGATGGTTGGTAAACGGGGATCCCAATATCATACAACATTGATGAGGAATCAACAATTGTCTGAATAACCATTGTGGTTAACTTGAAAAATCCACAAGCACCCAAACCGAGCCATGACCTCTATTGGTGATTGGTAGACCAAAAAGTAAACTCATCGAGATACTGCACATGGAGTGCAAAATGGTTCATAAGCAACTAATGTTATGAATATGCATGCCACTCGAAATCGGCCTTTGTTAAACACTAGGGCCCATAACACCTAGTGTGCATGCATTTAGCAAAAAACATATCCGAACCTGTATATCCATGATCATCCTTGCCAATACTTATGGCGAATGTGATGTGCATAACACACAGTAAAGTAGGCTCAAAAAGAAACTAAAGACTTTCAATGGCAATTATTTTCAAGCCTTGCTCAAATGTTTGAACCATAATAGAAGATGAAACATTACTCACTTCTAGGGACAAACAATGAAACTTTTTCATCAACAACTCAGAGCCTTTCTATATGTATAAACAACCATCTATAATGTTGTTTAGTAGTACTTGTACATGAACAAGTCATTCTAAGTATCCAACAATTTTTGGCCACCGAAATTGCTTCTGATACGTCATGCTAAAACTGGTCTAGAAAACATATGTGACCAGCACCTAGGGACTTTGGTGTGACACATATTTGAAATCGTGGTCGCCAGTGTCAGTCCCAGAGACGTATATTTGCCACATGTGGAATATGTCTCAACTAAGGATGACTGCAAAAAGGACATCCTACAAGTACAAGATGTACTTGTGTGTGGAGGTAACCGCAAACACTCTACGATGGGAGTGAGAGGGATCCTCATTATCCTTGCTGCACACTGGCTAAACCGAACTCCTTGAGTCCCTAGACCATGTTGTATCCCATGTGACAACATGTGCCATATCGAATCCGACAAGTGGGTTCGTAAAAACATAATGTACACTGGACACTAGTGCCCAAAATACTTGTTCCGACCTGCCCTTAGCATGGCCCTAGAGATTGAGCTGAAAGTTCAGTTACACGTATTCCAATGCACAGGAGTACGTCTCCCACATTTGAAAAAACCAAGAAACATTCCACTGGAAACCCTAGGTGTTGCCTTCGCAATCCAAGCCCATTGGGTAGAATCTACGTAGTCAAACCCCTTGCTAAGACCCTTTGTAGGAACTGCTCAACTAGGAGGTAATGGTAACCAACATAGTCAACTATGTACAGACTGATTGGAGTCAACTTGAAAAGTTGAATTTTGTCCACTACCACGTTGGTGCACCAAAGTTATGTCGCTCTAGTAGAATGGTTCTTGCATTGGTATGGAGTCATGCAGATACAGGTCGAGGCGGTGAAGTCAATACCAGATGCCAGTAGAGGCAAGGTTGATCATGAAGTGTATGCCAAAGTGACAATTAAAAGGTCAAAGATTGGTTTTTAATCTCTAATGATCTGTATGTTTGCAAATGCATAAAACATGCTATCCAGTTGCTCTATGATTCAATCATTTGGTTACGGGGTTTTTTGGAGATCCATTTCACGTTGAAGCTAGGACGAGGCCATCTACCGTGGTTACATTGAGGGTTGAATCATCCAATGCTTGTAGCGGAAATATCTCCGAGTATCAAAGAGATGGTATGGTTCTCGAAGGCCAATTGTTATCTTCTAGCGGCCGTAAAAGTCAGGTCATCTTCAAACAAAGATAATCTCTTCAAAGCTTTTGGAGGTGATCCGCATCCGGTGGGAGTGACCACTAAGTCGCAAGGTAAAAAAGCTTGAGTTCTAAAATAATGCCATGCTTAAAAAAGCCAGAACAAAAGCTGCAGGTTTAGGGTGGCGCCACCAGATGGAGGGATAGAATAGGGCAAGTCGATGAAGGGGCAGCCATGCAGTTCGAGGCCACCAAGTTGCGCATGGATTGAAGCAACCAACGAGCTGAAGCCATGCATGGGAGAAGTCGTCCACAGCCTGTAAGAAGAGGAGGGAAAGTGGCGCCAAATGGGGGGGTAACCGAGTGCGTGGGTAGAGGCAGGAGAATCGGTCATGCAAGGGAGTGACAACGGAGGGCATTAGAGGATTGAGTTAAGCCTGAAGAGCCGGAAAAAAAACCATCAACAAGGAGGGCACTATCTGAGAGAGGTGGCCTGAGTGGAGCCATCCCCTTTGCATCTAGTAAGTAGCACTACAGTAAAGGGGAGAAGCCAAGGGAGCCTGAGGAGCCGCCAGGGTCATCAACGACGTGGAAAGGGCAGAAGACGAAGGTGTGGCGGGGGGTATTGCTGTAAGCAAGGAGGCAGAAGCCATCAACGAGGGAGGGAGAGGAATAGGATATTGAACACGGGCTGAGGAGCCGCCAGGGGCCATCAACGGAAAGGAGAAAGAGAGAGGAGGAAGGAGTTGCAACCAGGGCTGCCTGTGAGGCTGCTGAAAGGCAAGCAACTTCGGAGAAGAGAAGGCAACAGAAGGCCTTGGCTTTGGGGTCTAAACCGGAAAAGAGGTCTCTTTGTCGAGCTGCCCTACAGGCTGATCATGAAAGAGAACACCATGGGCAAGAGGAGGTAGATGAGAAAGCAGAGGGAGAACCATCAATTGCAAGGGTGATTGCTGGAGGGCTGAAAACTGATTGCAGGGAATCACGGGCTAAGGGCGGCCACTTTGTTTGAAAGGAGCGATCGGGTGTGTTGGAGGAAGGACATACGTGTAGGGGGTGACCTCGATCGTCTCTGTATATGTCACATTAAAGACTATCCTAACTCTAATCAAAAGCTCATTATTTTGCCCACTCCATCTATTGTGTCTTGGTGTCTTCCTTTGTGCTCAAAGCTCGGGGAGTGTGTGTGGACCCTTGAAGTTTGTGTATAGCAAAAGAGAGAGAGAGAGAGAGAGAGAGAGAGAGTGCAAGAGAGAGCAAGAGATGGGAGGGAATGATTGCGGCTATGTTCTATTGCTTGAGGTGTGTGCTATGTGTTGAGCTATTGGCGAATTTGTGTTGTTAAGGTGCATATAGCTAGGCCGGTGTAGTCGTGAATTGTGCAAATTACGAGGTTACTAGTAGAGCCATACATAAAATTCAATGTGTGTGAGTCTATCCGAGTGGTTTGGGGTGCTGGATATCTGCAAGGCTATAGCGAGGCATCTAGTTTGTGTACTGTGTGTGTTCTCGTTTCCGCCATTCCATTAGTCATGCCCCCACTGAGGACCCGTTGATAGCTTTGAACAAAATACAACCGAAGGATACCATGGTAGCTCGAAGCTATGGCCCTATTTTCACAGGTGAGGAGGATCCAGTTGAATGGATTGCAGACTTTGAATTATACATGCTATCATTGTGGATGCCTAATGAAGACAGCAAGATGGACACTATTCCATTTGTGTTACATGGCAAGGCGAAAGCATGGTTTGATACATTGCAGGGCAAGCCGCGACATGCATGGCCGGCTCTATGGACCAGTTTCTTGCAACATTTTCGAAAGGAATTATCACCTATGGACATGGACGCAAAGCTAAAAGCTCTCAGACAAGATGTAAGTGAAGATTTTACTGTTTTTCTCAATCGGTTTGAAGAATGTTGTGCAAAATTAGCCACATCAATGCAATTGGCCAACGGCGACTATTTCAAGATGGACAAATTTATGTCATGCCTACATCCCAAGGTACAAGAAAAGGTGGATTCCAAAAGCTCCGAGAACTACAACGGTGCTGTAGCAATTGCTCGAGCAAAGAGCAGGAAGATCAAGAAGAAGATCGAACAAGGTATGATGGGATACAAGCAGCCACCAAGCCCTCAAGGTGAGGTTCGTGCAGAGGATCAAGCAAATCATGGAGTGGCAGCTATTCCTCAACACTGGGTACGTACTGTTCAAGATTTATCTGAACAAATGCAAGAGCTTCATTTGAGTGTGATGGACAGAGGGCAGCAAAGAGCGGGCAGAGGAAGAGCTAGGGAGTTGCCTAGCCGTTGCTATAATTACGGCGAAGAAGGACACTACGCACTGGATTGCCCGCATCCAACAAGGGAAGGAGGAGGTATGTACCCACTATTCGAAAGAGGGAGAGGACAAGCAAAATTCAACGGGCAAAGAGATCAGCAGTCTGACAATTTTGTGCCTCCTGCTCCTCAAGGTAACGAAGAAGTTCATCGTGTTAATATATTGGAGTAGATGAGCAGGTAGTGGATGTTTTGGCCAACAAAAGAGCACGTGAAGAAAGAGAGTCGAAGACAGAGCGGGAGACTAGAGCTCGCAAAGGCAAAGGGAAAATGGGTGAAGATAGAGAGCAGGCAGAGACGAGCAAAAGAAGAAGGAGGCGTAAAATCAAGCTATCCGACTACCAACTTGGAAGGGATCATCCCAAATATGACTTGGTGAGTGATGTCAAGAACCAAAAGGCTAATATTACTTTCGGTCAGCTGCTTGCCTTAAATCCTAAATTGCGACGTCAGTGGTCTACTAGTGCTAGCACCAGGCTTCCATGGGACAAAACAAGAGTGCATACTGTGGAGAATCTAGCATTGAGGGTTGGGAGTCCAGTGGATGTGCTTCCACTTGTTGGTCCTCTTATTGAAAAGAAGATGCAGGTACAGACATACATCGATGGAGGGGCCCAAGTGCGTGTCATGACCGAATCCACCATGAAGGATGCAGGAGTTAAAGCAATGGTAAGATCTAATGTGTGAATGAGGATGGCCAACCATACCAAGGCCAGGTGTTTGGGCATATCACACGATGTGAAGGTAAAGTTTATGGGTGTTGAATGACATATTATTTTTTTTGTTATGACAGCTAGCGACAATGCTTACCCTATCATATTGGGTAGACCATGGCTTCTTGCAATGGGGGCCAAGTAGGATTGGGGAAAAGGGGTATTTACTTTATTTGATGAAGAGAATGATAGACATGTGATGCTTGATCTACGGACGACGGAGAGTTGCTCTCATCCCATGGTGAAGGATGAGGGAGATGATTCTACAACAAGCTACGAATACGAAACGGAGTCAACCTATGATGAAGGCTACACAGATATAGAAGAGGGAAAGAGTGCTGACGATCTCCTTCATGTTGATGCTGATCTCTTTGGGGTTACTATCAATAACTCTATTCCAAAAGAAGGTATGCAAGCTCAAGTTTCCCCTATTGATGCCCAAGAGGTAAGAGGTATGCTAGAAGAAGACTTAACAAAGAAAGAGAAGGAAAGTTATGTGCAACTCTGTGCATCCTATCCTAATTTGTTTGCCACGAAGTATAAAGATTTGCGAGGTGCCAAGGAAGTCAAACACAGGATCATACTCAAGGAGGGGCATAAACCAAAGGTGCAAAAGCTAAGGAGGTTAGGGGAAATTCAGCAATAGGCTCTCTGGCAGGAAATCAACAAGCTATTGGATGTAGGTATTATCTATCCCATGCAAGAATCTGAGTGGGTCTCCCTGGTTGTCATAACACCCAAGAAGAACAGCAAATGGCGAGTGTGTGTTGATTATAAGCCTTTAAATGCTGCAACCAAGTGGAGATATTATCCTTTACTCTTTCATGATGAAATTTTAAATCAAGTTGCAGGTCATGAAAGGTACTCTATTATGGACGGCTTCTCTAGGTACTTCCAGATAGGCATTGCACTTGAAGACCAGTTGAAAACCACTTTCATTTCACCATGGGACTGTTTTTCCGACCGCAGGATGCCCTGCGGCTTGGTGAATGCTTATGCAACCTTTCAAGATTGGATGAATAAAGTGTTTGGTCCCTACCTGGGTAAGTTTATCAGAGTTTTCATGGATGAGATAGGGTGTTACACCTCTCGGAATGATCATTTCTCAAAGTTAAAGTTATGTTTTCATCGACTGCAGGAAGTGGGTGGTCAATTGAATCCCAAAAAGTGTAAGTTAGCTCAACCTCAAACTCACTTGCTGGGGCATGTAGTCTCACAAAATGGTATCAAAGCGGATCCGGACAAGGTAAAGGCTCTTGTGTTGATGGAGCCTCGAGCTCACTTGCTGGGGCATGTGGTCTCACAAAATGGTATCAAAGCGGATCCGGACAAGGTAAAGGCTCTTGTGTTGATGGAGCCTCCCAAAAGTGCTACAGGTTTGGCATCATTTGTGCATAAATTGAAGTACCTCTCTTGATTCTTTTGGATGCTTTCACAGTATGTATACCCGCTTCAAAAAATGAGTCAACAGGTTCATGGCTTTCAATGGAATGAGGACACATAGGTAGCTTTTGACAGGGTTAAAGAAATCTTATGTCAATTGCCTACTGTTTGTACTCCCAACCGTGAGGATGATTTTTATGTTGCTAGGACAGTGGGTACAGTTGCAATTGGTGCAGTCCTACTACAAAAGGTAGGGCGGTGCTACAAACCCGTCTACTTTGAGAGTCGCGACATCAATCCAAGAGAGATGTCTTACAAAGAGGCTGAGCAGTGGGTGATGACACTAGTGTTTGCTTGCAGGAAGTTCAAAGTGCATTTAAGTGTTCGGAGGTTTTATGTGCTTACCTCTAACAATTTATTACCTGAAGTGGTTCTTCACCTACGACCCGGGAGGTGCATTATGAAGTGGGTGCTAGAGTTACAGGAGTTTGATTTTGAGTTTAAAATTGATCACACTTGCAGGTTACATCTCGCAGACCTGCTGGTAAATAAGGGTGTAGATTTGCCAGTGTATCCCAGGGTGGTTCGAGAAGAGGCAAACAATAAACCAGATCTAAAAGAAGCTTTGGTCATGTGGTTCGATGGTGCTTACAAGAGGGTTGTCCAAAAAGCCGGAGGCAGAGTCATTATACAGGATCCATAAGGTAACACTATTTTTTCAAAAGCTTATGATTTGGAGGATGTGAATACAAACAACGAGGCAGAGTACTTGGCTCACCACTTGGGCCTTGAGCAGTGTATCGAGTTTGGGATATCCAGGCTCATAGTGAAGGGAGATGATCTTTTGGTTGTCAAACAACTCTTAGGGCAATGGCAGGTGAAGAGGGACTCTCTCAAGCATTGGCTTTTTTCTGTTAAAAAGTTATTGAAGTTTTTTGAAGTGGTGCAATTCAAGCATGCTAGGAGGGAGCAAAATCAAGAAGCCGGGTACAGATGCACGTGGCAGGTTTATATGTGGCGCCTGCCAGCTATGCAAGTAGGGAGACACTGAAAGACGTTGATGAATTCTTGAGCAAAATTCAAGGTCTCGTAGGCACGTCCAAGATACAAAGAAAAAGGATTACCCAAAAGGATAGCAGGTTCACTTTGATAGGTGAAGACCTTATGGTATACGGTCATGATGGAGTATTGAGGAGAGTTCTCTACAAGGAGTAGATCGGCATGGTCTTGACACAATGCCATGAAGAAAGAGGGCATCAAGGTAAAGATCAGGTACTCTTTCGCATTCTCAGAGCAGGTTTTTGGTGGCCATCTCTTGTACGAGATGTTCATTATTGGTGTAAGACGTGTCACGAATGTCAAGTTATGGGTGAGCGGCGTTTAGTAGCAGAGTCACAAGGGGCTATCTTGGCCCAAAATGATTTCGAAAAGTGGGGATTGGGTGCTATTGGCCCACTTCCCAAGTCTGCAAGTGGGAAAAAGTACATCTTGGTGGCTATCGACTACCTCACTAGATGGGTAGAAGCCAAAGTGGTCAAGGAGGTAAATGCTCTTTCAGCTGCTCAGTTTGTATTTGTCTGCTGTCGGTTTGGAGTGCCATGGGTTTTGATATCAGATAGAGGACAGGGATTCCGCAACAAGCTAGTACGTGCTTTGGTAGAGAAGATGGGAATCCAACACATATTCTCATCTCCCTATCACCCACAGTGTAGCGGTTTGGCTGAAAGTGCAAATGTTCAGATCATTAAAATTCTCACCAAGTATATTTATAAATAGGTGGAAGATTGGGAGGGGAATCTTGATTAATGCTTATGGGCCTACCGAACTTCTTATAAAGTGGCAACCAATTTCACTCCCTACGAATTGGTGTTTGGCAACGAAGCAGTCTTAACTGTACACATCCAACTAGGGGCATTAAAAGGTTTATGGTGAGCTAATGTGAATCAAAGAGATGTTTTGCAGGACAGGATCACACAATTGGAGACTTTGAAGATGGATCGAGAGGCTGCAACAGATTTCTATGTGCAACAAAGAGAGAAATGTGTGGTGAAGTTCAATCAAATATTTCCAAAAAAGAAGCTACAAGAAGGGGATTTGGTTATGAAGTACGAGAGCTAGCTTGATTTCACGTTCCAAAAAAAGTTCAAGAAGAAGTGGATTGGGCCCTACAAAATTTCCAAAGCTTTCCCTAATGGTACTTATCAGTTAGAGCGGTCCAATGGTAAGCTTCTTCGACACATGGTAAATGGAGTTCGTCTCAAGCTCTATTTCGACAGAGCTCTCACGCCAGAGGTTCATCAGGTTCTTGTTGAAGGGGTTGGGCATCCCACTTAAGGGTGCAGTCCAAGATAGCAAAAAGACATGAATAAACCTTTGTACATATGACTTTATTTCATCTTTGCATAGTGTTAGCAGGTTTACATTTTTGAATAATAAGAGCTTTTATTGATTGAACATAAATGTTCAACCAGTGGGTTGGGCAATGATGGTGCAACAAAGTTATATCACTCTAGTAGAATGGTTCTTGCATTGGTATAGAGTCATGTAGATACAGGTTGAGGTGGTGAAGTCAATACCAGATGCCGGTAGCGGCAAGCTTGGTCATAATGTGTATGCCAAACGTGGCAATTAGTAGGTCAAAGATTGGTTTTTAATCTCTAATAATCTGTATGTTCGCAGATGCATAAAACATGCTATCCGGTTGCTGTATGATTCAATCATTTGGTTACGGGTTTTTTTTGAGATCCATTTCACGTTGAAGCTAGCACGAGGCCATCTACCGTGGTTACATTGAGGGTTGAAGCTTCCAATGCTTGTAGCGGAAATATCTTCGAGAATCAAAGAGATGGTTTGGTTCTCGAAGGCCAATTGTTATCTTCTAGCGGCCGTAAAAGTCCATATCTTCGAGAATCAAAGAGATGGTTTGGTTCTCGAAGGCCAATTGTTATCTTCTAGCGGCCGTAAAAGTCGGGTCGTCTTCAAACAAGGATAATCTCTTCAAAGCTTTTGGAGGTGATCGGCGTCCGGTGGGAGTGACCACTAAGTCGCAAGGTAAAAAAGCTTTAGTTCTAAAATAATGCCATGCTTAAAAAAGCCAGAACGAAAGCTGCAGGTTTAGGGTGGTGCCACCAGATGGCGGGATAGAGCAGGGCCCAGTCGATGAAGGGGCAGGAATGCAGTTCGAGGCCACCAAGTGGCGCATGGATTGAAGCGACCAACGAGTTGAAGCCATGCATGGGAGAAGTCATCCACAGCCTATGAGAAAAGGAGGGAAAGTGGCACGAGATGGGGGGGTTGTCGAGTGCGTGGGCAGAGGCAGGAGAATCGTTCATGCAAGGGAGTGACAACGGAGGGCATTAGAGGATTGAGTTAAGCGTAAAGAGCCAAAAAAAAAATCCATCAACGAGGAGGGCACTATCTGAGAGAGGTGGCCTGAGTGGACCCATCCCCTTTGCAGCTAGTAAGTAGCGCTACAATAAAGGTGAGAAGCCAGGGAGCCTGAGGAGCCACCAGGGTCATTAACGTCCTGGAAAGGGCGGAAGACGAAGGTGTGGCGGGGGGTATTCTGCAAGCAAGGAGGCAGAAGCCATCAATGATGGAGGGAGAGGAATAGGATATTGAACACGGGCTGAGGAGCCACCAGGGGCCATCAATGGAAAGGAGAAAGAGAGAGGAGGAAGGAGTTGCAACAAGGGCTGCCTGTGAGGCTGCTGAAAGGCAAGCAGCTTGGGAGAAGAGAAGGCAACAGAAGGCCTTGGCTTTGGGGTGTGAACCGGAAAAGAGGTCTCTTTGTCAAGCTGCCCTATAGGCTGATCAAGAAAGAGAATGCCAAGGCAAGAGGAGGTAGAACGATTGGCACTTGAGAAAACAGAGGGAGAACCATCAATTGCAAGGGCGATTCCTGGAGGGCTGAAAACTGATTGCAGGGAAATCACGGGCTGAGGGCGGCCAATTTGTTTGGAAGGAGTGATCGGGTGTGTTGAAGGAAGGCCATACGTGTAGGGGCCGGCCTTGATCGTATCTGTATATGTCGCATTAAAGACTATCCTAACTCTAATCAAAAGCTCATTATTCTGCCCACTCCATCTATTGTGTCTTGGCGTCTTCCTTTGTGCTCATAGCTGGGGGCTTGTGTGTGGACCCTTGAAGTTTGTGTATAGCAAAAGAGAGAGAGAGAGAGAAAGATAGCATGTGTAAGTGCAAGAGAGAGCAAGAGATGGGAGGGAATGATTACCGCTATGTTCTGTTGCTTGAGGTATGTGCTATGTGTTGAGCTATTGGCGAGTTTGTGTTAAGGTGCATATAGCTAGGTCGGTGTAGTGGTGAATTGTAAAAATTAGGAGCTTAGTAGTAGAGCCATATAGAAAATATAGTGTGTGTGAGTCTATCTGAGTGGTTTGGGGTGCTGGATATCTGCTGGGCTATAGAGAGGCATCTAGTTTGTGTATTGTGTGTGTTCTCATTTCCCCCATTCCAACATGGTATATTGCGGACTGCTTTCCTTGAAAGTATAACGGGGATAGATCAAACTTTGATCCTCAATACTGATGGGATGATTTAGTAAACACCCGCTGGGTCTTACCTCAAAACTATACTTCCATAGACACTCGTAGTGTTATAGAATGAGCAAGAGATCCACACAAGTGAAATGCCTAGCTCTTATGGATAGCCATGCTACTTGAAATTCTTGTTGCATCTATATGCCGTGTTATAGATCAGACTATGCGAGTATAAGTTTATTTAAAAACTCAACTCAATTGTCGCACCAAAACATGTAGTGCTTATGAAATACCCAAATGTAATGGCAAGACTCTTGCTTGGCCATTAACGTCGATGGGGAGTGCACTGGGTAGGTCTGTTCAAGCTGGAGAACAAACACCCAAGAAATGCCATCATTTGGGTCCTATCGGAGGTCTGTTGACTATGGCTCTTAGCCGGTGTGGCCCATAGCCTTTATGCCAATAACAAATTAGTGTTCAATCAAGGAACCGATGAATAATTGGAGTGGCGTCTTAGCCACTTACTAGCTGAGAGTTAATGCACCTTGGCTCAGGCTAACTCACGAGAAAAACATGTATCAAAATATTCTTAGTTATTATTCTTCAAGAGAAAGAAGAAGAGAGAATAGAAGAGCATGTTGGGCTAAGGAATGTTCCTTAAAGGACTATGATGTGCATAGTTGATTGTCATGCTCGTGTGCATATTATGCCTAATGTGCAGTTTATCCTATAAGCATGCAACAGTTTTTTGTTATGACTCTCTCATCGAGAGAGGTAATAGAAAAACACAAACAAGTCACAGGTTGACCCACCTACTGTGTATGTGGTTGTGACGGTACCAATGTGACTTAATGATAGCACTTTGCCTTTGATGAAGTACGAGTTTTAGGTTCTCTTTAGTGTTGTTGTGTGTTGATAGCAACCCAAAAATCATGTTAAACAACTAGAGCTCATCTTGTCCTTGACAAAGTGTCTGGTGTTATAGAGAAAGCCTGTTATATGAGGCGGTAGAATTGAATCCACCTAGGTATCATGCCATGCATACTTAATTGTAAGCCCTTGACCAAAGTGATGGCCTCAAACGTGAGAGCCAAAACCATAAGTGCCTTGCATAGTCTAAACTGGTAGGTATTTTGTGAGGTGATATTCCCTATTTTGCTAGTTTTTTCAAACTTGTCTGCCACTACCCTTGATGCCAAGTCATTGGGCAGTACCTTGGCACAAGGGAGAAGCCTTGCTTCATGTAAAATTATCAAAGCACTTTGCTTTGCACAAAAACAGTAATTTCCAATCAAAGGTGTAAACATGGAAAAATAAGAAGAACATAAAATTGGCTAACCTGATTGTTGCTGTAACGAGTTGGCCCGAGATTTTGTGGAAGAAAATTTGTGTAAAAATGGCTCATAGCCATATCTGCTGCACAGGTGGGAGCCGTCATATGTACATATACGTCCCTTGTATCATACATGCCCGTCTGTCACGTAATGAAATAACTTGCAAGCATATTGCCAAATCCTTCCCATGTTTGTATGCTCATAGCATATGGCGAATGTGGGGAGTTGCAATGCAAGATGCACATAAATATAAGCCATGCTAATAGCCAACGGATGCGGCTATTGACATACAGATATCATGACCCAAAAGAATCGCCCTTATCAAGCAATCTCAAATGAAATTAGCCAAAGTACTTTGTGGCAAGCATCCTCTTGCAGCATTTAAAAACAGTGACAAGGAGTCGGCCATGCCGAGAAACTTGCCCCCTGCATCAAGTCGAGCAATAGGATGTGCCAATCTCCTTGAGATTCCAAAACATTGAAAATTTTCTATGCTTTATCATCAAATTGAACCGCTAACGAGCCATGCTTCAGATGAATGCGGTAGGTACTCAAGCCATGATTGAGTCGAATGAGTAATTGAATCATTGGTCCTTGGTATACAATAAAATTGTAATGCTTAAAATAACTGTCACAATGTTATATCAAGCACGATAAACTTCCAAGACATGCCCTGCATGCTTGATCATACTAATGATGGATAACAGTTGTGCTTGTTATGCTTATGCTAACCACATAATCACCTTGTGCTTGGTACAAGCCTTGATTGTGGGTGCACTTACACGTCTTGTGCATGCGAGAGTTACACAACATACCTGAAAAATTTGTCAAACAAAAACCCAAATCTATGCATATCTTACCTTTGAAGGTGAGAGACAAATTGTAGTCATGTCATCCAAGAGCTACATCAATTGTCATCGCACATGCAAGAGTTACATCACTGTCGATGCTTCAGCCAGGTCTTAAAAATCTTAGAAGGTATGACCTTGCGGGATTATTTGTTAATTCTCAACGTTAATTTCAGATTGTTGCAAATCTGTCCTGTTGTGCCCCCAATGTAACAGTTGCCTTGAAAGCCACAATCGAAACCAAGTTGTCGCCCTTGCTTCGATGAGGTTGGTGTGACATGCCCTCAGGGTGGCCCGCAGGCACCCTAGGACACCCAACCATGTGAAAAATTAAACAATTTGGCGACGGCAGTTCTCTGTAACCTGCGCAGATCCAAGATTCCACGTGAGCACGTGCTGTAGAGGTTATTGGGCTAGCTTCCTCTATCGACTTTGCTACCTTGGCCCAAGGCGAACCCGATGAGAGCATGCATGCCTCATTTGGTGCAGGTCGCTAGATCTGCGTGGAACTCTCTTGGGGTGCTTTCTCGCGGCTACAACTTAGTCGATACTTGCTAGGCAAGAGGCCGATTCCACTGCCTACTTGTCGGGCCTTGCCTTCCTTGCAGCCAAAGCCTTTCCCATAGCCTTTTTGCAGACCGCCTTGCTTGCCTACTTTGCCATGCGAATAATCCCAAACAAGAGAGAGAGAGAGAGAGAGAGAGAGAGAGAGAGAGAGAGAGAATGCAAACTCCATGCGATACCTCCATCTCTCCTCTTCCATAGATCCCTTCTTCCTCCTCCCACCTTGCTCTGATACCAGTGAAAGCACATAGGGAGATAGACATGCCAATAACCACCCAACGATACCTATACATAGGCCCTTGGCCCTCTGACTCTTAGCTATATATAGCCCCTATACTGCATGTCTATCCATCGGCCCTTGGCTAGGGCCATGACCTCCTATAGTCCTACCCTTGTCATGAAATTATGTGCACTTGTGATGCTTTTAGCGACAAAAATATGTTGGGTTTTTATACTTGCCAGCATCGCTAAGACCATTGCTAAAAGCATCGCTATCGAATTGTCTCTAAAACTGTTTCTATAGGAGTCGCTATACGCGTCGATATATAGCGACACATATAGAAATGGTTATAGTGAAGATTATAGTCCTTCTTTAGCGATGTTGATAGCGACATTGCACAACCTTATATAGAGACGCTAATAGCGACGCCCAAGATTTTTTTTTTTGGGTGGTAGGGCATTGATCACCTTCTTGCCTTAGTTATCCAAGATGATGCCGCCGCCGCTGATGAGGCCGAATACGGCAAGATCTCTTGCCTATGATCCGTGAACTTGGGTGTCTCGGCAAGGGTCTCTAGCAGCATCTCGATGGGGGTACGGACATCAGGTGTCTCCACTGGAGTCTGGGACCCAAAGAGAGGAGTGTCAACTGGGGTGATTCCTAGAGCAGTAGCTAGTGATGTGTAGCTAGGAATGATCGATAGCCATGCAAAACCTAGTGTAGATGGTGATACTGTGGCTGGTGTGGGGACAGGCAAAGAAGGGAAGATAAGGAGCCTCGTCGAGCCCGAGGCGGTGTTGAGGCATCAGTGCGGCTTCCCCACAACAACCGCCACCGCCACCACTAGAGCGTCGGTGCCTAGACGAGTGTGAAGATTGTCTTGTCAATACCAAAGCTTTGGAGCATGCTGAATGCTCCAAAGTAGAGGGAGATGCTGAAGGAGTGGAATGACGTGATGGTGCTCTAGAGAAATGATGCTCCTCGTACCACCTCCTCTGCTGGGGTGACAAAGAAGAAAGAAACTCATTATCATCCATACCTGCATTAAACACGCGAACATTTAATCTTAATATTGAATGGAGAAGAAAACATGGATAAGTTATAATATATACTATAGATAATAGGGAGAGGGATTCTTGTGTGGAGAGATAGAGATAGATAGATAGATAGATAGATAGAGAGAGAGAGAGAGAGAGGACTCGTAAAGGGGGAGGGATTCCTGTGAGGTTCTTGTGAATTTGTCTGCCGTGTGTATTCTACATATCTTGTAAAAGCTATTTCTTGAACAACATGCCTTTTATATGTAGCTGTGACAAGACACTCGAGTCATAAATTAAATTTCTTTTATATTTGCCATAGTTTTCTCGACTACTTGCAACAAATCTTTATCTATCACAAGAGAAAGAGAGAGAGAGCGGTATGTCTAACCTATTTTGTATATGCAGGTTTCTATTTTCTTGGGTAGTTGGAGGTTGTCGGACTCGTCAGTATGAGTGATCATGGCAGTAGTAATGCTCGTCTCAGCAAGGCGGACATAGAGTGCTTCTTAGAGTCTCTTTCACCCGATCAACTAGATCTAGTGGAGAGACGAACAACGTCTATGAGTAGAGACGGATCATCTCCTTCATGATTGTAGCCTTAGTCTCCATCCCACTCGGACTGCAGTGTTGCGTCGGCCTCGAGCCAACGTAGTCGGCATATCAGACTTTCACGACACATCGAGGAGTGTCCCTGCTTATGAGACTACTCAAGATAAAGTCTCCAAGGATTATGTTATTGCTACATGGCATCGGGAGTTTTCAACTCCCTTTCTAAAGAATACTCTCTCATTGAAGTATTTTTATATGTTTCTACATCTGTAAGTTCTTAATGGTGTGTTGTGTTTGTTGGAGGACCCTTACACGCAGTCGTTGAAATCGTAGGGACTCTGATACCAGCCAAGCTTCTGCCATGCTACCCTCTAAACGTGGCTTTCGATGCACATATCCCTTAAGCTCTTTCACGAAACGTTCTAAAAAGAACATCCATGTAAGGACATGGGTCCTACGGGCAAGGCTATCGGCACAGCCAAACAGTGTGTACGCTAGGGGGAGGCTATAAGATAGCACGGTTGGGTGGAGACTAGCACACGCATTACCACCACCCTTTCACCAATATTCGAGCTATTTTTGGAGAAGGGAAAAATTGGGTTGCATGTGCATGCGACGTGCTGCGTCTATCCCACGTTCCATAGACAACGACATCCTCATTGTGCAGTAAAAGGAAGACAGGCACAGTTTCTTGTGCGCGCCACAAAGACAGACAAAGACAATCGACCGCGGATGCCCATTTAGGCCCTCCACAGTGCATGACTAAGGTGGATGACCAAGGCAAACTTCAGCGGCAACTCTACAGTACTGAGGCTCCAAAGGCTTTTGTTGGCACCATTGGCTATGCGCGTAGGAAGGCCCGCTTAACCCTTGCATGAAGGAGAGTTGAATCCACTCCATGAGGGTAAGAGGACAACACTTTACAATCAAGCTATTGACCCTTGTTGTGTATAAAAAGGAAAGATAGCATACTTATGTTGAAAAGGGAAAGCTTCAAACTTCAAGGAAGTAGTTTCACCCTTCCTTTTCACTTCTTCGAGGAAGGCAAGTTTTCCTCCAAAGGTTCTTTTTTCCTCAGGGAGGTAGCTTCAAAGTGAACAAAAGCCTTCACAAAAACGATGAGTTTTTGTGAAGAATCAACAAAGGTATTCTTATGACAAACAACACGTGACGCGCTACAATTCTCGCAAGGCGAGATTTGCATGCGATGCAAGTCGTGGAGCATACAAAACACAAAGACTTCAATTTCACAATGTACAAGTTGACGGTTTTTTTTCTCTCTCTTTACTAGTGTGTGTTTACCATGGCCAGTGAGGATATCCCACCTACACACACTTTTGATTTTGAGCACGTAGATCAGAATCAGGGCACCATGGGTGCTGCTGACACTAATATTCATGAAAATGAGGATCTAGGAGATCATGGCCTTGTAGATATGGCTGCTTTCAAGACTTTGGAAAAACACCAAAGTGTACTTGAACGCAACCTCTCTGCACTCAATACAAATGTTACCAATATTACGGAATTACTTGTGAAATTTATGAATTCACGGATGGATCAAGGAGCCACAAGCGTCACGGTTCAAGGGATCCAAGCTCTCACAACTCAAGGAGTCCAAGAGACAAGTGATTCAGAAGATGCAGAAGGTAGCAATGCATCACTTAAGAATATCACCATTCCTGAATTTCACGAGGAAGAGCGTGGTCGCGGCAAGGATGTGGTCAATACGTTCTTACACAAATGGAGTGATATTCATAGATTGACATACACCCCGGATATAGAGACGAATATGGAAACAAGTCTATCTCTTAAAGGAAAGTCCTGTAAGTGGTGGATGACATTTCCAATAGATGCTCGTCCTCCGCCTTGGGCGGCGTTTCAAGCTTCTTTCTCCAAAGAGTTTTTGGACTCCAATGTAGAAGATAAGAATTGGTTAGCATGGGATGCATGCCGCATGTCTGGCCTCTCTCTCACACAGTACCTTTCAAAGTATCGGGAAATCATATTAAAACTAGAAGGTCTAGATGAATTCCAAAAGATACGGGGTTTTAATAGGGGTCTTGACAAAGACTATCGTCTTCATGTCAAGACCCAACATCCAAAAACTTGGAAGAAGCCATCAGCCATGCCCAAAGATATGATGATGACCAAGAGCAGAAAGAAAATGTTCCCTACTATAAGGATAATTTTGCTAAGTGCAATGTGGCTAAGAGCCAATGGCAAGGTAGATCTCCCACACCTTCCAAGAGGAATAAGAGACAATCTACCTCTCCACACCCACAAGAGCTAAGAAGCCTAAGCAATCACGAGATACTCCACGTGGGTCTCTCAGCACTGCTAATTTTGAGCGTGCAAAGAAACACAATTTGTGTTTTAAATGTCTTTTGGACCGACATAGCAATAAATATTTTTTTCTTTTCCAAGGCAAAGAAAAGGCCATGCACACTGTGCAACGCCTCACATTAGATTCATCTCCTAAATATTGTGTTGTAGAGGTTATTTATATGGAAGAAAAGCACAAGTGTTGTGTGCTTGCTTCAATGTGGCAACCCACCTTTGGCCGCCATCATTTGATTTGCATGCATGACACTATTAACGGACAACATGTTCATAGTTTAGTGGATGATGGTGCAGCTCATAACTTCTTGAACTATAAGCTAGTCAAGAAATTGAAGTTTACACAGACTCCCTACTCTCACAAGTATGTGGTGGAGCAGATGTCTAGGAATAATAAAGAAGTATGGGACACGGTAGTTCAAGGGGTTTAGCTTATTTTTCAAGATCATACGATGACCCTTGACTTTCAAGTTATGAACATGGATTGTGATGATGTAGTGTTAGGACGAAGTGGATGCATGGTTTAAGAAACACATTGCACACTAGTTATGAACACAGCTCCTGATCCTTTATGGCCAATGGTTAACATGTGATTTTGCTTCATGAGAAAAATATACCATCTGCACCTCTTATATGTATAGCCAAGCTTTCTATTTTGTAGAAAGCAGATTTAATAGATGAAGTCTTTTTGTGTTATTGCTTGTCTCCAAGTTTTGTTAATTCTCAAGAGCAAAGTGCGGTGAATTCTAGTAATGGTATGCAAAGTGCAATGAATTCTAATGATAAACAAAGTGTTAACATATCTAACAAGCAAAGTGCTCTCAATTTTAATTCTATAGAGCAACGTGCAACTGTTGTAAAGCAAACATTATAGGAATTACAAAATTCTCCATCTCAGCATAACTCTAGTTTACTTTCTCTTTCTGCACAGCAAAAGCTGACTCACTTACTCATGGAGTATAGTGATGTATTCTCAAGTGATTTACCGCTGGGTTTACCTTGTACACGTGTTTTGTAGCATGGCATAGATGTTTTGCCAGGCACTAAACCGATGAGTAAACCACCTTATCGTATAAGTGCTAAAGAAGCCAAGGAGGTTGAGAGTCAATTGACAGACTACCTTGCCCATGGTTTCATTAGACCTAGCACTTCGCCTTGGGAATGACCAATTGTATTGGTTAAAAAGAAAGATGGTACTATGCACATGTGCGTAGATTATGGCAGATTAAATGCCATAACCATCAAGAACAAGTATCCTCTATCTCACGTGGATGAATTGTTTGATCAACTCCATGGTGCAAGATAATATACAAAGATAGATATTCATTCAGGATACCACCAAGTGCGTATTTTTGCAAGATATCTCCAAAACTGCCTTAGAACACGATTCAAGCATTTTGAATTTTTGGTTATGCCTTTTGGTCTAACCAATTCTCCAGCTACATTTATGACACCTCATGGATAGTGTCTTACGTCCCTATCTTGGAAAATTTGTTGTGGATTTCCTTGATGACATTCTCATTTACAGTAAGACTGAAGATGAACACATAGAACACTTACGATTAGTGTTTGAACAACTATCATCTCACGTACTGTATGCTAATCAAAGCAAGTGTGATTTCTTTGAAACAAAGATATATTACCTCAATCATGTGATCTCTTATTCTGGCATCGAGATGGAAACTGACAAGGTTGTTGCCATCCTTGGATGGCCACATCCCAACATGGTTGAGGAGCTTCAAATATCTTTAGGCATGGCTGGATTTTAATCGACAGTATATCCGTGATTATGCCAAAATTTTTGTTCCTATGGATCAACTTAAAGAAAAAGGTAAGACCTTTTCTTGGGAAGAAGCCCAAAAATGCAGTTTTGAACAGCTCAAGGTAGCTATAGCCACTGCTCCGATCGCAGAAATCATTGACCCACTTAAGCCTTTTGTGGTAGAGATTGATGCTAGTGATAAATCAATTGGTGCGGTACTTCTACAGGAGGGAAGACCTATAGCCTTTGAATGTAAAAAGTTAGATAGAGCCCAACAAAATTCTTATGTCTATGAGAGAGAGAGAGCTCTATGCCATAATTCACGCTTTACAAAAGTGGTGACACTATTTATATGGTACCGAGTTTGAAGTAGTTTTTGACCATGAGAGTATCAAATGGTTTACTACTCAAATGGACTTGAAGGACCGTAAAGCTAGATGGGTGGAAATCCTTCAAGATTATGATTGTAAGCTACGATATCGCAATGGACAATATAATGTAGTAGCGGATGCACTAAGTCGGATGCCTCAGATTAATTCAGTTGCTTTTACAAAAATAAAGAGTGGATCTTTGGAGTCATTACATGGCAAGTGTGCACAAGATCAATCATATGCTAAAGTGTGGAGTGCAGTTTTAAAAAGGGATCCCTCAGACTGGCATGTCTATGTACAGTCAGATCAACATGTCTCTGCACGCGTAGATAAAACTCCAACACACAGAGCTCCACCCCTACTTAGGAAGCGAGTGAAGAATTTTTTCATTGATGATGGATACTTACTCCACAAGTGTAGAGTATGCATGCCAAAGGACTCGAACACTAGGTGCCAAATCTTATTTGAGTGTCAGGGTAGTCAAAGTGTTGGTCATCCAGGTATTCGTAAGACGTATGCCTTAGTTCGACGGCAATTTTTTTGGCCACGCCTACATCATGATGTTCAAGAGTACGTACTAAACTACCAACAGTGCCAAGTTAATAAGGAAGAGCGCCTCAAGGTAGGTGGATTTTTACATCCTTTAGAGATTCCACAAGGTAAGTGGGAGACTATCTCTATGGATTTTGTAGTAGGACTACCTACTACAAATCGTGGCCATGATGCCATATGGGTAATTGTAGATCGTCTCACAGAGATGGGTCGATTCATTTCCACTAAGTCTACGATAAAGACACCAGAATTAGCATGGTTATTTATAGAGCATACATATAAACTCTACGACCTTCCAGCTAGTATCATTAGTGATAGAGATCAAAAGTTTGATAATCACTTCTGGAGAGTTTTGTTTCAAAAGTTGGAAACTAAACTTAATCTAAGTACAACTGATCATCTAGAAATAGATGGTCAAACCGAAAGAGTTAATCAAGTGCTAGAGGATATGCTACGAGTGTACGTTAGCAAGAAGCAAACCAACTGGGAAGACTACTTACCTATATTAAAATTTTCTGATAATAGTTCAAAGAATGTGACTACAGGGTTTAGTTTATTTATGCTTTTATATGGATTTCAACCTAGATCACTTGTTTTGGTGGGGTTGGCGAAGGAGAAGATACAACAAACAAAGGATTTTCTCCAAGACGATTTTGACATGCTTCAAGTTACTCGACAAAATGTTAAGCAAGCTCAAGATCGATATAAGAAGTACGCAGATGAGCATCGTCATCTTGCTATTTTCGAAGAAGGAGATAAGGTTTTCCTCAAAGTTCCAGAGCATTCAGAAAGTCTGAAGACGGGAAAAATTGCTAAACTTTCAACACTCTTTTGTGGACCATTTACCATTCTCAAACATAATGTTCAAGTGGTCTATAAGTTAACTCTTCTCGAGCACTCACGAGTTCATCCTATTTTCATGTTAGCCATTTACGAAAATAGCTAGGACAGAATGATAATGTCATTGACACAGGCGAGTTAGTTGACCTTATTGAATTACCAAGCGTCCCTCATGAGCCCGAAAAGATTTTGGATTCTCATGAGCTTCGCACCAGACATCGTGTCAGACAATAGGTGTTGGTAAAATGGCTAGATAGACCTGAAGAAGTTTCTACATGGGAGAATATATTCACACTTAAGAAACGTTATACTACGTTCGTTTTTGAGGACGAAAACGATTCTCCAAGGGTAGGGTAATGTAAGGACATGGGTCCTATGGGCAAGGCCACCAGCATGGGCGGACAATGTGTACGCTAGGGGGAGGCTGTAAGATAGCACGGTTGGGTGGAGACTAGCATACACATTACCACCACCCTTTCAATTCATCTGGAATGTACCTCATCAACTATGTGAACAAGAAGATGCACCAGAATGGTTATCATGGTAGTAGGAAAGTGTTTCTCAAACATGTACACAACCTCCACAGTGTTTAGATTGACAAATGGTATGGAGTCTACATTGATCTCCTTTTGTGAGATCCATTGCACCAACTTCTCAAGTTTGTAGATTGTATTACGAATGTCAAAAGACAAACATCCCTCAATGGCCACCGGTAAAATAAACTGCAAAACACGTCTAGCAATGATATTAAAGTTCACACACGACTTTGTTACACAATTCCCACTATGATATATTCCACTTCAAGCATACCTGACACATTTTATGCTAGTCGTGTGACTTCAAACCGGTAAGCTTCCCTTTTTTAGTGAAACATGATCGGAGTGAGCGCATTATGTGAGTGGGGGTCCGCACAGATCGAATGGTCTCTTTTACTTTGCGTTCTTGGGCTCTTGTTAAAACTCATGGTGCTTTAGGGAGTTTTATTGATCCATCGGGTGCTGTCTGCGGCCAATATTGCTCGATACAATCCACATTTTGAAGGTCAACCCTCGCTCCCCTTTTTTTCCAACTAGATGGTCCCACAGCAGATTACCCACATTCTTGAATATGTGTGCACTGGATCGAGCAAGTGATTGATCATGAGTCTTGGTCAATATGGTAACTCGTACCATAGAGAGAGTCTCTTCATACCTGGGGACAAACCGTCATCACACATCTTCTTCTGCTCTAACCATTCTTGTGCAGACATCCTTGGTGTCTCTCTTCCCAAAAACCATCACGTAACTCATGATTCTCTAGAAGATACGCTTGATGACCTTCATAGATTTGCTTCTTTAGCGAGGGCTCCCAATGTGCATTAAGTATAGGTCCACATGACACATGATCTACATCCACTTGTTTGAAGCCTTGCATGTATACACATGACAATCGATAAGCTTGAGAAAAACCAAGATTTGCAGTTTCTGAGTTTGAGTGTAAATCATCTGAGCATTCTAGTAGTCCGAGATAGTCATGCATGGTCTACATTAGAATGCCTCTCATCAAAGCATTCGGTCGACCTATGTGTCGGCTCAAATACACCACTTCTATGTCAATCCACAATTGTTGTAGCTCTTCCAATAGTGGACGAAGATACACATACATATTCTTCACTTTATACCGCTCCGGCACAATCAAGCTTAGAAACAAGTGCCCCTTCTTGGTAGTCAACCACAGGGGGAATGTTGTAATTGACGATGACAATGGACCATATACTATAAGATGTTGATCTCTAAAAAAATGGATTTATGTCATCCATAGCCACGTCTATGCGCAAATTTCAAGCTTCCCTGGCAAAGTCCAGCCATGTATCGTCTATATGTTTCCACATCGCACAATCTGTAAGAATCTGTAGCACACCATCTAAAGATCTATGCTCATTGTGCCATGATGCTAGGGCAGCCATGGACTTACATTCGAAGAAATACCTGATGCGAGGAAGGAGAGAAAAATGTCGCAAAACCTTTTGTGGAATGTTTTGTACGTGGAGATCTACTTGATATCTCCCGGAATCACATTTCAGACATTTCTCCATCTCCCGGAATCACATTTCAGACATTTCTCCATCTCAATGTATTCCCCTCTAAAAAGAATGCAGTCGTTAGCACAAGGGTGAATCGAATTGTAATCCATCCCCAAGTTTCACAAAATCTTCTTTCCTTCCTCTCTGGAATCTGACATCACATTATCAGGTGGCAGTATGTGCTCTTTGAGCAATCTATACAACGAAAAAAATGTGGTACACTTGTGTAAGTAATGTATCAGATCATTATACATCTAGAGTTTTTTACTGAAGTAAACACAATGTAATAGATCACCTGAAAAGCGTTGTGACGCTACTGTCACTCCATCCAAACTTTTCGTGCATGTTGAGAAGAACCAGAAACGCCTTCAATCTAGACACACGTGCTCCATCATACAATGGCTTATCGGCTTCACTTTCATATCCTCATAGATAAGACTTTCTGAATCCATGATCGTCTCGATCATTTCATTGATCTCAGGCTCAAACATTGCCTTGTTGGGAATGTGGTCTGCATGATCATCCTCCGAGCTGTCAGAGGCTACATCTTGTGGCCTCATGTATGCTGCTTGACCAAAGTGCCTGCGAACACAAAGAGAGAAAATAGAGAGAGAGGTAGAGGGAGAGGGAAAGATAGAGAGAGGTAGAGGGAGAGATAGAAGGAAAGAGATAGAGAGAGGTAGAGGGAGAGATAGAGAAAGAGGGAAAATAGAGAGAGAGAGAGAGAGAGAGAGAGAGAGAGAGAGAGAGAGAGAGAGAGAGGGAGAAATAGAGACAGAGAGAGACAGAGAGAGAGAGAGAGAGAGAGAGAGAGAGAGAGAGAGAGATAGATAGAGAGAGAGAGAGAGAGAGAGAGAGAGAGAAAGAGAGAGGAAAGAGGGAGAGAGAGAGAGAGAGAGAGAGAGAGAGAGAGAGAGAGAAAAGAGAGAGGAAAGAGGGAGAGAGGTAGAGAGAGAGAGAGAGAGAGAGAGAGAGAGAGAGAGAGAGAGGGAGAGAGAGAGAGAGAGAGAGAGAGAGAGAGAGAGAGAGAGAGAGAGGGAGAGGTAGAGAGAGATAGAGAGGGAGAGATAGAGAGAAAGGGAGAGGAGAGAGAGATAGAGATAGAGAGAAAGAGAGTGATAAATAGAGAGAGAGAAAGAGAGGGAGAAATACAGAGAGACGTAGAGAGAGAGAGAGAGGGAGAAATGGAGGCAGACATACGTGCAGAATGGAGGCAAAGTAATCCCTCGAACAAGGAGTTGCTATGAAGAGATGATGTACAAGAAGCACAATAAAGAAGCTCTTCTTCATAGCACTCTACAGAAGCAAGAGCACTTTTGCACTGCACACAACACAAAAGAATGGCTACATTATTTATATGTATATATATTTGTGTGTACATATATATTTGTTTATGCATGTATGTAGGCACTAATTACGGGAGCATAGCACTCGAAGGTTAGACCCTTCCTCTTAGGTATAGTCCTTTTTTAATCATGGCATTGCGAGCAATGATCCACTCATGCATGGATTACCACAATGTACCTTTGGTTTTACCACGGTTAAGATTGTGATGATATCTAAAGAGGTACACTTGATCTTTGGCACTACTAGCCTCTACTTAGCTTTACTAGTATGTATATGTATCTACGTGTTTGTGTGCTAATATACTTGTGTACGTATTTATAGATGAGTGAGTAGGGAGAACGCTAAATCTCATCTTGCTCTTTGTAATGTAGATGTCAGATGAGAGACCACCTGGTGGGGAGCAGCCATCTGGATCTTCTTTTGGTTGGTTCACGTCCTAGGTGGGCTCCCACCCGGGGTGGACATCGCCTCTAGTGGACCCGAAGTTTTGAGGTGGTGAGAACAAGCAAAGAAATAAAGATTGTTTCCGGCTAGTTAATCCTAAACCATGAGTGTCGTAGGTTATTTTTGTTATTTGCAGGCATGGCCATCCTACACCTACTCTACTCAGGGTTCTCCATCGGTTGTAGATCCAGACTTATAGCAGGCTATCTCTTTACGAGATCAGTACCTCTGTTCAGCAAAGGATTTGTTTGGCTACTACACTCCACAACTGCTTGCGACCTACGGCCTTTCTCCACATACCACAACATGGGGGAGTCACAGAGGTACTCCTTACCTACAGAGCCTTGCATCGATGGCACCTCACTCTACGGCCCCTTCTTATCGTCCTACTCCCCTTCCATCGCAGGGTCCCACTCCCATCGCATCATAGGGTCCCACTCCCATCGAATCACAGGGTCCTACACCAATCCATTCCACTCCTGCTTCACAAGAACACCATCTCGACAAACTTCTTCTAGCAACACACATCAACATGCTCGCCTCAAGGTAGCAAGCGCCGTGAGAGACGTTGTCGGGGGATATGTGTTTGAAACGTGAGCCGGGCAGGCGCCGGGCCTCTGGCTGTGGGAGGTGCGAGAGACTAGATGCCAAACACAAAGCAAAAGACTCTGAAAACACCTTAAATGCTAAAAATTTGACAATCGGAATGTTTTAAGCTGCTAATGATTATCTGAAGTAAAATTTGATTACAAATGTTTGCCGTTAACGGCACTGATGGTGTTAGGAGAGTTTAATGCTCTCAAATTAAATTACGACTGTAAATTTATCACTTATGCCTGCCATTAGAGCCATTTGAAGCTGATTACGACGTACATATCCGGTAAACTTCACTCGCCTTATCTTTCCCTTGCCGAAATCTTCTTATCTGCTCTTGCCAAACTTCATTCTTTCCCTTGCCGAGATCTGCCTTACCTGCTCTTGCCAAACTTTACTCGCCTTATCTTTCCCTTGCCGAAATCTTCTTATCTGCTCTTGCCAAACTTCATTCTTTCCCTTGCCGAGATCTGCCTATCTGCTCTTGCCAAGCATCCTTTCCCTTGCTAAGTGCTTCACCAGCTTCACACCAAGCATCCTTTCCCTTTCTGAGTGCTTCACCGGCTTCAAGCCTCGAGCTTGCTCTCCACAGGAGAGAGAGAGAGAGAGAGAGAGAGAGAGAGAGAGAGAGAGAGAGAGAGAGAGAGAGAGAGAGAGAGAGAGAGAGAGAGAGAGAGAGAGAGAGAGAGAGCAAGAGAGAGAGAGAGAGAGAGAGAGAGAGAGAGAGAGAGAGAGAGAGAGAGAGAGAGAGAGAGAGATTAACCCTCCCGGCTCCTCTATTTCACCATGGTCGAGAGAGAGATAGAGAACCCTCTCTTGCTTACCCTCCTTCTTCCTGCTGCCTTTGAGCTTCTCCCCTCTTCTCGTTCTCCTGTTAGCCAAGGAGCTTTGCCTCCGTAAGCCGAGGTCGAGAGAGAGAGGATAGAGAGCTTCCTTCCCCTCTTCTTCTTTCCCTTCGAATCCCTATCTTCTTCCTCGTTGCAGCCCTAAAACTCCCCTCCTCTCCCTCGTTGATAGCCCTCCTATTTTTTTCTATTATTAGCCCTCCCTAAGCAATGACGGCGCCATCATTACTAGGGACGTGGGAAATGGCATGATGACGTGGCAAGGCGGTAGATGGAGAGACGCGGAATTCGATGAGAGTGGGGATGAACTGGGCACCCTGGCATGATATGAAATTCTCGTCTCTTGCTCGTTGTCTCCCGAGCACCACTATGGCCAACACGAGCAAGATACTCCCCACCCTCGTCGCTGTTCGTTGCCTGTAGCGTCGCCATGCCCTTCATTTCCCCCCCTTCACACACAACAATAACCTTAAGCCCTTATGGGCAGCATCCTGTGGGCAGCCAACTTAATTTGGGTGGCCTCGGCTTTATAAAGGCATCACATTTGGGCAAACATGCCGGCCATAGCCCTTATAAGGGTACCACATTTGGCATACATGCCAGCCAATCAACACACTCCATGAGACGACATTGCGAACAATGAGCTCGTCAGGAGCTTTTTGTGCTTTCGTAATAGCACCACATTAAGCATGCTTATCAAGCAAGGCATGCTTTCGTAAAGGCACCACATTTGGCGTAAACATCGACCAATATTTTGCAAGGCACAACAAATTTCTCCAGTAGCCGATGTTGAGCAATCTCATCATAAGACCCATTGTCCGTCGAGGTCTTGAACATCAAGAGACAACCCAGAAAAAAAAATGCACTCAAGCAGTTATTGTGCTCTTTGAAGTGCATCACATCCGGCATACATCTCAACCAAAGCATTGCTACCTCAAGCACTTATTCTACTGCATTTGAAACCCTAGATGCATCTCAAAATTCCAAAATGGCACACAGATCGAGCGGATCAAACTGGTACGGAGCCGGCCCCCAGCGAATCTTTAAAGGCTAATATCTTGGCAATCGGAACTTCGATCACTGATATGAAAAGACCGACGCGCTCCACAAAGTGAGCACTTTAGGTCCGTGCATTCATTTCATTTCTGTCACCTCAACTGCAGTTGCCCAATCCGGTACAGATCTGCAATCGACTTGAACTTTAAACTGCCATAACTTCTTTACTGTAGCTCCTATCGACGAGTCGTAAAGATAGGCCAATAGAGTACTTCAAGCACTGCAGTTCTAGATCAATATCTCTCATTTGTGGTCACTTCAAGCGTGCTCATTTTTGGCATCATTGAGGCATCTATTGGCCCTTTTAAGCCGCATCTCGCATACATTAATCATTAAACTTGGCTTGTTAACAACCCCTGATCACTGACCATTAAATTTGTAGGCTTTAAATAAGCTTAGCTTGCATTTCTCTGCTCTTTTTATCTTCATGGAAGTGGAGCTGCACGACATCCACCCCCTCTGAACCTGCACAACCTCCGGTCTGTGCCAACTGCACTTCAATCTGTATCTGCTAAAGGTACCTTAAGTTCTTTCCATCATCAGACTCACATTACTAGCAAACCTATGAAAAAAAAAATAAGGCTTATACCCTATCATCAATGTTCTAGCTTAATCATTAGGTAGCTCTCCATCAAAAATCTTTGAACTATATCTATCATATCTTCAAAGCATTCAATCATGGGTAACTTGTTTAGTGAACCCCGCCAGATTCAAGTGCTGCAGTTAATGATGCACACGGCTTGACCATTAAGCTCTCTTTAAGGAACCCTGTCAAGCTCAAGTATGCCTTACTCTGTCTGCACACGGAATGGCCGTCAAGTCCTTTACTTTAAGTTCTATTAGCAGAACCAACTCAAAACATGTGAAGATACTTCATCAATATCCAAAGAAGTTAGCTGGAAGCCATCCATGTTCCCTTATTGAATGCATAACCAAACACTCTTCTAACTTAGCATAATCTAGAAAACAAAACCTTGCATCATGTAGCCTGCTATATCAGGCATCTGGTATCCTCTCTATCTGCAATCTGCACTTTAGTAACCCCCAGGATCAAATGGGATAATAAGGAATTGTCCACACACTGGAGCATCAAAATTTCCACATGAGCATACATTTCCTGTATCAATCAACATCAAGCATTTCTGGTTCAAATATGCTACCCTTGGTGCAAATAGCACGCAATTACTATGCATACTGATCAGTATCCATCCGTATTGAATCTGCTTATGAATATCCTTAGAATCTCCTGGATCAAACACCATTGAGATCACATAGCATTGATGGGCTCCGGAATATACTAGAGCTTCTCCTGAAGCATAGTGTAGCACCCACATACTGTAAACTGTTGGCAACTTAAGCTCGTTACCAGAAAGCATTAAAGAAGTCTGACTCCCTTTTACTGGAAGCCAAGACATCACTGACATAAGCATCAATAGGAATAGCACCCGGATCCAGCTACATTTGGCACATTGCGCAAGAAAATGAAAAACCCTGTGCACCTTTTGCAGTATCAAGGATGATTTAGCATCATCACATCCTCTAGCTTCATAGCCATCACGAAAAACCTTGGGAGTCTCTCGACCTGTATCATCAGACGAATTTTCACTTGTTGGGATTTCAGCTTGATCATGAAAAATAGCTTCATCTTGTAGATATTCATCCATAATATCCTCAGGAAAATCACCCTTGGAAGTCTCAACGTTCATCAAAATTGTAGGAGTTATCTCCTCATGCAGTCCATCTATAAGCATAGATGTAAAATCCCTGTCGATAACCTGTTCACAATCAATATGATCCAAGCAATCTTCATACTCCTCGATATCATCCTCTGCTTCCTCATTTGCATCCATGTTACTTAGCAATACATTATAGAGCTGTAAAGTCTCATCTGGCACCCCCTCTGAAGAGGTATATGCATCAGAAAGCTCTTATATACTGTCATAAACATCTCCTTCAGATCTAGAAAAAAATTCATCGAATATAGCATCCTCTTCTTTGATAGCATCGTCTGCAAGAATATTGTTAGTAGCAATCATAGGTTCATTGACATCCTTAGGCTCATCCTGTGCTGGGTCCACAATTTTAGTCACTTCATCAGCTATTGTGTATACAATAGCTTTATTTATGCACTCATCTGCATCAAACATGTTGTCCTGCTCGCCTATAGTGCTGATAGGTTTAGAAATATCCTGTAGAGGTGCATCTCCTTGATGAACTTCTTCAGAATAACCCCATGTCAAGGTCAACAGCTTGCGAACCGCTTGATGCACAGTCTATGTCTTCAACGGAATCATTCTTAGAGGTAGTGTCCATGCAAGCAATCTTTGAAAAAGATTCATATAAATCTGTTCCAGCATTAATTTCATCGTTTACCTTGTCTTCGTTGCTCAAAATAAGCTCCTCTGAAATTGAATCTGCTACTTCCAGCTTAGCATTCTCTTTGGCTTTACTTCTTGCAGAAATATGCTCCCAAAATTCATCATAGTTTAGGATCTGCATCTGATCCCCTTCACCTTTACTGAAGACAACCTTATTTTGTTTAGTAATCTCTTTTATGTCCCGATCTAGAATCCTTGAGCTTTTGTGAATAAATTCCTCTGCAAAATACTCGCACCGTGTGGGATATTCTTCTGCCAGTTCTTGAACCTGCTTTTTAAAATCAGAGTTTACAACCTCCTCAAAAGCTGCAATCATCCGATCTTCTGGAACATTTCGGCTCTTCATCTCATCTTCGTAACATGCAATAAAACCTTCTGGATCATATCCCTGAAAAACATAATACTGCTCACATACAGCATCAAGTGCTAACTCTATAGCATTAGCAATCTTCTTTTTTATCTGCATGGCTTTTGCTTCCTGCAGATACCCTTGAACAAATTCCATCATTTTGGGCATATCTGCAACTGCTAGATTTTTATCAAATCCATCGGCACTGAAGTCTTCAGTAAATTGCTTTAACTGTTCAGGCATCTCCATCTTAACCTCCCACCCCGGCTCATTTCACGTCGGGTTCACCAAAGATGTCAGGGGATATGTGTTTGAAACGTGAGCCGGGCAGGCGCCGGGCCTCTGGCTGTGGGAGGTGCGAGAGACTAGATGCCAAACACAAATCAAAAGACTCTGAAAACACCTTAAATGCTAAAAATTTGACAACCGGAATGTTTTAAGTTGCTAATGATTAGCCGCAGTGAAATTTGATTACAAATATTTGCCGTTAACGGCATTTATGGTGTTAGGAGAGTTTAATGCTCTCAAATTAAATTACGACTGTAAATTTCTCACTTATGCCTACCATTAGAACCATTTGAAGCTGATTAGGACGTACATATCCGGTAAACTTCACTCGCCTTATCTTTCCCTTGCCGAAATCTTCTTATCTGCTCTTGCCAAACGTCATTCTTTCCCTTGCCGAGATCTGCCTTACCTACGCTTGCCAAACTTTACTCGCCTTATCTTTCCCTTGCCGAAATCTTATTATCTTCTCTTGCCAAACTTCATTCTTTCCCTTGGCGAGATCTGCCTATCTACTCTTGCCAAGCATCCTTTCCCTTGCTGAGTGCTTCACCAGCTTCACACCAAGCATCCTTTCCCTTCCTGAGTGCTTCACCGACTTCAAGCCTCGAGCTTGCTCTCCACAGTCGATCGAGAGAGAGAGAGAGAGAGAGAGAGAGAGAGAGAGAGAGAGAGAGAGAGAGAGAGAGAGAGAGAGATTAACCCTCCCGGCTCCTCTATTTCACCATGGCCGAGAGAGAGATAGAGAACCCTCTCTTGCTTACCCTCCTTCTTCCTGCTGCCTTTGAGCTTCTCCCCTCTTCTCGTTCTCCCATTAGCCAAGGAGCTTTGCCTCCGTAAGCCGAGTTCGAGAGAGAGGATAGAGAAATTCCTTCCCCTCTTCTGATTTCCCTTCGAATCCCTATCTTCTTCCTCGTTGCAGCCCTAAAACTCCCCTCCTCTCCCTCCTTGATAGCCCTCCTATTTTTTTCTATTATTAGCCCTCCGTAAGCAACGACGGCGCCGTCATTGCTAGGGATGTGGGAAATGGCATGATGACATGGCAAGGCGGTGGATGGAGTGACGCGGAATTCGATGAGAGTGGGGCCGAACTGGGCGCCCTGGCGTGATATGAATGTTGCCAAACATCGTACCCAAATTGTGCCAAGGCATTATTTTAAGACCAAAACCATAGGGTGGCTGCATGAACATGATCTGCATGATTTATTGAGTGTCTGAGAAGGGTTTCATCTCAATTGGGTGAGAAAATTGGGTTCTAGGCAGACTTTAGCATCTTTGACTGAAAAGGGCTAGAACAGCTAAAATTGGGGTCTTTTGAAATCCAAACCAAAATCTAAGCACATCACTGGGTTGCTGACATCAAGGGGAAGTTGTGTCTCAAGGTTGAGGTCAAACATGCCAAAAAGACATCCTACACGTAGGATGTGTTTTGTGTGATTTAGCACTTCAAACCTAATTTTGAGCATACCAAAGTGATCAGCACATTAAGAGGAGTCTGTGCTTTGCATTTGAAGCCGTTTTGAGCAGCTAGACATCCTACTCGTAGAATGTCTAATGCATGAAATTGAAGCCAAAAACTGACTGTAGGCATAGCAGGGTGTTGTATAGCCTGAGGCAAGCCTCCTAAACAATTTTGGTCCAAATTGGAGTTGATTTGACTGGTCAGACCAACATCAGGGTGCTGGAACAGATTTCTGATCCATTGACCAGCTTATAGGTGTCCAAATCAAAAAGTAAAAACAGTTGTGGACTCAGCACATCAAGGGGAGTCTATAGTATAAAAACTAGGCAAAATAGAGCAGGAGACATCCTACGCGTAGGATGTCTACTGGGGCTTAGGGAAGTGAAAAACTGATTGAGGACATACAATGATGTTCCGATTGACTTGAGGGTTCCAGAACTTCTTTCAGAAGTGAATTTGGACCTTGTTTTCCTTTTGACGAAGCAAAGACTGAATTAAGACTTTTCAGGTAAATTGACCAACATCCGAGGGAAGTACAGTTCCAGATTAGCAGACTTAATCCAGAACATCCAAATTGTATAAAGTACATTAGTGGTTGAGTTTAACCCTCCAGTTATACCAATCATTACTAAGACCACCTCTAGCGGTTAAATGCTTTGATTCGATTGCCGAAATTAAACGCTTGTGTACAGGTATATTCAGTGGCAAAGCAAGAAGTTGTGCAGAAATTGATCCTTTGTCAAGTGAGTGGTTGGATTTGTGTTAAGTTGCATTGCTAAGTTTGATGAATTTAAGATCAGGAAGACACATTTTTAGAGACCAAAATGTGATAGGTGATCAAGGTAGCTTAGTGTCCACCGAGAAGAGTGTAACTCAAGCAAGGCTAGATCCACTAGCACCGATTATTGAGGAGGGTAGTGATACTAACACTTCATTCGATAAGTCCTTCTTCATGATGGTTTCACCTATGACGGACCAATGCCAGGAGGAAGCACCTCACTAAATCCTTTGAACGACTCCAAGTTCACTATAATCTTCTTAGAAGGAACAAACTCGAGGGGAGCCCTAGTTTATTCTGACTATCGAGGACGCAAGTGTATTTGTATTGAGGAAAGACCTGCCCAGATACTGGAGATAATTCGAGTTTATGATGATGGAGATAGATTCCGAGACGAAAAGGGGAACCACTATCTGATGGTTAGTAACCCTGAGGATTACAATAGATATGGAGATAACGTGGCGAAAGGAAAAATGGTTTTCGAAACTCAAGAGCCACCTCCAAACATTGATTGACCTGGTGCGCTTTTTATGTATGATAAGAAAACAACCAGGGTCTCAACCTATAATGAGAATGTGGGGATTTACAAGCATGAGAGTGAGAGAATAGTCTCTTACTTTCGTTGCACCGAACCCTACCCAAAAGAATTAAGCAAAGACAAGGTTGTTTACTTATTCTCTTATGAAATTGCTATGGGGAAGGATATCGTTTTTGTTGATAGGTATGAGTGAGAATAGAAACGTATTCTCCCAGAGGAGGTAGAAAAGGCAACAGTTCCAGAAGCATCAACATATGCCCCCAAAGAAATTCCAAGAGCCACCTATATCCCTAGCAAGTCGACAAATCCCTTTTCAGAAGATTATGACGTGACCTCACATTCTACCCGACAACAGACATTCAACTACCAAAACCAACCAGCAACCTAGCCATCATTGCAGGCATGGCTTCGACAGAGTGCAACATTGGAACAAGACCAAAACCGAGATGGTTATCAAGTCGCACGAGGGCTAAGGGATTTACAAGAACCACCACTCTATTCACGGTATCAAGGCGAGAGTAAGCCAAAAACTCAGGGGTCAACAGAGCCTGGAAGACCACCCCTAGAACAAGTTCGAAGAGATGAACCATCTCTTGTAAGAACCATTAGAAATTATGGCTTAGGAGCACCACTGGGAGAGGAACCTGTCCACTACCGAAGGCCAGAGTAGGTATATCGATTAGGTATATCGAGGAGATCCAATGATGAGATTTGTAGACCATCGTAGAATTAGACCTTCTCAAGTGCAAAAATGGGTAAACAAGAAATACACGGGAAACAAAGATCCTAGAGATCATGTAGCAGCCTTTGTGCGTGTAATTAGAGCTGAAGAGGTCTTAGACTTCCCTACCCAATTTGCAGGTTTTGGACTAACCCTAGAGGACGATGTTGCTACTTGGTTTGACTCTGTGGAGCGTAGAGACTTTGAGTCTATGGAGGAGGTGTTTGACAAGTTTATTGAGAAATTCTCACAAAGGGGGATAGCTCATAATACAGTCTCACAAATCCATAATTTCAAACAAAAAGACAGAGAATCTGTGCAAAAGGCAGCCCTACGACTAAAAAGATATGTTAAGTTCTACCCTATGGAAGAACTGCCAAGTCAGTCCAGACTTATGCTTATATTTATCCAAGCACTGAGGAATGAAGATCTCCAAAAGGACTTACATATGAAGAGGAGCACGACGTTAAATGAGTTAACTAAGGAGGGTCTTTACCTTGTAGACAATTGCGCGGTCTACAAGGAGGGTGAGTTCAAGGATCTTGATGAAGATTCATCCTCACAACAAAGTAGAAGCAAGTCCGCTAAGACTGCACCGAAAGGAGAAGTAGCTGTAAGCCAGGAGCAGCTTGTAGAGGAAGTGCTAAAAAAGATTAACCTGTATGCCAAACCTTAGGCTAAACAGCCAAAGTGGTGTGCTATTGAACAAAAATGGACAAACCATGTGACGGAGGAATGTTATTATAACAAGGGGTATGTGAGAGAAAGACCTTATGCTCCCCAGGCTTAGGTAGCATCTCCTCAACTTCCACCAATGCCTAGGTATCAAGAAGGCAACCTACCAGGACCTGTAGGTGTAGAAATACCACAACTAGTGTTGGGGTAGTAACTACCCCTACCAAGATTAAGACAAGTCGGCACAAGATACACACCAATATTAACCGAACGAGAAAAGAAGGCGTTGGTGCCTATGCATGCATACTACGAAGATCCCAATGGATATGCTGCAAATCCTGTCTATTATCCACCGAAAGAACCCTCAACACCAGAGCCATGGAGCATGATAGGATGTGCAGGCCCAACAACAGCTGCACAGGTAGCAGGAGAAGGAAGATATAGCTTGGATGAATGAACATTTTTGTTCATACCCAACGAAGGCATGGGAGGGTAGAGTCATGCATACCAACAAAGAGGAGCTCAAGGAGCACCGCAACAACCTAAGGGACCCTGTTACAAGTGTGGTGGAGACCATTGGCTAAGAGACTGTCCTCATGATGAAATCATTAGAGTCAACGCATATTGCGCCGAGTGTGGAATTACTCATTTAAATCTTGGTTGCCCTAAGAACCCTAGAAAAGAAGCAAAAATTCCCTTGAACATGCTGGAAGCAGTGCCTTCCAGTGGAGGGTCAAAAAACAAGACAATAATACCTATTCAGGCAATGACACGAGCCCAAGCTCAAAGAATGACGAACAACCCATAATTGAAGATCCAAAAACCGATGCCCGAAGTTTAGAAATGAAGAATCAGAGAAGCACTTGGAAATCTAGAAAGGCGCATATGAAAGCCACGAGAGAACGAGAGCAAACGGCTCTATCCGAGGAGTTAAAACACAGAAAGGATAGATTAGAGCGGTTAGAGGATCTAGCTAGCCTAAGCTCACACACTGTGGCAACCATAGCACCCAAGGAAATAGCAGAACCCAAAAGTGCAGGATCAGGAGGATCAATGTTGGCAGAAAAGGTAAATGAGCAGTTAGACGCAATTTTAATATCTTACGAAGCCAGACTCAAAAACAACCAAACTCAAGAGCAAAGATGGATGACGTATCTATATGCAGAAATATAAAAACAAAGGTTGGAAATGTGTCGAAAGATGATTGAAATAGCTCAATCCTTGATAGAAAACCCGCTTGGTAAACCTGCAAGTTGGCATGAAGTACCAGCTCCAACCCCTATCAAACCAACTTTAGAGAAACAAGTATAAACGAAGGAGAGACTCACACCTGCCTCTCGTTCTAGGGGAGAACCTATCATAGTACCAAATACAACAGATAAGACAAGTGAGGGGTTCCAGCCTAAAACATTGGTAGAAACGGGTAGGGATTGTAACGGTCTAGATGACTCGTGGAAGCAAATCCGTGATGCCAACAAAGCTATACAGGGTGAGTTACCGCATGAATAGCACGAGAAAAGGGAAAAATGAGATCTTACCTCCTATTGAAGAATTTGAGGCAAGATCACAAATGAACTTTGATATACATTCGCAAGGGGGAGACCAGGGATCAATTAGTTTGAGGCACAGCCAACCAGACTCACTAAAAACTCTACCCTCTTACCTTGGAGAGTATGAAGCCAACTCTGAGGTGAGAGCAATCCCATCTCAAAGACTTGCTTCTGACAGAGTGATGGATTCACAAGGGTTGATTGAGTTATTGTCCACCCCGGTGGCATGTACAATCACATTAGCCGAACTCCTGAGGTTACGACCAAACATGTGGACCACCGTAGGCAAATGCTTAGAAAAATTTGGAGTGAAAGACCCCACCTCAAAGCTTCAAGAAGGGATCAGAGAATTGGACAAGCCTCAACTAAACACTAGGCCAATACCATTGAACAAGGTTAGAGAGTATTGCGAGGGAGAAGATGGAAACACCACGCTACCAGTAGAATTCCAAGGAGTAGTTTACAAAGCTATTCTAGACAGCGGAGCAGGAGTCGCTATTGCCACAAAGGAAATCTGGAAAAAATGGGGAAAACCGGCTTTGAGAGCTACCAGAATGAAATTGCAACTGGCAGATGGGATCATGGAGAAGCCTTTAGGACTCTTAGAAAAAGTAAGTGACACCTCCTACGGAATCAAGTATGAGCATACATTTGCAATAGTTGATTTCGACAAAAAGAACAATTACAAGATCATCTTGGGAAGACCATTCATGAGATAATTAACACTAGAATGATAACCTAACAGGACATAAAAGTGTCCTTTCATGGTTTTGGGAAAAAATTCCAAAACCATAGTAGATCCACTCATTTTGAAAAATCATTTCACGAGCTTATAGTTCAATAACTACTACATATGGAAAAAATGAGAAACTTGTAATTTTTTCTCATCCCTTGGTCACTACAAGCCTCCAAAGTTGATGGACTAGTGCATTTTGCCCAAAACAGCAATTTCTTACGGTTGATTGCATATAAATAAGAGTGGAGATTTTTGTAGGACATGAGATAAAATGCCCCGTTAACTTCAATGGGTTGGTGACCAAAACATATGGTTGCTTTTACCTCTCTAATTTTTTTTTGGGCAAAAAAAATAGGTACAAAAAGGTTGCATTTTTGTCATTCTGCGGACCTATCATCAAAGTTTCTATAGTCACGCTCAATACAGATACTACATACATGTTTTCTTAGTTGCCTTTGGGCCTCTGGATTCAAAAGGAGCCATGGAGCATGTCAAAAGGATTATGGATCTCTTACAATTGGAACCTTGGGGGCAATGATAAAGTGCTAAATACAGCAAACATGAAAAAACTGGGTTTAGCATTATGACCTCTAGAAACCCATAGAAACTACTCAATATCTAGCCAAGTTTGTAGTCTATGATTAGATATGGTCACTACCTACAAAATACACACAATTGGCCTAAGAAACTAGCAATATTGAGAAAGTTATACTTGCTACTCTAAAATTTATCGTATTCTTCAGCAATCAAAAAACTCAACCATCATCATATACTATGCTATATAGTATATTAGGTCCCCCAAAACTCAAGGAAGATTAGCTTTATGTTATACATTACACTTACACAATCAAAATTGAATTTGGATATCAAGAAAGCCACCAAAAAAATCATAAAAGTGCTAATTTTGGCCAAAAAACAGGATTATGCAATTCTTGTAAATTGGTCATAACTTTCAATTTTAAAACTTAGCTCTCCCTACAAGCATCAAAACATGTTGAGAACTATGAAGGCCTAACCTCTAGCCATCTTAACCTCACAAACATGAAGTTTAGAGTGGTATAGTTGCCAAAAATTGAAAAACAATTGGTATAGTTTTTTCACACTGTTTAGGTTCAAAAATGTTGTGCAAGAGTAAGGTTAATGGTGAGATCGATACTCAAAAAAAAAAGCTAAGTTTTTTTCAGCTCATAAGGCAACTTTGTGGATATATAGCACCTAGAAATTCATTTTCATACTCTTCAAATAATTCAAGAAAAATGGTCACTTAACAGGACACAAAAGTATCCAAACACATAAAAGTGTCCTGTTACCATTCTAGTGTTAAAGATGGTCCAGGATTGGGGTTACGACCACATATACCTGAGACATGGCAAGACTACAACCAAAATACACCTAAAAGACCATAGTTACAAAGATCTGAACTAGACACCAGTAGAAGAGTTTGATTCAGCTACATTGGCAGGGTCCGAACTCCTAGCATGATTAGGGCAACAAAAAGAGCTATGGATGTGCAGAGCTTCACATTGTGGGAGATTAAAAAGAGAGGAATGCGTCTTAGAAAGAGATATTGATGACAAGGATTATATTCCAGAACCTTTTCGTGAAGATGCCTTGGAACCTCTAGAGTGGGAACACATACTAGTAACATTGGATGTCTGTACCATTACAGATAGTCCAACGACAAAATTTTGCGATAAGGATGGCTATGATGTGCTACCCTATTACATGGTAATCCTTATACGAGGAGGAGATGAGATGGTAGAACCACCAGAACAAGAAGAGTTTTATAACTCCTCTGAGCATCTGGAGATAAATAACGAGTGTTCAAACAGCTCAAGCGAGCGTGGGGAGAAAACAGTGAATATCAGCACCCTAGACACCAGGAACGCTATAGGAGAAAATGAGCAGAAAACAAAATGAGGGAGAACCTGATGCCCATGATAAAAGATAAAACTCACTATCTAATGCTTGTCAAAGCAGAAGATTGTGTAAAAGACCAAATATCAGGAATATTCTTGAGAGTGCGAAGGGAACGGATGCAAGAGAAAATAAAACAAGTACGGAAAGCTAAAACAGAAACAAAATAAAAAAAATATCAAAAATCAAAACAAGAAACAACAAAAGACCCAGAGTGGACCAAATTGGAGCGTAAAAAGAAATACCAAGAACTAAAACGGTCTTAACGAGAGGTATGGATGACTGAGGAAGAAAGTGATGGTAAGGAGGAGTCAGAAAAAGGAAACATGAATGTACCATCACACTATCGGAAATTCACCATCCAGGACAGAAAAATCATAATGACACCACCAGTCAGGGAAAGAATAAACTAGGAATCTTTTGATGGGCCGGAAAATGCAAAATGGATAGACCTCGCGGAACCAGGTGAAAAGCCTCAGCCGGTCTATATAGCAACTGATTTAGAGCCTGACAAAGAAGAACGGCTAACACAGCTTCTCAAGAAGTATAAAGGTTTGTTTGCATGGTCCTCAAAGGTGTTAATCTATCGATATGCCAACATACAATTCCTTTGAAATCAAATGCCAAACCTAGCAAACAACGTCCTTACACATATAATGACACATTTGCTAAATGAATCAAAGAGGAGATTGACAAGCTGATGGATGTTGAATTCATCTATGAAATCGAGCATACAGATTGGGTGTCACCCATTGTGGTTGTCCCCAAAAAGAACGAAAAGCTGCGAGTGTGTGTGAACCTCAAAAAGGTAAATGCAGCCACCATAAGGGATAATTATCCCTTGCCGATCACAAAACATATATGTGAGAGGGTGGCCGGGAAACGGGCTTATTCCTTTCTAGATGGGTTTTTAGGGTATAACCAACTGGCAATTGCAATAGAGGATCAACACAAAACAGCGTTTTTCACATAATGGGATATATATGCGTATAGAGTTATGCCTTTTGGCTTAACCAGTGCACCAGCTACCTTTCAGAGGTTAATGACACATGCGTTCAAAGAATACCTGAGAATATTCTTAGAAATATATATGGATGATCTTTGTGTACACTCTCTTTTACAAGAGGAACATATTGACCATTTACAAAAGGTATTTGAGAAGTGCAGAACATATCGAATTTTTCTTAACCCAGAAAAGTGCATTTTTATGGTTAGGCAAGGCCTCATCTTAGGACACATTGTCTCAAGAAATGGCATAACCACTGACCTAGACAAAATCAAAGTCATAGTAGACCTGTCGAGTCCTACTAATGCGAAACAAGTGCAATCTCTTCATGGGACACTGTGGATATTATCAAAGATTCATAAATATGTATGCAATCATCACACAACCTTTGTATCGTTTGCTAGTCAGTTTCGGTTGGACTGAGGAGTGTGAAACTTCATTCCAAAAGCTTAAGAAAAACCTTGCTTCAACACCAATACTTACGGCACCAGATGGGAAAAGATATTCCATGTTCACATTGATGCATCTGCATATGAAATTGGGAGTATTCTGGCTCAACCTAGAGACGGAACAATGGATTTTTCAGTTTGTTATGCAAGCCAACATTTAAACAGTGCAGAAAAAACTACACAACCACTGAAACAGAGGGGTTAGGAATGATTTATGCTATAAAGAAATTTCGGCATTATTTGCTCGCAAATAATTTCTTTATGCTATAAAGAAATTTCGGCATTATTTGCTCGCAAATAAATTTTTGTTCTTCACAGATCATCAAGCTCTTTTGTATCTGGTAAATAAACCATGCAATACTGGGAGAATTGTACGCTATTTTATTATATTGCTAGAGTTTGATTTCACAGTGGTGGTCAAAAAGGGTGGTTGCAAAACGGGGAAGATTCTGAAGGAGTAGATGATGACATACCTGATGCGTATCTTTTCAATATTGAAATGATACCCAAATGGTCTCAGGAAATTGTTAGCATTCTTTCCTTTGAAGGTAGGTTTGATAACAAGGAAGACATATCCAAACAACAAACAATTTGACAAAGAAAAAACTTCCAGTTGATTGTAGGACGACTGTATCATCTAGGATCGGACCAAATTCTACGATTGCGTATAAATCCGGAGGAATTCGACTGTTATCTTGAAGAAGCACATGTCCAGGATTGTGCATTTCATTGTTCAACAATGAAAACACACCAGAGACTAAAACAATTAGGGATTTATTGGCCAACTATGTATGCTGACACACATGCTTATGTTAACAATTGTACTATATGTAGTGCCAAACGACCAGTGGATCACGCGACATTGTTTGAGGTAAACATTGCACCTGCATGGAGTCAATATATCATTGATTTCTTAACCACAAGGATGTTTCCTGAAAACATAACAAGAGCACGAAAAAGGGCTATAGAGCTGGAGGCTCGTGACTATAATTTAATTGGGAACCAACTCTATAAGCGAGGAAAGGACAATCAACTTAAAATCTGTGCAAGTGAAAGTGAATACCTGCTGATTTTAGAACACGCACATGGAGGCATCAGTGGAGGCCATTTTTCAGGCGATAAGACAACAAAAATTATCTTAACCACAGGAATATAGTGGCCTACATTGCATATGGATGCTGAGGAGTTTATAAAGTGTTGTGACGCATGTCAGTGCACCAAGGTACCGATAAAGAGAGATGAGATGCCATTACGGCCAATGATGGGAGCAAGGGCATTTGAAACATTGGGGCATTGATTTTGTGGGGCCTATTTCACCCCCTTCACATCACACCATACCCAATATATCATTGTGGCTACAGACTATCTCACAAAATGGGCAAAAGCCAAGGCAGCACAAAAAGCAAATGCATGAACCACTGCACAATTTTTGTATGAGAATGTCTTCGTAAGATACAGATTACCCATAGAAATTGTCAGTGATCGAGGAACACATTTTCTTAATGAAGTCATTGAATATCTGCTAGAGGAATTTATGGTCATACATAGAAAATCTGCTCCATATCATCCACAGGCAAATGGACAAGTTGAGGCCACAAATAAAACACTATGAACTATTTTGACTAAAATTGTATCAGAGTCAAGAACAGACTGGGATCAGCAGTTACACTCAACACTATGGGCATACAGGGTAGCTTACAAAACATCAATAAGAACAACACCGTACAACATGGTGTTTGGCCTGAATGCTATATTACCCATAGAGTTTTTAATTCCAACTCTACTAGTAGCGAAACGCTTAGAATGGATAGGGCATGAGCTCTCTTCGAGAATAGATGATCTTGAAAAGCTAGATGAACTTCGCTTAAGAGCTACGGCTTCGATATATGCTAAAAAGAGAAGACAAAAGGAGTTTTTTGACAAGCATGTGCGCACGAAAGAGATCAAAATAGGTGATTATGTACTTGTTTATAACTTTAAACAACATGCCAAGAAACTTAAAAAGCGAGGGATGGGACCTGTTGTGATTAGTGACCCATCACAAAGTGGAGCTTTCAAGCTTGCTACATTAGTAGGTGAAGAAATTCCAAATTGGATTAGTGGGTGTCAATTAAAGAAATATCATTTACCACTAACACAGGATATGCTTCAACAAATCCATCAAGAAAAACAACGGATGAAGGAGAAATAGAGGGTACAAGAAGAATCTCAAGCAGAAGCAAAAGAACGCATTGCAGAGAGACGGCTTCTACGACAACAAGGACAGTGTGACTCACCGTTGCGAATCAATGCCATTTGACTAGCGAATTTTGCTGAAGACACAATGGAGCCAATAATTGCAGTCAAAGTGGGTAGCAATCAAGTTGAAAATCAACAGCATTGCTTGATTCTGGAGCTCAAGAAAATTTGATTCCTTATAGATTATACAAACAAATCAAGCCCAAAGCTCAACTACATCCTACTCCACAAGTGCTGGAAAGTAGTACATCACATTCACTAAAAACATTGGGCTAGACTATATTGCATGTACAAATACATCAATATATTTACCCATACGAGTTTTATGTGGTTGAGGATGAGAGCACACAACACCCCATGTTGTTGGGACAACCTTGGCAAAAAGAGTATAATGTGCAGATAGATTGGAATGCGGATGCAGTCAAAATTCAGCATGCACAAGAAAAACAGGTGGTAGCCTTTGCTAAGAAACCTAGGAAGAATCAGCTGGCAGCAATGCAATCACCGGAGAAAGAACCAAAAGGATGGGTGCCACTAAAGAACAACACGATGCCCATGGTGAACAAACAGGTAACTGCCAACCATGTTCACTACAAACATCCAACAAAACAGACCGCAGTGCCAAGATCAAGGGTAGCAACACACGACAACCAAGTATGGGTGTGGACGGATAGAGGTGACATGGCAGACAAACCACAATCCAACAGAAGAAGTCAACAGAAGTAGATAGTTCAACCAACAACCAAGGGAATAAAATAGATATGGATCCCAAAACAAATACTCAGCAACAACTTAAATGCGACTAGCCATTGGATCCCAAAACCGAAGCAAAGGAACTCCCTTCAGTAGAAGCAAAATTGGCATACAGACACACACTACATATGAAACCGGCAAATCGATCTATGTGGGTGCTAATCAGCAGCAAAACAATGACAAACATGGAATTAGCAATAAACCTACAAAAACATGCAAAGCAAAGCTACAAATGGAAAGCAAAAAAGACAAAGCCAATGGCCAATTCCGCCACTGTTAACCCTCATGGCACACGGACACCCATCACCTACGATGGACGCGTATTATGTATTTGGTAGAGTCAGGTACCGGGCTTGTCGGACCAATAGGGAAAGGTAGAGTGATCGCCGATGAGAGGCGCACTTTAACTTGGACATTCAAGGGATTAGTTGGTTAAGCATGGGCGCCCAAGTGTGAATGGGGTGAGCTCGTATAAAAGCCAACTAAACCTAATTTTTACTCATTCTCTCATTTGTGCAATTGAAGAGTGCTCTTGCTCCATCTCCATCTCCATCTTCTTCTTCTTCACCTCCTTGTGTGTGTGTGTGTGTGTGTGAGAGAGAGAGGGAGAGTGTGTGTGCGATCGAGCATTACGAAGGCACGACGGCGGCGAAGCGGTTGAGCGCGGCACGACTGCAGCTTCTTCTTCATCGCGGCGAGGAATCCACCACGAAGGCGAGCGTAGAGCGGTGAGTGACACACCCTTTGTTTTCTTGAGCTTGCTAGTTTAGGCTTGTTGTGTGCTTGGAGCCGTTTGTGGCTCGCATACGGTGTATTGGCAAGTCCCTTGCTTCGACAGTGCGGCAAGGAGCGCACATTTTTGGCGCCGCTGCCGGGGATATGCCCTACACTAAGCTCGGTTAGCACTTTACGCTTCCTTGTGGTGCAATTTCTATCATAGGAAAGGCAGGGAAGGAGTGTGTGGAAGGTTTCTGTTTTTTGCGTTTTTTGCAATTGCTGTCAAGTTTCAATTTCTGCTATTGTCTGCGTTTTTTCAATTTCTGCATTTTCAAGTTCGGCGTTTTCAATTTCTGCAATTTTCTGCATTTCTGCGTTTTTTCAATTTTCTGCAATTTCTGCGTTTTTTCTGTATTTTCTGTATTTTCTGCAATTTCTGCGTTTTTTCTGCATTTTCTGCAATTTTTGCATTTTCTGCATTTCTGCGTTTTTTTGCATTTTTTTCAATTTCTGTATTTTCTGCATCAACAAAAAAAAGAATAAAAAAAATTTTTGGGAAAAAAAAGTTTTTGAGAAAAAAAACAATAATAATTTTGAAGAAAAAAAGGAAAAAAATTCGGAAATTAAAAACGCGAGCGAGTGGGCGGCGATATTTTTCGAAAATAAAAAACGTGACTCTTAAAACGTACGGGTTGGTTTGTATAAAAGATAGATCGGGATCGTTTTCCCAAGCCCAAGCCCAAGCCCAAGCCCAAGCCTCAGTCCTCAGTCTTATGATACATACTAGACTCACTCTTATATATATACCCTACTCCCTCAAGAGAGAATGAGAGCATGTGGGACAAGTCCTCCACTCTCCTCCTTTCTCTTCCCACTTGCACCCTTAGACTTTCTAGTTTGGGCCTAGTTCCCTACTGGAAATTGACAGTTTTAGGGATTCCGAGGGCATAGAGTGACCAAACGGAGGGCTGTAAAGCACAGCACGACCCTCTGACCGATACGCTCGTTTTGAGCTATCACACGGCCCATTCCACGACACGCTCTAAAAAATCTAGCAAAAAAACAAACAAAAAACACGCTAAAAACTAGTCACAAGGCCTCCTAGAGCAGCTTTTTGACACCTTAGGGTATCAAAAGCACATGCACTTACGCTCTGGGCGGGTGCTAGAACACGAGCATATTGAGGGTGCCTCTGTTCATACGGACACCCATTACCCATCCACGATAAGCTCTAGACCCTCAACGGGGACACAAGGTAGCACCACCCAAGACCCTAAAATAGCCGCTAGTGATTCCTCCTCCGACTCAGAAATCATGGAAGCATACCCTAACCAAAACACTGAGAGAGAAGGCCATGCACCTCCCGAAGCTCCACAGCCTAGTACTAGTATGTTTAGCCGTTTCATGGAAACATTAGGTAGAGCTACTCGCTCGGAACCTGAGGCAAATGAAGCACACGAAGGGGGTGGGGAAGTGGACTCTCCTTTCACATCGCACGTGGACCCCACACCCCCAAAGAGTGTCCATGTGGATATCCTACCAACTTCTTACCAAGAAGGCCCTGTTGAGCTGCCTCCTTCAGAAGTTCCCTCTAGAGTACCGTTGGTGACAAGTAAAACCACGGGGAGCAACATTGCTTCTACCTCACAAGAAACCATTAACACGTCGACTCTAGAAGGATGGTTCATTAATGATCATTGGACATATGACCTCCACACTGAGGTGTTGACGGATCTACACTCTGGCCACGCCTACCATGTAGGATGGATAGAGATTGTACAATCCACCTCTAGTGCCACGAGCATCGAAGATCAACAGAAAATGATCTGTAATGTTATCCATGGCATTATTCAATCAGAAAGGCAAAACCGAGGGGTAAATATACTCTCAACTGGCCCCATGAGATTTCTGGATACGAGCAAGGCTCAACAGCCTACTCTATCACAAATGGAGACTCCTCTAATGAGCCCCATGGACCCATCTTACGTCATTTCACCTGGGGTCTCTATGCAATCTGAGCCTCCGAGCGAAAACTTTAGCTTCCCTAACTTGGCTCAACCCTCTATCAAGGAAAACACAGTGCTCACTCCAGGGATAAGCCTGACAGAGAATGTACCGATGACATCTACGGTTAGCGCAGTGCCACTACCTAGTGTCGTAGTACCTAATATGGGGCCTCGACCATATGTGCCTCTAGCCCCTTATGCACACATGGCCCCCACACCTCCAATTGTACCACTTGCTTATGCTCCTCGAGTGCCGCTCCCTAGCCCTTATCCGAGTGGACCTATGCCCGGTTATGTTCCATATCCTGCATCATCCACACATATGCCAAGACCGGCACCCGTCCCTCTCCCACATATGATTCCAAGAGTACCTCCACCGGCCCTACCTCCTCACATAGGTGACTTGGCAGCGTTTGCTCAAACCATAGGTCGATCTATCGCGGAAAATATGCGTCATGCATCTGATAGAGAGCCTAGAAGTAAGGCAGTACAAATTGCCAAACTCACGCAAAAATTCAATGGGGACGAAGATGCTAGAAAACACATTGAAGTGTTTGAACAAGTATGTGATTCCTTAGGGGAACGCAACGAACTACATAAGTGCAATGCCTTAAGCTTGACATTAAGTGGGAAGGCTGGAGATTGGTATAGGACCCTAAGGGTGGACGAGAAAACAATCTACCCTACCCTTCGAAGGTTGTTTCTAAAGGAGTACATACGAGAAGGTGTGCTTTGGGGTGTAGCATCTCAGCTACAGAAGGCCGAACGTAAGGAAGGAGAGTCAGTAAGGGACTTCATTAGTCGTCTAAAGCACTTAAACTCTCGCTGCCCTGTAAATGAGCGCTTCAACAATAACCAACTGCTTGATCGATTCATTCGAGGGTTGAGGAATGAAGGAATCTATAATGGACTAGTGATTAGAGGTATCACAACCTGGGAAGATGTCACTGCCAATGCAATCCAATTAGAGGACAACTTGATGATAGCAGGCATGAGGGTGTCTACTGACACGAGATCCACTAGCTCATAAGCCATTGAGTATGAACCCATGACTGCAAAGCCCATTGCCAATGAGCCAAAGGTATTTGAGACATTCTTGACAGACCTCACCAAGGCGATCCAAGAGTCTCTTAAGGATAATCGACCCCCTCAAAATAGTCACATGTATCCAAGAAGGGAGCAACAATGGTGTTCCATTTGCTTAGGTCCACATAGCACTAGTGAGTGCCCTACGTTTAGAGTAAAATTTAATGGAGCTTACAACGCATGTGGTAGGTATGGTCACCAAGCTAAGGATTGTTTAATGATCAAACGTATGATGGAAAATAGACCACCTGTAGCCTGGACGGATGCGCCTCGAGCTCCTGTATTGATGCCTACTCCACCTGTTGAGCAACTACCGCAACACATGGTCCCTAGATCTCAAAATGTTGTACAAGCTACACCGTTACCACCTCCTGTGCTAGGACCGCAGCCCCCGCATCCAAGAGTCGCCCCTATGAACCAAGTGGGTTGCGAGCCATCAAATGCTTATGCAGATGGTTGTGAGGAGGAAATAGACACTAGTATTGCCTACGGACTTGATACATTGGAAGAGTGTCCTATATACTACATGGAAGATTGTTGGGGACAAGTCAAGCCGGTTTATCAAGCTGCTGCTCTCGCATCCAGAGGTCAAAATATCAACACCCAGGCTAGGAGGCCACCTCTTCAATGCTACGAGTGTGGTGGACCACATCGAGTAGCGGAGTGCCCTATTAGGCTGCAAAAGAATGCTGCACAGATGCAAGTGAATCAAGGGAGCACGTCTGCAATGCCAATACTCACATGTAATCGTTGTGGCATAGATCACTTGATTGCCCAATGCCCCTATAACCCAAATGCACCTAAAATCACACCCCTGAATTTGGTCGAAATTGCTAGTGTGACATCGCCAATGCCACCCGTCGCACCCGCTTATGCGATTACACGGTCCATGCTTCGAGGGCCAGGACATATCCTCGAAGAGAGAGATACCGCGTCAGTTATCCAAGCAAAGAAAAAGAAGACACGAAGGAAGAAGTCGCAGAATACGGAAAATTCAAAGCCAAGTTCCAAAACAAACATAGGAACAGGAGATGACCCCGTGTATATGAATGACCTCGAGGATGATTCAGATTCAGTCGAGACAATGGAGACTAGAACCAATACCACAAAGGGAAAGACCGACAAAGAAAACCGTAACATGGAACCAAATGAAAACCGAATGAGAGAAAACCATAAAGAGCCTCTGAAAACACCACAAGTGTTTCCAAATCCAATCCAAGACCCCCAAGATAAACCGCAGGGGCAAAAAGGGAAGAATCGTAAAAAGAAGATTGGGACGTACCCAAACCCAGTAGATGAGATTAAGCAGGTGAAACATCTAAGAGGTTTAGTGGAGGAGACTCAAAGGAAACTAGAACCAGAACCCATGCAGGTCAAAATTCATGACACAGTGTTTCCCACGCAAGTTCATCCACCCCACATGAACCATAGACCGTTAGCCATATCTAGTATCATCCAAGAAGGGAGTGAGGACAGGACATCAGAAAGTGAGCATACACCCTTCTTGTTGGAAAGGATGTTTAACGAAGGAATACCTGATCCCATTGAGGAATATGAGATTCCATCCTCACCAGTTCCTAGTCAAGGACCTACACCCTGCAAAACGCCAATGAATGTTGCCAAACTAGTGGACTTCATGTCTTCTGAGGTCCGAACCACGATCATAGCAAAGTTGTATGGAGATCCTGAGTTATTCCTTGCACTTCGAGCATTCCTTAACGGAGAGCTACGAACGGGATTACCGCAGTTTACGCAACCAAATAGGCGTGACTCGATTATGATTGATGAGGAAAATCATGTGCAATCACTTGACTTAGATGGACACGAGTCTGTGATCGAGGTACCCATTAACGAATTAGGGCAGTATTTTGAAGGCGACGAGTCTAATGCGACCCTACCCATCACTACCAAGGGATTAACTATAAAGGGAATTCTTGATGGTGGTGCGGGAGTTAGCATCGTTACAAAAGATTGTTGGGAATCCATGGGAAAACCCCGTCTCAGTGTTACTAACATCGTGGTAAAGATGGCAAATGGTACCATAGCCAAACCTATGGGGATGCTCAAGGATCTTAAGATCAAAGTTCTAGGACACAAAGTACGACATACGTTCATTGTAATGGATTTCTCTAAACACCTTATGTCGTATGAAATGATTTTAGGACGACCATTCATGAGGGAAGCACAAATGGTTCACGATTGGTCTAAAAATCATGTCTATTTGCAATTCCAAGACTCTGTCCTTAGAGTGGATTTGGTGACTGGTAAGGTACACCCCTTAGGGAGTAAAACCATTATTGATCATCGCTCTGACACCACAGTTCACTCGGCCCCACTACAATATTGTTACACTTGTAAGAAGGATCAAGACATTGGCCAAGATTCTCCTTACATGGATGTGTTACCGGGTATGACGGAATCAGACAATGTGGATTGGGTCCACCTAGCATCAACCATAGACACTTGGGGAAATAGGGGGACGACCTGGGTAACACCTGAGGGGGATGAAATGCCTATACCCTTAAATATGCTACAAGCAATGCATATCGCTTCCGACAAGACTCATCCTAATGTAACGAAGAAAACATACAAGTGGGTCCCTAAAGCTTCTTTAGTGACCATAGCTAGTGCTAAAAGACAGAAGCCTTGTAAGAAACGTACCACTCGCTCCAAGAAAAGTAAGAAAATGTTGCGATGGATCCCTAAACGACTATTGGAAGCCCAAGGCTACTATCAAGGAAATGATCAAATCTGGGTGCCAAAACGTAGATTGTGCTCTTACCTAACACCTGACCCAAGTGAGCCCAATCCCGTAGCTCCAAAACGAATCAATGATCGTGAAAAGAAAAAAATCACAGAATGCTACACACCTGCTCCCGAGCTAGTTTGGGTACCAAAGAAAGAACGATTTGTTCCACCTAGCTCAGGAAGAGGGGAGTCCCATGAAGATTCTAGCTCCTCATGTAATACATCCATAGAGGTAAAAGATTCTACACAGCCTCCATCTATAGTAGTGGACCTCCATGAAGCTACAAAAGAATCCACACCTCCCAGTGTTCAAGAATCACCTGATGAACCACTTCAAGTTCGATCCTGGGAGAATACCTTACCACCCTTGCAGCTTGACGAGGCACCTAGGGTAATAGCAAACTACTGGCAAAAATCCTCACCTATTACCAACTGGAACAATTGGTTTCAAAGGGTGACAAGCTCATTTCAAACGGTATGATCTACCCAAGGAAGGGGGGAGTGTTTGTGGACAATCCATTATTCACTTGTTTCCCTCTCAACCTTTTTCCCTGACCTCTTAATCTCCAATCCTAGGGAATGTACATATAAAGCTTTATACTCACAAAAAAAAACAAAAAATAAAGAGCAAGAGCAATTAGCAAACGAGTATGCACATTAAAGTCAAAACATTGACTCAGACCTACACATGTCACATTTGGTACAGTGAAACAGAAACCTATGCCATAAAACACCTTTGATCCTCATCACTTGAGTGATGGAGGGTAGGTAAGATTAGTACGATAGGAGTGTTTCTGTTTTAGAGTTGAGTGATTAGCAAAGATCTCTTTTCCCACTAATGTGCCTCCTGGAGGTATTGTTTTTGTTTCCTAGTGTGTACAGGAGCGTGTTTCTATTGATAGTATTTGGACCTTCATGGAACCTTCAAATCAAGCGCGACCATAAACACAAACAGGTGTTTCTTGTCCATTAGCATTGCCGTTATCTTTTTGCATCTATGTTTGTCTGCTTTGATTGTGATTGGTAGCATAATATTCAGCGCATTGGCTTAGTATCAAACATTTAATTCAATGTAATCTTTTGTCATAATCACTTGTCTAGGTTTAAAAATCAAGCAGTCCGACTAAGCTAGTTTGACCAAGTTAGGTATTAGAAATCTTCTCTTAATACCATGGGGAATGCCTTCCTAATAAACAATGGTTACTTAGGTTCTTAATCCGATTTAGACAGCATTGTATGAAATGTACTAGGGCTTTCTAGTGGGCTTAACCCTATTGACCTTTAGCGTAAGTATTATAAAGGGAGTTTACTAATGTGATGAGCCTGGGGAGGGTAACAGTGTTATATGACCCCCCAAAGTTACAAAATTAAAATGATGAAAATGAACAAGCAAAAAAGCAAAGTGCCACAATGTAAAATTTTAAGCTGGAAGAGAAATCTCAGCTTGATTTGGTACTTCACTCACATGTATTGCCTATGGTACTAGAGCCCTAGAGGTTCCCAGTGTGGGCGCTTTTTCTTGAAAAGCAAAAAACCCAAGGCATACAAAATAAGCACACACATCAAATTGAATCACTGTGAAAAGACTTTGGGGGGTCAAAGAAAAAGTAATCAGTCAGGCGATGATTTCATGAGAAATTCCTTTTATGGTAGCTTAGCTACAAGATTTTCTAGATATAGCCTCTAGTCAGCCCTCGAACATGAATACTTGGCTCTCACGATTAAAGAACTTAATTGACCACAGAAAATTAAGAAGCTTACCCATGGTATTAATATTCGATCTCTAGTGCTTTTCGACCGTCAAATTAGCGACCCCAGACTTGTTTAATTTTTTGCCTTTACATCTGTTTATGCATTTGATTACATTGCAATTTAATGTTCATTGCTAACAAATTGTTTGAAATTCTTTTACCAATCAATTTTTCTATCTAAAACTGCATATGCTTTTTAAGAGAATGCAATTACTGTGCCAATGTTGTTTGATTTTGCAGTGACTGAAGAAGGCTAAGGACATTCATCTCAAATGCTCTTCCACCTCGACGATCCAGCTTTAACTCAATAGCTTCCGAGGACGGAATCTACATCAGGAAGAGGGGCATGTTAACCCTCATGGCACACGGACACCCATCACCTACGATGGACGCGTATTATGTATTTGGTAGAGTCAGGTACCGGGCTTGTCGGACCAATAGGGAAAGGTAGAGTGATCGCCGATGAGAGGCGCACTTTAACTTGGACATTCAAGGGATTAGTTGGTTAAGCATGGGCGCCCAAGTGTGAATGGGGTGAGCTCGTATAAAAGCCAACTAAACCTAATTTTTACTCATTCTCTCATTTGTGCAATTGAAGAGTGCTCTTGCTCCATCTCCATCTCCATCTTCTTCTTCTTCACCTCCTTGTGTGTGTGTGTGTGTGAGAGAGAGAGAGAGAGGGAGAGTGTGTGTGCGATCGAGCATTACGAAGGCACGACGGCGGCGAAGCGGTTGAGCGCGGCACGACTGCAGCTTCTTCTTCATCGCGGCGAGGAATCCACCACGAAGGCGAGCGTAGAGCGGTGAGTGACACACCCTTTGTTTTCTTGAGCTTGCTAGTTTAGGCTTGTTGTGTGCTTGGAGCCGTTTGTGGCTCGCATACGGTGTATTGGCAAGTCCCTTGCTTCGACAGTGCGGCAAGGAGCGCACAGCCACGAAAAATCTCTCCAAGGAGATGACTATGGCCATATCGACAATATCTGCAAACTAAGCGACTTTTGCAAGAAAGACAATCAAACAGAGAGCAGTGGAGTTACAACTTTTACTTGCAAAGAAAATATGCCGACCAAATCAACAACAAACAGGAAACCTCGATGGTGAATGCCAATAAGCATATTGGTTATACCCTCCTCTTGCACAGCATTAATTTTTTCATGCATTGACCGAGCATGCATCATATAGGGCCACATTACATGGCCAAGCATTAGCATGTTTTTTTGAACCCACGCATGGCACATACACCGAGGTGATACCTTGTTGTCTGGGAGGACTCCGGCTAGGAGGGGGGGAGGCATTCTCAAATGCGGACCCAATGGCAAAAAGAGAAAAAAAGGGCATGTTTAATTTTCGACTATTTTTAAGGGTTTTCGTTTGATTGTAATTTTTTTTGGACTAACCTAATTACATATGCCCTTATACAGCATGAATAGACAAGTATATGGGGCCAAACGCCAAATCAAGCCCCTAGGTGTGTGTATATAAGTAAAAATAGCCAATTTCCGGGCAAAATATTGAAAAATTTGAGAAATCCGGCCATAAAAATTGCATGTAAGATATATAGTGTTTTGCGGTGATGTTTTGATTTATTATGATTTTTGGGAATGTTTTGGGTTTAATTTGCTATTTTTCTTTTAATTTTACTAATTTAAAAACTTCAAAAATACAAAAAGCAGGTGAAAAACGGTCGTAATGAAAAACAAAAAATATGGGGATGATCAGTGACTATAGGAAAACCTATGGTACAATGGGGGTGCAATTATGAGAATGGAGCGGAAAGCGTGTTTTGGCCAGATTTTGACTGAAACGTCAAATTTCTCGTAAACTGGGCAAATGGAGTCCAAATCGAGAAATTTTTGAGCCTAAACCGCATCTCGCAAGAAGTTGGGAGCACATATCAAATTTCATGGAATGTGGTTCGTGGACCCCCATTATAAAAAATTTCACTTCATTTTAAGCTCATTTCTACTATTGACTTTTGAGAGAGAGCTCTTGCCACCTAGAGCGAACGGGACTTCCAGCAGCTTCTACGAAACGCACGACCACCCGACAGGCTCCAGACATGAGAGGTAGGCTCACCACCTTGAGCTTTTCGTGCATGTTTGTTGTTTCGTCGCGAAAACTAGCATAGGGTTCACAAAGAAAGCGAGCGGCGGAGACCTACAGGTAGAAGTGACCACCTAACGGCTAACCCAACAGCAATGAGACTTCATCGGTGGATTACCCTAGCATAGGATACCACTTTTGAATGACCAAAGGTAGTAGAAAACCATAGGGAAAAACCCTAATTCCTAGAGCTCTACAAGAGGCCACCAAATGGGAAATCGACGGAAAGGCGTCCAAATGCTACCAAAACTCATGGGTAGGAGCATCTCGACATGCTCAACAAATCTATATAGCCCACATGGCCATACGGTGACCCGAAGCGGCACTAAACTTCAGAAACGGCATCAGACACACAAAGCGTCAAATAGCTCTCGCGGCCAAACCGCATGTCCGTTTGCCACCAAACTTCACGAGCGGCTTTCCCAGACCATCAACAACCAAGTCCTATGGTGGTAGACCACCGCAAGTCATCGACGACATGTAAACGCAACCATGGGCACTTCTAGAGCGACAAATTTCCAAAAGGAGCTCCGGTGAAGCCAAAGTCGACAAAAACCATATGGCAAGGATTCCCAAGGGACCGTGAAGGTATGGAGACGAACATCAAGAAATTTCATCGCCGAAAAGCACTCCAAGAGTCAGAAAACGGCTCAGAATCTTTGAACTCCACACACGGAGTTTCATTCTATCAATTTGACTTTTTTGTTGAAATAATGCTTAACACTAGAATGGTAACCTAACAGGACATAAAAGTGTCCTTTCAGGGTTTTGGGAAAAAATTCCAAAACCATAGTAGATCCACTCATTTTGAAAAATCCTTTCATGAGCTTATAGTTCAATAACTACTACATATGGAAAAAATGAGAAACTTGTATTTTTTCTCATCCCTTGGTCACTACAAGCCTCCAAAGTTGATGGACCAGTGCATTTTGCCCAAAACAACAATTTCTTACGGTTGATTGCATATAAATAAGAGTGGAGATTTTTGTAGGACATGAGATAAAATGCCCTGTTAACTTCAATGGGTTGGTGACCAAAACATATGGTTTCTTTTAACTCACTAATTTTGTTTTGGGCAAAAAAATAGGTACAAAAAAGTTGCATTTTTGTCATTCTGCGGACCTATCATCAAAGTTTCTATAGTCACGCTCAATACAGATACTACATACATGTTTTCTTAGTTGCCTTTGGGCCTCTGGATTCAAAAGGAGCCATGGAGCATGTCAAAAGGATTATGGATCTCTTACAATTGGAACCTTGGGGGCAATGATAAAGTGCTAAATACAACAAACATGAAAAAACTGGGTTTAGCATTATGACCTCTAGAAACCCATAGAAACTACTCAATATCTAGCCAAGTTTGTAGTCTATGATTAGATATGGTCACTACCTACAAAATACACACAATTGGCCTAAGAAACTAGCAATATTGAGAAAGTTATACTTGCTACTCTAAAATTTATCGTATTCTTCAGCAATCAAAAAACTCAACCATCATCATATACTATGCTATATAGTATATTAGGTCCCCCAAAACTCAAGGAAGATTAGCTTTATGTTATACATTACACTTACACAATCAAAATTGAATTTGGATATCAAGAAAGCCACCAAAAAAATCATAAAAGTGCTAATTTTGGCCAAAAAAAAGGATTATGCAATTCTTGTAAATTGGTCATAACTTTCAATTTTAACACTTAGCTCTCGCTACAAGCATCAAAACATGTTGAGAACTATGAAGGCCTAACCTCTAGCCATATAAACCTCACAAACATGAAGTTTAGAGTGGTATAGTTGCCAAAAATTGAAAAAAAACACAAAAACATGACCCGTTTTTTCACACAGATTAGGTTAAAAAATGTTGTGCAAGAGTAAGGTTAATGGTGAGATCGATACTCAAAAACAAATGCTAAGTTTTTTTCAGCTCATAAGGCAGCTTTGTGGATATATAGCACCGAGAAATTCATTTTCATACTCTTCAAATAATTCAAGCAAAATGGTCACTTAACAGGACACAAAATTGTCCAAGGACATAAAAGTGTCATGTTACCATTCTAGTGTTAAAAGGGACTTAGGGGGGCTCAGGGTAGGCACCAATAGTACTTCCAATGAAAATTTGATCGGGAGACATCCTACGCGTAGGATGTCTCAAGGCCAAATTTGGGCACCAAACCTAACGTTTCTCATCACACACAGTTTCTAAATAGCCTATACAAGCTAGCCTCCAAGTTTCATCACATTTGGACAAAAATTGACCTCATATGCATGAGAAAACGCAAAGTCAAGGCATAAAGGCAATAATGGGCCATAGACCTACCAAAACTTGTCCAAATCAAATGAAACTTGCACAATATACTGACGAGGACATTGCCAAGCTGTCAGTGTGGTCAGATGTAAAAAATGATGAAATAGACATCCTACGCGTAGGATGTCTAAATGACCAAATTGGCCCCCAACTGACATTTTTGAGTTCCAGATCGCTTTATGGCACTTTCATAAGCCCATATATCAAGTTTTAAGCCATTCCCATCACATTTGGCCCCCAACACCTCCAAGATGCACTTTTTGAGCCCAAAAACACTACACATGCTCTTACCACCACCAATTCTTGTCAAAATCAAAATCCAAGAGTAGGGCCATGTTCCACATGCCAAGAGCTACCCACATAACCAATTCCAAGCTATTTTGATGAAAAAGACATCCTACGCGTAGGATGTCTCCAGCATGATTTTGACTTACTGTGCAAGAAATGACCTCATGGGAGCCATTACCATGGTGCAAGAAGCTCATATATCAACTTTCAACCCATTTGAATATCATTTGCCAACTGTTGAGTACATCCTATCAATTTTTGAGCCTAAAGCCTGAATTTACCCAAAAATGCACTTTTTGATGCCCAAACCCAGTTCCAATCACATAGACATGTTGCACAGGTGAAGGGCCACCAGCCTGCCAAGTTTCACCAAAAACTGATGAAATAGACATCCTACGTGTAGGATGTCTAAATGATAAATTTTAGCCAGAAAGCCATTGTGAGCACATGCAGGGTTTCCCAAGTTCCTTTTAAGCTTTATTTTCAATTTTCAAGTCATTTGGATAGTTAAAACTCAATATCTCAATTGATATGGAAAAAATGCTAACTTCGGACTACTCAGTGCAACAGGATCCATGGTAGCTGTAAAATCACCGGCAAAGAAGAAGATAATGACAATAAAAGACTACTTGGAAGAAGTAGAGCCATTTGTCATCCCAGAAGGAACTCTGAAGCCAACCAGCACGTGGATTCAAGAGGATTTGCTAGAGTCCAATGATTTGAAGATCTACCAAGGCGTTGAGGCGGTCTGGGGTGGGCAACAAGAAGAGTGGCCTCTAAGCACCCTTGTAGGCTCCCGTGCTGCTCAATTGGGTTGGGGTTGGAAAAAACAACAAACACACACACAAACCCGCAACCTTACCCTACACAAATTTGGGGCACCACCTAGTTTTGGATGCGAACTAGGACGCGTAAAGAGAGATAGAGAGATAGAGAGAGAGAGAGAGAGAGAGAGAGAGAGAGAGAGAGAGAGAGAGAGAGAGAGAGAGTGCTCGGGCTGCTTTGAAATGTATTGGCAATGATCAAGCAAACACAATTATATATGTAAGAAAGAGAGAAAAGGGAGGGGGTGCTTGTTGCATTAATACCTTCTTACAAATCTGTCATGACCGATCAAAGTGAGATTAGTATTTGTTCAACATAGCTTGAGTAAATTTCACCACGACACATCACAAGAAAAGCCACCCCAATCACTGTCTTCAGGCTAGGGGAGTCCTCTCCACCCTGTCGCCCTCTTACAATATGTGGGATTTATGGCTAAATTGATGACAACACCCAGACACAAGCTATCAAGAACTAAAAATATCACCAAGACACTTACACATCATTGTTGTCCATTACTTCACATTGGAAGAGAGACAAAGTATCCAAGCTTAGTCCAAATCCACCCTCCTTGATTCAGCAAATGTTGGGCTTACACTAGTGGGAGGAATGATAGATTTTCCACTCTCAATTGAATGATCTCTCTCTCTCTTACAATGGCATAGAGTTCCCGTGCTAATCACCCCTATTACAACACATGCACAAGCATAGGACAATGAGATTCCACTCAAGAGATCCTTCTAGAGAATTTGAGCTTGGCTTCTCAAGCTATAGCATAGTTCTCTTGCTTATGGCTCTCCCTTTGTGCTAGCTACACCCTCCTTTTATAGCAATTTTGAAGGCTAGGGTTACTCCTCTAACCATGGTTGGGTTATATTTTCAGCACTTATCTAATTTCTTTTGCTTGGAATTATCAAAAAATTGGTGTGGATAGATGAAGAAGAGAGAGAGGAGAGAAGTGGAGGTGATAGGACTTTTCATAGTAGGTTAGTGTTAGTAAATTAGTAGAGTTAGTTATTTTATTGATTTATAAATGGAATTGGATATTTACAATGGGAGTATCCAAGTAGGATACAAATAAGGAAGAAAAAACTCTTAATAGGTAAGAAAACATGGATTTCTTACAATGTTGATGCTCCAAGTGTCTTGAGTAGGGTCAATTTTGACGCTTGTTGACGGTCCACTAGCTTTGACGATACGTTTTTTGCACTCTTGACCTTCCTTTGGGAGACAAGGTAATTGAATATGAGTAAACAATCACCATGATGCTCTCTTTCAAGAGAAGAGGCTGAATTTTATGGTTTTTTGATAGATATGGGTAATATGGATGAGGAAAAATGAGACTAGGTGGTCAATTTTGGAATGGAAGTGTGTGTAGGAAACATGAGTTCACCATGGTTTCTCTTATTCTTCAAGGTTTAGAAGAAGATGAGTAGGGTGCAGAGAGGAGTGGTGAGAGAGGTGGGGATGATGAGTGGAGAGGTGTGTGTGAAAGAGGAAAATGATAAAGTGGAAGAGGGAGTGTGGCTGGATAGCATGGGAAAACTGGGGTCCACAAATAAAATCCTAGCTCACATCTCGTAGCTCAAAAACATATGAAAAAATTTGAGGTGAAAGTTCAGCTTACAAGCTACAACTTTTGTTTGTATCACCTTTTCAAATTCGGGGAGTATGTGATCTTTAAAAATTCAGCAAAACCGACTATTTTTTCCACTGCACAAGGTCCTTGTGAGGTCCTTCTTTGGATGATTCTTTTGAATACCTCCAAGAGTGAGCTTCCCATGGTGCATGCATGCATTCCACATACCCTTGACCTTATTTTGTAGGTCTATAATTGAAGATATTGTTGAGATCATGATATAAGTGAATAGTACAAGTAAAAAAATCAAATATTGAGGGGTCTAAAAAAACATGTACATGTCAAATATAAATAATATAGGTGGAAAAAATATAAAGGGGTCAAAATAAATCTCTCTCATTATAAGTCTACCATAAAAAGATGAATATTTTTGGTGTTCTAATTTATGAGAGTAAAAGAGAATAGATGTAGGAAGGAAAAATCACAAGAGTGAAAAAATATACACATAAATAAAACTAGTTTTTTTGGATTTTTGTTGGGATGGAGTTACACCAAAAATAAGAGAATCTTGCATGAAATTATTTTTAGATGGAATAAAGAGTATGAAAAATGGTAAGAAAAAATATGGTAATGGTGAGTCAATGTACATAGCATAAATAACACACCATAGGTAGAAATATTTAAGTAAATACCAAAATAATTATAAAAAATCCTTTTATTTAGGCCCTATATACAATGAAATATTTACACACAAATGGGCCATAATATACTTATATTTTTTATATTATTTTTGGCTCAACTAGCCCAATGACTAGCTAGGTGAGGGTTTTTAAGAAGATATGGGAAAAGTCCCCCAACTCACACACACCTATATACAGTGAAATGGTAGGGATAGACACAGTGTTTGGATGATTTTGGTAGGGTGGGTTAACTCACTATGGAAATTACGGAGAGCCGAAAAACGGCTATCATTAGCCCTCCCCCAAGATGATGGTATATTCATGTACCATCATAGAGCATCTTTTCCAAAGAGAGTGCTTCAGAGTCCTTGATGAGGTCTTCATTGTTTGGCCCCTCAGAATTTGGGTTTGAGTTACACTCATGCTTCACAGAACAATACCTACATGAAATAGCTGCCTTTTGACAGATCTTTGGTAGATCCTTTGGTAGAAGGCGACTCAAATAAGGCTTCAAGAGATACCCGTTTACCTTCCTGGAGTGCTCTTTCCCATTCAAGTCCATAAGTTGATAGTAACTTGAATTGAAAGCCTTCTTAACTATGTATGGCCCTTGCCATCTAGTTTCAAATTTGGCATCAAAACGATTGTCGAGTCGATTGTGATACCTTAGCACAAGATCTCCTTCATTGATGCCTTTGTCCTTTAGTTTCTTGTCAAGCTTCTCCTTCGCCTGCATAGCTTTCCTCTTGTAGCACTCGTATGTTGCTTCTCTTTTCCACTCAAGCTCAGCTAAGGTAAGAAATCGATCCATCCATGCTTCTTGATCATCTTGTGCTACTTTGCCATGAAGTCGTATTGTTGGGATGTTGAGCTCAATTGGTTGTAAAGCCTCTTGACCATAGACCAAGTGAAATGGTGTAAACTCCGTGGCTTTCCTATATGTGGTTCGATACGCCCACAAGGCACCATCCAAGAAGTCATCCCATAACTTTGTCTTGTTTCTCACCATCTTTCTAATGATTCTTGCAATGACACCATTAGCTTTTTCTACCAGACCATTGGATTGGGGATAGTAGGGTGTACTATGACGATGTAGAATGTGAAGTTCTTCACAGACCTCTGTGAGCAAGCCCTTTCTAAACCCTGGACCATTATCAGAAATAATCTCTAAAGGTGTGCCAAATCTACAACAAATGTGAGTGTATACAAATTTTCTCACTGTCCACTCAGTTACCTTTGCCACACTTTGTGCTTCCACCCACCTAGTCATCTAGTCTACCGCCACTAGAATGTAGAGTTTACCATTTTTTGTCCTAGGGAGAGGACCCATAGCATCAATTCCCCACTTTTCAAAGGGTCCATTTGCAAGCACGATTTTCCTTGGACCATACACCAATCTTCTATTCCCATTTACCTGACAATTGTGACAACTTTTACACCAATGTTGGACATCCACATGCAGACTTGGCCAAACATACCCCACAAGCAAAATCTTCTTCACAGTTAACTCTTGGGCAAAATGACCACCACATGCCTCTTCATGCAAACCTTTTAGAATGGCTGGAATCTCCTTGATAGTTGGTAATCTTTTGCACACTTGATCCTTCCCTCTTTGATAGAGGGATTCTTCTAGGAAGAGATATGCGCTTGCCTTTTTCATGACTCTCCTCTTCTGAGCCTTCGTGCAGTCTTGTGGAAACTCACCCTCCAAAATGTAGCTAATAATGGGAGTCAATGACTCCAATCCCTGGTATCTCGGTTGCTTGACAGTTGCTGCCACCATGATGACCTGCACTTCTTTCTCAACACATGTAACTGCTTGTTGTGCAAGTAAATCGACATCTTCATTTTGCTTCCTAGGAATATGATATAGTTGCACTTCTTCAAAGTGATTAAACATCCTACGAATGGCATGAACTTTTGTCTGTAAGCTTTGATTCTTGCATGCCTAAATGCCTAAAATCTGTTTAACAATGAGAAGTGCATCTCCCTTTACCATGAGACGTTGTATCCCTTGGCCAATGCACATCTTCAAACCATGAAGTAGTGTGTCGTATTATGCTTCATTGTTGCTAGTTGAACCTGGTAGATTGACCTTCTCTTTCATGACCACCTCCCCACTTGGGTTGAGAAACACTAGCCCTCCCCCTGCTTTTCCTGTGACTCGTTGAAAAGCTCCATCAAAGAACAAGGTAAAGCATTAGGAATATTTTTCGGTGGTGGCAATGGTAGGGTCTTTATTTCAGGCACCTTAATCTCCTTCTCATGTACCCTATAAGTAAGGATCCCTGCCAATTGTGCACGCACACTATCTTCTACCTTGAAAGAGTATTGGAACTGCAATTCCATAATCCACTTTGAGATCCTAGTGCTAAGATTCATTTGAGATGACACCCAAGGAAACAAATTTTCTGCAGTGAGAATTACAAAAGGTTTTGGTAGCAAGTAGGATCTAAACTTTCTCACCTCAAACATGAGAGAAAGCATCATGAGTTCTGCCTCCGTGTAGCCTCTCTCCAAATAATTCATGACCCTACTATCAAAGTAGATGGGTCACATCCGGGTACTATGGGGATCTTGTTGTAGCAAAACCGCTCCAATTTTTTCTTTCCCAACACTAGAGCTAACAAAGAATGTGTGTACTCCCAACAAGGAGGCATGAGTGTTGGTAGTTCTGACAGGATGACTTTAATGTTACAAAAGTACTCTTCAAGCTCATCAGACCATGCAAATTCTACTTGTTGTGTCAACTTTTGCAAAGGATGAAGCAACTCCGAAGCTAAGTGAATAAAGCGTGACATATACTTCACCTTTTGAATGAATGAGATGACCTCTTTGAGATTCTTGGGTGATGGGAGCTCAATAAGAGCCTTTGCCTTTGAAGGATCCACCTCAATGCCTTTATAGGAAACCTTGTGACCAAGCAAGATCACTTCATCCTCACCTATGTGGCACTTGTCAGGGTTGAGTTGACCTCCTATGTCATAGAGCTTCTTTAAACCTTCTTCTACCCTTTGTAGATGCAATGATTTTGAGCTATAAATGTAAAAATCATCAATAAAAACCCTAATGGACTTTCCAAAGAATGTTTGAAACACCATATTCATGAAGCGTTGGAAAGTTGCAGGAGCATTTGTCAGGCCAAATGGCATGACTCTAAAAGCATAACAACCCCAAGGAGTGATGAACGTTGTTTTCAATTGATCTTCCAATGCGATACCTATTTGAAAGTAACCCGAGTAGCCATCACACACAGTGTACTTCTCATGACCAGCTACCTCATTTAGTATCTCATCCTGAAATGGGAGGGGAAAGTGATCTCTTTTTGTTGCCGCATTAAGTGGACGGTAATCCACACACACCCTCCACTTGCCGTTTTTCTTAGGAGTGACAACAACCGGAGAGACCCACTCTGAATTCTCCACTGGATAAATGAAACCTGCTGCTAGAAGCTTTCTTACCTCCTTGAGTAAAGCCTGCTCCTTGATGACTCCTAGCCTTCGTAGCTTTTGAGCCTTAGGCTTCAACTCAATTTTGTGTTGAACAGCATCTACTCCACGCACATCGGTGTAGTCTTTAGAAAAAAGCCTCGGAAATTTCCTTAGCACACATTTGAACTCCTCTCTTTCGTCCTTTTTAAGTGTTGTAGACAACATACCTTCTAACATTCCTTCATCTTGCACATTTTGGTTCTCTTGAGTACCTACCTCTTCCAAACCTCGAGAAGAGGTCTCCTGGTTGTTTTGCTTAAACCTTACCCCCATGACTTTGATGGAAGACTCCTCTTCAATAATGCTGCCGCTACTTTCTCCTTCTGAAGTGCTATTGGTCCAGCCTTCCTCCGTCTCACTTTGAGATGATTCTTCATGGAGCTCCTCTTGGCGTTGCTCCTTCATGTCAAAGACAACCTTCTTATTATTGTCATTCTTGCAAATTAGCTTTCCACTCTCCCAATCCTGCAAAGCTCCCATTTTCATTAGCCATGGTCTCCCTAGGATAAATGGGTAACCATTTCCTTTGGTAGACTTGACATAGAAATCCACTGCCTTCTTAATGCCAAAGGCCTCCACAAAGACATTTTTACAAATGCCTACGCACCTAGCCTTGCTATTGTTTGCCATTTTGACTTTAATTTCAGGTGTCTCATGGATGTGCATGCCTAGTTTTTGCATGAGTCCCTCTATCATGATGCAAATTTGTGCACCCCCATCCACTAGACCTTTCCTAACCAATCTTCCTTTGATGTAAAAATCTAGCACAGGTGTAATATCCTCATTCATTTCATCATTAGCAATTTTTACAAAAGGAACACTCTCTTTTACCTTTTTCTAGTGCTAACTGACTTTGTTAAATCCCTCCTAACTTGTGGGCATAATGCAAGAAATTGAGGCCATGTGATATCAGGACCCTTACCTCTCATGTCTTCCAACAGGTTGTATGGAGCCATACCATGTCCAAGAGGGAAGTCTTGGAGATTGATACGACGTCGAGTCCTCTTAGCTTCATTGGTCTCCTTTGCCTTCTTACCTCGTCCATGGTCACTCTGTGATGTGACACCTTCTTTCTCCTTCCCTTTTCCACGGCCACGCTTAATGCCATTTGCTTCCATGTCAACCTCTTTTGAATTTGTCACCTCTACCACATGCACATTTGTGTCTGGCAAAGGTGGAACTCCTTCCACTCCTTGTGGAGGTGGTCTTGCTCCATTTAGCCTTTGTAGAAGTCGTGGTTGTTGACTAGTTCCTTCACCTGCATTCATCACTTGGTAATTCAAGTTAGGTCTCCTTGGCTCCCCACGGGGCCAAGGACAATTATACATCCCATGTCCAGACTCTCCGCAATTCCAACATTGTAAGACTCTCCTAGGTCGTGAATCTTGCTCTTCAGACTTCCTTGCTTGTCCTTTTGGACCTACAGCTTGTGCAAGGTGAATTGACAAGCTTCTTAAAGATTCATTTAACTTCTCAATCACTTCCGCCGCTACCTCAGGAAGCTCCCTAGATGTTGATTCTTGTGACTTACCTTTGGGTCTAAGACCTTCTATTGGAACCTCTCCCCTTAGGCACTTGAGTTTCCTATACTTCTTGGAAGATCTAATGTCAGCTGCATCATAGGTGGCAGGTGCATCCGCCTCCACCTTTACCTTAAGATCAGGAAAGAGTCTAGCTATGAATCTCTCCTTCTTTAGAAATTCTGCACCATCACCAGGGTTAGCAACATTTCGTATCCATAGAGCCCAAAGGCATAGAAACTCTTGCTTGTACAAGTAGTAGTCATCTAAATCTTTTTGCTTATGAGAAACAATGTCTTGCCATAGTTTTTGAGTGTTTTGGGGATCAAAGAAGTATCTCTTGAAATGATTCACAACTTCCATGTAATTCCCTTTAACTTCCTCAGGCAAAGAGTCAAACCATGTGCTAGCATCTTTCCTAAGGACCACCTCAAACATCTCTACACGTTCTTGATCAGTTACTATCCTCTTGATACGACAAGACATCTTGAAATTTGCTAAAAATAATTTTGCATCCTCTCTAGGCTCTCCAAAGAAAAGAGGGTATCCGGACATTTGGCGTTGGCTTTCCATTATTATGAAAAATTACAACACGAGTTGCAACAAGGGATACAATAGAAATTTAGAACCACTCGTCTGCAAATGAAGAAGTAAGAAAGTACCACTCTAGGTTTTCTTCTTCTTCAGCTATCCAAGCTTCAATGAGGTCTCGATTTGTTTGATCAAAACAAAAGGGTAGACTATTTATGAGCTCTAAGAAGGGTTGAAATTCTTCAAAGCTAAGACGATGTACAAAAATATCTAAAACTTCATTTTCAGGATCTAGAAGAGCAACCACGTCCCAAGTAATGAATTGCACTTGCTCTACAATTCCCAATGCATAAGCGGTGTCGAGAAATTTGCGGTCTTGCCAGGAAAGCACCGGGCTTATGGCTGTGAGAGTTTGTGAGAGAACTCAACAAAAACTATATGAAGGAGTTAAACCATAGATGCCATGAAGACTCACTCTTTCTCTCTTGCACTCACACACACAAATAAAGAACACAAAAGAGAATGTCAAAACAATACGAAGATGAAAACATCAAGGCTATGGTCATATCGTATCATGGGTAATATGAAAGGGTTAATAGATGAGTTAATGGCATTCAATATTGGCTTACTAAATAGGCTACGAATTGTTCTTTGGAATTGTAGTTTTGTGCTTACCATAATATATATATTTTGTCTAGTGATTGGGATTAATTGTGTGTACAAATCCTCTTGGTTCATAGCAAGATAACTACGTTTACATAAAAAGAAAAATTATAGTCTATGAGAGGTAGTATGATGGGATCCGGTGATAGAAGTATTTTATTGAGCCTTTCAGGGCCGAAGAGACACACTATACGTTGTTGTAAGTGTATTTTACGGCTAATCCATACGTTAATTCTAATAGATCGTTCAGAGTGAAAGCGATAGAAATGATCATCATGTGGGTTATTCATCTAGGATAGTATGTGAAAAATGTAGATATGAGAAAAATGTAGATATGAGAGAAGTGAAGAGATGAGAAGTTTCCCTCCCAAGCCCTATTCTTGCCCATAGGCAATAAGGATACTGCGGGGAGAGATGTACCTGTAGCAAGGAGAACCTAAAATTTGTAGAGAGGATGAATTACTAAGAGTGAGAGAGATAGGTTTGGTTAAGGAGATGAGATTAGATACATATATATATATATTTGGGATTAGAGATGAAAATGAAAACAACAAGAAATCAAGAAAACATCAATGTAGAACGCATCTTACTTGACAAACCCTTCGGCACCATTTTTGATGGAGAGAGAAGAAGAGAGGAGAATTCAAATTTGATTGATACACCAAGTCCATGCCCTTCTCTGATTAGAGTTGATCTTCCAAGGATAGCATGCAAGGATGGCTAGTCTTCCTCTAGGAGAAAATGTAGGCTTACGCTTATGTTAATGGCTAAGTACAATTAGGCATTAGTACTCACTCCCTCAATAATTCCTCTCATCAATGGCTTGAATGCTTGAGTTCTTTTTCAAGGAAGAAGAGGTCCCCTTTTATAGGTGAAGGGAACCCCCAAGGGTTTCCACAAGAAGAGAGGAGCCGGTGTGAATAGGAATTGGAAAAGTTGGAAATGAGCTGTCCCTGCATGATGTGGGCAGACTTGGGTCCAGTATTTTGATCATATCACCTCAACCGTGGCTTCAAATAAAAAAGTAAAAATATGGGGAAAAAATTCAGCTCATTAGCTACGATTTTCATTTCAAAATCATTTTCCAATTCAGATTGCAACCTTGTGCAAAAAATTCATCAATAAAGGGTCCATTTCTGGCAGCAAAAGTCTTCCTGTGGTCCCCTTAGCCTAGGCTTTCATTTAATTCCAAAGGACACCTCATGCCATATGAAAGCATGACATTGTTACTTGACAAAGTTTTGTAATCATGCTTACAATAATGCATTAAAATAAGTGTATCTTTGAAATCATGCCACTTAGTGTCCCACTAGGATTTGATTCCCTCCTAGTAGCTATTTAAAAAGAAATATAAGAAAAGTATAAAAAATACATAGAATATATATATATTGGAGTTTACCCTAGATATAGGATCTAGCTAGGGTGTGAGATGATAATGAGATAGTAGAAATAAAGAATCAATGCTTTTTGCCCCAAGTTAAAGAGGCGGAGCTATTGAGCTTTTCCCATAGTATTTTTTTATGGTAAAGTAAGGATAGGTTACCCTTGAGAAAAATAATAAGATGAGATAGAAGGCTTATTATTATACTTAAATATGCATATGTACATTATAGGAAAGATAATCATGTATCTAAAAAGTTACAAGATAGATCTTGTAGCATGCGTTCCCACTATGTATGTGTCATAGCACGACAACAGTTTGTATAAAAACTAGATCTTCATGCTCGTCGAAGGCTGTGAGAAAGTAGCAATTGACTAGGAGCTCCTTTCCTTTGAGTTCCACATAGTCGGAATGAGGCAACCTTCTTAAAATTTCATAAAGAACATCCTCCTCAAGTCCAATCAAGCTTGCAAGATTTAAAGACTCCACTTGTGCTACAAAACTCCTGGACAAAAACTCCTTAGGATTATGGTTAAATCATTCATAAGCATCAAGAGATTTACAATGTCTCTATGAAGAAAGTGTCATAGAAAGTAGAGAAGGATGAGAATTTATACAAATTTGCAATCTTCTCGATGCTCTCTTTATTAATACAAGCCCTAAATAGCTCCCTATCTCCTTTGTTGAAAGTGAAAGGAAGACTATTAATAAGACGCAAATGAGGGAAAAATTCACCAAATGTGAGTCTATGAAGCATTAACTCTGGCCGCAAGTTTCCTGAAGAGTCTTCCTCAATGGTGAAATGCACTCGCCAAACACCAAATTTCACTCTATTTACCAATCTTAGGGCACACACTACTTGGATGAATGTACGGTCTTTCTTAGTGCCCAACAGCAAAAGGAAAATGGAATCCACACGCAGGACCTTTCGTCTTAGCTTCACCACCCTCTTGTTATGAGGGAGACGCTTTACTACCTGCTCCTGCAACTCAATCGGTAATAGAGCTAGATCTCTAAGGATTGAATTTTCACTGCACACACACTCCTTGTTAGAACAAATGATCGTTTTTTTGTTTTTGTAACAAACGTGGATAAACAAAAATCCAACATACACACTATTTTGTTTGGCTGCACTTCATTTTAAAATAAAATGAACACATGTACATCAAAAGAAGTGTGGTAGTTGATGAGAGGTAGAATGACAGGTTGTGGAGATGCAATAATTTCCCCTGTTCTTTCAGCCCCAAACATAAACACCATACGCTACTGAAAATGTATCTTTCTACTAAGTGCAATATTTATCTTAATATGTGGTGTGAAGTAAAAAGGAAAAATTTCTGGGCCATTATCCATGCTCTATACATAACCTAATGGCTAAAATAGAACAAAGATATATACATCGAAACTAAGATCGTACCTAATGAGAGGCAAAATAAAAGGATTTACCGAAGCGTTTATTTCGGCTAACCTAAGAGAACCTAAAATTCTACGAATTACTCGTTGAAATTGCAACTTAGTACTAACAATTATGTGTACCTTTTGCCTTGCAATCGGAATGAAAGGATCATACCAATTCTCGTGATTCATGCAGGCTACTTGATTATGCTAAAGGTTGAGCCTTCACAAAACATACACAAGCCGTCCTTAGTGGAGACACCAATTTGAGGCGGTCTGGGGCGGGCAACAAGAACAGTGGACTCTAAGCACCCTTGTAGGATCCCGTGCTGCTCAATTGGGTTGGGGTTGGAAAAAACAACAAACACACACACAAACCCGCAACCTAATCCTACACAAATTTGGGGCACCACCTAGTTTTGGATGCGAACTAGGATGCGTAAAGACACACACACACACACACACACACACACACACACACACACACAGAGAGAGAGAGAGAGAGAGAGAGAGAGAGAGAGAGAGAGAGAGAGAGAGAGAGAGAGAGAGAGAGAGAGAGAGAGAGAGAGAGAGAGAGCTCGGGCTGCTTTGAAATGTATCGGCAATGATCAAGCAAACACAATTATATATGTAAGAAAGAGAGAGAAGAGGGAGGGGGTGCTTGTTGCATTAATACCTTCTTACAAATCTGTCATGACCGATCAAAGTGAGATTAGTATTTTTTCAACATAGCTTGAGTAAATTTCACCACGACACATCACAAGAAAAGCCAGCCCAATCACTGTCTTAAGGCCAAGGGAGTCCTCTCCACCCTGTCACCCTCTTACAATATGTGGGATTTATGGCTAAATTGATGACAACACCCGGACACAAGCTAACAAGAACTAAAAATATCACCAAGACACTTACACATCATTGTTGTCCATTACTTCATGTTGGAAGAGAGACAAAGCATCCAATCTTAGTCCAAATCCACCCTCCTTGATTCAGCATATATTGGGCTTACACTAGTAGGAGGAATGATAGATTTTCCACTCTAAATTGAATGATCGCTCTCTCTCTTACAATAGCATAGAGTTCCCATGCTAATCACCCCTATTACAAGACATGTACAACCATACGACAATGAGCTTCCACTCAAGAGCTCCTTCTAGAGAAGTTGAGCTTGGCTTCTCAAGCTATAGCATAGTGGTCTGGCTTATGGCTCTCCCTTTGTGCTAGCTACACCCTCCTTTTATAGCAATTTTGAAGGCTAGGGTTACTCCTCTAACCATGGTTGGGTTAGATTTTCAGCACTTATCTAATTTCTTTTGCTTGAAATAATCAAGAAGTTGGTGTGGATAGATGAAGAAGAGAGAGAGGAGAGAAGTGGAGGTGATAGGACTTTTCATAGTAGATTAGTGTTAGTAAATTAGTAGAGTTAGTTATTTTATTGATTTACAAATGGAATTGGATATTTACAATGAGAGTATCCAAGTAGGATACAAATAAAGAAGAAAAAACTCTTAATAGGTAAGAAAACATGGATTTCTTACAATGTTGATGCTCCAAGTGTCTTGAGTAGGGTCAATTTTGACACTTGTTGAAGGTCCACTAGCTTTGACGGTACGTTTTTTTCACTCTTGACCTTCCTTTGGGAGCCAAGGTAATTGAATATGAGTAATCAATCACCATGATGCTGTATTTCAAGAGAAGAGGCTGAATTTTATGTTTTTTTGATAGATATGGGTAATATGGATGAGGAAAAATGAGACTAGGTGGTCAATTTTGGAATGGAAGTGTGTAGGAAACTTGAGTTCACCATGGTTTCTCTTATTCTTCAAGGTTTAGAAGAAGGTGAGTAGGGTGCAGAGAGGAGTGGTGAGAGAGGTGGGGATGATGAGTGGAGAGGTGTGTGTGAAAGAGGAAAATGATAAAGTGGAAGAGGGAGTGTGGCTGCATAGCATGGGCAAACTGGGGTCCACAAATAAAATCCTAGCTCACAACTCGTAGCTCAAAAAAATATGAAAAAATTTGAGGTGAAATTTCAGCTCACGATCTACAACGTTTGTTTGTATCACCTTTTCAAATTCGGGGAGTATGTGATCTTTAAAAATTCAGCAAAACCGACTATTTTTTCCACTGCACAAGGTCCTTGTGAGGTCCTTCTTTGGATGATTCTTTTGAATACCTCCAAGAGTGAGCTCCCCATGGTGCATGCATGCATTCCACATAACCTTGACCTTATTTGGTAGGTCTATTATTGAAGATATTGTTGAGATCATGATATAAGTGAATAGTACAACTAAGAAAATCAAATATTGAGGGGTCTAAAAAAATATGTACATGTCAAATATAAATAATATAGGTGGAAAAAATATAAAGGGGTCAAAATAAATCTCTCTAATTATAAGTCTACCATAAAAAGATGAATATTTTTGGTGTTCTAATTTATGAGAGTAAAAGAGAATAGATGTAGGAAGGAAAAATCACAATAGGGAAAAAATATACAAATAATTAAAAGTAGTTTTTTTGGATTTTTGTTGGGATGGAGTTACACCAAAAATAAGAGAATCTTGCATGAAATTATTTTTATATGGAATAAAGAGTATGCAAAATGGTAAGAAAAAATATGGTAATGGTGAGTCAATGTACATAGCATAAATAACACACCATAGGTAGAAATATTTAAATAAATACCAAAATAATTATGAAAAATCCTTTTATTTAGGCCCTATATACAATGAAATATTTACACACAAATGGGCCATAATATACTTATATTTTTATATTTTTTTGGCTCAACTAGCCCAGTGACTAGCTAGGTGAGGGTTTTTAAGAAGATATGGGAAGAGTCCCCTAACTCACACACACCTATATACAGTGAAATGGTAAGGATAGACACAGTGTTTGGATGATTTTGGTAGGGTGGGTTAACTCACTATGGCAATTACAGAGAGCCGAAAAATGGCTATCTGCGTGTTCAAAGATCCTGAAGGAAATGCAGTAGAGCTACCCATGGTATCATGGGAGCTCAATGAGTTTGTCAGAAGCAAGATGGGAGTACCTGGAGAAGCTCGACCTTCATAACTACTTTGAAGCTTTGCCAACGGGGATTGACATCAAAAGAGTGTGGGAATTTGTAACCAGTATCAAAGAAGACGGAGTGTCCAGAGTCACTGATCTGTAGGGCAAGCCAGACACCATGATTATCATCATAGAGAGGGTGGTGGCATCTGTACTAGAAATTTCCAACAAGGGAGATAGTGTGACGAAGAGAAGAGATGAAGTCAAGGTATACTCCGAAAAGAAGAACAACTACACTTTTGAAGACATTGCAAACCCAAAAGTGGCTATCATGAGCCAGCTCTACAACCAGTACTTCCACATGTGTACAAAGCGGCCACAGAATTACAGAATGGCACCTGGAGCCATTGCTACCACTTTCACCTGGGCAATGCAAAAGAGCAGGCCAAAGGTGATAAATTATGTTGCTTATATCCATGACAACGTGGTGAAGATGGCAACAAAAATCCCACCTACATTGTGCCGGGTGAGCTAATAACAAAAGTGGTTTATGGAGCACTGTATGCCAGGGAAAACTGGCCAGAACCTCCTTCACAGAATGATTGTTTAAAAGACACACTACAAAAACAAAGCCAAGAGCATATAGAGAAACAAACAAAGCTGCAAGCCAGTCTGGCCACGACATTTCAAAGATGCCAAGAGATGGAACGAGAAAATCAGGCAGCAAATCAAAGACTTCAAAGAGCTGAAGAAGAATACAGGAAAATAAACAAGTCATTGCCAGATGTAGAGAGAGAAAGGGACAACCTGACTCTACAACTTGCTGAAGAGTCCAAAGAAGTGGAAACATTGAGGAATGCCAAGGAAAAGGCTGATATTGAGCATGAGGTGAGCCAGGATGAGGTAATAGAGCTGAAAGATCAAATTAAAGTCAAAGATCAAACCATCCAAAGGCTATGGGCATCTTCTGCCAGAGTCAGAGCTAGTAGCTCGACTAACACCTCTTCAGAGAATGAGCTTTATGAAGAACAAATGAAGGAGCTCCAAAAGGAGTTAACCCTGGAGAAGTGGCAAAGAGAGATGCTGGTCGAGGGCTCTATGGTAATGCAACTCTTTACCTGCAGCTTGTAAGAAAAGATCTATCTTCTCTGCATCTAGTGTGGCCCTTTGTGTCCTGGTGAGTTGTGCATAGCGCCGCTCAAATTCCCTAAGTAGCTCTATTATTGATAGTCCTTGCTTTGGCTTGACTACCCATTCTAAGAATGTCCTTTTGGTCACTCTCTCAGAGTCCTCCATGAAATATTCCTCCTTTAAAGCTACTTTGAGTTCTTCCCAATTTCTCCCATGCCCATCTTTAATTGCCGTAACATGCTCCCTAATTTCTGGAGCAACAACTAGCTCAAAGCTTTGAATCATCTCACCTTCTGACTCGCGATGCAGCTCCATCTCCTTCACATACTCGCGTAAGTACTTGGTTACATCTTTGCCATTGAACTGATCCATTCTGTTGACGACCGCTTGTATGGCCTTCGTTTCTAAAATCTCCCTTCTTTCAGTAGCATGTTGTTGTTGCATGAACATTTCAAATGCTTGAAACATTTTCATTGTTGCTGGGTCAAAATGCATACCCTGTTGCTCAACATGATCACCCATGGTTACCCACAAACTCTCACCCTAGCAGATTCGCGTCGGGTTCACCAAATATATGTCGAGAAATTTGCGGTCTTGCCAGGAAATCACTGGGCTTATGGCTGTGAGAGTTTGTGAGAGAACTCATATGAAGGAGTTAAACCATAGATGCCATGAAGACTAGGGTTTGGAAAGAAGTGCAATCAAAGAAGACTCACTCTTTCTCTTTTGCACTCACACACACAAAGAAAGAACACAAAAGAGAATGTCAAAACAATACGAAGATGAAAACATCAAGGCTATGGTCATATCGTATCATGGGTAATATGAAAGGGTTAATAGATGAGTTAATGGCATTCAATCTTGGCTGACCAAATAGGCTACGAATTGTTCTTTGGAATTGTAGTTTTGTGCTTACCATAATATATATATTTTGTCTAGTGATTGGGATTAATTGTGTGTACAAATCCTCTTGGTTCATAGCAAGATAACTACGTTTACATCAAAAGAAAAATTATAGTCTATGAGAGGTAGTATGATGGAATCCGGTGATAGAAGTATTTCATTGAGCCTTTCAGGGCCGAAGAGACACACTATACGTTGTTGTAAGTGTATTTTACGGCTAATCCATACGTTAATTCTAATAGATCGTACAAAGTGAAAGCGATAGAAATGATCATCATGTGGGTTATTCATCTAGGATAGTATGTGAGAAATGTAGATATGAGAGAAGTGAAGAGATGAGAAGTTTCCCTCCCAAGCCCTATTCTTGCCCGTAGGCAATAAGGATACTGCGGGGAGAGATGTACTTGTAGCAAGGAGAACCTAAAATTTGTAGAGAGATAGGTTTGGTTAAGGAGATGAGATTAGATACATATATATATATTTTGGATTAGAGATGAAAATGAAAACAACAAGAAATCAAGAAAACATCAATGTAGAACACATCTTACTTGACAAACCCTTCGGCACCTTTGATTGATACGCCAAGTCCACGCCCTTCTTTGATTAGAGTTGATCTTCCAAGGATGGCTAGTCTTCCTTTAGGAGAAAGTGTAGGCTTAGGATTATGTTAATGGCTAAGTACAATTAGGCATTACTACTCACTCCCTCAAGAATTCCTCTCATCAATGGCTTGAAGGCTTGAGTTCATTTTCAAGGAAGAAGAGGTCTCCTTTTATAGGTGAAGGGAACGCCCAAGGGTTTACACAAGAAGAGAGGAGCCGGTGTGAATAGAAATTGGAAAAGTTGGAAATGAGCTGTCCCTACATGATGTGGGCAGACTGGGGTCCAGTATTTTGATCATATCACCTCAACCGTGGCTCCAAATAAAAAAGTAAAAATATGGGGGAAAAATTCAGCTCATTAGCTACGATTTTGATATTAAAATCATGTTCCAATTCAGATTGGAACCTTGTGCAAAAAATTCATCAAAAAAGGGTCCATTTCTGGCAGCAAAAGTCTTCCCGTGGTCCCCTTAGCCTAGACTTTCATTTAATTCCAAAGGACACCTCATGCCATATGAAAGCATGACATTGCTCCTTGACAAAGTTTTGTAATCATGCTTACAATAATGCATTAAAATAAGTGTATCTTTGAAATCATGCCACTTAGTGTCCCACTAGGATTTGATTCCCTCCTAGTAGCTATTTAAAAAGAAATATAAGAAAAGTATAAAAAATACATAGAATATATATATATTGGAGTTTACCCTAGATATAGGATCTAGCTAGGGTGTGAGATGATAATGAGATAGTAGAAATAAAGAATCAATGCTTTTTGCCCCAAGTTAAAGAGGCGGAGCTATTGAGCTTTTCCCATAGTATTTTTTTATGGTAAAGTAAGGATAGGTTACCCTTGAGAAAAATAATAGGATGAGATAGAAGGCTTAATATTATACTTAAATATATATATGTACATTATAGGAAAGATAATTATGTATCTAAAAAGTTACAGATAGATCTTGTAGCATGCGTTCCCACTATGTACGTGTCACAGCACGACATCCACCCCCTCTAAACCTGCACATCCTCGAGTATGTGCCACATTATTTCTTTGTAAGATCAGCCCTCTTGTACATCTTCCTTGCTTTCTTCTTCACTAGAGGATTCCAAATCTTCATCTTCACTTTGATCTTTACCTGTGGTTTGCTCTTCTTCCTCATCAACATCTTCTGGATCATTGTCTCCTCTTCTCTTAAACATTTTGATCCTTTTTCCTGTAATGGGAATCTTTACTTCTGTACCATCTAGTTCAGACAAGCTGTAAGTAGCATTTTCTTGCACATGCTTTACAACATACGGTCCAAACCATCTTTTTGAAAACTTACGCATGACTGTGTGCTGGTTATCAAGGCTACTATCATACACAAAAACCCAGTCACCTTTGTCAATTGTTTTGCTGCTGAGTCGATGTCGCTTATCAAAGTATTCCTTGTTTTTCAACCTTGCATTTTTGAGTCGTTCTTTTGCAGCTTCAATGTCTCCAGGTCTTCTCTCTAGCTGCCTTATACGCAGTGCAAGGAGATCTTCCTTGCTAAGCCCCTCTTGCCAAGGTAGTACATTCCATGTGGGAATTGTATCCTCAATCGGCATCACTAGATTTTGACCATACATTAGCTCCGTAGGCATGTAGCCAGTTACTGAGCTATGTGTTGTACGATCAGCCCATAAAGCATATGGTAACAGTTTTGGCCACTCACCAACTCTTCCTTCGCAAGCCTTGGCCAAAGCTCTGATGATAGGAGGATGCTCTCTTTCACTCTTTCCATTGCCTTCAGGGTTGTAAGCTGTAGTAAGAGAAAGCTTGATTCCTAATCTAGAAAAGAACTCCCTTGCTTCTTCGGCATCTAGTTCACCTCTATCTGCAGTGATTTTTCCCACACAACCATAACGGCAAATCACCTCATCAAGAAGGAATTTGCACACAGCTTCTGTGGTTTTAGCTCTCAATGCTCTTCCTTCAACCTGGTTAGTTAGGTCCTCTCGTGCAAGAACCAAGTATCTCATCTGCTAGAGTTTTAGAGGCATTGTGACTAGATCCACAACCCATTTATAGTGCATGGCTAGTGGATATGTAGGGTGCAATCCATCACGATGTCGAACATTTGAATACACTTGACAAGTTACACATGTCTCTACAAACTGAGATACATCTTTATACATACCCTTCCACCAGTATTTTTCTTTCAACTTGGAGAAGGTTGCCCATACACCCCTGTGTCCAGCCCATAGACTCTCATGAAACTCTTGCATGAGCTTTACTTGAGTCTCTTTTTTACATATAACCCTTTGTGGTGTAGCACCCTTTTGTTTAGGATGCTTCCACAAGTAACCATCCCTCAAAAAGTACCCATATGCTTTCCTGCGTATCCTCTTGAATTCTTGTTCAAACCAATCATCCTGTTTTGTTAGAGTACTCAAGTAGCTTCCAATAAGAAGCCAATCACCTTCATAAAGCTCTTTCAAGAATGATTCAAGTAGATTAGTCATGCAGACATTGTTACCTTTGACATGAGAGATAGAATAGAACTTTGTGCCTACATTATCTCCCTCGTCAATCGTTTGTGGCTCATCTTCATACCTTGCCCTTGATAGAATATCTGCCACTGTATTGTCTTTACCTGCAATGTGCTTAAACTCAGGATTTAAGGACTTAATGTAGGCAATCCACCGCAACATAGCAATGTCTGGAGTTGAGCAGCTTGTAATCATCCCAAGAAGTGGTAGACAATCTGTTTCTAAAACCACACATGCACCAATTAGGTACTCTTTTCCACTTTTCAAGGCTGTAACCATACCCCATAACTCTCTCTTTATCTGTGGATAGTTTCTTTGGCGAGCACTTAGCACCTTTGCTCCAAATCTTACCACATACCTGTGTCCTTCTTTGTCATCTTGCCCTATTGCCCATCCAATCTCTGTAGGACTGGTGTCTATTGTCACAATTACTGGCTTTTGACACTCATAGTCTACCTTTCTCAAAGTTGTTGCTGACTCGAGCAACTCCTTTAGCTTTTTCATGGATTTTCCATGTGCTTCTGTTCATGGACCCGTACCTACATTTCTAATTGTCACCTTGTTCACTGGTTGCATATCTTGGATGAAGAGTAGAGAACCATTATTCTTCGGAACTGTGAACCACCTGTTTGAGTATGGAGCACAAGAAGGCTCCAAGATTCCCATTTTGATTTTGTCATTCAGTAGCTCTACTAACTTTGGCAAATAAGCCTTTGGAACCGGAATAGGCCGCAGATTCCAAGGCACATGAGGTATTGTGAAAATTACCATAGGAGCTACAATAGAAGGATCAACACATCCTATCTCATGTGGCTCAAATGCAAAAGCCTTACCATGCTTTGAAAGCATTTCTTTGAAGCACTTTGTCTCCTCCTGTGTTAGAAACTCCTCGTGACCAATCTGCAAGTCTTGGAAAGACTCCTTTGTGAAGGTATGCCCAATCTTTTTAGGATTCCTCAAACTTGGTTGTAAAGAAGCCTGATCAATCTTTTCCCTGTTGTTGGGTGGTAAGGGTGAAGCTACTGGTTTCACCTTCTTTGCTACACTCTTGTATTTAGTTTCAACATGGACTTCTGGGCCAACTGTTTGGCTTTCTTTAAAGGCTTCTATTACTTGATACATTTCCATAGAGCAAACTTCCACAACTTCATTTTCAAGATGCAAATTAGACCCCATTATAGCATCAAGCTCACCCGTAGTATCTACAAAAGAAACTTGTTCACACAAACCCAAAACATTTTCAGTAGGCTCTAGCAACCCACTCTTTTTCATGCCTATTTGTACATTATGCACATATTGCCTCTCACATCTCTTCAAATCTTCAAGTTTTGTAAAACATACTGATCCATTCTTTGTTACCAAGGAGCTCGTTGAAAATGCTTCACCTATTTTTGGATCAGGCTAGACCCTTTTTCTTTCTGTACCACTGCAATCCCGCTTTACAATGGTACTTGGCCAAAACCCATCATTTCTCTATGATCGTGAAACTCTTTGCTCACCTTTGGTAGAGGATGTTCTCTGAGGTTGTCACGATTTCTTTCATGGTTCACACAAACTGTGAGAAATTGGATAGCTCGTTTACCAGCTTTGCTACGTATCCTAGCATATGCTGAACCATCATCCATTACCTTTGTTTCCATTCGAACTCCCACAATGTAGGACTGTCCAAGGGTGAGATGATATGAATATGTATCCTGTACAAAGAAGTTTTGGTCAATCTTTACATCACCTATTGTTACCTTCACACCTGGACATGCTGCATACAATTCACAGGATGAATTGTTTGCCACTTTTACCATCCAGCCATGATCTGTGTCCATCGGCCATTTGCACTTGTTGTAGAGACTCTTTGAAATTATGTTTATTTCTGAACCATGGTCAATCAAGGCAACAAATGGCTCTTCAAGATCACCTACCTTGACCAAAGTTTCTATAGTAGCCCTTGCCCAATGACTTCGTGAATAGTAACTCCTAGGAATATCTTCAACTTATTCATCATCATTTGAGAAATGCACTTGCTTCACTCTCCCACTAGATTGGTAGCATCCTACCACAGCTCCATCATTCTCCTTATTTTGCAGTTGCATCCCTTGTGTCTTTGAGGTTTCCCCTTCAACCTGTGGACGAGAAACTTCAGCAAGGGTTTGCCTCTTCCTCTTGATGATGTCAATGATCTCCTCATGGAATTCACGCTATGCAATGCCAAGAACTTCTCCCAGAGTAAACTCAATCTTGCTATTCAAGATCCTTTCCTCCAAGACTTTCTTTAAATCTGTAGCAACCTCAATATCAGATTGTAGTTTATAAGTTGGGCCTTTTGTCTTACCTTTCGTTGGCTCTTTCTTCTTTCCTGTTGTAGACTCCTCCATGAGTTCTTCAGGTGGAGATGCTCCTTGTGTTGAGGGTGTTTGAGAAGGCATTGAGTCGCTTCTTGCCCCACTTCTAGAAGCTCTTTTTGATGGTCCTTCATCAGCATTCTCACGTCTGCGCTTCTCTTCTACAATTGCCTCATTTTGTCGGCATTTTTTAATGTAGGCATGCACTGACAATGAGTCCACTGGATCATTCCATCCTGTTTCTAGACGTATGCAATCACCTGCTGCATTTAGAATCTCTTTTGTAAGCTTTCCCTTTTTAGCTAATTGCATGACATTTGGCCAAATTTGACCATGATGGTCACTCACCTCTTCATCACAAAAATGTTCAATTTTTACTCCATAAGTAGCTGCCTCAATTGAAGAGGTGGCATGATTAGTTGCCATATCTTCAACTAAGGTTTGCATTGCCCCCTTCCCAAAGTTAGTTCTCAAGGGTAGACCTGTCTCTCTTCAGTGAATTTCTGTACTTCAAAGAAATGCTTTCAAAGCATGGTAAGGCTTTTGCATTTGAGCCACATGAGATAGGATGTGTTGATCCTTCTATTGTAGCTCCTATGGTAATTTTCACAATACCTCATGTGCCTTGGAATCTGCGGCCTATTCCGGTTCCAAAGGCTTATTTGCCAAAGTTAGTAGAGCTACTGAATGACAAAATCAAAATGGGAATCTTGGAGCCTTCTTGTGCTCCATACTCAAACAGGTGGTTCACAGTTCCGAAGAATAATGGTTCTCTACTCTTCATCCAAGATATGCAACCAGTGAACAAGGTGACAATTAGAAATGTAGGTACGGGTCCAATTGTGGATGAGTTTGCAGAGGCATTTGCAGGGAGGGCAATCTACTCAATGGGGGATCTCTACCCAGGGTATGATCAATTTCAGCTTGCAATCGAAATCAGAGACTTGACAACCATAAGGACACCTTTGGGTTTGGTAAGGATGTGTACCTTGCCACAAGGAGCAACCAACTCGGTTGCACATATGATGAATGGGATGAATAAGGTCTTACGTGACTTTATTCCTCAAATCACAATGCCTTTCATTGATGATTTGCCTATCAAAGGATGTGAAGAAAGTGACAAAGATGAAGCTTTGGATCTCAAGAGATGTCGCAGGTTTGTGGTAAATCACATAAATGATTGTGATAAAATTTTGTCTAGGTTGGAAGAAGTGAATCTTACATTGTCAGGGAAAAAGTCTATGTTTGGTGTCAATGAAGTGCTTATTGTGGGGCACATGTGCGGGCCATATGGTAGGAAACCTTGTCCAACAAAGGTAGATGCCATCCAAAGAATGAAATAAATGTTCACTAGCATCCAAGGATAGCATGCAAGGATGGCTAGTCTTCCTCTAGGAGAGAATGTAGGCTTAGGCTTATGTTAATGGCTAAGTACAATTAGGCATTACTACTCACTCCCTCAAGAATTCCTCTCATCAATGGCTTGAATGCTTGAGTTCCTTTTCAAGGAAGAAGAGGTCCCCTTTTATAGGTGAAGGGAACCCCCAAGGGTTTACACAAGAAGAGAGGAGCCCGTGTGAATAGGAATTGGAAAAGTTGGAAATGAGCTGTCCCTGCATGATGTGGGCAGATTGGGGTCCAGTACTTTGATCATATCTCCTCAACCGTGGCTCCAAATAAAAAAGTAAAAATATGGGCAAAAACTTTAGCTCATTAGCTACGATTTTTATTTTAAAATCATTTTCCAATTCGGATTGGAACCTTGTGTAAACAATTCATCAAAATACGGTCCATTTCTGGCAGCAAAAGTCTTCCATGGTCCCCTTAGCCTAGACTTTCATTTAATTCCAAAGGACACCTCATGCCATATGAAAGCATGACATTGCTACTTGACAAAGTTTTGTAATCATGCTTACAATAATGCATTAAAATAAGTGTATCTTTGAAATAATGCCACTTAGTGTCCCACTAGGATTTGATTCCCTCCTAGTAGCTATTTAAAAAGAAATATAAGAAAAGTATAAAAAATACATAGAATATATATATATTGGAGTTTACCCTAGATATAGGATCTAGCTAGGGTGTGAGATGATAATGAGATAGTAGAAATAAAGAATCAATGCTTTTTGCCCCAAGTTAAAGAGGCGGAGCTATTGAGCTTTTCCCATAGTATTTTTTTATGGTAAAGTAAGGATAGGTTACCCTTGAGAAAAATAATAGGATGAGATAGAAGGCTTATTATTATACTTAAATATGCATATATACATTAAAGGAAAGATAATTATGTATCTAAAAAGTTACAAGATAGATCTTGTAGCATGCGTTCCAACTATGTACGTGTCACAGCACGACAACGGTTTGTATAAAAACTAGATCTTCATGCTCGTCGAAGGCTATGAGAGAGTAGCAATTGACTAGGAGCTCCTTTCCTTTGAGTTCCACATAGTCGGAATGAGGCAACCTTCTTACAATTTCATAAAGAACATCCTCCTCAAGTCCAATCAAACTTTCAAGATTTAAAGACTCCACTTGTGCTACAAAACTCCTGGACAAAAACTCCTTAGGATTATGGTTAAATCATTCATAAGCATCAAGAGATTTACAATGTCTCTACGAACAAAGTGTCATAGAAAGTAGAGAAGGATGAGAATTTATACAAATTTGCAATATTCTCGATGCTCTGTTTATTAATACAAGCCCTAAATAGCTCCCTATCTCCTTTGTTGAAAGTGAAAGGAAGACTATTAATAAGACGCAAATGAGGGAAAAATTCACCAAATGTGAGTCTATGAAGCATAAACTCTGGCCGCAAGTTTCCTGAAGAGTCTTCCTCAATGGTGAAATGCACTCGCCAAACACCAAATTTCACTCTATTTACCAATCTTAGGGCACATACTACTTGGATGAATGTACGGTCTTCCTTAGTGCCCAACAGCAAAAGGAAAATGGAATCCACATGCAGGACCTTTCGTCTTAGCTTCACCACCCTCTTGTTATGAGGGAGGCGCTTTACTACCTGCTCCTGCAACTCAATCGGTAATAGAGCTAGATCTCTAAGGATTGAATTTTCACTGCACACACACTCCTTGTTAGAACAAATGATCGTTTTTTTGTTTTTGTAACAAACGTGGATAAACAAAAAGCCAACATACACCCTATTTTGTTGGCTGCACTTCATTTTACAATAAAATGAACACATGTACATCAAAAGAAGTGTGGTAGTTGATGAGAGGTAGAATGACAGGTTGTGGATATGCAAGAATTTCCCTTGTTCTTTCAGCCCCAAACATAAACATCATACGCTGCTGAAAATGTATCTTTCTACTAAGTGCAATATTTATCCTAATATGTGGTGTGAAGTAAAAAAAGACAACTTTTGGGCCATTATCCATGCTCTATACATAACCTAATGCCTAAAATAGAACAAAGATATGTACATCGAAACTAAGATCATACCTAATGAGAGGCAAAATAAAAGGATTTACCGAAGCGTTTATTTCGGCTAACCTAAGAGAACTTAAAATTCTACGAATTACTCTTTGAAATTGCAACTTATTACTAACAATTATGTGTACCTTTTGAATTGCAATCGGAATGAAAGGATCATACAAATTCTCGTGATTCATGCAGGCTACTTGATTATGCTAAAGGTTGAGCCTTCACAAAACATACACAAGCCATCCTCAGTGGGGACACCAATTTGAGGCGGTCTGGGGCGGGCAACAAGAAGAGTGGCCTCTAAGCACCCTTGTAGGATCCCGTGCTGCTCAATTGGGTTGGGGTTGGAAAAAACAACAAACACACACACAAACCCGCAACCTAACTCTACACATATTTGGGGCACCACCTAGTTTTGGATGCGAACTAGGACGCGTAAAGAGAAAGAGAGAGAGAGATAGTGCTCGGGCTTCTTTGAAATGTATCGGCAATGATCAAGCAAACACAATTATATATGTAAGAAAGAGAGAGAAGAGGGAGGGGGTGCTTGTTGCATTAATACCTTCTTACAAATCTGTCATGACCGATCAAAGTGAGATTAGTATTTGTTCAACATAGCTTGAGTAAATTTCACCACGACACATCACAAGAAAAGCCACCCCAATCACTGTCTTAAGGCCAAGGGAGTCCTGTCCACCCTGTCTCCCTCTTACAATATGTGGGATTTATGGCTAAATTGATGACAACACCCAGACACAAGCTATCAAGAACTAAAAATATCACCAAGACACTTACACATCATTGTTGTCCATTACTTCATGTTGGAAGAGAGACAAAGCATCTAAGCTTAGTCCAGATCCACCCTCCTTGATTCAGCAAATATTGGGCTTACACTAGTAGGAGGAATGATAGATTTTCCACTCTCAATTGAATGATCGCTCTCTCTCTTACAATGGCATAGAGTTCCCGTGCTAATCACCCCTATTACAACACATGCACAAGCATACGACAATGAGCTTCCACTCAAGAGCTCCTTCTAAAGAGGTTGAGCTTGGCTTCTCAAGCTATAGCATAGTGCTCTTGCTTATGGCTCTCCCTTTGTGCTAGCTACATCCTCCTTTTATAGCAATTTTGAAGGCTAGGGTTACTCCTCTAACCATGGTTGGGTTAGATTTTCAGCACTTATCTAATTTCTTTTGCTTGGAATTATCAAGAAGTTGGTGTGGATAGATGAAGAAGAGAGAGAGGAGAGAAGTGGAGGTGATAGGACTTTTCATAGTAGGTTAGTGTTAGTAAATTAGTAGAGTTAGTTATTTTATTGATTTACAAATGGAATTGGATATTTACAATGGTAGTATCCAGGTAGGATACAAATAAGGAATAAAAAACTCTTAATAGGTAAGAAAACATAGATTTTTTACAATGTTGATGCTTCAAGTGTCTTCAGTAGGGTCAATTTTGACGCTTGTTGACGGTCCACTAGCTTTGACGGTACGTTTTTTTCACTCTTGACCTTCCTTTGGGAGACAAGGTAATTGAATATGAGTAATCAATCACCATGATGCTGTCTTTCAAGAGAAGAGGCTGAATTTTATGGTTTTTTGATAGATATGGGTAATATGGATGAGGAAAAATGAGACTAGGTGGTCAATTTTGGAATGGAAGTGTGTGTAGGAAACATGAGTTCACCATGGTTTCTCTTATTATTCGAGGTTTAGAAGAAGGTGAGTAGAGTGCAGAGAGGAGTGGTCAGAGAGGTGGGGATGATGAGTGGAGAGGTGTGTGTGAAAGAGGAAAATGATAAAGTGGAAGAGGGAGTGTGGCTGCATAGCATGGGCAAACTGGGGTCCACAAATAAAATCCTAGCTCATAGCTCGTAGCTCAAAAAAATATGAAAACATTTGAGGTGAAATTTCAGCTCACGAGCTACAACTTTTGTTTGTGTCACGTTTTAAAAATCGGGGAGCATGTGATCTTTAAAAATTCAGCAAAACCGACTATTTTTTCCACTGCACAAGGTCCTTGTGAGGTCCTTCTTTTGATGATTCTTTTGAATACCTCCAAGAGTGAGCTCCCCATGGTGCATGCATGCATTCCATATACCCTTGACCTTATTTGGTAGGTCTATAATTGAAGATATTGTTGAGATCATGATATAAGTGAATAGTACAACTAAGAAAATCAAATATTGAGGGGTCTAAAAAAATATGTACATGTCAAATATAAATAATATAGGTGGAAAAAATATAAAGGGGTCAAAATAAATCTCTCTCATTATAATTCTACCATAAAAAGATGAATATTTTTGGTGTTCTAATTTATGAGAGTAAAAGAGAATAGATGTAGGAAGGAAAAATCACAATAGTGAAAAAATATACACATAAATAAAACTAGTTTTCTTGAATATTTGTTGGGATGGAGTTACACCAAAAATAAGAGAAGCTTGCATGAAATTATTTTTATATGGAATAAAGAGTATGCAAAATGGTAAGAAAAAATATGGTAATGGTGAGTCAATGTACATAGCATAAATAACACACCATAGGTAGAAATATTTAAATAAATACCAAAATAATTATGAAAAATCCTTTTATTTAGGCCCTATATACAATGAAATATTTACACACAAATGGGCCATAATATACTTATATTTTTATATTTTTTTGGCTCAACTAGCCCAGTGACTAGAGAGGTGACTGTTTTTAAGAAGATATGGAAAAAGTCCCCTACCTCACACACACCTATATACAGTGAAATGGTAGGGATATACACAGTGTTTGGATGATTTTGGTAGGGTGGGTTAACTCACTATGGCAATTACGGAGAGCCAAAAAACGGCTATCTGCGTGTTCAAAGATCCTGAAGGAAATGCAGTAGAGCTACCCATGATATCACGGGAGCTCAATGAGTTTGTCAGAAGCAAGATGGGAGTACCTGGAGAAGCTCGACCTTCATAACTACTTTGAAGCTTTGCCAGCGGGGATTGACATCAAAAGAGTGTGGGAATTTGTAACCAGTATCAAAGAAGACGGAGTGGCCAGAGTCACTGATCTGTAGGGCAAGCCAGACACCATGATTATCATCACAGAGAGGGTGGTGGCATCCGTACTAGAAATTTCCAACAAGGGAGATAGTGTGACCAAGAGAAGAGATGAAGTCAAGGTATACTCCGAAAAGAAGAACAACTACACTTTTGAAGACATTGCAAACCCAAAAGTGGCTATCATGAGCCAGCTCTACAACCTGTACTTCCACATGTGTACAAAGCGGCCACAGAAGTACAGAATGCCGCCTGGAGCCATTGCTACCACTTTGACGTGGGCAATGCAAAAGAGCAAGCCAAAGGTGATAAATTATGTTGCTTATATCCATGACAACCAGGTGAAGATGGCAACAAAAATCCCACCTACATTGTGCCGGGTGAGCTAATAACAAAAGTGGTTTATGGAGCACTGTATGCCAGGGGAAACTGGCCAGAACCTCCTTCACAGAATGATTGTTTAAAAGACACACTACAAAAACAAAGCCAAGAGCATATAGAGAAACAAACAAAGCTGCAAGCCAGTCTGGCCACGACATTTCAAAGATACCAGGAGATGGAACGAGAAAATCAAGCAGCAGATCAAAGACTTCAAAGAGCTAAAGAAGAATACAGGAAAATGAACAAGTCATTGACAGATGCAGAGAGAGAAAGGGACAACTTGACTCTACAACTTACTGAAGAGTCCAAAGAAGTGAAAACATTGAGGAATGCCAAGGAAAAGGCTGATATTGAGCATGAGGTGAGCCAGGATGAGGTAATAGAGCTGAAAGATCAAATTAAAGTCAAAGATCAAACCATCCAAAGGCTGTGGGCATCTCCTGCCAGAGTCAGAGCTAGTAGCTCGACTAACACCTCTTCAGAGAATGAGCTTTATGAAGAACAAATGAAGGAGCTCCAAAAGGAGTTAACCCTAGAGAAGTGGCAAAGACTGCTGCTGGTCGAGGGCTCTATGGTAATGCAAACCACCTAGAAGAAGAAAATCAGACAATGAAGAATGAGCTAGAAGCCATCAGGAGGAAGCTCGAGGAGGCGGAAAAGATAAATGCAGATCTAAACGACCTCCTAGTAAACATGGGAGAGCAAGCAGAAGAGGAAAAGAAGACATTGCAGAAGTGGATAGAAGAGCTGAGAGGCCAGCAGAAAATGGAAGAGCAGTAGTTTAGCACTGGGCTAGCAGCCATGGAAGGTATCGACATAGAGAATGTGGCAGATCCAGTGGACACCACCATGCAAGAGGAAACCCTGGTAGGACCCTCACAAGAGCCACAAGATCTGACACAAGAAGAAGAAGAGAAGCTGCAAAAGGCCATAGAAGCAGCAGTCAAAGACACGGTCAAAGAAGCATTGGAGTGGGAGCAGAGAGTGTTCAAGTCAATGACTATTCAGAAGATAGATTCTAGTAACCTTCGGCGTGAATGGCTACAACCATCTCTCCCATATCCTCTACTAAAGTACGAAGCTTCTACTATCAACAAGCGGATCAAAGAGGAGCCAACAGTGCCATCGTACAAACCAGATATCTCCAAACTTGAAGGAGTCAAGCTGATAGTGGACTCTCAGCCCAGGTGGAGAAAGGCATGGCTGACAAAGTATCCTCAGTATCTAATCCATTTGGTAGACGCACCTAAAGAGATCAGAGATAACCTCAGTTTCTGCCCTCTACCAAGGATGAGGACATGGAAAGCCCATGAGTTGCTGCAGAGAAGCCAACCTACTTGGCTAAATTACCCGAAGCTGCCAGGCTTGAAGGCAGGCAAGAGAATAAGTGAGCAATACATGGTGAAGACCCTAACGGGCTCTATCAAATTGTTCACTCGCTCGCCTGACCTATCTTGCATCATGATGAGAAAGATATGTAAAACACTTTTTGCAGTCTTCGAGACCTTCAAACCAGGCCAGGCGACAGACAGTATCTTCTTCTTTCAAGATACATACAGATGTGCATACGATCTGTCTTGTCAGCCTTCTCACGAGGTGATACATGAATTGTATCAGAGGATCATGTTTTTGCCATCTTATCACCTCCAGGCCTTTGAAGAAGCCTTCTACACCGGCTTCTTCACAATCAACACAACTATATTCGGCCCGACGCTACTAGCTCAACATGCGAGATATGATTCACTTCTCAAGATGAGAGAAAGCCTACGCTGAAGAAGCAACTCAACAGCCATGTCGGGGATGACATGAACAAGGAGGGGGGGAGTGTTAGCAGCTGGACACACCCTACGGAAAATGATTGCTCCGCGGATTATTATTTTTTGTAATTATTCATTTATTGAGAAAACCCGATATTTCACCTTACAGGAACATTTAGATTGAGTAGATGGTTAAATTGGAACATTAAGGTTTCAGATTGTAAGGTATTTACACCACTGTTTGACCTTAATGAAAAAACCTGTCATTTTAAAAAAAGTTTTGCCTGTCAGTGAGTGTACTGTGTACAAGAGAGAGTGAGTTTCATCTTGACGCTACGCACGCACCGGTGGTTGAAATCAAGTGCAGAGAAGTGCAGTGTGTTGCCCTCGACAAGAGCTACGCACCGATACCTACATTGCGGGTGTATGGTCCGGTTTTGCGAGCTCGATCTACGAGCTTCATCTGGTGATTCGGTGAGCACATGTTATCCGTTTTTGTATTTCAGCATATCCACGAATTCCCATTGATTAGAGCTACACATTAGGCACTTTAGTTTTCGAAAACGACGACCTGTAAATTTTGGCCATACATCCTACGCGATTTTGCACCAGGTGTTTAGGGTTGGGGTTTTGGTTCATGGACCTTAGGGAGAGCGACCTATTGGTGTTAGTAGGGTCTCCTTCAAGTTCTATGGTGTTTCAAGACCGTTTGATGGGTATTTGTCTCTTGAAAGCGTTGTAGGAAACCTCCTCTTATGCACTCCTAAAGGTTGTAGCTTAGACATTGGGTAGAGACCTCTGTAGGAATTAGTCGAGAGTCGGTCAAGTGTAGGTTGACATCCTATGCTTGCTTCCATGCACCAAATCTTTCTAGGTGAGTTCTCGCTGTGCTGACGTCCGTCGTAGCGTATCCGCCAACAAGTGGTTGGAGGGCTACATAAAAAAAAATCTGGAAAACAAGAATTCCAGTGTGTGGCGCACAACAGTCAACTAGGTTAGAGATCCAGATAGGAGCTATCGCAGCGGGAACATGGCAGACACGGAGTGGGAGTGGGCATTGCAAAAAAAGAGCGATCACGTGGCGACGGGCTCATCCTACAAACAACACCGTGAAGCTCGTGGTAAGCGAACACCCATGCACTATGGCTCAGGAGGCAAGGCAACGTGGAAGAACAAATATGTAATATTGATTAAATTATAACGTCGATTGGTGATTTTAAAGATTGTAGTTGATGATTTGTTATTGTTATTGCTAACTTAGAAAAATATCACTCTTACTCGACCAACCAAAGAGATGGTCAAGTATTGGGAGCGTCATACAAAATTTGATACTTGGCAATGTGGTTATTCGAGAACAACCACATCTCTCGCAAGCAATTCAACGCAGCGGTTGGATCACTACAAGCGGTAAGTTTAAATAAGTAATTTTATATCAATTGTTTTGAGTTGTTGATAATTGTTTAATTTGGTTTGGGTTTATGTAGTGTCAAGGTGATCAAACGTACATGCATCTGGACGAGGACGAGATCAAGGAGGATTAGATAGAAAAATATTTGTCCAAACTTTCGTAACGTCCCAATGTGGCACAATGTATATACAACAATTCACATTATATTATATCTTTTTTAAATAGTTAATCTTTTGCATATTGAATTGTCAAGGTAAAGTAAATGCAGTTTTAATTCTTTGGTTTTTTATATATTCTTTCAAAAAACAATTAATCTTTCATTGTTTTATGCACGTAAAACATAAAGGTGCTCATTTGAGCCACCCAATTTTGGGTGGTCCAAATGAGCACCTTTATTTTTGAATGGTCGCTTAGCGGCTATAAGCGTGGTAATAGCAGCAACAACAGTCGCGTTAATAGAAGCGGGTATATTACAGCTACTATTACCACACTTATTGCTTTCAAACCACTACCGCGTTCATATCCACAGTTATTGATGTCCCCACAATTTTTTCTCTCTGAACTTCCCTTTGTTTTTCCGCGGCATTACTGGCTATTATAGACTACACCTCTTATAGTGAAAGCTAAGGTGAAGTGTGTTGGGCCTATCAATGCTTGAGGTATAAAATATATTGTACTAGTAGTAGATGTTGAGATCAAGGATCAAAAAATGTCTAATGTTTATGTGGTTGGAGGAGAAAAAATCTATGGGATAAAAGAAAACCTTATGCATAGGCTAGGGTTAGCGGTGAATGAGCACACTTCTTTGCATGCAAAAATGGACAACAATGTTTGCGTTGCATACATAGGCAAGGTAAATGGAGTAAAGGTGTTGTTTTTTGGGGTGAGGGTGTCATATATGATCTATACCAAGGGGGAGGGCTACCCATTAATTTTTGGGGAGGCCTTGGCTCGTGGAAATGAAGGCTAGACAAGATTGGGAAACTAGAGCATTGGAGTTGCGGCTCAAAAGTAAGTCTAGTGGGAAGCAACAAAAGATTTTTTATGACATAAAATTAGGTAGGCAATAGGATCTAGAGCTAGAGTCCTCCGTTAGTGGAGTACAAGTGATTAATCCTCGTTTGATGAGTAGCATCTCAGGACAAGGCATGCTCTCTAGAGGTGATGGGTATGCTACTACAAGATCTAGAGGCAAAGAAGAGCTTAGACATCAAAGGTGAATGGGATGAGATAGGGTTCAAAACCATGCTCAATAGGAAAGGGAGTCTTACATGCAGATATTAAGGAAACATGCTAGCCTTTTCATTATCAATTATGAACATATTGAAGGGGTCATTGTGACAGAGCACTACATCAAGCTTAAAAAGGGTACTCAACTAGATGCGTAGAAGTTGAGGAAGGTTGGAGAAGTCCATCAAGGTGCACTACTAAAGGAGGTAAAGAGGTTGCTTAAATTTGGGTTTATTTCACTACAAGAGGTTGTGTGCACTTGTGACATTTTTAGCGACATAAATATATTGGATTTTTATACTCCTCGTTGTCGCTAAGACCGTCGCTAAGACCATCGCTACGGGAACGTCACTATACGCATCGCTATATGTGTCACTATATAGCAACACAGATAGCGATGGTTGCAGGATTCTTATAGCAACACTCATAGCAATTTTGCAGAGCCTGATATAGCGGCACCAGAGAGTAACAATTTTTGGGTGGCAGGGCACTCAACCCAGCAACCATATTGAATGTTTCAGTAATAGAGTAAACCTAAATGAATCCAAGATAAGCCTAGATTCACCTTTGAAAGAAACTGCAAGGTATAGACCCAAAGTAGTCACCCACAAGACACTATAACCATTAACTCCATCATCCATAGTATTGTTTGCAGAATAAAGATTCAAAATTGACAAAAGTAAATTGATGAAAGTAAATCAATGAAAATTGTATACATCATAGACAAGATCACTTGATTGTTAAGCTTTGCAAATGTAATAGCTACAACACCACTATCATTATTGAGAAAATATACATGCTTTTCCAATAGTTACAAAAAGACGTATACACGTTGTTGGGAAACAAGCAAACTGGAACACCTCTATAGCGATGTCACCCAAGAGCGTTAAAAGAGAAATAAAAGACACCAAAAGCTTCGCAAAATCCTTTTGAAACAACACAAGTCCAATAGGAGTAGACCCTTGGGAATTTACTAGCCGTCGCCCACCCAAGAGACTATGTCACATAGGAGCAAAACCCTGTCAAAGCACGGATTTACAACACACGACGACCAATGCATATGAAGACAAGAGCCTCTCCTTTCACAATCAAATATCACAAACCCACAACTTCAACATCAATTCCACAATTCATAGATACATGCCCTCCGAATCTGTCTACACACAATTTGCCACTAGGCTGCCATAGCCATAACCCTACAGAGAACTAGTCGTAACCTGATGAGGACAACTCCAATTGGGGCACTTTAAATCTTGAGAGAAAGCTTGAAAAATGAATGGCGAGAAATCTAAAGATGACTAAAATTGATTCCATACGCCCCCATGAGCAAAATTGACGCGAACAGAGAGCTGTCCCAGACTACATGTAGAGAAGGCTAGTCGGGGCAAAAAACTGCATCCAAGAGCACCAAGGAGACAGAACGAGCTAAAACCTGCAAATTTCTGATCATTGGCTGTATTGTTTTTAGTTTTTACATGAGTTTAAGTTATATACAAGGGTCACTTCAAAAAACTCACTCGCGGGCACTTACAGTAGCCCGACAGCTGTCACTAGACTAGCGACTTGCAGTGCATGTACATGTGCTTGCTAAAGCAAGCTAAAAAACCCACAAAACAAAAGCCCACACGCCCTTTTGACATCGGGATTCATGTCCGTATGTACAAATTTACAAAAAACGGGGTGTCAGAAATGCGCCCAACATAGTTTGCCACACCCCAGCCTGTAGATCATTCATGATCAGCAGCACAAAAGAGATCCTGTAAACCACATGAGGGAGTCTTCAACTCATCTTCATCATTAACCACATGATCAAAAAATTCTTCAAAAGAAGGCTCATCCTCAATCACAGTCATCAACCTTGCAATATACTTCTTCAACCTGTAGCCATTCACACGTGCTTTATGCGGGGTACCATCCAAGTCAGCAAGCTGATATGTGCCATTCGAAAACCTGTTTAAGACCAAGAAAGGACCTTGCCACTTGATTTGAAATTTCTTTTGAAAAGTGCTATCAAGATTACTATTGTAACGAAGCACCATGTCACCCTTCTTGATGTCCTTGTTCTTTACCTTCTCATTTGCCTTTGCTTGACTCTTCTTCAAGATCTGCTCATAATTCTCAAAAGCTAACACCCTATCCAATTGTACACATTGCAAATATAAAAGTCTTTCCTTGAATGCATCCTTGGGCTCTTCTTCAAGCTTTAGCATCATCTTCAAGGATGGTATCTCCACCTCAATAGGAAGTAAAGCCTCTTTGCCAAAAACTAGATGGAAGGGAAAAAAACTAGTACCTGATTTGATGGCAGTCCTATAAGCCCATAGAGCACAAGGTAGCTCTAAATCCCAAGTCTTCACATTGTTTCTTCTCATCTTTGTAAGCATCCTTATGAGCTCTCCATTAAACCTTTCATTCATGCCATTGCATTGGGGATAATATGGAGTAGTAAACCTGCGATGCACATGAAGCTTTTCACATAGATAATCCACCAACTCTCCCCTGAAACCTAGACCCTTGTCAGAAAGTAACTCCAATGGCATGCCAAATTTGCAGCAAATATCTTCATATAAAAATAAGGAAACATCTTTACTCGTGATGTGCTTAACAGCTTTGGCTTCGGCCCTGGCTTCGGCCCACCTGGATAGATAGTCAACAACAGTAAGTATGTAACATTTGCCTCTAGCTGTCATAGGTAGAGGACCTATTGCATCAATGCCCCACTTCTCAAACACATCATAAGCCACAATGGTGCCTCTAATTTCTGATTTGAGAACCCTATTTTCCATGCTTTGACACTCTTTACAAGACTTGCACCAATGATGAACATCACGTTGAACACTTGGCCACACATAACCCTCCTGCAAGACTTTATGCAAAGTGATCTTTGCAGCAAAGTGAACACCACAAGAACCCTCATGATTCTCCTCTAAAATTTTGTAAATTTCCTCTTTCCAAGGCACTTTTCTCATCACAAGATCATCCCCCTTCATATACAAGGCATCACCAAGTAGCACATACCTTTTGGCACGACGTAGGAAGGCGTACTTTTTTGGCTTTTCCAACTCTGATGGAAGCATACCTGTTTGTAGCTACTCTTCCTCCCTCTCTAAAGCTTCCCTTCCCAAATAAAGAGGAGAATCATCCCTTATCACATACAATTGCCCAATTGAAGCTTGCGTTGCACCATGTGCTTCTTCATTTTGAGACCTATCCACATGCCTTAAACTCCAAGCTTCAAAACGCTTAAGCAGATTCTTCACTTGAAAACACATATTTTTCATCCTTGGATTCTTACTTTGCCACACCCCAAGTACTTGCTTTACCACCAAAAGAGCATCACCTCTTACCCTCACACGACGGATGCCAAGCTCAAGGCAAAGGTTGAGACCTTTCTCCAAAGTAGCATACTCAGCTTCATTGTTGCTTTGTGCTGTAAGCTTCAAACTCCTTTTAGTTACCAAAGCACCTTGAGGATCATAAAGTACCACACCTCCTGAAGCTTCACCATGCGCTTTCCTGTAAGAGCCATAAAAAAACAATAGATAGGCATTGTCTATGTCAGGAGCTTCCATGTGTTGCTTCTTCACTGCATCCTCCTTAAGAAGAAGAGGGCTTTCCTTATAGGTAAGCAAATCATCCAATGTAGTCCTTGTACTCTCCTCAACAAGAAAAGAGAATTGGAATTCCTGTAGCTCCACAATCCACTTCATGAGCCTCTTTGACAAAGTAGGGCTATTCACCAATTGAGGTAGAAGAGTGTAGCTAGTGAGGAATGTGAATGGTTTAGGGAGAAGGTAGTGCCTAAACCTTTTGCATGCATAAATCACACTCACCATAATGAGCTCCACCTCAGTATAGCCTCTCTCCACCTCTAGCTTCACCCTGCTAGCACAATAGATAGGCTTCATGTTGTGGGAATTGTTACCTCGTTGAAGAAGCATAGCTCCAATAGCATCCTCACCTACTGATGGATTCACATAAAACTCCTTATCCCAATTAGGAGCTTGCATAGCAGGAAGAGAACCAAGAACCTCTTTGATACCTTGAAAAACCTCTTCACATTCATTTGTCTATTGTAGAGGACCCAACCTTGCTACTTGTTGTAGAGGATAAAGAAGTTGAGAGGACAAAGGAATGAACCTTGCCATATACTTCACCTTTTGAATAAAAGTAGAAATTTTCTTTGTATCTTTAGGTGATGGGAGGAGCACCAAAGCCTTCACTTTGTCAGGATCCGCTTCAATCCCATTCTCTAAGATCATATGCCCCAAAAACTTCACTCTTGGTTGAGCAAGATGACATTTCTTTGGGTTGAGTGGACCTCCACTTTCATCATATTGCTTCAATGCCATCCCAAGCTTTGCACAATGATCCTTTCTAGAGCTATAAACACAAAAGTCATCAATAAGATCCTTCACAAACTTGCCAAGAAAGGGAGAGAACACCTTGTTGACGCGCTTTTGATACCACGCACAACCATTCATAAGACCAAAAGGAGGCACACAATAACAAAAGAATCCCCATGGCGTGATAAATGTGGTCTTCTTTCGATCTTCCAAAGCCAAGGAGAGCTGAAAATATCCAGAGAATCCGTCACATACGCTATACCTCTCATGCCCTGCAATAGAATCAAGTATGTCATCTATGAAAGGAAGAGGGTATGGATCCCTCTTCATGGCTGCGTTTAGAGGCTTAAAATCAACACATATCCTCCACTTTCCATCCTTCTTGGGTGTGACAACAACAGGACTCACCCATTCTGCAGTGCTCACAGGACATATGAAACCTGCTTCAAGAAGCTTGTCTACCTCTTCCTTTACAGCATTAAGTTGTAGCTGTCCCATTCTCCTTAGCTTTTGGCGTACGGGCTGAGCTCCTTCCTTGATTGGAATGTGGATTTCCTCTCCCTTAAAGCCTCTAATTTCCTCATAAGAAGTGATGAATAAATGGGGAAATTGTTGTATCATATGTAGGTACTCACCCTTCTCATGACTAGTCAAGTCGAAAGACAACATACCTTGTATCAGCTCCTGTTTGACATTAGGTTGAACTTTGGGTTGCATCAGCTCTTCAATTTTCTCATAAGGACCAGAGATATTCTCATTCTCCATAAGGCCAAGAAATGTTTTTTTCTCATCATGCTCTTCTTCAAGAAACATGGAGGAAACATCTAGATCACTATCGCTGCTATCTTCCACTTCACTGCCCTCATCCCCATTGTCTTCTTCTTCACTTGAGTACTCTTCTTCATCACTTTTCTCATCAAAATCAGCATCCAAAGATTGCTTGCTAGCCATGTCAAACCTCTTCTTATCACCCCTTCTATTGTAGAGAGTGATGGTACCATGTCCCCAATCCTATATAGCTTTGGTTGCCTGTAACCATGGTCTTCCAAGGATGAGAGGGAAAGCACCAATACCCACGGGCATAGCATGGAAATTGACCAGCACTTTAACATCAAATACATCCACCTCCAAGTCCTTTACAATTCCCAAGCACCTCACCCTTGATTGGTTGGCAAGCTTTATGCGAAAACCTGAATTCTTCACCATGTTGAGTCCCAACTTTGATACACAAGCTTGAGTAATAACACATACATGTGCACCTCCATCAATATAAGCCTCTCCAATGCACTTCCTCTTATGCCATGCATCCATAGTATGACATATATCAGGTATCTCATTCAAAGACAAGACTCTCGCTGACCCCCTTGCAGGCTCCTTCTTCATGGGGTTGACTACGTGCTTCCATTGCCTCTTTAACTTGGGACACATCTCCATGAGTTGCCCAAAGGTAGCATCAGCCTTTCTACCCACCAAATCAGCCCTTAAACTATAATTTGGTTGCCCTTCTCCCAAAGGAAAGTCGGATGCATTGTAATGTTTCTTGGCCTTTCTCTTCTTCTTCTCTTTACCTGTACCTGTTTCAACCTGTTTCCCTCTTTTATGGCTAGGACTTGCATCACTCATACAATGATCTCTTGTAACCCTCTTACCTACAGGCATGACCATAGCTCCCAAATCATCCTCTTTCTTCTCCAAACGGATTATGCTTACCACTTTTGTTTTGCCCTTCTCTTCTGCTGTCAATCCACTTGGTCCTGCTTCCCCTTTAATCTCAATACCATAATCTTGAGCTCGAGAAGGAATTTGTGGAGGAAGAGGAAACATGTCGCCACCCATTCTCTTTGGCTTGTCACATTGAGGGCTTTTATGACCCCATTCACCACAATTGTAGCATTGAAACATATCCCCTCTTCCAGCCATGCCTCTTCCTCTACCACCTGTATAACCCTCATTGCTTCCATAACCACGTCCATATCCATAACTTTGACCTCTTCCACCTCCCATCATATGCACACTAAGATTCTTCATAAGACCTACAACCTCTTGCATCTCCTTGCGAAAGGCATTCACATCATGAGAAGCTTGTTGATCATAACCTGGCTCCCTGATGAGGACCCTTGGTTGCTCTAGCGCTTTCACTTCAAGCTTTGGCTCCACATTGATTCCAAGTTGATGAAGACGCTCTGCTTTCCACTCTTTATTCTTTGAAATTTCAACTGCCTCCTCAAAGGTCCTTGGCTGCTTAAGCTCTACCTTCAAGCGTAGGTTACTACTCAAGCTTGCAAGAAACCTGTCCTTCTTCAACATGGCTGGAGGAATTTCAGCCCCCAAAGATGTACACCACTTTGCCCATAACGCATTTAATGCCTAGACAAAGTCTTCTATGGTTTGGCCTTCATCTTGTACTAAGCCTTGAATAGACTGCCATACCTTTTGTGGGTCTTCCACCTGTCAAAAGTGCGTAAGAAAAGCATGCCTTACCATTTCATAAGTCATGACTTGAGGAGGTTGGGCTGATTGTAGCTCCTTTTCGTAGCCTTCCAACCATTCCCTAGCATCTCCCTTCAAACAGAAGTAGAAGATTCGTAGCACCAACGCTGGGTCTTGCTTGTCAGCAAGAAGGCAAGCAAACTCCATTCTCTCAATGAAACCTTTAGAACTTTCATTTGATTTCCCACTAAAATCCGGAAAATTAAACGCCATGTCTTCAAAACCTGTAAACTGAAGGTAACTTGAAGCGATTCCTCGGTGGCGGGCACCCAAACACTGTTTGGAAACAAGCAAACTGGAACACCTCTATAGCGATGTCACCCAAGAGAGATAAAAGAGAAATACAAGACACCAAAAGCTTCACAAAATCCTTTTGAAACACCACAAGTACAATAGCAGTAGACCCTTGGGAATTTACTAGCTGTCGCCCACCCAAGAGACTATGTCACATAGGAGCAAAACCCTGTCAAAGCACGGATTTAAAGCACACGCCGACCAATGTATATGAAGACAAAAGCCTCTCCTTTCACAATAAAACATCACAAACCCACAACTTCAACATCAATTCCACAATTCATAGATACATTCCCTCCGAATCTGTCTACACACAATTTGCCACTAGGCTGCCATAGCCATAACCCTGCAGAGAACTAGTCGTAACCTGATGAGCACAACTCCAATTGGGGCACTTTAAAGCTTGAGAGAAAGCTTGAAAAATGACTGGCGAGAAATCTGAAGATGACTAAAATTGATTCCATACGCCCCTATGAGCAAAATTGACGCGAACAGAGAGCTGTCCCAGCACGACTACATGTAAAGAAGGCTAGTCGGGGCAAAAAACTGCATCCAAGAGCACCAAGGAGACAGAACGAGCTAAAACCTGCAAATTTCTGATCTTTGGCTGAACGTTTTTTAGTTTGTACATGAGTTTAAGTTATATACAAGGCTCACTTCAAAAAACTCACTCGCGGGCACTTACAGTAGCCCGACAGTTGTCACTAGACTAGCGACTTGCAGTGCATGTACATGTGCTTGCTAAAGCAAGCTAAAAAACCCACAAAAATAAAGCCCACATGCCCTTTTGACATCGGGCTTCATGTCCGTATGTACAAATTTACAAAAAACTGGGTGTTAGAAATGCGCCCAACAATGTCATCTCATTATACATCCTATGACAAAAGGAAACTAATGCTATCTAGCTACGGCTAGACTGACATCGTCTAATCAGACGTCTCATCACATCCATGTGGCGTATCTATTGGATTCTGCAAAAAAAAAACATAAGACTTTCTATAAGTATAAACATATAATTTACAAAACATTACAACAGATGGAAAAGAGTAAACCCTAATACTAAACATGCCACCACGAGAACTTAGAATGTCCATCAGGGCGTTGAAGCCCTTTCTGCCTACGTACTCTTGCTCATACGGTGTGGGGTCACGTCCTCTCATCGACCATTGTTCAAAATATACAAAGAATCCATTATGTTAGAATTTAAAAGTACAAATAGACATAACTACCAAACCTAAAGAGCAATGCAAAAACACTTACAAAATCGGCCTCAAATGATGCACACCCACCGCTCCCTAAGCGGTGCGAGCTCCCTGCCTCTACTCATGCTTTGGTTGCATCATTTTATTGCTTACACTTGTCAAGATTCTAGCGTGCTTCTGCTTCGCATTCTCCCAATCTTCTTTGGCCAGCCAATCTGGTCTATTCCACCCATGCTTTATTGCTTTTTGTACTTCAAAACACTTGTGCTTGCAGTATTCGCGCATTCGAACCTTCATCAATTCTTCATTGAAGCGCTCATCCCGACTTGACACGCGAAACTCGTCATGCAGCATGCTGATGACTCTGTCTTTTAATTCACTTGGCACTTCACTCTAGGTTTTTAGTATGTAGTGTCTAAACAACTGAGAGCAAAGACCATGCATGCACGAGATCACCTTCTTGCCTTCATCATCCAAGATGATGGTGCCGATGATGTCGATGGAGTATGGCAAGCCCTCTCGCCTGTGATGCATGAACCTGGATGTCTCAGCAGGGGTCTCTAGTAGCGTCTTGATGGGGATACAAATGTAAGGTGTCTCCACTGGAGTCTGGGCCTCGAAGCGAGGAGTGCCGACTAGGGTGACTCCCGGAGGAGTAGGTAGTGGTGTGTAGCCAGGAATGGCCAATAGCCGCGCAATACCTGGTGTAGATGGCGATGCCTTGGCTGGTGTGGGAGTGGGCAAAGAAGGGGAAGTTAAGGATCCTCATTGAACATGAGGTGGTGTTGACGCATCAGCGGTGGCATCCCAACAACAAGAGCTGCCACCACCACTAGAGCGTCGGTGCCTAGATGAGTGTGAAGATCGTCTCTTCGACACTAAAGCTTTGGAGCACAATGAATGCTCCAAAGCAGAGGGAGACACTGAAGGAGTAGAACGATGTGATGGTGCTCTAGAGCGATGACGATTCTCGTACCACCTCCTCTGCTAGGGTGACAAAGAAGAAAGGAACTTATCATCATCCATACCTGCATTAAACACACGAACATTTAATATTAATATTGAATGGATAAGAAAACATGGACAAGTTGTAATCTATACTATAGATAATAGGGAGAGGGATTCTTGTGTAGAGAGAGAGAGAGCGAGAGAGGACTCATAAAGGGGGAGGGATTTCTGTGTAGAGAGATTCTTGTGAAGTTCTTGTGAATTTGTCTCCTGTGTGCATTCTACGTATCTTGTAAAAAGATGAAACTCGTAGAGTGATGGAGACTGAGGCTGCAATCCCAAAAGAGGTGATCCATCCCTGCTCATAGATGTAGCATCTATGATCAGAGATGGATCACCTCCTTCACGATTGCAGCCTCAATCTCCATCGCACTCCGAGCGTAGTGCTACGTTGGCGTATCTAGAGTGGAAGCAATGACAATTAAACACAATTTAAATTTCTCAAGTATAGCATATAGACAAGAATGGATAAAAAGCCATGTGAATACAATATATATTATAAAACGGAGCAAGATTGCTCAAATACAATTTTTATGGCTTTAAGAGGTCTTCTCTCATCCTTGCATAGCTCAGTATAACTCCCTATGTCTATATAGAGCTCTCTCTTTAGGCAAATGTCCTCCGTTTCATTTTGTAGATCCTTTGCATACACCCCATAGAGAGTAGTAGCTTGATGCTTGTCTGGCACCACCTCAGCAGCTTTTGATTGAGCATCTTCTCCAATCTCCTCCATTGATGCCGCTATGATTGGTACATGGTAGCCCTCATATGTCCGTGCACTACGAGGGGCTACCTCTATGACGTACCACCAGTTTGATGTAGACTTTGTAGGATGAAATATCACCTGCCAGAGCCACATAACTTACATGAGAGATTCCAAGCACATAACTTCTAAAATTGGATGTTAACTATTTACATGCTTACTTGTTCACAATGCTCAGGTAGTATGAAAGTGTCTCTTAGGTCGGTCCATTTTTTAGTTGAATCCACCTCAAGGAAACCAGACTCTCCTCTGTGCACAGTAGCATTGCGACCCTCCATGTTTATCTTGAATCATTGCACGTCGAACAAGTCAACAAAAAATCCTCTATAATCGATCCTCAAAATCTCTTGTAGCGTGCCGAAGTAAGTGAGTTCTGCCACCACAGGATCAGCATCAGAGGATTGTCGTCCTCGACTAGATTGTTCAAATTTTTTCATGATTCCACAATCTTGAGTAAAATTCTTTTTGTTGATCCGTTCCACCCTAAAATATCGACCTTTACACCATGCTATTGTGTATGACTTATACTACAACCAACAAAGACTATGAGTGGCCGTTCAAACATCTAGAAAGTCAGTAGTCGTACATTGCAAACTTACCTTGGTCGCGCAACCCCGAGAGTACTCCCACTCCTCCTCAGTCACTTCTTCACCGCACTGTTGTGCGCTTTTCAATTGGTTGTGCAACCATCTTAAGCTCATGAATGTTGGTAGGCTCTCCAGACCTGCCGAATAATGCATCGGTAGTCGTCTTTCCCGTTGAAGGAGTACGAGCGGAAGTGCAATGCGAGAAGAAGAGCACCACGATATGGTGAACTCGCTCTACTGTAATGTGTAGAGCATAGTGAGTTCTTATTAGGTTTTTACAAAAGAATATGTGTACATACCTGGCGGCCCGCCCACTTACCTGGGCGACCACATTGGGCTTTATACCCCAACAACCTCCCACTTAAAGTCCGATGTGGTACTTTAAGTGTGAGAGAAGCTACTATACAAGCTAATATACAAGAGATGTAGAGAAGTGATGTACTACCCTACACCTAACTGCTTGCGAAAATGCGCAAAGCTCTCTGAGGGAAGTCCTTTTGTAAGTAGATCAACAGGATTTTTTGTGGTGTGAACTTTGACAAGCTGAAGTTGCTTATCCTTGAGCATTTCCCGGATGAAATGATACTTCACATCCACATCCTTTGTCTTTGAGTGATAAACTGGATTGCGAGCCAATTGTATAGCACTTTGACTATCACAATATAACACATGCATCTCTTCTTTGATTCCCAAATCTGTTACTAGTCGATTAAGCCAAATTGATTCTTTGCTTGCCTCTGATGCTGCAACATATTCAGCCTCTGTAGTAGACTGAGTAACACAATCTTCTAATCTAGAACGCCATGATACTGCTCCACCAGCCAATGTAAAGACATACTCTGACGTAGACCTTCGGTTTTCTAAGTCACCTGCATAATCTGAGTCTATAAAACCCTTTACACTTAGCTCCTGACTCCCATAGCATATACGCATACTCTTTGTAGCTTTCAGGTATCTCAATATTCCTTTCACTGCCTCCCAATGTTTCTTGCCTAGGTTTGACATGTATCGACTTACTACTCCCACTGCAAATGCAATGTCTGGGCGAGTAGCAATCATTGCATACATCAAACTACCCACTGTAGATGCATATGGAATCTTATCCATTTCAGCCTATTCTTCCTCAGACACAGGACAATCTTGTTTGCTAAGTTTCACATATGGTGGCAATGGAACACTCCGTGCCTTTCCCTTCTCCATATTGAAACGTTGTAAAACCTTGTCAATATACTCTGTTTGAGATAACCAAATCAACTTCTTTGATCTGTCTCTCTCGATGCGCATACCAAGTATATGACTTGCCTCACCCATGTCTTTCATGTCAAACGATTTTGCCATCTTTGAATTCAAAGCTGAAATTTCTTCCAAGTGCTTGCCAGCAATCAACATGTCATCCACATACAAAATAAGGATCAGCCAACTACCATCCTTAGCCTTATTTGTATATAGACAGTGATTGAACTCACTACGTTTGTAGCTTTGAGAAAGCATAAACTTGTGGAATTTATGGTACCATGCCCTCGGTGATTGTTTTAAGCCATAAAGACTCTTTAACAACTAGCATACCCAATCTTCCTTGCCTTTCTCAACAAACCCTTCTGGCTGCTGCATGTAAATTTCCACATCTAAATCACCATGCAAGAACACTGTCTTGACATCCATTTGGTGCAACACCAAATCTAGTATGGCAACCAATGCAAGAAAGCATCTCAATGTAGTCATCTAGACCACCAGAAAGAAGACTTCATCAAAGTCAATGCCTTGTTCTTGCTTAAAGCCCTTGGCAACAAGCCTTGCTTTGTACTTTGGCTGACTATCATGAGCGGTGATCTTATACCTGTAAACCCATTTACAAGGTAGATCCTTTTTGCCCTGTGGTAATTTAACTAGCTTCCATGTCTTGTTTTTATGCAGAGATGTCATCTCTGACTGCATGGCCAATTGCCAATTCCCGGAGTCCTTCATTTGCACTGCTTCCTTGTAACATGAAGGCTCATTGCAATCAGTCAACATGACATAGTTCATAGATGGAACAAACCTATCAGGAGGTCGCATGACACGTCCAGATCTATGCACAATAGGTGGCTCAGGCTCAGCCACAACCTGTGGTTCCAATCTATCCTGTCCTTGATCCTCTTGAGCCCTGACATTTTGTCTTGCACGTGCAGGTCCATCTTCTTGGAAGACAACTCTTCTAATCTCCTCAACCCTCTCTGGTTTAGAATGATATTTGGATTAATTAAAGTGAATATCATTGCTGCGGACAACCTTTTTGGATTCGGGATCCCAAAGTCTGTACCCCATCTCACCAGAATTACCATAGCCTAGAAAGATGCACTTTCTACTCTTTGGCTCAAGTTTGTTCCTAAATTCCTTTGGAACGTGAGTATATGCATCACAGCCAAAGACTCTGAGATGCTTGTATGAGGGCATTTTGCCTGACCATACCATCTCTGGCACTGAATACTTCTGCAAAACCTTGCTAGGAGATCTATTTACAAGATGAACAGCTGTTGATACAGCTTCAGCCCAAAACCCATTTGGCAGCTGTGCATTAGACAACATACTTTTGACCTTCTCTTGTATGGTCCTATTCATCCTCTCAGCAACACCATTTTGAGGAGTATTGTAAGGAGCAGTAAGTTCACGTTTTATACCTTTTGACTCACAAAAGTCCTGAAAGGCCTTTGAAACATACTCTCCACCATTGTCAGTGCGTAAGCATTTAAGCTTCTTGCCACTCTGATTCTCCACAAGTGTCACAAACGTTTTGAAAACACTAAACGCTTCATCCTTGTGCTTGAGAAAGTAAACCCATACTGTCCTCGAGTAATCATCTATAAATGTCATAAAGTAAGAAGCTCCCCCTAGAGATAGGTTAGGCATAGGTCCACACAAATCACTATGAACAAGTGCCAACTGTGTATCTCTTCTACTGCTTCTATGCTTATGTGGCTGTTGTGTTTGCTTACCATACAGACAATGTTCACAGAATTCAAAATCATTAAATGAAAATCCAATCAAATAACCAGAACGAGACAAGATTTCCATTCCCTTCTTGGACATATGTCCTAACTTGCTATGCCACAAAGAAACGTTCGGCTGATCGGTTACATTGATTACATTTTTAGAGACATTTGATACATAAATAATGTAAAGTCCTCCGGACTTTACTCCATGTGCTACTGTCATAGAACCCTTGGATATCTTCCACATGTTCTTTCCAAAAGTGGTGAAGTAGCCAGCATCATCAAGTAAACCTGTGTTGATCGAGCTCTTTGTAATTGCGGGAACATGTCTCACATTCTTTAGCGTGAAAGAAGATCCATTCTGAAACTTCAATTGAACATATCCAACACCTAAGATCTCACATGTGTGCCCATTGCCTAGCCGAACATGATCTTTAGTGGTCACATAAGAAGTAAACCACTCCTTGTTTGGAGACACATGAAGTGATGCCCCTGAGTCTATAATCCAGTTACTCAGTGCATTTCCATCAGATGCTGTAAGAAGAGCTGAGTCCATTGTATTCTTCAAGAAGTAGATGTCTCCTGACACTAGACTGTCATCCTCTGCAACAGTGTTTGTCACATTTATTTCTTGAATCTTCACTGAGGACTTGTTCTTCTCACCATGGTCTTCAGCTTTCTCTTTGCCTTTCTCTACTTTCCATTCTCTGCAGTCTCTTTTCATGTGACCCTTCTTGCCAGAATGGTAGCATTCTATGTCACTCTTGCCTTTAGCACTGCGGGACTTGCTACGAGACTGATTCCTCTTTCCACCTTTGTACTTTTCTTTTGTCCTTCCCCTGACAACTAAGGCTGTTCCTTTGGCTTTGTCCATTGTCTTTCTATTGGCTTCTTCAGTAAGCAGACTTCCTTCTACACCTGCTATGTTCAAACCATCTGGAGGTGCAGAATTACTCAAAGCTGTGCGAAAAGTGTCCCAACTTTTCGGCAATGTGATCAACAGGAACATAGCTCTAACAGGTTCATCAAACTTGACACCTTGAGCTGACAACTGACTATAGATTGTGTTGAATTCATTCAGATGATTGGACATAGGTGTCCCTTCTTTCATCTTCAAGTCAACAATCTTCTTAAGCCAATATACCTGTGAAGCTGCACTCTGCTTCTCATAAAGATCACTCAGCTTTAACCATGCTTGCTAAGCTGACATCTCGTCTGCTACATTGAAGTAAACGCTTTTTGCCAAAGTCAGCATAATGGTAGAAAGTGCCAATTCATCCATTTCGCTCCATTCATCTTCGTCCATATCTTCTGGTTTTATCCCCTTGAGCTTTATAGGTTTTATCTGCTTCTTTTGTACCAACACGTGCCAAATCTTCTTCTTCCACAATGGGAAATTGGTTCCATCCAGCTTCTTGATATTGTAAAGAGCAGTGTCCTGTGATCCAGCCATAGCTACGCTTCACAAAGGTTTACTTTCCTGGGAAAAATTCGGCAGAGTTTCCCCTGTAAACTGACCTCTAAAGCAATATCAACCTATCAAATGAACCAAGAAAGCTTCAGATTCTTCATAAATTTCGGCAGAGTCTCCTTTGTAAAATGGCTCTGGTGTACTCAAAAAACAGACCAAAAAACAGCTCAAAAAACACTGTCTCTCTGACACTGTAAGGTGCGGGTAAACCTGTCCTGCACCTGTACTGTCTCTCACTGTCCTGTAAGCATAGACTGTGACAATGCCTCAACGGTAGTAAAGAAAAGATGCAATCCCAACTATCTAACTCACAGTCAATACATCCTAGCTGCCTATCTAAAGGTGCTCGAGGGAGCGCTCCAAGACCTGTATCACCGAAAGGATCTCAACATTCGAGAATCCCCCAGCTCAATAAAACCTCACTCGACCCTCAACAAAGTCTGCAGTAAATCGGACAGTACATAGAAATCCTACAAAGTCATAAATCCACAAATTTCCCACTATATGCTGTAACCGCTGCGGCGGTTGTTTGCTGCATGACTCACAGCCAGCAAACCCTCAACAAACATACATTATCTCTGACAATACATCCCATGTGGAAGTACTTGCAATGTCAGGATGAAATCTGGAATATCAAGCAGCAAACACAAGCTACCTGATGAACTAGTGGATGTCACCTACAGTCTGTGTGTAGATGCGCCCATGTCGTATGTGACACGCCTCCAAGAACTGTGAGCCGTCCTTCGATGTGTAGACAGCCACAAATCAACACTCTGGGAGTGTCGATATCCTCAGCACCTGTAGTCGTAGGCCGAAAACCCCAAATTTTTAGAGTCGGATCTGCACCCGCCGAGACCACGTAGTCGAAAATGGCCTGCGCAAACCTTTGTCGAAGCCGAACGGTGACCGAGATGACCTCATAATGAAATTCTGAGCACACCAAGCCCTACGGGCTTGCCCACAAGATTTGGGGCCGTGTCTTTGCCTGTCGAATTTCACTCCAATCTGAGCTGGTGACTCTAGCCTCCTGCAGTGCTACCCCGAGCCTCGATCTGAGCTCTAATACCAGTTGAAGGAGTACGAGCGGAAGTGTGACGTGAGAGAGAGTGCGAGAAGAAGAGCACGACGATATGGTGAACTCGCTCTACTGTAAAGTGTAGAGCATAGTGAGTTCTTATTAGGTTTTTACAAAAGAATATGTGTACATACCTGGCGGCCAACCCACTTACCTGGGCGACCACATTGGGCTTTATACCCCAACACCCGTCTCCACTCGATCCATACCCTTTATCGCTCTTTCTTTGCATCCTCATATTGTGAAATCCACTTTTGCATCACTGGATTGTGAAGCATGCAAAATCGATTGATTTTAGCCTCTAGATCTTCTGTCATCTTCTTCTCAGCACCGAGATTGCACATGAAAATCCCAGATATGCGCTCATCATCTATGGTTCACCATAGCGTGGCCCAGGCTTTATCAAATCCGCAGCAAACATGGTGAAGACTACTTTGCTTATGAGGATGTTTTTTCTCGTCAATGGGGGGGAAGATGTGGATTTAGTTCTATATTTCCAAATTATGTAAAAATGGAGCAATTTATTTCGGGTTTGTCTCCTTTCCTAAATACTAAGGTCACTTGTAGTGGACCCTCTACCTTTGAAGAATCAGTCACTATTGCCCGAAGGAAGTTTCATAAGTACTTCTATGTCAAAAATGGTTTCCATCATGCTGCAAAGAACCAACCATCATGAAAGTGTTTCTATCAAGGAGTCAACTCCTTTGCCATACTTGTCTCCTTCTACTCCAACAAATGTTGAAGAAGATATTTACATGCCAACTGATTATTCAAGTGCTAAAGTGTGTGGCCAGATTCAAATGTGGCATCTCTTTCTTCTACCTTTATCAAAAACATGCAAAAATCGACACAAGAATTCTCAAATGGCATTGATGATTCAATAGTGGATACATCCAACCTTTTGGAGGGCCAAATTCTAATCAGAGCAAAAGAAGCTTTTGTGCAACATGACTCTATGGAGAATGAAGACCTTGAAGGTAACCTTGATCTTATGGAATGTTCTAAGAGTGTGTCTTGTTTAAAAGAGGAGAGTGAAGAAAAAGATGAAATCATAGGTGGGGAGATCATAGACCACATTGATCATAAAGAGATGATTGTGTACATGGAATGCCAACTCCAAAACAAAGTAGAAGAGTGTGAGTTGAATCCATGTGAGGATAATCTTCAAGAAGTGTTTGAGGATGTTGAAAAGCATTGGTATGACCCATGTATGTTAAGCATGGAGGAACCTATCATGCAAGAAGACACAGTTTTCACAAAATCAAAAAGTAATCCATCAACCTTTGAGGTGGTACAATGTGAGAAGTTACAACCTTGCCAAAGGGGGGGCTTAGAAGGGGATGAAGAACATGGGAGAGTAGTAAAAAATAAAATCATAAAAGGAAACTGTCAGAAGGGTATCATTCTCTCCAATGGTGTTTTAGTGGGTGGCTTTTCATTCATGGGACAATCTCTTAGCAAGAAAATCCAAGCTTTTGAAGCCTCAATTATCTTCACATTGGGTTTCACCTCTTCAAAGTCAACTTCTCCTTTCTTCACATATACCTTTCATCAGGGGCACCATACCTTCTTAAGTGGAAGAGGACATGAATACTTGGTGATGAACGGATGTTTCCAAACCTTGTTCATTTGGTTCTTTGGTGTATGGAGGTCGCACATTGTGATGCTTCTGGTCTTCATCATAGATGAAAAAATTGTTGATTGCTACATGTGGATATCTCATCAATCAGTACCAAAATCTATTCTCTTCCAATGTGTTGGAAGCAATAGAAACCTTCTTCTATTATCTACTTATGTGGTAAACTATTTGCAATATCTTCCAATAGCAGCTGGAAGCATAGATCAAGCTTTCCTAAATGATGAAGGTCATAGAATTTTTGACTTGATGAGACTATCCAAGTTGAATGAATTTTATGAGCTACAATTCACAGATTTGCTCATACAAGCTCTTGAAGATCATAGCAGATACATCAACTTTAGACAGGAGGAAGAGCAACCAATCTTTTATATCATGTTCATAGTGATGGATGCAATGATGGATATCAATAAGATCTACAAGTTTCTTCAACCGAATTTAGTAAGTGATTCCATACCATGCATCTCTCTTTGGGAAAGAAATTTCAAGATCTTTGATCATGGGGGTTGCTTATGGAAACTTTCTTAATGTAGGAGGTTTACTCAGCCACTTCATTACATCCTGCTATCGGCTCTGAGAACCTTTCACATCACACAAGGTTTTTTAATCATACAACAAAGGTTCTTCAAAGATGGAAGCAGACAAAGACAGACATTACATGATCTACATGTTGTGTGATCGGATAAATGGTACATGAATATACCATTATCTGGGGGGGGGGGGGGGGGGAGGGGGGCTAATGATAGCCGTTTTTTGGCTCTCCATAATTTCCATAGTGAGCTACCTCACCCCATAATGCCTCTCATGTTTCTCTGCAACCATTCCCTCAATGCTTTGACACTTGGCAATGTATGCATGAACTGGCAATGAATCTAGCGGATCATCCCAACCTGTTTCCAAGTGAATGAAATCTTTGACTTCTTGTTGCACTTCTTTGGTCATCTTTCCTTTTATAGCTAATGCCACAACACATCACCACAACTCACCAACAACCTCATCACAATCCTTCCAAGTCTTTTATCATTTCCTTATAACTGGCTAAAACTTGAATTCAAACATTTTCTCTTCAAGCATAGAGATAGTATGGCTGGTAGCCATACCCTCCACTGATTTCTTCATTCTCCCTTTAGCAAAATATTTACCCAAAGGATCACTTGTTTCACTTAAATGTATCATGTCATCCTTGAAGATGACAAATTGTTTCCTCAAAGCATATTTGAAGCTCTTAAATTCCCCTCTTACATGATTTGTGCTATCACAACTTATACATCGATACACCTTATCACCCCTCAAAGAATCTATGAGTCTCTCACACTCCCTTCTTACATGATTTGTGCTATCACATTCCCTTCTTACATGATCTATGCTCTGGCTGTAAGAGTTCATCGCGGTCGCACACGAGTCACTTTATTAATCAAACCTCAAAACACACTTAGAGACACCTCAAATCCAACCAAGAGAATTCCTAATGTGCCAATAATCCCCTAAATTCTTACAGTTTGTGCATGCATATAGGTAGCTTTCATCTAGCCCTTACTTAGCAAGTGTCATGAGTGATCGCCTGCCATTCCCTTAGATTATAAACATCCAAGGAACATCAATTGAATAATTTAGAACTTGAAAACTACCAAAGATGCCACACTAGGGCCATAACTCCCTGATAAGGTAAATACACGTCTACAGTCGTTAAGAAGCATGGGACATTATGTACACTGTGACAATTGTTCCCATGCATCCAAAATCCAAGGAGAAAGGTTCATTTTACATAATTTATTCTTATGTACTTTCAACATCACAACAACAGACAACTCATACCCTCTCTAAATTGTGAAAAAGAAGAAGGTGTGTAGAGAGGAGGTATCTTCTTGTTTTTGCTAGCTTTTATCACTCCTTGTAATATCCTATTGGTAAATCTAATTCATATTTTCATTTGAATCATGTGTTTTCTCTCTTTCTATGTCTTTCATTGACGTCATGCTCATGGGATAAATCATGCTCGCACCATTCATCCACATAATATCATTTTTGTGATTGGCCATGTATTGTGTTTCTCTCTTACTATGTCTTTCATTGGCGTCATACTCATGGAATGATTCATGTTTGCACCATTCATGCACATAAGATTGTATTTGTGATTTCCCATGTATTTCTATCCTATGTGTGATGTTTTGTTTCAATTTTTATGTGTATGTGTGAGTATGGTTGATTTTAAGTCTCTTAAAGAGATGTGTGAGTAGTGGATGATCTTTATTGCATTGTGCTTTGTACTTGTAGAGTTACCACTTTTGAAGACGACTCCTCTATGATATTGACACCCTCATAGAGTCCATGGACTAGTACTAGTACTTACATTTCAAACTTATACATTCTCTTTTCTATGCATACAATAAATTATTTGTTTCATTTTTTGGATTTTTATTTGTTATTTGCAAAAAACTAAATTCTATGATGGATACCAAGGAGGTTTTAGTTATGATACATGTAGGGGTATAGAAAAATAACATGCTGGGTTTTAAGATTTTAAGAGAGGGAGGAAGAGGCAAAAGAGGAGATAAACTCTTTGTGGGCTTCCCTCTGAGGAGTTTAAGATAACATGTTGGGTTTTAAGATTTTAAGGGAGGGGTGTAAGCAAATAACATGCAGGGTTTTAAGATTTTAAGAGAGGGAAGAAGAGACAAAAAGTTGAGAGAGGAGATAAACTCTTGGTAAGCTTGCCTTTGACGAGTTTATTTTCTTGGGTGAGTCTAGGATGCTTTCAATTTGTAAAAGCAGGAGGAGATGTGTGTAGTGAGTGGAGATGAGGTCCTAATAGTGTAAAAACTGCCATGAAAACACCCTCAAAGGGTCCATGTGTGGATTTAAGTGATTCAATTAATGAACCACAAGTACCCCAATATTAATGATGACTAATCAATCTTGAATGTAATAGAAACTCTTGTAGTGGGTATATTCTAATTTCTCAATGCATGTAGGTGATTTTTGGAATACCCTTTGGTGGTCTATCAAAATCTATGGGGTAGTTTAGCCATGTGGGATGGTGTGTTACCATATACATGTGGTAGTGATGTGTGAACACACTAGTACCGTCGGGGCATTCTTTCCCTCTTTAGGAGGTTTTTCCCCAGTGCATTGTATATATGCCCATCAGTCTAGGTATGTCTATCTTTCCATAGCACACTAAGTAACACACTCTCAGTTGTGTGCCTTGAGCTTCCTTCGTCTTCTCCAAACTGTGTGCGTTTCTCTGCAACCCTAATTCCAACAATTGGTATTAGAGCAGGGTGCATCCTCCCAGGCTTAGTCGCCAGCAGCTCCAGCATACGCTTACTCACTTTCTTCGATTTCAGTGAGCTTTGGCAAGCGTTCGTAGGTCTGCTCAATTTTTTTATTTGGGTTCATTTCGACCTCTGTTTCCACTACAGGCAGGTTTGCACAAGCAATTTTGTCATTTAGTGCAAAAATTTTGTCTGTGCCGTTTTCTGCATAACATGTCCTATAAAATCTACTACGGGTTGTGCTATGTAGCACGTGCTAGTCTCACTCAATTTCTCCTCATTTTGGGCAGTTTTCACATCAAGTGCACGAATTTTCCATGGCTGACAACAACACAGATGTGTTCAAGATGTTTGCTGCTGAGGACAGATTGGATGGGGACAATTACTCTATATGGGCTTACATGATGCAACATATTCTTGTGTGAAAGGGCGTCTGGAATATTGTGCAGGGAATTGATGTACGTCCTGGTTCTGAGGATGGAGGCAATGTTGAGGATGTTGCAAGTCTTGCTACAAGGATTGCTGCTATTAGAGTTGTTTTGCCTGCGGCAAAAGAAGCTCGTTGGGATGTAAAGGATGCGTAGGCGCATGCTTTCATTGTGTTGTTTGTGAAGCACACCATTACTCCTCACATTGGTTCAGTAAAATTTGCAAAACATGCTTGGGATATTTTAGCAGGTAGCCGCAATGAGGCTAGAATAGTTTTGTTGCGTAAAGAGCTGGAATCAAATATTATGCATGAGGAAGATGATATGGACAATTTCCTTGCTGGTGTCAAGGATATCAATGAGCAACTTATTTCTACAGGTGAAGTCATTTTAGACAGCTCCCTTGTGCAGACTGTTCTTGATGCCTTACCAGATTCTTACCAGACTTTTGCTAGTACTTGGAGACTTATGACCCAAGGAAATCCTGAAGTTGTCAAGTTTGATGCATTATGCACATTGTTGTTGCAAGAGTCACTTTCCAAAAAAAATAGGACTAGGCAGCGTGCAATTGAACAGGATTTTATTGCTTCTCAAAGAAAGGGTGGTAACAGCAATGTAGCCACTTCTTATGGTTCTGCTACGAGTGGAAAAACTGCTATTAAGGCATAATAACTACGACAATGCTATGAATTTCTCAATGCAATTATTATTTAATGAGTATTTATATGTGCACACTTTGATTTGCAAACAATAAGACACATCTAATTTCAAATGCTACAAAGAATAATCAACTTCTACACTGAACGATGTCAGTTGTTTGCAAAAACAAACGAAAGCAATAAAATATATGATTCGTCATTTCATGTACTGATAATCTATCATAATACATATTATATGCACTCTCTGTATAAACCAATGCATGAACTAACGCAAATAAATCTTCAATATAATCACTCAATTGAAGACTACTTGTACCCAGTGAAGGATTGTAGCCCCCCTATGCAACCAATTCAATATATAAAATCTATTTTAACCCAATTAAGGATTATAGCTCTTATATTGTGGAGTGACAGTGTATATCAACTCAAATCTATGATGGTGAAAAATGCAAGACTTCAAGGGTCTTTATATGCCCAGTACACTAGTATAGGACATCCGACCCTTGACTATCGACTCGTCATTTACATATGCTCATCTTCTAAAATCAATCACAGCCCTCATTTGGACCAATGGCTTACTCGCAATGAGCATGACTCTCCAAGTTTTCAATTGTTTTGGCTTTGTACCTTTATGTCGGTAAAAGAATTGAAAAAATTTAGAAGTGGTTACCGAATTAAGAATCACATTCGGCCCAAAAAAAGGATCTGTGACTGTATAACCTTAAATGAATTCACAAGGAGATGACTATACCCAGCACTTGGATACACTCCCCAAGGATTTGCCTAGCTAAAGGACCGCGGTTAGCACACTGTTTACTATATAATTACTCCCATCGGGCTTTTTTATTTTCCCGACGGAGCCCCGAGTATATGTAATTACCCGACGGGTCCGTCGGGAAAATGAAAAATCCCGGCAGGCCTCGTAGGGAAAAATGAAAAGCCTGTAGGGCTAACTGGCTCTATGGGTTTTTGCAGGTCATAATCAAAGTCACATTAACAATTAACGTGATCACGTGATTTTATTGCGTAAATTCTAGAGTTATTAATGTAATCACACGATCCTGATTACGTTAATGAAATCCCTGGCCCTTGACCCTTGCAAGTAGGACCCCTTAACTTATGGCTGGCCCTCGGCTCCTAGCCGCATTGAGCGATTAAGACCCTTTGCCCCTTGGCCTGACAAATAGAACAAATATTGGACTCTAACGACCAGTTGGTGGCCTTTTTTATTGCCAGGCGCAGATCCAGATTGGGCAATGGACTCAGGGTACCATGGACTCTTCTCAGTGCTTGTGTGTTCAATTTGCCTATGCCATGTAACTTAGACTCTTCTCAAAGATTCAGAGATTGGAAAATGCCTTTTCACTTAGCTAATTGGTGGAGTAATCCAACTAAATTGTCTTATCAAATGCTTCAGCCCAAAAGCGACATTCACATTAGATGTAACAAAATGAGGGGTCTTTTTCAAGGCATGGATTGGTGGTTGTAGAGACTTAACAAGTGTAGGATTTTCATTGCTCATATAAACACAAAGTATTTCTCTGGAGGGTGATCACAAGAGCTTTGCCTATCGGGGAAGTGTTATCCAAGAAGAAAGTAATGCATGGAGAACGTGTTAATTGTAGTAGAATGGGGAAGCACATCTTTCTGAACTGTATTTCTGTTAGATCTTGGTGGAAAGTTCTACAAGATATGTGTATGCTACATTGGAATGTTAAGATTACTAAATTTCAGTTGTTGGTTGGTTTGGTCAAAATTGACAACATTGGTTTGCAAGCCTGATTGATACCCCTTAGAGTTTAGATGTTGGTGATGATTTGAGATACAAGAATTTCAAATGTGTTTGATCATTATTTCATTGGACATACTTGCCATGGACCCACTTGAAAGCTAGACTCTTTGAAGACTATGTAGCATTGCCTACTTCCATCCAAAGGCAAATGCAAGAGTTCTTTCATTGATTGTAAATTTATTTTAAGATAAAATAGAAACAAAAGTTTACCCAGAGAGAGAGAGAGAGAGAGAGAGAGAGAGAGGCGGGGAGCGGGGGTGTTTGGTTTAATATAGAACTGTATAGGACTCAAATTATTATTTGCTCTATCATTAGGAAGAAAGCCTTGACCCTCTTTAAAAGGGGGGTCAACTGAATAGAAAAAATGTTGGACTCTAACAACTGATTGGTGACCTTTTTGATTGCCATGCATAGATTCAGATTGGGCAATGGACTTATGGTACCGTGGGCGAGTCTAAGTGCTTGTGTGTTCAATTTTCCTATTCCATGTACCTTAGACTCTTCTCAAAGATTGAGAGATTGGGAAATGCCTTATCACTTAGCTAATTGGTTGAATAATCCAACTAAATTATTTTAGCAAATTCTTCAGTCCGAAAACGACATTCATATCAGATGTAATAGAATGTGAGGTCTATCAGAAGGCAGGAGTGGGTCGTTGCAGAGATTTCAACAAGTGTGGGATTATCATTGCTCATACAAACACAAAGTATTTCTCTGGAGGCCGGTGATCAGTGATCACAACAACGTTGCCTATTGGGGAACTCTTATCAAGGAAGAAAGTAATGCATGGCAAATGTATTAATTGTAATAGAGTGGACAGAGAGGGAGGGGGGGAGGGGGGGGAATTGGTTTAATATAGAACTTTATAGGGCTCAAATTATTATATGTTCCGAAAACTTGGTGAGTCAAAGGAAAAGCCAAAATTTAGAGTCAGAATTACACTAATTTTATTTAAAGGTATGATCGGAGTGTGCAGTCAGCCGAGGATGCAGTCAGCAGGGCTGGGGCAACAGTAGCAGGTGGAGCTCTGAATGTGGCTAAGGCAGCAGGAAAATAAGGTTTTCTGGGTGCAGGCTAGTGTGCATGGGGTGGGGGCTTGTCATGAGCAAACTTTTGATTTTGTGGTTATGTTATTCTTACAATTTTGCTAATTGCCATACACTCGCTTTTTAGCGTCAGCTTGTAGGTGGAGTGCGGTTGCTAGTGCACTCTTCCTTTGGGCAAAGAGGGTTGTTTTCTTTTGCTACAGTACATGCAGCATCAGTTCCTAGTCCTCTCTGTCGAAAATCCTTAGGAAGAAATCCTTGAGCCTCTTTTAAAGGGGGGCCAGCTCAACAGAAAAAATGTTGGACTCTAACAGCTGATTGGTGGCCTTTTTGATTGTCAAGCATAGATTCAGGTTGGGCAATGGACTCAGGGTACCGTGGGCTCTTCTCAGTGCTTGTGTGTTCAATTTTCGTATGCCATGTAACTGAGACTCTTCTCAAAGATTGAGAGATTAAAAAATGCCTTGTCACTCAGCTAATTGGTGGAATACTCTAACTAGATTATTTTATCAAATGCTTCAGCCCGAAAGCGACATTCACATCAGATGTAATAGAATATGAGGTCTTTCACAAGCAGGGAGCGGTGGGTGGTAGTAGAGACTTCAACAAGTGTGGGATTATCATTGCTCGTACAAACACAAAGTATTTCTGTCGAGGGTGATCACAACAGCTTTGCCTATTGGGGAACTGTTATCAAGTAATGCATGGCAAATGTATTAATTGTACCAACAGTGGAGAGAGAAGGAGGGGGGGGGGGGAGGGGGGGGGGGGGGGGGTGCGGGGGTGGGTTTAAATATAGAACTTTATAGGGCTCAAATTATAATATCTTCCGAAAACTTGGATCGTCAAAGGAAAAGCCAAAACTTAGAGTCAAAATTACACTGATGTTATTTAAAAGATGGAGCTCATATTGGAGCGTGCAGTCAGCCGACGATGCAGTCAGCAATGGATGCGACACTGGCGCAGCAGTAGCAGGCGGAGCTCTTGAGGCTGAGGCAGCAGGGCACTGGCAATAAGTTTTGCTGGGTGCAGGCCTGTGCGCATAGCGTGGGGGCTTGTCCTGGTGGTAAGCTACCACCCCCCACCCCACCCACGACGCACGTCCCTTCCGGTGCTACTGTGCATCCGGGCGGTGCTGCAATACACGTACAGTTGTACACAGTTCAATGCGTTAGTTCTCATAGTCACACTCCAAAAGCATAAATCCTTACAATACTAATTCAAGGTCACTTTGTCTGGTGGGATTAGATGCATGCAACAGCCTACCTCGTGCCAGCTGATCTCATGAGTACAGTGTTTAATGTGCAGAGAGAGAGAGAGAGAGAGAGAGAGAGAGAGAGAGAGATTAATGCGATGGGTACTGACCCAAATGGCTTACCTTGCGCGGAGACAAGGCTTGATGCAAATATAAGAACCATTGAGATCATGATCGCCATCTTCTGAGCCATTTGATCTGCCGCTGTAGTACTAAATCCACAGAGTACAGACAGAGAGAGAGAGAGATCAGAGATGGCCAACTGAATGCTCGCTGAACCCTTTTATAGCGCAGTTGCCAATTAGTTATATATGATTAGCCAGACAAATCATTTATATGATTGCCACGATCATCGTTTATATATGATTAGCCAACTGCCACGATCATCGTGTTACAATGATAACAGGCTTTCCTCTAAGAAAACGGGCTCAAAAGAGGCTTTTTTGGTTGCCAAGCTATGCTCTTTTGGCCCATTAATCCATGTGCTAGGCCTATGTGCTGGTTGCCAATATAATCATGTCACCTCAACAACAGGCTTTCATGCTAATAAATAAATCACAAATGATATCTGTTTGTATACAGCTGGTAGCCATGCGGATCACATGATTTCTTTTGCAGGCCAAAAATTTTAATCAATGGATAGGTCGCTCTATCTCTATTTATATGCCTTGTGCACGAGAGGGGCTCAGAAGTTTTGAATTTACCCCCTCTTACCTACACAAAAGTGGATTTCCTTCATAACCATTTCTTTCTCACATTGACATGTAGATAACACTGAAGGAAAAGGGCGCTGTGAGAGAGAGAGAGAAAAGGGCGCTCTAATGTTACTTTTAAATTAAACCTTTTAACCTTACAAAAGTTTTCCATGCTTTGAAATAAAACAACTTTGGAGAATCCCAAAGCACACCATGTCACATACCTTGCAAGGTTGAGGTTAATTGCACCTCAAATTAGAGGTGTAGTTGGCCTTACCCCCCACTCAAATAACGAATTACCTTTTCTACCGTGGACCTTTTCTACCGTGGACGTGAGGTGGAGGGTGTAATTTCCTTCAAATAACAAATTATCTCCCTTGCATGTTGTGGCGCCCTCCTCCCCGAAATTACTATTCTCCCAAGGGATCAAGGCTTGTGAGCTTGGATGTGCCCGTTCTCGTATGTAGTAATCATGAGAACGATATACGAATAGAAAAGCGCATTAACATTCATTGAAACTTGGGTTCATGGACTTCACTACGCTCACAATTAAAAGATTGTCAGAATAGAGAAGTCTACATGAAACATAGGTTTGATTATAAACAAAGCACAATCCAAAACCCTTTGGGATCAGCCATGAAAGCTCCACCGACGCACAACCATGAATCCTTATCAAAACTCTAATCTATTTTACAAAACTGCGTCACCTCCAACTGTATAGATATGTGATCACTTTGCTAATAGGAAAACCTAGCTACGCTCTTCAATTCATCCAAATTTTGATGTTGGGGAGACAAGCACCCACTTAATCAAACCCACATACTAAATTGAAGAGAGAAACCCTTAACTCACTCCCATGGAACGAACTTATAAATGAGAGGCAAGAGAGGAAGGACTAAATTGTTGCACCATGTCGAAAACCCTTTATGAAAGGGCAAGGGGATTGGAACATGCTAATCTCCACCCAGCCATGCCCTATATAGGCCCTTGGCCTGCTAAATATAGGAACCCCTTGACTGCATGTCCATCCTGGCCCTTGGCCGTGACTAGTCCTACCCTTGCCCTGACATTACTCCCCCCTTAAGAAGAGTTTTCGTCATCGAAAACAAAAGTGGGAGACTTCTTCTTAAGAACACTAATGTTTTCTACCGTAACATCCCTCATGGATCCAACTGTTCATTTGAGCAGAACCCGGGTCAGTAGGAGGTTCAATGAAACCAAGAGTAACATCTTGATTTTCTACATTGTTGTCCATGTGTAACCATATGATGGTACCGGTTCCTATCCAAATATGGTGTGTAGACTCCATTTAGAATGCTCATGAGCATGGTAAACGAGTTTATCAAAACAAAGATGTACCAAAAAGAGTACCTCTTGTCACTGTCCATGAAAGTAACTTGCTGACATAACTCATCAGCCAAGTCCTTGACTTGTTCCCAATTTTCATCATTATTAAACAACCCCACCCTAACGAATGTTCAAGGTTGAGAACCTGACTTATACATGAAGAGACTACCTAGTCGCAACATGCGTTAATTGATAGTAAGTAAACTCCAAGAAGAGCAAGAAATGCTTATTAATTGGATTGCTTGGTGCTAATGTACACACTTTGCATATCCTTTAGCCCAAGATTACACTTTGTAATCTGCCTATCTCCTTGGATAACTGACAGTACTGAGATGTGTCTCCTTACGGTTTACAGAAAGTCATCCCACATGACTGGTAAATAGGAATCACAATATCGTGTAGCATTGTTGAGGAATCAACAATGTCCGGAATAACCGTTGTGGTTAACTTGAAAAATCCGCAAACACCCAAACCAAGCCATGACCTCTATTGGTGATTAGTAGACCCAAAAGTAATCTCATAGAGATAGTACACATAGAGTGCAAAATGCTTCATAAGCAGCAACTTAAGGAATATGCATGCCGTTCCAAATCAGCCTTTGCTAAACACTAGGGCCCATAACACCTAGTGTGTATGCATTTAGCAAAAACAAACTTCGAGCTAGGCCATGGTAGCCTAGCTCGAAGCAGAGAGAGAGAGAGAGAGAGAGAGAGAGAGAGAGAGAGAGAGAGAGAGAGAGAGGGAACATGCAATAACCATGCAGGAATCAAGCCCTACTTCTTCCCTCCTCCATGGCCTTCCCCTCCTCTAGCTCTGATACCAGTGAAAGGGCAAGGGGACTGGAACATGCTAATCTCCACCCAGTCATGCCCTATATAGGCTCCCTCTCTCCCTCTCTCCCTCTCTCTCTCTCTCTCTCTCTCTCTCTCTCTCTCTCTCTCTCTCTCTCTCGTTAGTCACCCACGTCCCTCCCTACTCTGCAGTTCGGCTCACACTTTGAAGCATTCATTATTGCAGAGTTTGAGGACGTCGAAGTTGCACTCCCAACTGGTTCAACTCGAAAGGTTGAGGACGACGATATTGCGCTCTAGTTGCTGATCCCACTTGGCTCACCTCTATTGCAAAGTTGCAAACCGCCACACAAAGATCATAATCTCTCTCTCTCTCTCTCTCTCTCTCTCTCTCTCGCTCTAAGCCTTGGCCTGCACAGTTTCAATGCATGCTTGCAATATGGAATCATCAAGAATTTCACATCACGGGGAAGCTCTCTCTCTCTCTCTCTCTCACTCTAAGCCTTGGCCTGCACAGTTTCAATGCATGCTTGCAATATGGAATCATCAATAATTTCACATCACGGGGAAGAGAGAGAGAGAGAGAGAGAGAGAGAGAGAGAGAGAGAGAGAGAGAGAGAGAGAGAGAGAGAGAGAGATTATGATCTCTGCATGGCTTTTTGCAACACTTCAATAGGGGTGAGCCTGGTGGGATCAACAAGTGGAGCGCGATATCGTCGTCCTCAAACTTTCGAGTTGAACCAGTTGGGAGTGCAACTTCGACGTCCACAAACTCTGCAATGAATGCTTCAAAGTGTGAGTGGAATTGAAAAGTAGAGAGGCACGCGGGTGATCAACAAGAGAGAGAGAGAGAGAGAGAGAGAAGCAATGAAGAGAGATAGAGAAGTTGATATATAAATCTATATTTATATATAATGGGGGAGGGATTTTGTCCCCCTCCCCAGACACGTGGCGTAAGCTCCTTAGTCCGATCAGTGTCCCCTGAAGCCCAACCGACATACACACACACACACACACACAGAAAGAGAGAGAGAGAGAGAGAGAGAGAGAGAGAGAGAGAGAGAGAGAGAGAGAGAGAGAGAGAGAGAGAGAGAGAGAGAGAGAGAGAGAGAGAGAGAGAGAGAGAGAGAGAGAGAGAGAGAACCTTCCCGCTCTCTGAATTTACTACCTCTGTTGATAGCTCTGGACATCACTCACATCTAGAGAGAAGAGGCGCTTGCCGGAGGACTTCAATCACTTCCAATTCCCAGTTCTAGGTTCTAGGGAGAAGAGGTGTTGACTCCCTCACTTTCTATGATTCTATGATCTATCTCTTTTTCTCATAGCTTAATAGCCCTCAAACTTTGAATGCCCACACAAACGTCTCTCTCTCTCTCTCTCTCTCTCTCTCTCTCTCTCTCTCTCTCTCTCTCTCTCTCTCTGAGCCTTGGCCTGTACACTTTCAGTGCACGCTTGCAATATGGAATCATCAAAAGTCCACATCTCGGGGGGGAGAGAGAGAGAGAGAGAGAGAGAGAGAGAGAGAGAGAGAGAGAGAGAGAGAGAGAGAGAGAGAGAGAGAGAGAGAGAGAGAGAGAGAGATAGATAGATAGATTTTATTAACTTCTAGATCGAAGCCAAAATAATATACCAACATCTTTTAGGGAAATGACCTATAAACACAAGCTGGTGAATTTGATACCATGTTTGGGTACAAAAAATATATAAAATAAAACTAGAAGTGCTACTAGCTGGGGGGGGGGGGGGGGGGGGGGGGGGGGAGAGAGAGAGAGAGAGAGAGAGAGAGAGAGAGAGAGAGCTACACTATCATTATCAACATCATCACCATGCATAGGTTTCCTCTCTCTCTCTCTCTCTCTCTATTTTAATCGTTCTAAACAAAAATAATAATAATAATGTTTTTAGTAGATTTGTGATCTTTTCTAAACAAAAATAATAATAATAATGTTTTTAGTAGATTTGTGATCTTTTCTAAACAAAAAAAATAATAATAATGTTTAGAGAGAGAGAGAGAGAGGACCAATGAAGAGAAATAGAGAAGTTGATATATATATCTATATTATATATAATGGGGGAAGGATTTTGGCCCCCTCCCTAGACACGTGGCATAATCTCCTAAGTCCGATCAGTGTCCCCTGAAGCCCAGCCAACACACACACACACACATACATAGAGAGAGAGAGAGAACAATTTCTCACTCTGTGAATTTATTGCCTTTGTTGACAGCTCCGGACATCAATCACATCTAGAGAGAGGAGGCACTTGCCAAGGACTTCAATCACTTCCAATTCGAAGTCCAGGGTTTCAGGGAGAAGAGGTGTTGACCCCCTCGCTTTCTATGATTCTATAATCTATATCTTTTCTCACACCTTAATAGCCTTGCATACTTTTAATGCCCACACAAACGTCTCTCTCTCTCTCTCTCTCTCTCTCTCTCTCTCTCTCTCTCTCTCTCTCTCTCTCGCTCTAAGCCTTGGCCTGCACAGTTTCAATGCATACTTGCAATATGGAATCATCAAGAATTTCACATCACGGGGAAGAGAGAGAGAGAGAGAGAGAGAGAGAGAGAGAGAGAGAGAGAGAGAGAGAGAGAGAGAGAGATTATGATCTCTGCATGGCTTTTTGCAACACTTCAATAGGGGTGAGCCTGGTGGGATCAACAAGTGGAGTGCGATATCGTCGTCCTCAAACTTTCGAGTTGAACCAGTTGGGAGTGCAACTTCGACGTCCACAAACTCTGCAATGAATGCTTCAAAGTGTGAGTGGAATTGAAAAGTAGAGAGGCACGCGGGTGATCAACAAGAGAGAGAGAGAGAGAGAGAGAGAGAGAGAGAGAGAGAGAGAGAGAGAGAGAGAGAAGCAATGAAGAGAGATAGAGAAGTTGATATATAAATCTATATTTATATATAATGGGGGAGGGATTTCGTCCCCCTCCCCAGACACGTGGCATAAGCTCCTTAGTCCGATCAGTGTCCCCTGAAGCCCAACCGACATACACACACACACACACACAAAAAGAGAGAGAGAGAGAGAGAGAGAGAGAGAGAGAGAGAGAGAGAGAGAGAGAGAGAGAGAGAGAGAGAGAGAGAGAGAGAGAGAGAGAGAGAGAGAGAGAGAGAGAGAGAACCTTCCCGCTCTCTGAATTTACTACCTTTGTTGATAGCTCTGGACATCACTCACATCTAGAGAGAAGAGGCTCTTGCCGGAGGACTTCAATCACTTCCAATTCCCAGTTCTAGGTTCTAGGGAGAAGAGGTGTTGACTCCCTCACTTTCTATGATTCTATGATGTATCTCTTTTTCTCATAGCTTAATAGCCCTAAAACTTTGAATGCCCACACAAACGTCTCTCTCTCTCTCTCTCTCTGAGCCTTGGCCTGTACACTTTCAGTGCACGCTTGCAATATGGAATCATCAAAAGTCCACATCTCGGGGGAGAGAGAGAGAGAGAGAGAGAGAGAGAGAGAGAGAGAGAGAGAGAGAGAGAGAGAGAGAGAGAGAGAGAGAGAGAGAGAGAGAGAGATAGATAGATAGATTTTATTATCGTCCTCGGAGGTCAAATATGACCTATGGGACCAAATGTTAGGAAACGTGACATAGCTAAATAGATATTTGAGTAGATTACTTAATGGAGAGAGATAGATTTCACACACAAGAGATTATAGAGTAGAGAGAGAGAGTACACACAATATATGTGGTTCACCCAATGTGGGCTACGTCCACGGAAAAGCAGCCACTCAATGGCTTTAGTACTTCCAAACAAGAAGTAGTTTTCAAAGGGACTATACCCTTAATAGAGCTCCCGTATTGCTTCACTCTCACCACCTCACACTCACCTTGTTGCATCAACTTCACACACTATGAAATGTGTGTAGAAATGGCCTCCTTTTATAGGCCAAAAGGGCAGCCTCTCTCGTGAGAGGCAGCCATGTGTAGCCGTCCTTGTGTAGATGAGTCCAAATCGGACCCTTCAATCCACCCATGTGTGGCCGCCCTTGAGAAGACAAGTCGGCTTTTGAATTCGTCCACCAGCCATTGACTACTGGCCACCGGCCAACCAATCGGTTGTTTTCCGACCACTTTTCGACCTCCATCCGGCCATAATATTCCTAGCTTTAGTTGTCCCTCTTCCAAAAGAGTGCGTATGAAGTGATATCTCACCTCAATGTGCTTTGTCCTTGAATGAAAGGCTGAGTTCTTCGCAACATGGAGAGCGCTTTGGCTATCACTATACAAGACACAATTGTCTTGTTTGAATCCAAGCTATTCTAAGAATCTGTGAGCCACATAATTTCTTTGCTTGCCTCCATCATTGCTACATACTCTGCTTCCGTGGTAGAAAGTGAGATCACTTTCTGCAGCTTTGAAGCCCAGCTTACTGCTATGCCTCCAACCGTGAACACATAGCCAATAGTGCTCTTTCGAGTATCTTTGTCACCTGCCATATCTGTATCAGTATACCCTTCTAGAAAAATATCAGTTCCTCCAAAATACAAAGCATTTGTTGTTGTCCCTTTTAGATACCTAAGTATCCACTTCACAGCTTGCCAATGCTCTTTACCTGGGTTGTCCATGAACCTACTCACAACTCCCACTGCATGTGCAATATCTAGCCTTGTCCAGACCATAGCATATATTAGAGAACCTACCACTGCAGCATATGGAACTTTAGACATATAGGCTATCTCCTCTTGTGTCTTTGGACACATATCCTTCGTTAATTTAAAGTGACCAGCCGAAGGTGTAGAAACTGGTTTTGCATTTTGCATTGCAAACCTTTCTAGTACCTTCTTGATGTAATCCTCTTGAGATAGCTTTATTGTCTTCTTCATCCTGTCCCTTGATATTTTCATACCAAGTATCCTCTTTGGAGCACCTAAATCTTTCATTGAAAAAGATTTAGACAGCTCCTCTTTTAGGTCTTTGATGTCATGCATGTTAGCACTTGTAATCAACATGTCATCAACATACAACATTAGGATGATGAATTTCCCATCTCCCAAATTCTTCGTGTAGACGCAATGATCCGAGTTGCATCTTGTGAATCCATGATCCAACATCCATCGATCAAACTTCAAGTACCATTGTCTTGATGCTTAATTTAATCCATACAAGCTTTTCTTTAATTTGCAAACCATTTTCTCCTTACCTTTTACTTCATACCCCTTTGGTTGATGCATGTAGATTTCCTCCTCTAAGTCACCGTGAGGGAATGCCGTATTTACATCCATTTGCTCGAAATTTAAATCATGAGAAGCCACAAGGCTTAAGACAAGCCTGATTGAGTTCATTTTTACAACAGGAGAAAATATTTCATTGAAGTCAATACCTTTCTTTTTAGAAAACCCTTTTACCACAAGCCTATACTTGTACCTTTTTTTCCCACCTTCTTCTTTCTTCACCTTGTTAACCCATTTGTTTTAAAGTGCCCACTTACCTTTAGTAAACTAAACCAACTCCCATGTTTGGTTGCGATGTAGTGATTCCATCTCCACTTTCATGCTCTTCGTCCATTCTTCTTTAGGTTCATATTTCATAACTTCTTCGTATGATTCCGTCTCTCCAAAATATGAGATCAAGAGATGGTTGAAGGAAGGGACAAACCTTTCTGGAGGTCTACTTGCTCTTGTAGATCTTCAGGGAATAGGTTGAGGCTTCTCAATTGGTTGACGTTGTTGCACATTGTCCCCGTTTGCAATCCTTGAGTCTTCACTGTCCTCAAGCTCCATGTACTCATCACCTGTTTCTTTTTCTTTTTTTCTTTCCAAGTAATCTTTGTACATATTTTGTTCGTTAAAAATTACATCCCTACTCCTTAAGATTTTACCATCTTCAGGATTCCATAGGCGATACCCAAAGTCACCTTCTCCATAGCCAATGAAGAAACACTTTTTGGACTTTGCATCTAACTTTGATCTTAGGCTTCTATCTATGTGCATGAAAGCCTCACACCCAAACACTTTGAGGAATGCATAATTCACCAGTTTACGTGTCCATGCCTCTTCTAGAACTCACCCATCCAATGCTGTTGAGGGTGATCGGTTGATTAAGTACACAGACGTACTTACAGCTTCTACCCAAAGCTCAAGCGGTAGGCCTGCATATAGCCGCACACTTCGTGCTCGCTCCATCATTGTTCTGTTCATCCTTTCCGGAATCCCATTTTGTTGAGGTGTCCTTAGGGTTATCCTTTGCCTCCGAATGCCATTGCTAGCACAAAAGCTTTCAAAAGCTTGGCTGTAATATTTGCCTCCATTTTTGGATCTGAAGCATTTAACCTTGGTACCTGTTTCATTCTCCACAAAGGCTTTCCACCTTTGAAATATGGAAAATACATCGAATTTATTCTTCATGACATAAACCCATGTTTTTCTAGTCGGATCGTCTATGAATGTTACATAGTACAATGAGCCACCAAATGATGGTGTACTTGCAGGACATTTCTTTCATTTCTTGATTTTTGAAATTTTACACTCTTTTGTTTACCATAAACACAATCTTCACAGAACTCTAAGTACACTTCTTTCAGACCTGGTAGAAACTTCTTTGCTTGAAGGATTTGCATTCCTTTGGCACTCATATGCCCAAGCCGGTAGTGCCACACCGCACTGTCAACTTCTGTAGTTGCTACACAAGTTGAAGGTTGCGTGCTGATAGTACACAAGTAAAGTGTACAGACCTTTTCTCCCTTGGCAACCACCAAAGATCCCTTTGAGATCTTCCATCGTTTGTTTCCGATGCAATGTTGTGACCTTTATCCTCCAATTGTCCTGTAGAGATCAAGTTTTTTCGAAGAGAAGGAACATGCCTAACATATTTAAGCTTCCATTCATTTCCGTTAGCAATTTTGATAGAAACTGTATCTTTGCCGACAATCTCACAAGCTTCGTCATCTCCCAAGTATACATACCCAAAATTACCTTTGGTGTATTCTTAGAAATGTTTCTTGTGTGGTGTCGCATGGAATGAAACCCCAGAATCTACTATCCCGGAATTAGACACATTGTCTAATGAGAGACTTAGAGCATCTTGCTCTACTTTACCTGCCACATTGGCCTCCGATGTTGGCTTGTTGTCTTGAGACTCTGTCTCCTTCTTCTTCTTGGACTAGCAATCCTTCTTGACATGGCCCTTCTTACCGCAGTTCCAACATTCAAGAACTGACTTTGTGCGTGACTTGCTCCGCCTTGAGCGATCATGACCCTTTTGGTTTTTGAACCTCTCCTTAGGCCTTCCTCTTGTTTCCATTGATAGTGTAGCACTTGATGATTCTCCTGTGCTTCTCCTTCGTATTTCCTCTCTTAGGAGAACACCCACAACATCATCAAACTTAAGAGTATTTGTGCCAGAGATAGAATTACTTACAGCCATCACAAGGCTGTCCCAACTATCTGGCTGTCCCAACTATCCGGTAGAGATGATAGTATAAGGAGAGCTCGCACTTCATCGTCAAAATTTATTTTCACTGATTGAAGTTGACTTATGTTTGTGTTAAATTCATTTAGGTGTTTTGCAACTAAACCATTCTCTGCCATCTTTAGATTGAACAAGCGCTTCATAAGAATACCTTATTGGATGCCGATCGTTTCTTGTAGAAGTCGTCAAGTGACTTCATCAAGTCCTTCGTGTTCTTCATCTCCGAAACATTGAAGGCCACCATTGACGCCAAGCTTAATCGGATTGTTCCCAGTGCCTTTCGCTCAAGGCCAATCCATGCTTCATTTGCCATCGTTACGGGCTTCTTTGCAAGACCGCCTAGTGGAAAATAGAGATCCTTCTGGTAGAGATAGTCTTCAATCTGCATCTTCCAATGTTGGTAGTTTTTGCCATTGAACTTCTCAATCTTGAGCTTCCCTTCCTCCGCCATAACTCCCACTCAATTCAAGGAATCCTTTCCTTCAGATACTTTAGCTACGAGAAAACCTTGCTCTAATACCAGCTGTTAGGAAATATGATGTAGCTAAATAGATATTTGAGCAGATTACTTAATGGAGAGAGATAGATTTCATACACAAGAGATTATAGAGTAGAGAGAGAGAGAGAGAGAGAGAGAGAGAGAGAGAGTACACACGATATACGTGGTTCACCCAATGTGGGCTACGTCCAAGGGAAAGCAGCCACTCAATGGCTTTAGTACTTCAAAACAAGAAGTAGTTTACAAAGGGATTATACCCTTAATAGAGCTCCCGCCTTGCTTCACTCTCACCACCTCACACTCACCTTGTTGCATCAACTTCATACACTATGAAATGTGTGTAGAAATGGCCTCCTTTTATAGGCCAAAAGGATTGCCCTCTCTCATGAGAGGCAGCCATGTGTAGCCGCCCTTGTGTAGATGAGTCCAAACCGGACCCTTCAATCCGCCCATGTGTGGCTGTCCTTGAGAAGACAAGTCCGTTTTTGAATTCGGCCACCGGCCACCAGCCAACCAATCGGTTGTTTTCCGACAACTTTTCGGCCGCTGTCCGGCCATATATTCAGGAAAAATAAAAGGATTATTCCGGCAAAGGAAAAATATTCCGTCCAGCGAAGGAATATTCTAGCGAGTCCCCTAAAGTTGCCCCTGAATTTTGGCCGTGAAAATTTTGGTTTTCGGTGAGTGATTTTCCTTCACGCACGATGGCTTCCCCTCATAATGGGGGCCTTACAAATGTGCATTTTTACCACAAAAAATTACAAGGGCTAAATCAAGCTCCATCCTTAACACCAAAGTTACATGTGATGTAGTATGTGTATGGCTGATGAGTGACTCTCGATGCTCCAAAATTGTGGTGATGAGAGTCGCAATGGAGATCCCACACTTTGGCTGGGAGAGGAAAGTGTGTAGATCTAAGTTATGCCTGAAAATGTAAGAGAAGCAAGTTCGGATGTGACCAAAATCTGAGCACTCTAGTAGTGTGTGGTATGCAGACTTTCAAACTTGCACTGAGCATAATGTGCACAGTCGATTTGACTCTTCTCCATTGCCCCAACTCCCTATCCTGCATCGAAGGAAATGGGTGCTAAGCCGAATGACTTCGATAGTGCATATCGCCGACAAGGGGATAGGCTCAAGCATGTAACTGTGAGTATGGTTTCCTCTTTCAGCGAAGAACATAGTTTTGTAGTTGGGTGCAATGTATGAATCATGACCCATTGGATTTCTCCCAAGCCCTAATACATTGACGTTTTAGAAAAGCTTCATTCACTTGGGAGTCAATTGAAGCATCATGTACCAAGTGTAATGCACCCCATCTCCCAAACCACTTCTTTATGTCTTGCATCCATCTCGTGCTCAAGATCTTGCTTTTATGCGTCTTTTGAACTTTTTTGCTTGCTTCGCATACAATTGTAGGAAGTCGATGTGAGGGGTTTTGACGCATCTTTATCATGTACTCCACAACCCTTTCCATGCCCATAACCTCAATTGGAAGACATCCCGACTCAAGAAGTAGGAGCATATATGGTGTTTGTGTCTTAAACTTGGATAAATTTTTTGAGAAAACACTTTTGAACATTCTCAAACTCTTTCCAAGTAGACTTTGAGATGCTCCCGCCCCACACTTCAACTCCATAAAGAAGAACCGGTGTCACCAATGCATCAAAAAGATACTTCTTGAGAACCCAACACTTGATGTTTCCCTCATTACACATGTTCTCAAATGCATAATATTCTCTCTTTCGTGCTTCCAAATGACCCATAGCACATTCGTGCCACTTTTGATTGGACGGAACCTCAAGGCCAAGGTACTTAAAGCTCTCAACATCTCCAAGTGTCTCATTGTTGTACACAATGCATGGCTTCTCCTTATGGTTGGTTTTCACAAGCATAACCTTTGCCTTGGATTCGTTCATAATCAATCCACTATGCAAGCAAAAGTTCTCAAGGAAAACCATAAGCTTTTGTGCATCTTCTAAAGTGTGTGCTAGAAGCACTACATCATCCGCACAACAAAATCATGATTATCACATTGCAAATAGTGACCTTTTCAATGCCTTCTTCTTGCATAAAGTCAAGTAACATTTGTTCCAATTGATCGATGCATAGACCAAAGAGAGTTGGTGACAACGGACATCCTTGTTTAACCCCAATAGTGCTTACCAAAATTTTTGAAATTTCTCTTTCCATGCGCAATTGACAAATCACCTTCTCATAGATTCGAGAAACCGCAAGTATAAACTCACTTGGCACTTGGAGTTCTTCCATCCTTCTCCACAAATTGTTACGTAGAATCATATCAAAGGCTTTCTTAAAGTCCACAAAACAATAATACAATCGCTTGCCTTTCAACCAACTTTCCTCCATGAGAACACGAAGAGAGACAAGATGATCAATGGTGCTATGGCATCGATGAAAACCCACTTGTCACTTTGCACGCTTGTCATTATCTTCAGCCCAATCACTCAATTTCATCTCCATTATGCACCCAAACAACTTTCCCATAAGAGACCCAATCATTATAGTCCGATAGTTGTTTACATTCTCTACATCCCCTCCTTTATGCAAAGGCGTAACCCAATTAGCACTCCAATCATAAGGCATACCATGTTGAAGTGCAAGGTTGAACATATCACACATCCACTCTTAGGTAAAATCTCCTGTCCATTTGATCATCTCTAGCTTGATACCTTGAAGATATCCCGCTTTGCGAGTGGCCAACTTTTCAAGCCCACCGCATACATCCTCAATAGTAAAAAAACAAGGCATACATGGGAGCGAACCACAAAATGGTAGTTTTTCAGTATTTGCTTGCTCATATAATTGCCTACAATATGTGTACATATCCACAAGACTTAAGCTAACCAAATTCTCAACCTGCTTGCCTCTCAAGTTTCTCCAAAATCTTCCACATGCATGTGCCTTTGCTTGGACTTGAAAAAGTTGTTGCTTTACTTCCCATCTTCTTCTCTTCTTTTGAATCAATGCCTTCTATGTATGCAAATGACTTTGATAGTTGTCTTTGTCCATAGTTGCATCAAGCTTTATCAAGGACTTTCGAGCATCTTGACATTCTTTATCAAACCACCTTTTCCATGATCTATCTTTGTTGATACCGTGGAGATGCTTCATAGCGGAGCATTCTTCGGCACAAGAACAAATAACTTTCTTGAAAGCTTCCCATTTAGTTTCCAATGGTGCATCATATTGAAGCTTCTTCATCCATAAACTTTGCTCAACCATTTCAATGTACATTGGTGTCTGTTTGAAATCCATACATAGTGATAATTTCTCTTTCCTTTGGCTGAGATTATTATGCTTAGTTGCTTCTCCACATGAAAGGTCAATACATAAGGTGCAATGGTCATATTTTGAGGTCCATTGACCAAACATAAAACTCTTTATGTGATACATGATGGCTTTGGAGAGTAGCATATAGTCAATCACACTATCCCCATTATGTCTCCTACATGTAAATCCATTGGTTCCACTCCACAAAGATACACCATTGGCAATGAGCATACCCGTGCTATTACACATGTGTAGAAGTAACTTTCCATAGTGATCCGGCTCTTTCTGATGCATTGAAGAACGATCATACAAGTGAACTTCCTCCAACTCCCTTGAAATGTATGGCATATCAAATTGTTGAGTATCATGTTGCAATGTTTTTGTGCGAGCATTCATATCCTCAAATACAATAACATCACCTTCACCTTCTAAATCAAAAAATAGATGATCTCTATCCATGCAAGCATAAAAGGGAGAATCATGATGAGGAATGTAGCAATTGGCTACAAAAAAGGGTACTCTTTTTGGTGTCATAATTTTCAGCCATACATAATGTTTGTACTTGTCATCTTTCACAATTGATACGAAATCTTCCAATACTTTCTTAACCATACATGCTACCCCTCCTTGTCCTCTTCGTTGCTTAAGATTCTTTGATCACATCAATAAATGTACATTGTAATTCTCTAAGCCGTTAATCCTTTGTGTATCATGCTCTCAAGTTTCAACAAGAAGTACAACAACGGCTTTGCTTGTTAGTTCATCAATGCCAACCCCCGCATTCCATGGGTATCCATTACAATTCCAAAATCATATTTTCATTTGTAACTTAGTCTTATAGGTCACGCATCCCTATTTGCTCGAGGGGCTTGCCTCCTCCTTGGGCACATTTTCTTCATTAAAGATCTCGTTGTTTTTCTTATTCTTTTCCTCATATGCCTTGCGACGCATATTTTGTTGCTTAATAGTGCGATCTTCACATACAAAACATTTTGTATTCCACAAATAGATCCAACTATTATCAAGGGTAATCTTTCGCTTGGTCTCATTCGGTATGGTGCATACAATTGGCCGTTCTCCCGAGCGAGGAGCTCCTTGCTTCCCCACTCTATGTGCTCCATAGACCATAACTCCGGACATGCCAAAGTGGGTTTTGAAGAAATCTTCACAATGGCAAGAGAAGGAGGTGTCTCTAGCTTCTCTTCGAGAATTCCACGAATAACAATGTTCTTGGAACGTCGCTCCCGTTCCTTCAACTCCTTCACATCCACATTCTCAACATTCTTTGTGTGAGCCATATCTTGCATGAGGGAGGAATTAGCAACCACATTGCTACCACATACATCATCCAAAGACTTGTTTGTGCATACATTTTTCATGTCGCATACATCCCGGATCATGGTGTCAAATTTCTCCTCTTTCAATACATGGTCATGCTCTACTTTGCTCATCTGCTCCTTCAAAGCATTCAAGTCCACAAGAGAGCGTTTACATTCCTTGATTTCCTCTTCAAGTTGCATCAAACGTGTTTTTTGTATCTCAAGTGTTCTCTTGAGATTCTCATTCTCGACCACAAGTACCCTTAGTGTGCCATTCTCCATTGCAAGTATTCCTAAGTCTTTGCCTTGTTTGTTTATGGTCTCTTGCAATGATACCAAGTATGCCATGATCATGGTTTTTGATGTCGTTGGTTGGGTGGTTGTGTTTCTATCTCCACACTTAGGAGATCTTGGATTATTTTCCACAATGGTTGTGGACCTTGTTGAAGAAGAAGAACCCTTGCGAGTGCCGAAATACATTGTATGTAAAATAAGAGATGAGAGTCAATTTTCTTGAACCTGTTCACTTCGAAAATGTTGTTATAGGAACACCTTCCATAAATATGAAAATTTCTATCTTTAAGTTAATGCGTAGAGGGCTTTGTGCTCTTTGATTGAGGCTATAGATCACCCAAATCAGAGTTCGGATGAAGAAGTTATGATCAAAAGAGCGAACTGTTGTCTACTAGTTCAAAAAATGGCTGCTTTTTTTGTTGGGGAGAGAGAGAGAGAGAGAGTGTGTGTGTGTGTGTGTGTGTGTGTGTGAGAGAGAGAAAGAGAGAGAGAGAGAGAGAGAGAGAGAGAGAGAGAGAGAGAGAGAGAGAGAGAGACTATGATCTCTGCGTGGTGGTTTGCAACACTACAATAGAGGTGAGCCGGGTGGGATCAACAACTAGAGCGCGATATCATCGTCCTCAAACTTTCGAGTTGAACCGGTTGGGAGGGCAACTTCGACATCCTCAAACTCTACAATGAATGCTTTGAAGGTGCCGTGGGAAACGTGTGCTAGTGCAAGTGCAAGAGCAGAGAGAGAGAGACCTACTGTTGGGTGGAGCGCACATCAACATTATCCTGTTGTTGCAGCTCCTTATTCTAATTTTTGTATTAAAGAATAAGTGTATACATGGGTTAAGTTAGTAGATGGGTTAGTAGTAAGTGGGATGTCTGGCGAGTTGGCCTGAATCCCAACAAAGTCCCACTTGAAGGCCAACACAGCCCAAGTGACCTGGTATGTACAACCATGAAGCAATATAGTGGCTTCAACCTATACCCATCAACTCACTGCAATGTGTAAACCGCTCCAAAGCTAAGCCTTCCGTCAAAGCATCTGCTGGGTTGTCGTCAGTGTGTACCTTGACCAAATCAATGAGCTTTTTGGCCAAGAAATCTCTCATGAGATGATACTTGACTTCAACGTGTTTCGATTTGCAGTGAAACATGGGATTCCTTGCCAATGCAAGAGCACTCTGATTATCACAATATATCACTGAGGTCTCATCAATGCCAAGATTTCTAACCATGCAAGATAACCAAATAGCCTCTTTACTTGCATCCGACAATGCAACGTACTCTTCTTCCGTACTGGAAGAAGACGTACAATCTTGAAGACATGACCTCCAAGATATTGCTGCTCCAGCAAATATGAAGACATACCCAGATGTCGATCTCCTATTGTCGACACAACCCGCATAGTATGAATCCGCATAACCCATGATTGATGCATCACTATTCCCGAAGCATAAACACTTGTCGACCGTACCTTTGAGGTACTTAAGAATGTGCTTCACTGCTTCCCAATGCTTGCTACCAGGATTTACCATATATCGGCTCACCACTCCCACTGCAAAAGCAATGTCTGGCCTTGTGGCTACCATAGCATACACGAGACTGTCCACTGCCAAAGAACATGGTACCTTAGGCATTTCAAGTCGCTCAACGTCAGATTTGGGTGCATTTTCCTTGCTGAGTTTCAAGAATGCCTGCATTGGGGTACTCAATGCTTTCCCCCCTGCATATTGAAATGCTGCAAAACTTTCTCAATGTATGTTTCCTGAGATAACTCAAGAATACAATGTTTGTGATCTCTTTTGATTCGCATGCCAAGAAAGTGTATAACATCCCCTATATATTTCATTGAAAAATTGTTGCTAAGTGTTTTCTTCAAGTTGGCAATCTCCGTAATGGATTTCCAGCTATAAGCATGTCATCAACATACATAACTAGAATGATCATCGAGCCATCATCTAGCTTTCTTGTGTACAAGCAGTGATCCTCTTCGCTCCTTTTATATCATTCAGACCTCATACATGCATCAAACTTATGATACCAATGCCTTGAACCCTACTTTAATCCATAAAGTGCCTTTTTGAGCTTACATACTAGCTCCTCACGAGATGCGTTCTCTTGAATAAACCCTTCAGACTGCTGCATGTAGACATCATCATCGAGATTCCCGTGAAGAAATGCTATCTTCACATCCATTTGGACAAGTTCCATGTCCTCAATTGCTAGAAGACCAAGTACAGTTCTAAGCATTGTCATCTTGACTACATGCAAGAAGATTTCATCAAAATCGACTCCCTTTTGCTATTTGAACCCTTTGGCTACAAGTCTAGCCTTGTACTTTGGATTTGGATCACCTGAGGTAAATTTATTCTTGTAAACCCATTTTCAAGGTAAAGCTTTCGTATCATTTGGCAGTTCTACCAAGTCCCAAGTGTCATAAGCCAGAATCGAGTTATAATTAGATTCCATAGCCTCCTCCCACTTCACCACATCATCCGTTGTCATGGCTTCTTGATAGCATCTTGGCTCACCGCAATCGGTCAACATGATGTAATCAAGACCTGGCTCGAAACGCACAGGTGGACGAGAGACTCTAGTAGACCGTCTCACTTCTTGACCATTGCTATCCACTCCCTCTGGAGCAATGCTAGTGGAAGGTACATCACTAGCCTGCTGAGTTGATTTCATTGTCTCTAAGGCAACATCCTCAAAAGTGACTCTCCAAACCTCTATTTCCTTGATAGATTGTTTATGCATCTTCGACTTATTGAAGATTACATCTGAACTACGGATGACTTGATGAAGTTCCGGGTGCCAGAGACGATATCCCATCTCTCCATCTGCACCATATCCAATGAAAATACATTTGTCAAACTTTGGCTCTAACTTCTGTCGAAGTTGTTTAGGCACGTGAGCAGAAGCTTCACAACCGGAAACACGTAGATGGTCACAGTGGGGCTTACGTTTAGAACATAACTCTTCTGAATCTCATAATTCAATGGAGTACTAGGCGAACGATTTATAATGTGCACTCAGTCAAGACGGCTTATGCCCAAAAGCCTTGTGTGAGATTTTCCATAGAAAGCATGGTTGTGACTCTTTCTTGAATCGTACAATTCATGTGCTCAGCAACTCCATTCTGAGATGGTGTGTATGGTGTAGTGAACTGCCTTTTAATTCCCCGTTTAGCACAAAAATTGTCAAACTCCTTGGAGACATACTCTCCACCGTTGTCAGTTCGCAACCTCTTGAGTTTCTTGCCTGACTAATTCTCAACAAGTGCCAAAAAAAATTGGAACACATGAAGAACTTGATCCTTATGTTTCAAAGGATATGCCCACACCTTTTGAGTAGAGTCATCTATGAATGTCACAAAATAGCTGGCCCCCCTTAGAGATTTGGTTGACATAGGACCACAAACATCACTATGTACTAAATCTAGAGGTTCAGCTCACTTTTGACCCAATGGTAAGTGAATCGACCTAGTTTATTTGCCATAGATACAATGCGTACTATCCATGAAGCATTTCCAAATGTGGTGTTGCAGCCCAAATCATCAAGCTGGCCAATAGAAAACAAGCTCTTAGTCAACTTGGGCACATGTATGACATTACATTAAGTAAATTGTATTCCATTCCTTAAATGAAATTTGACGTTTTCGACACCCTCAATGTCTAGTTCATAAGCATCACCGAGTCTCACTTTGCCACAAGAGTGAGAATAAGTAGAGAACCACTCTCTATGTGGTGTCACATGGAAACTCGCACCAGAACCTACTATCCAATTCTATGCATACTCCACATCTTCTGTAACAAGAGCCTCGACAGGTAGATCTGTTGTGAAGACCAATACGTCAGAGGTAGCTCGCATAATAACCGCTGTCAGAATGTGTGTTGTCTAGCTGGGAAGGTGCAAAACCTCTAGCTGTGAGAGTTCGTGATGAGAGTTTCAAACACTTTGTGAAAAGCGTTTGTGGAGCATCACCAACCCTCTTTCTAAGGGGTGACTAAAAATCTAAGAGCGTTCGTGACAGCAAAGTCACAAACCCTCTTTCCTATCGTACTTGGAAATTGCTTGTTTTCGTAGTTGAGATTATGATGAGAGGATCATCGAATCACATTCAATTTCACTTTAAAGACCATTTAAAAAACACTAAAGTTTCATCCATGAAACCTTAATTCTCATACAAGAACAAATCTCAATCGATACCCAAACCTCTTTCATGGTATCATGTAGCCTTTCCCCCAGTTACATAGTTGTAACATCAAACAGTTGAAAGGAATGCTCGAGCTTCCACCTTCACAACAACAATTTTATGAGTTTGCAGAGATTTTTGAGCTTCTAAAGTGAAGCCCACACACCATTTGGATAAGGGAAAACTCTAATTCACTCCCTCACAAGCTTAGATACAAGATTGCGAAGAGGTGGGGCTGCCCTACATATAGATTGAGCTACCATGGAAGCCATTACACGGTAGAGAAAATTTGCAGGTTTTTTGTAAAAGGACCCCTTCTCTCTCTTCCCCATGGAAATATGAGCTGATGTGTCAATTTTTGGGCCATTTTTCCACTTTGGACCAAAACTAGTGGGATCACTCACATAATCATAAAAAGCATAGATAAGCATCTTTTTCATCAATATACCATTTTGGGTCACTTTCCATGCAATTCTGTAATGACGCCTGTTAGCTGCTATTTTTGGCAGTTTTTATCCGCATCAGTCTTTATAGGCGAGATGAGTGTGCCACCTTGAAAAACTTGGACTACGTACATTGTCAAATCAAATTAAGCATCTTATCAAGTGAAAAAGCACGCAAATGCACCACATCTAGTGCCACGACTCCTCGGATAGGTATGTACATGACAGCGACCGCAATAGCCGCTTTAGCATATATCACGATAAGTACATTATTGCTTTTCTTTCTATGCATCGAGAAGTTTCAAAAGTGAGGTGAAAGTTTTTATTTCACACTATGTACATGCCACGGCACGACATCATAGACCCATTATTCTTAGAAGCTACAATAGCAGGTTTTGGCTGCTTCTTAGTAATAGCAGGAACTGGGGCACCATTGTTCACCACTATCTTGTCTCTTCTGTGTTGTATTTTTGCCAACAGGGAGACTTCATCTTGTACATCATTCCACCTTGTCTTCAAACCTTGCTCTATATCTTTGTCTTCCAAGAGAAGCTCTAACTTTTCTTCAATTTCTTTTCCCACTGCTTGTAGGAAAAGTTCTACCTTCTCCCTATCCAAGGAAGCTTGTTCAGTTTGTGATAGTTGAGCATAGTGTCACTCAAACTCTGTGAGAAGCTCTGTAGCAAAAATCCCTTCTTTAGGCTTTGCAACCCAATCTAAGAAAGTTCTTTTGGTCACCCTCTCAGAGTCCTCCATAAAGTAGTCTTCTTTTAGAGCGAGCTTGAATTCCTCCTAGTTTCTTCCATGGGAATTTTGAATTGCCCTAATACGATCTCTGATCTCTGGGACACAAACTAGATCAAAACTTGAAACCATGTCTTCTTCACACACTCGGTTCAACTCCATTTCCTTCATATAATCTCGTAGATACTTTGTGATGTCCTTGCCATCAAGGCCGGTCAATTCTCTTCACAATGGATTGTAGTGCTTTTGTGGTTGAAATCTGGCTTCTTTTCGCTACTTGTTATTGCTGCATGTACATGGAAAATGCTTGAACCAACTGCATGACTGCAAGATCAAAGTGCATCCCATGTGTATCTTGATTCTCATCCATGGCTAACCAAGTGTCTAGATCAATTCACAAGCTCCCACCCCAGCAACTTCACATCGGGTTCACTAGAAATGTCGGAATGTGTGCTGTCTAGGTGGGAAGGTGCAAAACCTCTAACTGTGAGAGTTCGTGATGAGAGTCACAAAAACATTGTGAAAAGTGTTTCTGGAGAATCACCAACCCTCTTTTTAAGGGGTGTCGGAAAATCTTAGAGTGTTCATGACAGCAAAGTCACAAACCCTCTTTCCTATCGTGCTTGGAAATTGCTTGTTTTTGTAGTTGAGATTATGATGAGAGGATCACTGAATCACATTCAATTTCACTTAAAATACCATTTAAAAAACAATAAAGTTTTATCCATGAAACCTTAATGCTCATACAAGCACAAATCTTAATTGAAACCCAAACCTCTTTCAGGTATCATGTAGCCTTGCCCCCAATTACATAGTAGTAACATCAAACAATTGAAAGGAATGCTCGAGTTCCACCTTCGTGACCACAACTTTTTGATTTTTCAGAGATTTATGAGCTTCTAAAGTGAATCCCACACACCATTTTGATAAGGGTTTCCTAATTTTCTCCCTCACAAGCTCAGATACAAGATTGCAAAGAGGTGGGAGTGCCCTACATATAGATTGAGCAACCATGGAAGACATTACACAGTAGAGCAAATTTGCAGGTTTTTTCTGTAAAAATATCCCTTACCTCTCTTTCCTATGGCAATATGAGCGGATGTGTCAATTTTTGGGCCATTTTTGCCACTTTGGACCAAAACTAGGCCAATTTCAGCTCATTTTTACCCAAAAAATGCCATTTTTTATGCGAAAAATCCCTAACGGAGTTTTAAAAATCCCTAAATTTGTGGGATCACTTGCATAAGAATAAAAATCATAGATAAGAATCATTTTTCATCAATATACCATTTTGGGTCACTTTCCATGCAATTCGACAATGGTGGCTGCTAACTGTTATTTTTTGCAATTTTTGTCCGCATCAGTCTTTATAGCGAGATGAGTGTGCCACCATGAAACACTTGGACTATGTACATTGTCAAGCTAAATTAAGCATCTTATCAAGTGAAAAAGCACGCAAATGTGCCACATCTAGGGCCACAACTCCCCAGATAGATATATGCATGACAGCGATCGTAGTAGCCGCTTTAGCATATATCATGATATATACATTATTGCTTTTCTTTCCACATTGATCTACTCTAACTTTGCTTTGCCCTATTTGAATCATCAGACTTAAAGGTTTCACCAGATTGTTTATCCTTCTTGCTTTGCTGCCATTTCCTGCAAGCCTTCTTCACTTGCCCTTTTTTATGGCAGTGCTCGACATTATGCATAGAACCCCGAGACTTACTCCCTGAGCCCCCACGTTCCTTGATTTTGGCACAACTTTGAGTGTGACCCCTTTTTCTATCACTAGAAACATACGCATCACCATCCTTCTTACCTTCAAGAGATTTTCAACCAATCTCCTCGATAAATAGATTCCCAAGGACGTCATTGTACACTAGCCCACTACCAGCTACTGAGTTGCTAATTGTAGTACAAAACATATCCCAAAATGAGGGTAAACTGCATAGCAAGAAGATACATTTGATTTCCTCATTGAAGACTAAACCCTGAGTGGTCAACTGAGTGAAAATGATATTGAACTCATTAATGTGAGAAGAAATAGTTCCCTCTTAGTTCATATGGAGGTCAAATAGCTTCTTCATCAAGAAAACCTTATTAGTGTTTTGTTTTCAAAACTAGAACACAACTTATCCCATACATCTCTAGCAGTCCTTTCTCCAACTATAGTAAAGTACACAGATTCGGCCAAATGCAAACGAAGGGTAGATTTGGCCTTAGCATCAAGTTTCTCCCAATCAACATCTGTATACTCACCCTCTAGGTGCTCCATGATAGGATCCAATTGGCCTTTTTGTATAAGAACATCTTGAATCTGCTCTTTTTAGATAGCAAAATTCGTCCCATCAAATTTTCAAAAATTGTAAATATCCTTTTCACCACTAGATGACATGGCTACAAGCTAAAGATAATATGGCGATAAACATTGGTAATTCTGGGAAAAATTGGCAGAGTTTCCCCAGAAAAACTAACAAAAACTCAATCCAAAACTGTCACAAGAGATAAGTAACGCATCAAAAGTAATGCTCTCAAAGCATAAGACAGGCGCATCAACCACTAACTGTGATAAAAAGTCAAAAGCTGACCCAAGACTGCCAACACGGTGTCAAATGCACCTAGCCCTCTCTATACATGTGCTATGGAAAGGCCACAAAAAAGGGATACTCCAGCAACCTGTATCACTGAAAAGATCTCAACGTTCGAGAATACCCGAGCTCAAGTAAACCTCACGCTATCGACCCCCACAAAAGGTTATGTAGACAAGAAACTAGCCCAGTCTCAGAAAGGGCCTCCGAACCGAGTCTCAAAAATGGTCGGGACTACAAAAAATAAGCCAAATCCGCTCCACAAAAGGTACATATGGCAGTTTCCGCAACTCAACGTACATCCACTATCAACAATACTACAAGGTGCAGTATATGCACTCAAATAGGCGCCAAACAAAATTTCCAAGGAGTAAACAAATTCCCGCAAGGAGTAAAACTGCTCTCAAAAGATCTCAAGCACTATCAAAAGTGCCCACAATGCATATACGCATCAAGTGCTCCCACCAAAATTTGTGATGATGCTAAACACTGCAACCTGTAAGAAACTTGTCTGTATGCAAGAACCTATGAGGAGATGGATGCATGAAAAATCCGAGACAATGTCGATGCCAAACAGTGCTCCTAATCAGCCCATAAACACCGTCTCAATAACACATAATAGCCATAAAACGACTATATACCATCCCAAGATAGTCTCTGAACAACCTGCACCTGTGTCATGTACCTATATCTGTACATCTACCAAAAGTGGAGTTGATAAATACAACTCCTGAAGCATAGCTCAGATGAATCTTTCAACTGCACAAACAGCTTTGAAAGGCGGGTAAAACCTCAAGACACCCCATGAAACCTGGTGAAAACGCTCTCGAAATGTTGATGTTGTCGATGCCAAAATCGGAAACCTATTTGCACTTTGGAAAGTGCGCTTGCGTGGATGCAAAAACGGCAAGCAAAAACCCTGCTCTGATACCAGATAAAGGTGCCGTGGGAAGCGTGTGCGAGTGCAGAGAAAGAGACCTACCATTGGGTGGAGTGCACAACAACACTATCCTCTTACAGCTCCTTGTTCTTTCTTGTGTATTAAAGAATAAGTGTATACATGGGTTAAGTTGGGGTTAAGTTAGTAGATGGGTTAGTAGTAAGTGGGATGTCCGGCCAGTTGGTCTAAATCCCAACATGCATCAAAGTTTGAATTGAACTGAAGAGTAGAGAGGCATGCGGTTGATTGACGAGAGAGAGAGAGAGAGAGAGAGAGAGAGAGAGAGAGAGAGAGAGAGAGAGAGAGAGAGAGAGAGAGAGAGAGAGAGAGAGAGAGAGAGAGAGAGAGAGAGAGAGAGTGAGAGAGAGAGACGGAGAGCGAGACATATCTGTTGTACGATAGGTGATTCAAATTTTGAAGTTGATGTGCCAAGGGAAAAAAATGAAATTATATATTAATTTCAAGATAAAATGATATATTAACTTCAAGATCAAAGCCAAAATGATATATTAACTTCAAGATCGAAACCAAAATAATATATTAACATCTTCAAGAGGTCAAAATGACTTACGAGCCACAAGCTGGTGAATTTGATACCATGTTTGGGTACAAAAGCATGTAAAATGAAACTACAAGTGCAACTAGCTGTGGGGGGAGAGAGAGAGAGAGAGAGAGAGAGAGAGAGAGAGAGAGAGAGAGAGGGGGGGGGGGGGGGGGGGGGGGACCAATGAACACAGATAGAGAAGTTGATATATATATCTATACTATAGATAATTATAAGGGAAGGTATTTCGGCACCTTCTCGGGCCACTTGGAAGAAGCTAAAACAATCGGCGAGTGTGCTCTGAGTGTCACACGTCAACCCGGTGAGACAACGAGGGGGACACACACACACACACACAAGTGAGTGCCACTGAACATAGCAAGTTGCAACCAGATACGCCTGCACACACTTACACATTCCATGTTTCATGCCATTTTTATATAGAGATCTCTTTGGGTCATTCCAAGTTTTGCTCCATTGCAACTTGGGAGTGGAGTGGAATTTCATCTACTACACTTAGTAATTTGTCGGTATGTTTTAACGATGAAAGGTTTCGGCGGGTCTCTTTGTGCCAGTGGTGTTCTTTTCAAGAATATTATGTGTAGCGAGTATGCTTGGCTGTTCATTTTAAGAACTTATGTAGAAAGACCAACACCCCTCTAGAGTTAGTTGAAGGAGAAGGTAACTTTTGTTTGTAAAGGAACCAGTTATCTGTGTTCTTCGTTTATGTCTTTCCATAAAGAGCAAACACTACAGTAACCTAGAAGGCATGTGGCATTACACAAGATGTTGATAAGAGAAAAATAACTCACGATGATATAGTTTTTGGCAGATGCAAAGCTAGGGTGTCTCTTTAGGTCACATATGCTTGCATCTTGATGCAATCGAGATAGAATCACTGACATACGCTTGCATCTTGAAGGAAAACATGCAGGAGAAGGAATAATTCTTTCTTTTGTGAGCTCCCTTAAAGACTGTGCTAAGAAGAAGGATTTATAGATCAAGGTGAAAGGATACATGCTGATATTCTTGATAATGTTAGACAAGGGGAACTAGAACCTAGGAGTCCACCACCCAACCACCCACTACATAGCATAGCCCCTGCACTTTGCCCTAGTTGGACTCCCTTTCCACACTGCCTAGCCCGGCCTTGCCCTTGTCTAGTCTGGCCTTGCCGGTGTCCTGACATTACTCCCCCCATTTTCGTCCTCGAAAACAAAAGTGGGGAGCTTCTCTTAAGAACACTAATGTTTTCCCAAGTGGCACCTTCCTCAGGTTGGTCTTTCCACTTGATTAAGGCTTGTTGACATACATGATGACATGTACGCAACTCCTGATAATCAAGAACACGTTTAGGTTCATGCGATAAGGTAGGAGGTTCAATGAAATCAACCAAAATCTGTTGGTCAATGACATTGTTGTCCCCATGTAACCGCTTATGTAAACGGCTCACATGAAACACCAGATGAATATGAGAATGTGAAGGTAGCAATAATTTGTAGGCACGATCACCTACTCGCTTGAGTATTTTGAAAGGCCCACAATATCGGGGAGATAATTTAGGTGTTGGCCCCGTTTTCCGACTTTCTGAATATTCTGGCACACGCAAAAATACTTCCTCCCCTTCCTCGAAGGTAACTTGCCGACGTTTCTCATCATCATACTTCTTATACTGATCCTGTGCTTGTTGAACATTCTGATGAGCGAGTTTCAGCATATCCATGTGGTCTTAGAGAAAATCCTTAACCTGTTGCAGTTTTTTGGTTGCCAACCCCACCGTAACTGGTGACCTAGGTTGAAACCCATACATGAGCATGAAAGGACTAAATCCAGTTGTGACATGCTTAGCACTGTTCTAGGCAAACTCGAGAATAGGTAAGTATTCTTCCCAATCTGATTGTTTTTTGCTGACGTATGCTCTTAGCATATCCTCTAGCACATGGCTAACTCCTTCAGTGTGACCATCTATTTCTGGATGATCGGCTATATTGAGGTTCAGTTGTGTACCCAATTGTTTAAACACAGCTCTCCAAAAGTGACTATTAAACTTGGGATCACGGTCACTGACAATGTTACTTGGCAAACCATACAATTTGTATAGATTGTTCACAAATAACTTGGCTAGTTCTAGTGTCTTAACCGTTGATTTAGTTGGAACAAACTTACATAGTTTAGTCAACCGGTCTACGACCACCCATACCGAGTCATGACCTCGTACAGTGGTTGGTAAACCCACAATAAATTCCATAGAGATGCTTTCCCATTTTCCATTTGGAATCTCCAAAAGATGTAAGAGTCCTCTTGCTTTCAGGTTCTTTGATTTGTTAACTTGACATTTTTGGCAATGCAAGACATAAGCTTGAACAAAGCCATGTATACCTGGCCAGTGAAACTGTCACCATACGAGAGTATAAGTTTTTCTAATACCCGAGTGCCCTGCACTTGGACTATCATGACATTCATAAAGAATTTGGCGCCGAATGTCTGTGTTCATCGGTACACAAACTCTCCCCTTATGGAGTAGGTACCCATTGTCGATGGTGAAATGCTTCCATTGTTGTAGTTCATCACTCGATAGAGGAGAACCAGGTGTGGAGGTTAACGACACACTACCATCATTGGAGTGAGAAGGATCCCTCATTTGAACATGGCTCCACACTTTGAAATATGCTTCATCATGCTCATATTTGCCTTTGCGAGAATCCAAAACTTCACTACAAAGTTCCGTGAACAAGAGAGAATTGATCTCCGGTATATGAGTTAGAGCATCAACCACCACATTGTATCGACCTTTACGATACCTTAGCTTGGCATCATATTCCTGAAGAATCGCGACCCACCTAGCTTTCCGACCCTTCAAATCCATTTGTTGTGTAAACCATTTGATGCTTTCATGGTCAAACACAATCTCAAACAGAACACCATACAAATAATGCCGCCATGTTTTTAAGGTAGACACTATTGCACAGAATTCATAAGAAGATTAGTTCTGTTGAGCTGCATCAAGCTTCTTGCTTTCAAATGCAATTGGCCGTCCGTCTTGTAACAAGACTGCTCCAATAGCACGATCACTTGCATTCGTTTCCAAGACAAATGGTTTCAAAAGATCTACAATAGCAAGTATGGGATCTATAGCTATATCTATATCCTTGAGCGTATTGAAACCGTGCTGTTGAGCGGATACCCACTGAAAAGATTTGCCTTTGCCTTTTAGTTGATCCGTCATGGGAACAACAATATTAGCATAGTTTTTAACGAACCTTCGATAAAAACCTGCAAATTCCAAAAGAAATTGTAACTCTTTTGATTTTTAGGAGAAGGCCATTTCCGGAAGGTATCCACTTTGGATTGATCCATATATGACTCATTAGCTGAAATAACATGCCCTAAATAGTGAATTTCTTCTTTCAGAAAATCACACTTAGATTCCTTGGCATATAATTTGTTTGTTCGGAATGCAACTCGAACACCTTCCTCAGATGTTGTAAGTGTTCTTCTGCAGAAGCACTATAGACTAGAATGTCATCGAGGAAAACAATGACAAATTTTCCTAAGTACAGCTTCAAGACACTATCCATAAGTGTCATGAATATTGCCGGTGCATTGGTTAACCCAAAGGGCATCACCAAGAACTCGTAATGTCCAAACCGTGTTCGGAATGCAACTCAAACACCTTCCTGAGATGTTGTAAGTGTTATTCTTCAGAAGCACTATAGACTAGAATGTCATCGAGGATAACAGTGACAAATTTGTCCAAGTACTGCTTCAAGACACTATCCATAAGTGTCATGAATATTGCGGGCGCATTGGTTAACCCAAAGGGCATCACCAAGAACTCGTAGTGTCCAAACCGTGTTCGGAATGCAGTTTTGGGTATATCAGCAAGTTGAATACGGACTTGGTGATATCCTGACCGCAAGTCTATTTGTGAAAAAAAGCGATCATGAAAGAGTTTATCAAACAATTCATCTACTCGGGGGAATGGGTATTTGTTCTTAACCGAAACCGCATTTAAACCACGGTATTCTACGCACATGCGCATACTGCCGTCGTTTTTCTCACTAATAGGATAGGAGAGGCCTATGGTGAATAACTGGGTTGTATATACACTCTGCTAAGGTAGTCAGCAAGCTGCCGTTCCACCTCAGCAGCTTCAGAATAACTCATACGGTAAGGCGGTTTACTAACAGGTTTACAGCCTGCAGCCACATCAATGCTATGTTGCACCGATCGTGTTGGCAGTAGTCCTGGTGGCAAATCATTAGTAAAAACATCTTGAAGTTACTTTAATAATTATTGTAACTCACTAGCAATGTTTGCTTGTTTAGAATTAGTCATTGGTGGAAGAGATGAGAGAGAAGCATGCTACGTTGAGGAATGTTCAACAGATTCAATGTTAGAAAGAAAATGAGACTGTGAGTAACACAAGAACACTTGATCTATTTCATTATCAGAAACGAGCTGCATAAGCTCAGTGGTACAAATCAATGGTGATGAAGGTATATCCTTCTCTCCTAACAACAACACATGTGCACCATGGGATTCAAACCTCAAGATGTTGTGCTCATAGCTACGCTTTAGTGATGGTCCAAGGCTATGCAACCACTCCCTACCAAGAACCACATCTTCCCTTTCCATGTTCATAACCTAAAAATCAAGCATGTGGAGTAACCTTGTACTTCCAACGGAACAACTCGGCATTGAGTATCCCAGATTTTGGTATCATGTCCATTCATCATTGCTACCTTGTAGCGGTGGGTACTCGGAGTTTGAGGCAATTTGAGTTTTTTCACCAATCCATAATTGATGAAATTGTGAGTAGCACCATCATCTACCAAGATGCACACCTTGTGGCCTTGCAGAGATCCGTGCATACGTACTAACTCATGTGGTCCAAAGGTTTGTTGCCACATAGAAGCTGTGAGAAAACATTCATGTACCACCTCTGTGTGTGTTACTTCCACTGTAGAGAAGCATGAGGAATACTCAAAAGGTAGCAGTTGCACCGTGTGCACTGCTTTCTCCTTGCCATGAGCATCAGATTTCCCCTTCGGACAATCCTTTTTGCCATGACCGCTTCCTAAACATTGAAAAAATAATTTATCTTTCTCGGATTTATCAAAGTCCTCAGGAGAGAGAGGACCCATGGACCCCTTGGGTTTTTTAGATGCATCTGAATTGGCAACTATAAATTTCCTTTTATTGTGCCCTTACTGAGTGCGTGTATTACCATGTGTATTAGCAGGCACGTGAATATTATGAACTTTATTTTCATCTGGATCATCATGAATATGTGCTTTTACTATGGCTTCCTCAAGTGTTTTAGGGTCTTGGGTCTTGACATACTTCGTAAGCTCTGGTGTTAGACCTCGTATAAACCCCTGTACTTGTTGAAATTTATCTAAGACTTCCAACTTGAGGATAACATCCCGATAGTGAGAGATATATTCAAGCAATGATAGGTATTGGCGCATGGAACATGTGTCCCAAGACGTCCAATTCCGATCTGCCTCATTTGTAGGAAAAAATTCTTTGCTAAACATAGCTTCAAAAGCTACCCAACTCTGTGGTATGATATTCTTCTCCTTGAGAGACATCCACCATTTGAAGGCCTTGCCTTGCAGAGTTAAGCTCCTTTGCAGAGCTCTGACAGCGTCCGGACTACATCGTAAGGCGTGAATTCCATCCCACTTGTTGAGAAAGATATTCACTGCATCCTTATTGCGGTCTCGGTCTTCTCCCTTAAAAATCGGTGGTTTGGTGTTTTTCAACAATTCATCCACCTCTTTTGCAGTGAGAGTATGCAACGTATCAGCATTCGGGCCTTGCCCTAGATTATAAGGGCCTTGCCTTGTGTAGCAACGTCTCATGCATCTGCGTGTTCGCAGGACCCTTGGACTATTGTTTTAATTGAATCACTAATGTGGATAGTTTAGTAACATTTGCATTTAAAGCTTTAAAATTTTCATCCATGAAAGACATGTGTGTTTGAAGTGCACGAAATTCTTGAATATCGAGCAATTCGTAAGTGTCATCACCTGCCGTAGCGTCGCGGGTCTCTCCTTGAGAGGATCCAATCATGGGCACGATCAGGCGTACTTTGCTCAAAATCAAATGTCATATTGATATCTGAATCCATGGCGACTCAGTGCGGTGCAAGGAATAGTCAGAAAAATACATGAGATTGAGATCACTCGCAAAGTGTAATTAGCCTTGCAATTCCGTCAAAATTGATAGTATCCCAGTGGAAATCGATCCAAATTGTCCGCCGTATAGGGAATTCTGCAATTCCTTGGTAACCGGATCAATTATGCGCAATCGTTAATTGATTTTGAAAGATAATGGTACTTTGAACTCCCGTCGAAATGCTTTGCTTAAATCTCCGAGTTTCTACCGGTAATACGCAGAGAATTGGATACTTGAAGTTTGTGTCGGCCATGTCGAGATGCCGTACATTGTCGGGCCTTGCCGAATCCACACACGAGGGAGGGAGGGTACCCCACTGTGGGTATCGCCCCTTGTTCTTGAAAAAAAAGGTGTGGCCACTAGCCCCCAAGGGGTTGGGCGCCCTTGCAATGTGAAAAACCACGAGCTCAAGCGGCTATGGCCGTTTACAATAGCACGCGAGCAAGGAAGGAAGGCCATGGCGGCCACTGTGTTGAGCAAGGGGCTTCGACCCTGGGTCGTGAAACACTCCCCCGCCCGGCGTGATGCCGTAGAGCCCGCAAGGGGTGAGTTTGGTGCAGGTCCCGCCTCGGTGGCTCCTCCTTGCAAGGGGGGTTGCCCACGGATTTCCTACTTGTCGTCCTCCTCACAGGTGAGGTACTCCACAGTTTCTTGACCCCAACATGCAACTTGCTCATGCAAGTTTGTGTGGCTCTCCTCCTCCACGGCTGTGCCTTTCCCAAAAAAGAACCAAGCACTTGATACCAATGTTAGACAAGGGGAACTAGAACCTAGGAGTCCACCACCCAACCACCCACTATATAGCATAGCCACTAGCCCTTTGCCTAGTTGGACTCCCTTTCCACACTTCCTAGCCTGGCCTTACCCTTGTCTAGTCCGGCCTTGCCGGCGTCCTGACAAATAATGGGTTTCTTGAAAAGAGCACATACTTAGGGAACACCTTAGTCAGTATGTATGTCAAGTGTAGTGGACCTGACAGAGTTCAATGTGTCTTCAACGAGCTTCCTCTCCGCAATGTTGTCTCATGGAGTGCACTGATTGCACGATATGTCCAACAGGATGAGGGTCACAAAGCTCTAGGCTGTTTACCCTTTTCAATGTAAGAAGCTTTTAGTGAATAATAAAAGGAGACTAGTGACACTTGTCAAAAATTGATTGGCAGGTCAAGAAATTAGCATAATTAGCAAATTATCCAATCATAATCCCTGAGCGTCCCGATTCGAAAAGTAGTGTGCATGCAGATAGTTCAAGTTGAGTAGTTAAAAACACAATCAAGGTAAAGAGAGAAAAATCCAAGCTTAAGGTAAAAAGAAACTTTGATTGCTGTCGGGGGATAAGTATGCGAAAGGTGAGCCGGGAAGGCACCGGGCCCCTGGTTGTGAGAGGTGCGGAGAAAAGAAGTGCAGCAGACACAATTAGAAAAAACAGAGCTCAAAACAATCAGTTCTCTTCATATCAGTTAATCAACAGTATCCATGATTAATCAATCATTAATGGAGGCTTTATGCTCCTTACAAGGTGGAACCTGGATTAATCCAAGTAGTGATGAAGAAAATTAATGATGACCTGCTTTATACTGCCTTTTGCTTCTTCCCGATATGACATAGGAACTTCGTCTTCCAATGGCTGTCTGATTTGGCTTAAGATTTATGGCTTATGAGAGTGACAATGGGCAAACTTGGCTTAGCTCTTGAGAGATTAGAAAGCTTTGGGTTTGCCTTAAGAAGATTAGGATTAGAGCGCAACTTATGATATTAGGCTTAGGCGTGGATTTGGCTTGATAGAAGAGCTTAAGAGATCCGAGCTTATGCTTGGCTTCGCTTCAGGAATTATGAAATCGGGCTTAAGCTTGATTAAAGAGAGTTTAGGCTTGGCTTTGGCTTATGAGGTTAGGATTCAAAGCTTGGGATTAGAGAACTTATGAAGTTTAGCATGGTTCTAGCTAAAGAAATCGATGAGAGCTTAAGATGGCTTAATTGCTTGCCCAAGAGCTTGTTATGAAAGCCTCCTAATGGCTTGCTGAATGAGTGTTTAGAGCTTTTTCCTCTTCTCGCGGAGAGAGAACTTCAAATGAAGAGGTGAGGATCCAAGAAATCACACGAGAGCCTCAAGTAGAGCCCCCCCTTTTCTTTTTATACTTTGCATGGGCTTTTCTCTTGCTAAAAAAGGCTTAGGCACCCATTAGCAGTGTTGCTAATGGGTACCCCCTGGTGATGTGGCAGGCGCTTTTGGAGCAGCGCTAAATCCGACGAAACCGGTGCTGAAATTCATCGAGAGGCGGTTTCTTGCCATTTTCGTCTCTGTGGCGAGGGCGACTAGGCACCATAATGGCAAGCGCGAGCGAAAATTCAGCTGACTGCGCTGCCGATTTTGACCTGCTCGCCATACCCTTCACACACAAGGTAATTTTTTCACTTGAAACAGCGGGCGGATTGGTTGGCTTGGGCGGTCATTGAATTAGTCCCTTGGGCTCCTCTTTTAATTCTAGTGGGCGGCCGGTCTTAGAGGGCGGGCGGCCTTTGGCTTGCAAGGGCACCACATTTGGTACTCATTTCGGCCGAGGAAGGCATCACTTGTCCATGGTGCGGCCTTCAAATACCGTAAGGGATGACATACCGACCCCATAGCCCTTGGGTGCATAAATATAGGGCAAGCATCGTCAAGCACAACGTCTTCTCTAGTCGCCATCGATTAGCAATATCATCATGAATTTTAATGTCATAAAAAATCTTCAATAGTGCCACATGCCTGCAAGAAGCAAGTGTAAGTTATTGCTTTTGGAGAGTTGTCCCGGCAGGGCTAGGCATATTATAAAAAATGCTTCCGCATTGGCCCATATTTGGCATACACATCGGGCACTGCACTGCATTAAGCCAGATGAATGTGACTGATCAGGGCGACCAGGCCGATTCGAACCCGGCCCCCGATGATACTTAAATTGGCCATATCATGCCAACAAAAACCCCGATTAACGAACTGAATAGACCGACATGCTCCTGGAAGTGAGCACTTCGGACCCCTGCATTCCTTTTATCTTTGCCTTTTTATCAGTAGGTGCTCAACCCGGTACAGCAGATCTGCTACTGACTCAACTTAAAACTGTCATAACTTCTTATTCGTAGCTCCAATTGACAAGCCGTAAAGACAACCACAGAGAGCCCTTCAAGTACTTCCAACTCTGATTAATAAAAACCCATCTATGACCATTTCAAGCATACTCACTGTTTAGCATTACCAAGACATCTTTTGGCACTTTGAGCCGCATCTGGCACACATTTAGCTTAAAAATTGGCTTGCTAGCAAGCCGTTATAACTGCTCCACAATCATGTAGGATTCAAATACACCTGATCGGCATTCCTTTTCCTATTTTCTTGTCATGGGAGCGGAGCGGCATGACATCCACCCCCTTTGAACCTGTAGAGCCTCCGGTCTATGCCAATTGAACTTAATCAGCTTCATTAAAATCATCATCAGACATATCATCTGATGTATACATAACATGATCCTTTGGAGGCAAATCTAAATGAGAATCTCTAAGAAAAATCTCGCATTCTTGCTTCTTGAATAGCTTGATCCATTTTCTTGCAATAGGCACCTTAAGCATAGTGTCATCTAGTTCACATAGTTGATATGTCGCATTATCAAAAGCACGTTGCACTACATATGGTCCAAACCACCGTTTAACCAGTTTCCACATAGCAGAGTATTGGTTCTCCAAGATACTGTCATAGACAAGTACCCAATCACCATCTTTGATAGCATGTGGTCGTAGTCTTTTCCATCAAACGCTGCCGTATTCTTCAATCTTGCCTCCTTAAGCTTCTCTTTAGCCTGTTCAATATCCTTTTGACGCCTCTCAAGCTGGCAAATACGTAGAGCAAACAAGTCTTCAGTAGACATACCTTCTTCCCATGGCATTATGGTCCAAGTCGTAATTCCTTCCTCTGTAGGCATAATGGGTTTTTACCCATGCATCAATTCAAACGGCATAAATCCTATAACGAAGCTGTGTGTAGTGCGATGAGCCCATAAAGCAAATGACAAGAGTTTAGGCGAATCACCAAAATGTCCTTCACATGCCTTTGCTAAAGCTTTAATAATAGGAAAATGTCCTCTTTCACTTTTTCCGTTACCTTCTGGATTATATGTTGTAGTGAGAGTGAGTTTAATGCCCATAGGAGTAAAAAATTCGATCTCGAGCTTCATCTGCATCAAACTCTCTTCTATCTGCAGTAATTCTACCAACACATCCATACTTGGAGATAACATCTTCAAGCAAGAACTTACATACTGAACTGGTAGCTTTGGTATGCAAAGCTCTGCCTTCAACCTTATTAGTAAGATCTTCTCTGGCAAGAACAATATACCTCATTTTCCACACTCCTACTGGCATTGTAATAAGGTCTACCACCCACCTGTAGTGCATAGCCAATGGATAGGTGGGATGCAATCCATGTCTATGTCGCACATTAGAGTACTGTTGACATATTAAGCATGTTTCCACAAATTGAACCACATCTTTGTACATACCTTTCCACCAATACTAGTCTTTAATCTTAACAAAGGTTGCCCAGACTCCTCTGTGTCCAGCCCATAAACTTTCATTAAACTCTTTGATCACCTGCTGTTGAGTTGTTTTGTCGCAAATAATTCATTGTGGTACCCCTCTTGGGCACTTCGGTTGCTTCCATAAATGTCCGTCTTTCAAGAAATATCCATAGGTCTTTTTCTTGATCTTCCTTAAATCTTGGTCACTCCATCCTTCTTGTCTAGTGAGGGTACTTAGGTAGCGGCCAATCATAAGCCACTCTCCATCATAAAACTCTTCAGAAAAGACTTCAAAAACTTGAGAAATATTTCCATAGTTGGCATGTAAATAAGAAGACGTGTAGAACTTCAAGCCAACATCATCACTCGTGGTCAGCATCTCTTCTTCATCTTCAAACCTGGCTCTTGATAACATATCTACAACAGGATTATCTCTACCTGTAATATGACAAAATTCAAGGTTAAGAGACTTAATATAGGCTATCCATCGTAGCGTGGCAATATCCGAAGTAGAGCAGTTCGCAATCATCCCTATCAATGGCAAGCAATCTATCTCTACCACAACAGAAGATCCAATAAAGGAACCTTTATCGATCCTTAGAGTAGTAGCAATGCCCCAAAGTTCCCTCTTAACCTGTGGATATCCTCGTTGACAAGCATTGAGCACCTTGGCTCCAAATCTCATTGCATACATGTGTCCTTCAGCATCATCTTGACCTATAGTCCATCCAATACCTGCTGGGCTAGTGTCAACTGTTAAAACAACTGGCCTGTCGCATTTATAATCAAATTTCCTCAAGGTTGGAGCCTCAAGAAGCATCTTCTTTAATTTCTTGATAGCTTGTGTGTGAACTTCTTCCCAAAAAAACCTTTTACCTTTTCGTAGCAATTGATACAGCACCTCTACAACATGAGCAAAGTGTGGTAGCCAAATACGATAGAACACACACGAACCCAAGAATCAACGAACCTCAGTAACCGAAGAACATGTTTCCTTCATCTTTTGGATAGCTTCGACTTTTGCTGGACTTGGCCTCCTTCCTTCAGAACTGCACATATGTCCCATAATTAAGACCTCCTTAGCGCCAAAAGTCAATTTTTGACCTGAAAGTGTTAACTTCTTCAAGCCTCGATAATATAGAATCACAGTCAGCAATAAGTTGAGCAACAAACTATCGGCACCCCCTCTGGTATTTTGCTTTATCTTTTGAGCCTTCTTCACACCCCTTAATTGGTAGATCATAAATGAAAGGCATAGTAACATGTGGGATAAAGTCCCTTAATACCTTATTCATGTCGTTCATCATATGAGCTACTGAATTAGTAGCACCCTATGGCAGAGTGCACATCCTTACCAAACCAAGAGGAGTACGCATTGTAGTAATATCCGTGCTCTCCAAAGCTAACTGGAATTGATCATATCCTGAATAAAGATCACTCATGGAGTAAATAGATCTACCTGCAAAGGCCTCAGCAAATTCATCCACAATTGGGCCAGTACCCACATTGCGAATTGTTACTTTATTAACTGGCTACATATCCTGAATGAACCTTAATGTACCATTTTTCTTCAGAACAGTAAACCATCGATTAGAATACGGAGCACATGATGGCTCCAAAATTCCCATTTAAATCTTTTCATTAAGCAAATTGATAAGCTTTGGCAAGTGAGCTTTAGGAACTGGAATAGGACGCAAGCTCCATGGCATGTGTGGAACAGTGAAAATAACCATTGGTGAAACAACACTTGGATCTACACACCCAATCTCACTTGGCTCAAAAGAGAAAGATTTACCATGTTTCTCGAGCATACCTTGAAAACATTTGATCTCCTCTTCATAGAGAAAACCATCTTCTCCAACCTTCAACTGCTGCAATGTCTCCTTAGTAAACTTATGCCCTATGTTCTTTGGATCCTGAGTACAGGCTGTCGAGAAGCCTCCTTGATCATCCCATCACTTCCTTCTAGCAGTGGTGTAGCCATTGGCCTCACTTTCTTTGCAATAGTCTGTATTTTGTCTCTACTGTGCTTCAACACTTTCACCTGAATCATCTTCAATATGCATAAGTACTTCATATAAACTTAACTCATCATACATGTCCATTGAATGGACCTTAACCACTTCAGTTCCGCTTTGTAACCTATTTTGTCTGATCTCATCAAGCTCTGCTATAGTATCTACATAAGATACCTCTTCAAAGATTCCTGAAATCACATCATCTAATTCAAGCACATCACAACCCTGCAATTCACTTTGGATACCTGAAACATACTATTTTTTCCACTTTGGCAAATCATTAAATTTTTTGAAAGATACTGAACCTTCAGATGTTAACCCCAAAAACCCCGAAGAGAAAGCTTCTCTTTGCAAGAACTTCTCCTCACTTGTACCACCATAGTCCCACTTTATAATGGCACTCCGAGAAAATCCTGTGCAAACTGGTGCTCCCTAAATTCTTTGCGTATCTTCGGCATTGGATGATCACGTAGATTGTCCTTATTCTTGGCATGGTCGACACATACAGTCAAGAATTGCACTGCTTTCTTACCATCTCGGCTTCGAACCCTGGCATAGGCCGAGCCATCATCCATCACTTTGGTTTACATTCACACAGCTGTAATGTAGGGTTGTCCCAAAATTAATGGATAAGAGGAATGCTCCTGTATAAAGAAATTATGCTCATCACAGACATCTCCTACAATTACCTTAACATTGGCACATGCACCCTAGAGGTCGCCTGGAAGCATATTGGCAGCTCGTATCCGCCAACCATGCACCACATCAATAGGCCATTTCCCTACATCCGTAATGTAGGGTTGTACCAAAATTAATGGATAAGAGGAATGCTCCTGTATAAAGAAATTATGTTCATCACAGACATCCCCTACAGTTACCTTAACATTGGCACATGCACCATAGAAGTCGCCTAGAAGCATATTCGCAGCTCGTATCCGCCAACCATGGTCCACATCAATAGGACATTTCCCCTTTTTGTGCAAGATTTTATCCATCAAATTGATCTCTGATCCATGATCTATGAGTGCTAAGACCGGTTCTTCAATATCGCCAAGATTCACAACAATTTTGGTTGTTGCTCTTGCCCAATAAGTCCTTGAAAAGTGACTCCTTGGTATGCTTTCACTATCTTCATCTTCATTGAAATGAACATGACTTACCTCAAGTACGGTTGGATTGACACCACCACAGACCTTGACTCTTCTTCTTCTTCCAGATTCGCCAAATACTCTTCATAGTCATCTACAATTGCTTCAATGTGGCAAACCGCCTGGCTCTTCACTGACTTCAGCTCCTGTTCACTTGGTATCTGACGCTTTCTTTTGATGATATCAATTATCTCCTCGTGAAACTCATGTTTGTCAATGCCCAAAATATCACCCAATGTGAGCTCCACTTTACTATTCAGAATGCGCTCTTCAAAAACTTTCTTTAAATCTGTAGCTAATTCAATGTCAGATTTAAGCTTATATGAGGGTCCCTTGGGTTTACCTTGCTTTTTGTCTTTGGGTGCATCCTCCATCAACACTTCAGGAGCGGGCTTAGGAGCACGACCTTCTTCTTTCTTGGTGTTGAACCTTGTTGTCCTTTTTTATGTCCCAGGAACTTCTTCATCTCTTTTCCGCTTCTCCTCCACCATAGCCTCATTAGCTTGAGACTTCGCAATGAATGCATACACCGAGAGGGAATCCACTGGATCACTCCACCCCGTGGTTTCTCAAATTGAATTCCCTACTTGTTGCAGCTTCCCATGAGTTACCTGTCCTATTTCTGCTGTCTTCAAAGCATAAGGCGACACTGTCTAGGCTCAGATGTAGACCCCTTTGCAGCTAGTCCGTCAAATTTAACAGCTATTTAATTCTTGAATATCTTTTACCAATTCATCAAGAACTGGCTCCTCCACTCTGGGTATTGACGAGGTTGTTTTCTCTTTAGGTTCCTCTTCTGCAACATCCATGATGTCAGCCACAATCAGCTTATTGACTCTCATCTGTCGTTTCACGATCATGTTGACTGCTTTAGTGACTACCTTCCAGTCGGATGCTAGGCCTAATTCTCCTGTTGAATCCTCCAGCAACTGTACTAGACTCTTTTGAAGTCGAGGATCAACAGCCTGAATGAACAGCTCAACCTTCTGATTCCTCATTGAACGTTGCTCCGTCGAGGATAGCTGCTCGAACTTCTTCTCAAATTCCCGTAATAACTCTCGTGCAGATAGATTTTTTGCACCCACTTCATAAAGATTTTCCTGGTTACTCTTTGTGAATCCTCAAGGAAGTATTCTTCCTAAAGTGCCTTCTTGAAATCCTGCCAATTCGGGCCTTGAACTGCTTGAATTTCTTTAATTCGACTCCTAAAATCCGGCTCCACAATTAAATGGAACCCTTCCACTGCGTTCTGATCATCAATTCCATTTTCTTCCATTGCCTACTCGTAGATATTGCAAAACTTGCTAATATCCCGGCCTTTAAATCGATGCAATTTATCGGTAACCGTGTGTTGAGATTAACGGATCCTCTCTTGAAAATTGTATTGTTGCTGGGCAGCCTGTTGTTATTGCATGTAAGCAGCAAATTGCTGCATCATTTGCTGCATGGCAGCCTCTTGCGGTGTCGACATCTTCTTCCACCACACTGCTCACCCCAGCGCGTTTTGCGTCAGGCTCACCAAGAATGTCGGGGGATAAGTATGCGAAAGGTGAGCCGGGAAGGCACCGGGCCCTTGGCTGTGAGAGGTGTGGGGAAAAGAGGTGTAGCAGACACAATTAGCAGAAACAGAGCTCAAAACAATCAGTTCGCTTAATACCAGCTAATCAACAGTATCCATGATTAATCAATCGTTAATGGTGGCTTTATGCTCCTTACAAGGTGGAACTTGGCTTAATCCAGGTACTAATCAAGAAAATTAATAATGACATGCTTTATATTGCCTTCTGCTTCTTCTCGGTACGACATAGGAACTTCGTCTTTCAATGGCCGTCTGATTTGGCTTAAGATTTATGGCTTATGAGAGTGAGAATGGGCAAACTTGACTTAGCTCCTGAGATATTACGGAGCTTTGGGTTTGGCCTAAGGAGATTAGGATTAGAGCTCAACTTATGATATTAGGCTCCCGGGGGATTCACCGTGCAGAACTTGTCGTACCACGTAAGTGCAGGGGAGGGGGGGGGGGGGTTTACAAGTTACATAAGCGTATAAGTTAGGGGCAGGCCCCCAATAATTCCTTTCCCAAGCTTAAAAATATGGGAGAGGGTATCATATTTGAGGGGGGGTGGATTGACTTGGTTGATTACTTGTAAAACGATTGGTCATCGGTCTTCACTAGAACTTGGAAAAAATTTGGGGAATTTTTTAATAATGTCACACGTCAAATTTTGCATCGAGCCGGTCATAGATAAGGGCTGGTTTGGAGCAGTTTAAGGGTTGATTTACACCAGCTTTGGATGGGTCAAAATTGGATGAGTAGCCTGAGTGCAAGCTGATCGGGCACATAGTTTGAAAGTCAAACTAAGACACATTGAGGGTACATCTAGTTATCAATAAAAGTGGTTCCTTAGTACGTGCCAGCCACTATGCTACACACTCTTTAACTAGTTTTACTCAGTTAGATCATGTGAGACCTAAATTTTATATATAAGATAGGGGTATGATAGTTTTCTTCATTGATTGTCATATAAGTGTAGAAACGGGGGTCATATTGCCTAATATGAGTTGTATATAGGGGTTTTATCAAAGTTGTCTGCTCGCAGGTGGCATCCCGTTTTGTATATAGAGTGAATCCTCCGAGATTGGGCTTAGGCCTGGCTTTGGCTTGACAGAAGAGCTTAAGAGATCCGAGCTTATGCTTGGCTTGGCTTCAAAAATTAAGAAATCGGGCTTAAGCTTGAGTAAAGAGAGTTTAGGCTTGCCTTTGGCTTATGAGGTTAGGATTCAAAGCTTGGACTTAGAGAACTTATGAAGTTTAGCATGGTTCTAGCTAAAGAAATCGATGAGAGCTTAAGATGGCTCAATTGCTTGCCCAAGAGCTTGTTATGAAAGCCTCCTGATGGCTTGCTTAATGAGTGTTTAGAGCTTTTTTCTCTTCTCCCGGAGAGAGAACTTCAAATGAAGAGGTGAGGACCCAAGAAATCACAAGAGAGCCTCAAGTAGAGCCCCCCCCCCCTTTTCTTTTTATACTTTGCATGGGCTTTTCTCTTGCTAAAAAAGGCTTAGGCACCCATTAGCGACGTCGCTAATGGGTACCCCCCTGGTGATGTGGCAGGCATTTTTGGAGCAGCGCTAAATTCGACGAAACTGATGCTGAAATTCCTCGCGAGATGGTTTCTTGCCCTTTTTTTCTCTATGGCGAGGGCGATTGAGCGCTGTAATGGCCAGCGCGAGAAAAAATTCAGCTGACTGAGGTACCGATTTTGCCCTGCTCGCCATACTCTCTTCCCCCTTCACACACAAGGTAAGTTCTTCACTTGAAATAGCGGGATGCCTTGGTTGGCTTGGGCGAGCATTGAATTAATCCCTTGGGCTCCTCTTTTAATTCTAGTGGGTGGCCGGTCTTAAAGGGTGGGCGGCCTTTGGCTTGCAACGACACCACATTTGGTACTCATTTCGGCCGAGCAACGCATCACTTCTCCATGGTGCGGCCTTCACATACCGTAAGAGATGACATACGGCCCCATAGCCCTTGGGTGCATAAATATCGGGCAAGCAACGTCAAGCACAACATCTTCTCCAGTCGCCATCCATTAAAAATATCATCATGAATTTTAATGTCATAAAAAATCTTCAATAGTGCCACATGCTTGCAAGAAGCAAGTGTAAGTGATTGCTTTTGGAGAGTTTTCCCGTCAAGGCTAGGCATATTATAAAAAGTGCTTCCGCATCGGCCCACATTTGGCATACACATCGGGCACCACACTGCATTAAGCCAGATGAATGTGACTGATCAGGGCGACCAGAGCAGTTCGAACCCGGCGCCCGACGCTACTTAAATTGGTCATATCTTGCCAACCAAAACCCTGATCCACAGATTGAAAAGACCGACATGCTCGTGGAAGTGAGCACTTTGGACTCATGCATTCCTTTCATCTTTGCCCTTTTATCAGCAGGTGCTCAATCCGGTACAGATCTGCTACTGACTCAACTTAAAAGTGTCATAACTTCTTATCTGTAGCTCCGATTGACGAGCCAGAACGACAGGCATATAGAACCATTCAAGTACTTCAACTCTGATTAGAAAAAAGGCAGCTATGACCACTTCAAGCATACTCAGTCTTTAGCATTACCAAGACATCTTTTGGCCCTTTGATCCACATCTCGCACACTTTTAGTTTATAAAATTGTCTTGTTAGCAAGCCCTTATAACTTCTTGACAATCATGCACGATTCAAATACACCTGATTGACATTCCTTTGCTTATTTTCTTGTCATGGGAGCGTAGCGGCACGACACCACAATAGTTAGATAAAGCACATCAAAGAAGCTATTGCATTTAGCCTGCCACGGACATGCTGCTGCTGGTGGCCCGATAGCTCTGCTTGCACAAGCACTTGACGACGATGGCGGTCACCTGCACAGCGGGGCGCTCGGCATTGAAGGAGGAGTTGTCAGCATGCGAAGAGACCTTCATCCTTTTTTGCCGGAGGACCCTTGTCGGTACGTTGCTCCTCTACCTCTCTGACAAGGGTTAATCCCCCATGCTGCACAATAGGTGCATCCCCCGCTAGGTGAAGCCCATGATGTTGGTACACGGTCCATGGTTCCTGTCGTGGGGGACCCTTGGGCACCTGCACTGCCACAACATCTCCGATGCACGGCAAAGCGCCGTTCCCCATCTTGGCGGGGGCGACATTCTCAAGGCTTGTGTGGGGGATGACTCAGTCAGGAGGCTGCTCTGCATGTGGGTATGGGACATGGTGTAGGTGCAAGGTGTAGGTGCCCGTACAGTCTTGTCGTCATCAGAGGGCGCTTGTTTGTTGGGGCACTTCTCCATGCATTTTCATAGATGACTGGCAAATGTGAATGGAGGCTAGGGCTCATTAAGCTCGAAACAATGCTGCAAGAAAACATGCAAGAACGTGTTGACTACTATGCTCTAAAGCACCTATGCTACAACAGAAAAGTCTCAAGCTAATATCAGTCACTCCTTTTGTGTCTAGGTCAATTCAAGCACCATGCTTTTCTTCTGACTTATTCACCATGTGAAGAAGGTGGACACAGATGGACTTAAGAGTGGCGGAGGAGCATTTACAAAGATACGTTGGCAAGCGTGGATGCAGGCATTGTTGAGACAATGGGCAGAATGTTGCGGGATCAAATTAAAGAGAGAAGCAGTACATCAGATAGGTTGATGCAGCAGTTTGATGAGCTTGGGGTGGATTTGAATAAGGCTAGGCTAAGGATACTATTTAAGACAATTGTCAGCATAAATAGCAGGAGAGGGGATAGTAGTTGTAGGATGATCCGACCAACGTCCACGAGTGGCCTCTCCTTCGATATGCAGGGCTTCCTCTCATCGACGTGAACCAATTAAATCCTATGGCGAACTTCATGTGGCACCACCACCCGGATGGTGGAGATTGCTGATGACCGGCAAAGCCCTCAGCCATTGTGACACAATGGGGTAGCAGAATCAAATAATAGATCATCACACAAATGTAGACACCAGTTTTTGTGTGTGCAAGATATTGACATTGGCACAAAAATTCATGATGAGATTGCTAGTGAAGGGTTGTTGAATGCTTGACGATGTTTAGATCAACATGTATCACAAGAAGATTTAGAAATTTTCGCATGTAGGAAAACGGAGTCTTTTCCAGTGTTTTTCATACAATGAATAACATCATGAGCTTCTGCTCGAGTGGAACTCCATACCTAGCTAGGTATGCAATGCCTCCCCTCACAGAAGCTAGTGATGTTGAGATAAGTCACAATGTGGGAGTTATTGTAAGAAGTTTTGTCCAAAACTTCTTGTGTATGCAGTATGTGGTACACTTACGGAAGCAAAAATAGTTCATGATGAGATCCCTATTGCAATGTCATGTCTTGGAATGCACTAATTACAGGATATTCTCAACATGCCCATGATAGGGAAGCTAGCTATTGCCTATTTTCAGCAAATGTGAATTGAAGGCCCCACTAGATTCCATCACATATGCTTTCAAGTTGCACATTGAAGACCTTGGCATTTCCCAAGATGTTGCCATGGACGAATCCATGATGATATTGGTAGTCAAGGGCCATTGTTGAAGCGTGTCTTGCCTGGCAATGATTGCATTGATATGTATGCCAAGTTCAATGTCCTCATAAAAGCACAAAATTTCCTTCAAGAGCTTCTTCTCTGGGATGTCTCTTGGAGCCCGTTAATTGCAAGATATGCCTAATGGTTGTCGCAATTAGGAAGCCTTGGACTATTTTCATCAAATACTAAGAGCTTTTTGTGTGGTTCTTGATGAGCTTCTTGTGTGGGATGTCGTTGGTTGCAAGATATGTCCAACATGGCTATTGCTAAGATATCCTGCGGTATTTTCAATCATCACGAAGTGAAGGCCTCTTTCCATATGCAATTACCTAGAGCCTGTACCTTGAAGGATTGTGGCATTGCATAAGACATTGACATCGTCGAGAGAATTTACAAGTTGGCAACTGTTGCAGAAAAAGGTATATAACTTGCTTGGCGTCGCTTTGATCAACACAAATGCAAATGGGAAGAAATCATGACAAGGCAACCATAGCATCAACGCTTTCCTCTAGTCTCTGTAAATTCAAAAGCAATGTTCTCTTACTCTATATCTGCAGTCTTTAGAGAGAATTTTGTCCCTCCAACACTGGAGGTGAAGCATAAGTGTCCTTCCAACATTGGAGGTGAGAGAGGGACATATCTCCAAATGCAATCACATACACTTGCGCCTTGAAGGCATGTGGCATGACACAAGATGCTGATATGGGAAAAATAATTCTCGATGCCATTTTGTGGCATCGTTAAGAAAGCAGTAATATCTGCCACACAAGTCTAGACCACATGTGCGCACAGGGTCGATGTCATAAAAAAAGGGAATCACCAAGAAAGCAACAATATCCTCTACACAAGCAAACATGAAGGGGAAGAGAATAAGAAGAACCAAGGCAATAAATAGGATCCATGTTGATATTTGTGATTGTGATAGTGGGTTTCTTGAAAAGAGCACATATAATTGTTGGTTATTGTTGCCGAGACTGTTACTATGTCTTTTATGTTGTTTCCAAAGGAGGGAAGAAGAAGAAGAAGAAGAAGAGAGTTTTAACGTTGTAAACAAATATCCCAAGAGACCTTAAAGATCTAGACAAGGCGGAGAGAGAGAAGTGCCATTTAGCAAATGTGACTCTCCACAGGTCTTCTTTTGTTGCCTCTACCCGTCCCCAATAGAAGTTTTGAACTCTTGCCTCGCAGGAGCGCGTGCTCTCTGTCCCCTGCCTTGCTTTGTCCAAAAACCACCTCAATTCTTCACACTCGATGCCTAATTGGATTGGGAAAAACCTACTCAAGCCGCAACACTAAAAATGATGGTGCGACAAGAGACTAGGTCGGGCTGCGTCAACATGCAGAAGCTCTACTTGTGACCGAGTACAAGGTCGCATGATGCACATCTACACAGATATATTAATTGATCCTACAACATGCACGATCTCCACCTCATCAGCCTCTTCTCTCGCCCATATACGATCCCCTCCTCCTCTTCTCTCTCTCTCTCTCTCTCTCTCTCTCTCTCTCTCTCTCTCTCTCTCTCTCTCTCTCTCTCTCTCTCTCTCTCTCCATCTCTCTCAATCTCTTAAGAAAAAATTCCACGCTGGCCGGGCTCTTTCAGAGACCTTTTTCTCAACGATATTGAGAGAGAGCGAGGAGAGAGAAAGAGAAGGCGAGGGGTTGAAAAAAAAACTAGGTTTAGTGTAACCACACCTGCAAATTTTGATATTTACCTCTAAATTTTCAATTTGAAAGTGAGAAAACCAATAAAATTTAGAGAAATTTAGTGTCATGTTATGTAAAAAATTTAAAATTTAGTTAGTTTACCACTAAAATTCTCATAGGTAGGTTTGCCAAGTTTTCGGAACAGAGTTTTTTGCGAGCATTGGTCCCTGCTCGTTGTCAGGGGATTTGTATTTGAAAGGTGAGTCGGGAAGGTACTGGGCCCCTGGCTGTGAGAGGTGCGAGGAGAAGAGTTGTAGTAGACACAATTAAGGGGAACAGAGTTTAAAACAGACAGTTTACTTTAAACCAAATACTCAACAGTATCCCTGCTTAATCAAATGTTAATGGAAGTGTTTATGCTCCTTACAAAGTTAAACCTATCTTCATCCAAGTGCTAATCAAGAAAATCAATAATAACTTGCCTTGTACTGCCTTCTGCTTCTTCCCACTATGGCATAGGAACTTCGACTTACAATTGCCTTGGGTGGTCATATTCGTTACCGGCTTAATTCCAGATTGAATGGGCTTGGAGATTATGGTTATCAAGCCTAAAGATGGCTAAGTGAAATTGAGAGCTTTGGCTTGGCTAATGAGAGATTAGGCTCAAATTATGGTATTAGGCTTAGGCCTGGGTTATGAGATTAGGATTAAGGTTTATGCTTGGCTAGTGAGAGTTCAAGAGATCCGAGCTTATGCTTGGCTTATGAAATTAGGCGTAGAGAGCTTAGGAAGATCGGATTAAGGCTGTGACAATCCGGGCTTAGACTTGGCTATGGCTTCCGAGATTAGGCTTATAGCTTAAGATTTGATGAGATCAACAGCTTTGGAAAGCTTGGCTTATGCTTATGGGCTCCGGTTTCCTCCCCGGGAGTGAGAGCAATCCAATCAAAGAGGAGAGGATAATAAAAAATGAACAGAGCTTTAGCTTGGCTAATGAGGGCTTAACGAGATCAAGAGATTTGGCTTGCTGCTTAAGAGAGTGCTCCAATGGAAAAGGGGAGAGGAAAAAAACACACGAGAGCTCAAGAGATTCCCCCCTTCCCTTAATATCTTGCATGGCTTAATTTCTTGCTAAAAGGGGCCTACCCATTAGCGATGTCGCTAATGGGTACCCCTTCAATGATGTGGCAGGCGGGTAGTTGGGCTGGCATGGAATGCACCCGAACCAGTTCCGAAAGGCTTCGCGCCACCATGATGAGCATTTCTCATCTCTTGGGCGGCTGCATCCGAGCAAAGCACAGCTCGTTGCGTCTTCTTCTTCTCCTTCCTGCGCTCATCAGCTGAACTGCATGCCATGGAGTTTTTCCCTCCACACACAAAGCCCTATTTTAATTGAATGGATAGCCTCTGAGTTGGCTTGGGTGGGCGGCCATTTAGTTTATTAAAGGCCCTTTGTTTCCTTGTAAGGGCACCACACTTGGCATACATGCCGGCCAAGATTCTAAACTTCTCCACTGTGCGGCCACGGCCATTGTAAGGGATGACATGCCAGCCAAAGCAAAGCCACTCATGACTTCAATTCCAACATCTTCGACTAGCAATATCACTTTGTTGCCCGTTTTGGTGCTTTGAATGGCATCATAGCTTCCAAGATGCAAGTATCAGTGTCCGTCAAGGCTAGGCATTAGATATATTAAAAAAATGCTTCCAAATCGGCCCACATTTGGCATACATATCGGGCACTGCACTGCATTAAGCCAGATGAATTTGACTGACCAAAGCGACCAAGGCGGTTTGGAACCGGCCTCCAGTGATACTTAAACTGGCCATATCTTGCCAACCAAAACCCGGATTTACGAACTGGAAAGACCGATATGCTCCTACAAGTGAGCGATTTGGACCCATGCATTCCTTTCATCTTTGAACTTTTATCAGCAGGTGCTCAATCCGGTACGGATCTGCTACTGACTCAACTTAAAACTGTCATAACTTCTTTCCCGTAGCTCCGATTGACGAGCCGTAAAAGATAGGCATGTAGAGTCCTTCAAGTACTTCAACTTTGATTAATTAAAACCCAACTATGCTCACTTCAATCATACTCACTGTTTGCATTACCAAGACATCTTTTGGCCCTTAGAGCCGCATCTGGCACACTTTTAGCTTAAAAATTGGCTTGTTAGAAAGCCCTTATAACTTTTGATTAATCATGTAGGATTCAAATAAACCTGTTTGACATCCCTTTGCTTATTTTGTTGTCATGGGAGCGAAGCGGCATGACATCCACCCCCGCTGAACCTGCAAAGCCTGGGGTCTGTGCCAACCGGTCTTCACGCTGCATCTGCTATAAACACCTTAAGCTACTTGTCATCAAGCTCACATAGTTGTTAAGGACATGTAAAACAAAATAAGGTTTAAATCATAGCATTAATAGTCTAGCTCAATTATCTGGTAGCTGTCCCATGACAAATCTTTGAACCGTAGTGGTAGTATCTCCAAAGCATTCAATTTAAAAAAATCTTTTTAGTGAACCTCGCTAGACTCAAGTGCTCCAGTTACTTATGCACACGGCTTGACCATTAGGATCGCTTTAGGGAACCTTGTCAAGCTCAAAAATGCCTTACTCTGTATGCACATGGAATGGTCGTCAAGTCATTTACTTCAAGTTCTGGCAGCAGAACCACCTCAAAAGATGTGAAGATACTATAAAAATTGTCCAAAGATGTCAACTGGAAGCTAGCCATATGAGCTTATTGATCATATAATCAAAAAAACTTTTGTCTTAGCATACATCCAAAAACAAATCTACTACCAAGTAACCTGCTCTACAGGGAAATAACTGATATCCTTAAATCTGCAATTTTATCTTCAATAGCTCCCAGGATCAAATGGGATACTAAGAAAGTGCCCCAATAGTGGTGCAACATAATATCAACATGAGCATACATATCCTGTATCGATCAACTTCAAGCATTTCTGCTTCAAATATGTTATTCATGGATCTAGCAGAAAGAAACCACAATATATACCCAAAAATACCCATCCATAGTGAATCTGCTTTTGAAGATCTGTCGAATCACTTGGATCAAATACCATTAAGATCACATAACATTTTGCAATACAGTAGAGCTTCACATGAAGCATAGTGTAGTAGCCACATCTCATAAACTTTTGGTAACTTAAGGTCGTTACCAGCAATAATTAAAGAATTCTGACTCCCTTTTACTGGTAGCTAGGACATCATTGACATAAGAATTATTAGGAATAGTATCCAAATCTAGCCACATTTAGCACATTGTCCAAAGAAATGAAAAACCCTGTGTACTTTATGCAGTATCAAGGATGATTTAGCATCATCACCTCCTCTAGCTTCATAGCCATTACAAAAAATCTTAGGACTTTCGGGACCTGTATCATCAGAGAGATTTTTACCTGGGTTTTGAGTATAATAATGGAGAATAGCTTTTTCCTGAAGATCTTTATCCATAGCATCCTCTTGCAACCTGTATACAAGCATAGATGTACAATCCATGTCAATATCCTGATCGCAATCAGCATGATCTAGGCTATCTTCAATATCGTCCTCTGCTTCCTCATCTAAATCCATGCTACTTAGCAAGCCATTATAACTTTGAAAAGGTTCATCAGGCATCCCCTTTGAAGGGGTACATGCATCACAAAGCTCTTCGATACTGCTATAACTTTCTTCTTCAGATTGGGCCAAAAAAACATCAATTATGGAATCTGCTTCTGTGATCATAGAATCAACAAGCATATTGCTAGGAGAAACCATAGGTTCATTGGCGTTATAAGGTTCATCCTGTGTTAGGTCCGCAACCTTGGCCATTTCATCAGCTATTGTGTATATAATAGCTTTATTTATACAATCATCTGTAGTAAACATGTTGCCCTACTCAACTATAGTGCTGATAAATCCATTAGAAGCCTGTAGTGGCTCATCTTTTTGATAGACTTTTTGAGAGCATCCCATCCCAAGGTCAGTAGCTTGAAATTTTTTTGTTGTACAGTCTAGCTCTTCACTAGAACCATTATTCGAGGTAACATCCATGCGAGTAAATTTTGAAAAAAAATCATATAATTTTGTTTCAGCAATAAATTCATTATTTACCTTTGCTAGGTTGCTCAAAATATGGTCCTTTACAATTGAATTTGCTACTTCTGAAGTTGTATTTGCCTTGGCTTTACTTCTTGCAGAAATATGATCCCAAAATTGATCATAATTAAGGAGCTGCATCTCATCCCCTTCTTCTTTATAGAAAACAATATGGCTTCATTCATTAATCTCCTTCATTGCCAACTCGATAATCTTTGAGCTTTCGTGAACAAACCCATTTGCAAAATAGTCCCACTACGTGGGATATGTTTTGGCCAGTTCTCGTACCTTATCTTTAAACTTGGAGGTTACAACTTCTTCAAAGGTCAAAATCATCCGATCTTCTGGAATTCCTCGGCTCTTCATCTTCTCTTGATAGCATGCAAGGAGTCCATCTAGATCATGTCCTTGAAAAATTCCATATTGTTCATGTACGGCATCAAGTGCCATCTCCAATGCATCAACAATCTGCTCTTTCATCTTCATAGATTTTACTTCTTGCAAACATCTCTGAACTAAGCCCAACATTTTTGGCAGATCTGCAGCCGCTAGATTTTTATCGAATCTATTGAAGTTGTAATCTTCAATAAACTGCTTCAACTCTTCCGGAATTTCCATCTTGACCTTCCACCCCGGCTCAACGTCGGGTTCACCAAGAATGTCGGGGGATTTGTATTTGAAAGGTGAGCCCGGAAGGCACCAGGCCCCTAGCTGTGAGAGGTGCAAGGAAAAGAGTTGTAGCAGACACAATTAATGGGAATAGAGCTTAAAACAAACAGTTTACCTTAAACCAAATACTCAACAGTATCCCTGCTTAATCGAATGTTAATGGAAGTGTTTATGCTCCTTACAAAGTTTAACCTGTCGTAATCCAGGTGCTAATCAAGACAATCAGTAAACAACTGCCTTGAATTGTCTTCTGCCTTCAACTTCCAAAGCCTTGGGTGGTCCGATCTAGTTTATGGTTACCAGATTAATTATGGGTTAACGGCTCGGAGAGCTTAAGATTACGGCTTAGGCGAGATTAGGATTAGGCTTGGGTTAAGAGTTTGTGATTAGGCACGGCTTAAGGAAGCTTCATGAAATCCGGCTTAGCCTGGCTTGGCTTAAGTGGGCTTATGATAAACCGACTTAGGCTTGAGTAATGAGATTATGATTAATGAAATCGAATTTTGGCATAGTTTGGCTTAAGATTGAGGCTTTGGCTTAGGGAATTCAAGCTTAGGCTTTGCTTGAGTAATCAGTTTAGGATTAGGCTTGGTTTAGCATAGGAAATCTTAATGGAAAACGAGCTTAGGCTTAGCTTGAGTAAGGGGTTTAGGATTAGGCTTCGATTAGCATAGGGAAGTTTTAGTGTAATCAAAGGCTTTGGATTCCTCCTAGAGAGAGAGCGCTCAAGAAGAAAAAGGGAGATGAAAAAAAAACACCCGAGAGTACTCTCAAGAGAGCTCCCCTTCTCCTTTTATTTGTTGCATGGCTTTTCCCCTTTCTAAAAAAGGGCCTACCCATTAGTGACATCGCTTATGGGTACCTTCTCTATGACGTGGTAGACGGAATTTGGGCGGCTTAAAATGCAACATGGCTAGCACCGAATCGGGTCGCCGGGAGATGCTTGTCATTTCTCGCTTCGTGGATGTCCTCAACCAGCCACCCTTTCGCACGCTATGAGATCAAACGGCCCTGCACCTCTTCTTCTCGCTGCCGCCACGCCCTGGTTCCTCATTTTCCACTTGACTCACACCCTTAAGCCCTTAACTTACCCATTGGGTGTGCGGCCTTATTAATTTGGCGTTGGACAGTTTAACCTAGTAGGGACATTTGAATTTGGCTTGTTTAGGCGGCCATAGTAAGGGCAACACATTTAGCATACATGCCGGCCAAAGCACTGCCAAGCACAACATCTCTTTCGAGCAATCCTTGCCAACAGTCTCATCAGGGATTCTCTCCCCTTGGGGTAAATCCTGCAGTCAATGATTTCCATGAGATCACATGAAGCTCTTCAAGCACTTTTTGTACTTAATGAGACGTACACCACATTTGACGTACATGTGGCTGCTATCAATGCACTACAGGAGATAATATTTTGGACAAGATTCTCCTCAAGCACTTACTTTGCTACACTCTAAAATCCGAGTGAGCCAAAATCTCCCATATGGCACTCCGGTCGAGTAGACGACTGGCACAGAACCGGCCCCTGGTGTATCTATAACGGCCAATAACTTCGCAACCGTGACTCCAATCAATGATCTGAAAAGACTGACACTCTCCACAAAGTGAGCAATTCAGGACCGTGTACTCATTTCATTTCTATCCCCTCAATTGTAGCTGCCCAATCCGGTACGAGTCTGCTACTGACTCAACTTAAAGCTGCCATAACTTCTTATCCGTAGCTCCGATTGACGAGCCATAAAAATAGGACTCTAGAGCACTTCGAGTACTTCAACTTTGATTAATAAAATTCTAGCTATGACCACTTCAAGCATACTCACTATTTAGCATTACCAAGACATCTTTTGGCCCTTAGAGCCGCATCTGGCACACTTTTAGCTTAAAAATTGGCTTGTTAGCAAGCCCTTATTACTGCTAAATAATCCCGTAGGACTCAAATAAATCTGATTGGCATTCCTTTGCTCGTTTTCTTGTCATGGAAGCGGAGCGGCATGACACCGTATATGAAAGAGTTCGCGTCTCTTTCAAAGAGATTTTTTGAAGGGTTTTTTTTATACTATATAGTTGTTGAAAATGATGACGGTTAAACTTGAGGACCTTCTTTCCTCATCTATTGTGAGTTTCCTATTCCTTCAAAACCAAATTTGTCAATGATTAGGGACCCTGAAACTTATCTTTCCTAGCCAACACAGTTGTATGAACGTGGCACAATGTTGTTTGTTGTAGCACAACCAACCTCCGAGTTACCCCTTAGATGGGGTTACCTTATGGAGTGCTAAGGACGGAGGCTTGGGCTACATTATTCTGCAAGAAGACAAGTGCAATGCTAGACTACCATCCATTTGAGTTTCTTTGAGGCATTGATGGACATACAACTCCCAAACAATAGATAGAGTACAAACAAAAACGGAGGGCTAAGCTGCATTAGGAAAAGCACTTCAAAGGATTACAATGACAAGCATACACCATGGCTCTAAGAAGTGTATTCAGCATAGGGGCATCACACGTTGGGTGAGTAATCAGGGTACAAACATGACAAACAATTCAACAGACTCGGAACCCCGAGCAATCTAGGAACTTTGAGTTGTGCTCATATAAACATGGAACATTTAAAGGATGGTTTCTACACTAAATTTCTCTAAAGTTGTAGGCTTCTACTTTGAATTTTGAAGATAAATTTCAAAATTTGTAGGTGGAAATACACTAAACCTAGGTTTCTATCGATATGGGTAGGTAAAAGAGAACTAGCATGTGGAAAATGTTGTCATAAGAAGATTGTTCATAGCTTTATGAACCTTGTGTTCTCTTCTATCAAAGCACTCTTTATAATCTTCCACCATAACCACCTCCCTTGACACATTTGTCGCCACCACCTTTGGTAACACCACTAACCCCCCCCCCCCCCCCCAATAGAAGGCTACCTATGATGGTGTGATCCAAACTTTAATATATACCATGATGTGGACTTTCTCAAAAGAATAGCCTCATTGCAGTAATAGAATAATTTTCAAGTTTCCACCATTTTCTCTGGAGTAACTTAAAATGCATAGTATGTTATCGTACATCAATCCACAATAACTTGAGGTAGAGCAAGAGAGAGGAGGAGGAGAAGAAGAAAAAACGAAGAGAAGCTCAAGCTCCCACACTCTCCTTATTCATGAGATTTGTTCGAGTGGCAACAACCTTACTCTTTTAGTGTAAGTCTTGTGGTCCTACATGTAAGGAGGTAGGAATAGGAGATTTATATCCGTTGGAATCATGGTGCCACTATTCCCAACAAGGATCAATGGTGGTAGAAATGAGCTTCCAATATCTAAATAAGGGAAACTAGTTCCAAGAAGAGGAATATCAACAAGCTATTCTATGGGTTCCAATTGTACTAGCCCATCAAAGGAAACATTCTACCAAACCCTTGTTCAAGGTTTTTTTTTGTCAATTTTTTTGGTCGTTTGTATAGTGTGCCTTGGCCAGTCTTGCTCGTTTTAGGGATTGCTCGGAAAATCTCGCTCGAGATTTGAGATTCCTCATTCCCTTGTTTCTTAACACCAAAGAAAGAATGATGGATCTTTTTCAAAGGGGAGATCCACTTATTATTTGGATTTGCTTTGAGGATCCGATGGTCATGCAAATCTAAAGTGTTTAAAGAAGAAACTGAGAAGCTAGGCAGCAATATATATTGAATGCATGATATAAATAAGGTTTTACCCATTTCCCTCTTTGAATGGATAATGAATTCTCAAGTATAGAAACAACTAATGCTATAGGGGTACACTCTGTGAAGCTTTTCTTTCTCCCTTGGTTCATGGGTGCAAGCAAAGGGCCATGGTCATCAACGAATGTGAGATTAGGCTACGATGACATACAACTTCAATTAACATTCAGTCCCTAAACCACATCATACCACACAAATAGTCATTTAAAACATAAAGATGCTCAGTGTGTCATACTAGAGTACATGCTTGCACAATATCCACATTCTCCTCTACTTTTTTACCTTCTACTATTTCCTCCTCTTTGTGCTTTTTTTACAAGGATCACTCTTCTAAAAGGTTAGCAAAGTTCAAAGTAAAGAAAGAACTGAATCCCAATAAAATCAAAATGCAATGGTTGGAGTAACAATGCATGTAGTTATCTCGAAGACATCACCAATTTTTCTTTTTATGCTGACCATGTGCACATCCTCCATCCTCACATATTCCTCTAATGCCTTGGCAAATTTTCTTTCTATGAAAACATCTTCGGGCCCCTTGATCTGCTTATCACTCTCATAAAAATCATTCCATTTTGGACACAAAGACTTCATAAATGCAATGGTTGGAGTAACAATGAATGTCGTTATCTCGAAGCCATCACCAATTTTTCTTTTTATGCTGACCATGTGCACATCCTCCATCCTCACATATTCCTCTAATGCCTTGGCAAATTTTCTTTCTATGAAAACATCTTCGGGCCCCTTTATCTGCTTATCACTCTCATCAAAATCATTCCATTTTGGACACAAAGACTTCTTCTTGCTTTATAAAAACTTTGATTTGTTCCTCTTAGATTTATGAAGCGGATCTTGAAACCGCATTGTTGATTGATTTTTGTATTGACTTGCTCTTGCAAACTCCTGTTCCTCAAGCCTCGAGGTCGACTAAATTTGCGTAGTGGGATATTACACTCAATATTGTGATAATCTTAAAGATGGTCCATCATGTTGACTCTATTCTCATAGCATATCTTGCTAGTCCATCGCAATGCATTGCAGAGTTGTCCTCCCATCTTCACGCATGACATCAATGTAAGGAAGCCCCACATCTTCCATTGTTCAAGGTGAGGGTGTAATGGTGCTCCAATGGCAAAAGGTAGAGCTCTTGCTTTTTAAGGTTCGAAGGGAAAAGCAAGCCTCATAACTTTTTTTTTTGCCATACTCACAATTGTGAGTTGAGATAATTTATATTAACTCAAAACGAATACAATTGCCCACAAGCACTACATGTGCGTTGGGGGGACTAGGGTTCCAAGAGAGGCTTGTACACAACTAGATATATACTACCAAAGGTCACAACCTACCCTCTTGAGTTTTCGAAGCATCTTAGTGCATGGGTTCAATCTTCATCCTTATCCACTGACTCTCTTCTAGCTCCAACACCATGGATGAGCTCAATGGTCATGCCTTGGAGGGTTCACCATTCAATACCCCCTTATATAACACGTGTTCATGAGGTATTAAATTAAAAAACCTCTCTTTTAACATGTATGAATGAATATATATACCCCTTATTTTAAGAAATGTTTCCAAAATTCAATATAAAACCCCCTTATTTTAATGTATCTCTGTTAAATTGCCTAAAAATTTTGCATTTTAAAACCCCTCCTTTCAAACTCACGCCATACATAACATAATTGCATAGTGCACCCCCCGAGGGTCATGCACACAATATCATCAAAATAGGTCATCGCCATCTTGGCCTCAAATACCCAAAGATTACTGGACTTCAAGACCTGGTTTAGGTAGCAAAATCTAGTGATCTGGGTGCACACCAAAATTGCTTGGATTTGGAATCCACGCCCTCCCAAGATTAGGTCATCAGTAAATAAAATTATCCTCCAAGTTCTCCACATCCATTTGCATACTTTAGAACATGATGAATAGGTGAAGGGGGTCTTCCGAGGCTAACCCATAGTCAGAGAAGGTGTATCAGAGTTGAGACCTCTAGTTCGTACCTTAATACCTGTAGGCAAGGCTCCCCATAGCACCGTTCCATATGAATATCTTCATGTATTCGGGCCTTTGAGTCTCCCAAATGTCCTTGCCAACGCTCTTCAGACCAGTTTTTCTTCCAAATTTTGGTGAGTGGTATGAACCAATCCTCTTTGTATATCAGCACATTTTGAGTCTTGGGAAGCGCAAACACTCTATCCTTAGTCCAATGCTAGGCTCTCCAATCATTTTTTTATCCATTAACAGGTGGAGGTGAGTCTGCGAGTACTTTCAAGAGTCTACGGATCAGAAGCCTTTCGTATATACCCAAGTTATGTTGCATCACTACAAGCTGCTTCTAGCGGAAGCTTATGTCATCCCAAAGATGGGAGTCTTTAGAAATCCCTAATTTGTTTGCCAAGCGTACAACTTCCCCCCGGAAGGCTTCCTAGGAATCCTTCCCAAGTTTTGCGAGCCAAGGGGACTAGTTGAGAGAGGATACTAAGCTTGACCAGAACCCACATCATTACGCATAGGCCGCATATTTTTTGGCAGATGATCGATGCACCTCTTTAGCCTGTCGTATCTCTTTGTTGGAAGCTTTGATTGACATGTTATAAAGCCCATTGATGCCTTAAAAAAGCAATGTTAGTTGTGAATTTTTTTAGCTTGAAGCATCCGACTTGGTGTTCCCAAAAAGCACCAAGCTGGCCAAAAAACACCTTTTGCATACATATCTTCAATGCCCTTTGCTTCCATTGCTTATCACAACGTCCAATACACCCCTTGCTCCCTTTGCATGCACCTAAACATCTTTTCTTGGTACTTTCTTGGGTTGGCATCTTTGGCTATACCACCGTCCCAAACAAACAATCTTATCCTTGGCAAAGAAACACTTACACATTTTATCAAAAAGTTATGTTCCCAAAGAATCTCAAAGGTTTTTTGCAAGTGTATAGCATGCTCATCCTCATGTCTGGAATAAAAAAAACTATCATCCAAGAATACAAGAATAAACTCGTTAAGGTATGGATGTTAATTGTTTTTCATCAGACACATGTATGTAGCAAGTTAGTAAGTCCAAATGCAAGAATAGACAAGTCGTCCATATCAAGTATGAAATGCTACGTTGGGAAAGTTTTCAAGTTTGATTCTAAATTGATGATAGCTAGATCGAAGGTCGATTTTGGAAAAGATAATAACACCACAGAGTTCACTCAACAACTAGAAAGATGGTACTTGTTCTTTATGGTATGTTTGTTTAGAATGTGATAATCAATGCATAACCTATAAGTACCATCTTTCTTCTTGAAACAAGATAGGACTACCTGAGGGAAAAACACTAGGCCTAATGAAACCTTTTCTCAAGAGATCATCAAAGTTGGAATTTAAGTTCATTCAATTTATCGATAGTGAACCTGCATGGAGCTCTTGAACTCTAGAGATCATCAAAGTTGGAATTTAAGTTCATTCAATTTATCAATAGTGAACCTGCATGGAGCTCTTGAATAGAGTTCAACTACCCTAGCTGAGGAATCCTTGGCAAATCATTTTGAAACTTATGTTTAAACTCATCAATAATCTTTTCCACATAGGTAGCATACGAACATTTTTCTTTCCCTTTGTTTTAATCCATTATTTCATTGGAAAACACTAAGAAAGCTTCACACCCTTGGCTAACCCCCCTTTTAGAGTGGCCAAATTAAAAGCCGCTAGCCTTGAGTGGTTAGCCCTAAGCAACTAAACACTACAGATCAAAATGGCCGAACTCATGATTTTTATAATCATTTTAGAGTGTTTTCATACGGGCAGTCCTAAGCGCCTCTACAAAGCCAACTCCCAACAGGAAAAGAAAATATATAAATCAGTTTAGAGTGTCATCATACGGTAAGTTCTAAGCGCCTTTACAAGGCCAACCTCGAGCGTGAAAATCAAACATCGATAACCCTAAGCAGTTAATCTTAGGCGGACTCAAATAGCCAACTGATTACTCTAAGCAGCTAACCCAAGGTAGATTAGTGAAATGGCTAAGGTAATGTGACACTAAGCCGATTTAGAGTGGCCAAATCTAAAGCCGGTAACCTTAAGCGGCTACCCCTAAGCAACCTAAAACAACCAAAGTGGGAAGAAGTAAAACCTGAGCGACTAGCCCGAAGCGGCCAAACAACACTGCATCTAAAATATTCAAACTAAAGATTTTCTAAATCGGTTTAGAGTGTCTTTGTGCGGCCAACCCTAACCACCTTTACCAGGAAAACTTTGAGCTGACAAAGCAAACATCGCTTTACCCTAAGCGATATAATACACATCACCAACTACTAGCAACCAAATCAAAAGCTGCTAACATTAATAATATAATCTAAACATATTAAGATGACCAAACCCTAATAATTAAATCTAAACTTAACAGTATAACCTAAACCTAAGCCTAAATCATTAACCCTAATAATCTAACCTAGATGTATTAAGACAGCCAAACCCTAATAACTAAACCTAAACCTAACCCTAATAATAATATTAGGGTTAATAATAATATAATCTAAACATATTAAGATGACCAAACCCTAATAATTAAATCTAAAATTAACAATATAACCTAAACCTAAGCCTAAATCATTAACCCTAATAATCTAACCTAGATGTATTAAGACAGCCAAACCCTAATAACTAAACCTAAACCTAAAGTGCTAACTCCAATAATCTAACATAAATGTATCAAGACGGCCAAACATATTAAGATGATCAAATTAAAGCCGTATTAAGATCGCATTCTAACACTAACATTTATAACACTTACGACATGTCACAACTTAAAAGTACAACATAAATTTTAAATAAGCTTGCGTTTAAAAAATAATAATAAATTAATCTAAATCAAAATAACTCAAAAATAAAAATAAAAATTGATTACCAATATGTTTATTTGTGAATGATAACATTTAGTCAAAATTTAAAAATAACGTGTTTTTTGGTTGAAAATGTTTGTGTGTGCATGTAAAGTGTTTAATTATGTGTATCAGAAATCTCAAAAAAAATCTTACCTTCTTGTTGGAGGGGAGTGTGTGAGTGGATATCTTGAGTTGGGTAAGCCCCATAGTAGCAGATATAAGGAGAAGAGCACAGATTAGCACCAAGGGAGCAAGAGAAGAAGAGCCAAAACTAGAGTAAAAACGCAAAAATGAAGTCACGGGTACCGTTTATCAGGTGGCATCGAAATAAATGTCCATATCAAACGTCCGTATAAGCGACAATATGGGCATCGGTATCAACGTCGATACGCTCGTCGAAATAAGCGTCGATTTATAAGAATTGGATTTTTTTGAAAATAGGTCTCCCTCCAACTTTAGCAATGCATATACCGATGCCCGCCAACCACAGAGATAATTTGGCATTGGTAATGAAGTGATCTATTGTAGTGAAGGTTTCTAGTGAAAGTTTCTGATTTGTTTAATCACACAACCTTTTGAAAATGTTTATGTTTCTTCTTTTTCTATGAGGTTCATAACCTGCTGATAATGAAGGTTATGAGAGAGAGCGATAAGGATAGAGAGCAAGAAGACAATTACCCTCTTACAAACTAAACGACTAAACTTAATGAGGCAAGGATGGAAGGATTCCAAAAGCATCCCTTTCTGCAAAATATCGTTCAACTCAAGCTAGTACGATGGCACGCATGTTTCATTAATGAGAATCTATCCAGATTTCTTTTGGTTCAATAGAAGAAAAATTGGGAAACATGGCACGTGGAGGAGAGAGAGAAAGAGGGCACATCTATCACTGCTACTGGAAACAAAGGAGAGATTTTTCCGTTGTTTTCTGATATCATGGGAACAACAGGAGCGGCGGATGAAAATCCGGGGAAGAACAATGTGCAGACGAGGCCCTAAGGTCAGGGAGAAGGGTGTTGCAAATTGGCATGAAGCCTGAGGCTGCAGATGCACATGAAGTAAGGCTACAAATGGGTGTGGTGCAGGAGCAGGATGGACCATGAGGCAATTAGAAACAGACACATTGGTCACTGATGTGTAGAGGATAGTAGACAAGAAGGGGGCATGGGTGGAGGAGGGCAACACGGGAGCAACATTGGTGGATTTTTTTAAACGCAGGCTCTATCATGACGATGAGAGAGAGAGAGAGAGAGAAAGAATGCTTTCGTGCAGTGTCTGCCTCCCATGGTTGCGCAACAAAGCGGAGCTCATGCTCGTTTATGGATAGATCTGTCACAGTGCCAGCAGATGAAGTGGATGGAAGTGGATCAACGTGTCTTTTGGCATGCTGCTGTTCGCACTAGCGAAGGGAGAGCAGCTCGTTGCAGGGCATGGGGTCACAAGGCGACACCGAGCTACCAGAACTGAAGTAGAAATCGAGGGAGAAGCCTACAGTGAGGCCGGAATGGGAGGAATGTTTTGAAAAATTGAAGGAGGGAGAGCTGAGGATCAGGAAGAAGAGGCCGCTGTCAACGTTGGGCGTGCCGATGGTCAGCATCAGGTTGGAGCGCAGCTTGTGAGCACGAAGGGATGGACATAGGTTGTGGGGTAGCGCAAGGAGGACATCTGGGATATTAGCTTCCTTTTTGCTTTGGAAAAGTAGCAAACAGGGGAGGGAATCTATCTAGATTCTGCTTATGAAGGTGGACCGAGTAGTATGTATGGTAATATTACGGTTTTGGGTCTATTTATTTAGGAGGAATCTAGCAGGATTTTCTTGTAAATGGAAAAGGGAAAATGAAAAAGAAAGGAGGGAGGGGGGGGGGGGGGGGGGGGGGGGCATGTGGATAGCATGTGGCGTGAACGAGAACAAGCAAGGTAGGTAAGCTGAGGACGAGTCTAAATGATGCAACTCCACGTTAGCACAGGAGACGAGACCTCCCCTAATGGGGGGTATTTTTTTATATTGATGGCTTCTCATATGAAACAGACCTCACATTGTGCCAGGCTGGCTCAGCTCAATGACCACTTCTCTTGTTGTGAGGTCGCGAGGTTGATGTCTGCACTCTCATGGGAAACGATGCTTGGAGTGTGCAACAAGGGCAGGGTTGAATGGAATCTTGTTAATTGCTTAAAATAGTGAGTCCCCCTAAAAAATAATTCAAAAAGAGAATTTTGACAAGCAAACAAAAGAGCCTAGTGAGGCCTTGACACTAAGTAACACCTATATTTAATGCGGGGGAGAGTAATGGGGTTGACGGTTGGGGTTGGGGGCGGAATCTTGAGGAACACTAAACCTGGCCAACGAGAATGAGGTCAAAAGTGATTTACAATTTCACTCTTCACCTTTAATATTTTTATTTTTACCCTCTTTATCCTTCAAAACTAACTCCCCTTGCTCATAGGTAATCAAAGCATGATGAGAAGACAACCAATCCATTCCTAAAATAACATCTTGCTCACCCAAGCCAATGACATCAAAGTTTCCAGTAAAGTTTTTCTGGATGCCCCTGGGTCCAATGCTTCTTTCCATAATTAACTAACTCGATTCTTTTAGTGTGAGAGTCAAGCTCTGCAATATGAGAAAGATGATAGAGAGATAGTATCAGTGTTCGGGAAAAATTTGTCTCAGCTTAATATCGTGCCGTTTTCAATTTAAAAAATGCCAGTTGAGGGCAAGGGGAAAAGGAGAAATTTCGTCCAAAAATAGAGAAATATAGTCTAAAACCTTGGAAAAATGACCTAATTTTCTAAAATTTCCTCTTGAAAAAATCAAGAAAAGGAATTTTGTATGTTTGGAAAATGATTTTTCCCGAACACTGGACAGTATAGACACAAGCTGAACAAAAGCTTTGTACTAGTGATGCTTTAGAGTACAACAACAGACACACTCTTGTACTACAGAGCTCATTCCACCCAACCACCTTGGAGGTATCTGGAGTTGCCTGCTCAACAATAGATCTCAATCGCACTGACACTCTTAGTCTCAATCAAGCGGATTTTGCATTTGGAGAAAAGCGAGTACGTTCTCCCAAAATAGCCACTTGAAGTGTCGCTTTGCTAAGAGCACAAACACAAGAAGATTTAAAAAAAATATCATGTAGGAAAAGGGAGCCTTTTTCAGCGTTTTTCGTACAATACGTAACATCATGAGCTTCTAGCTAGGTACTATTGGGGACAGAGGACCACCGCCCCCCCCACCGGGCCGGCGGTCCCCTGTGCCCAATCGTACCTAGCTCAGTATGCCGTGCCTCCCTCATAGAAGCTCATGATGTTGAGGGAAGTCATAATGTGGGAATTATTGTGAGAATCTGTGCAGAGCTTATTGTGAAACTTGCACCCCATTTCCATATGCAAATAATTTTAAAACAAAATTTTGCACACGTACTCAACACGTTCTAAAAATGCCCTAGAACATGATTTCCATGCAGAAAAATTGAAAAGTATTATTGTGGGAGAATTCTCCTATTACTTAGTGTGCAATGGAAAGATAGATAGCCCTAGAATGATGGACGCAAATACAATGCACGGAGGAAAAAACCTCCTAAACATGAAAAAAATGCCCCGTCGGTCCTGGTGTGTTCACACACATCACTACCACATGTGTATGGTAACAATAAAGTCGAGTGCTTGAAGAACATTTTTCCATATCCAAAAAGCTTATAGTGGATGAGGCTTTAACCAACTCTCATTTGTCTTAAAAATGCACACCTTTCAATACTTTAAGACAAAATTCCTCTAATGATGAAGCTAGATGGCTAGGAAGGAATAATTAGGCCTCCATTTGGATTGAAACTAAGAAGCCTTTGTTAGGCATGTTCCATAGGTTATTATCTACCCCCACGAACTCAATATCAATCTATTTGATGGGTAGGCACTATTGATACGTTAGGACAAGGTCTAGCAACATGCCTTAACTTTCAAAGGTGTGCTTAAAATTCTTCATAGCTTTAAAAACTACCGAGCTTTGAGAAAAAATATTGTCACAAGCATGCACACTAGGAACTATGGGGGTTCAACCTGCATAGCCTTTTTTTACAAGCTAGAAAGATTCAATTTAGTGGAAGAGAAGGAAGTCAACTCCTCACAAGATCCTCTCCACCTTTCAAAAACTCTGTCCTCAAAGTTGGTAAGAGGAAAATTGTGATTGTAAAATATCAAGATCTACCCAAGTGGCATCTTAAAGAGGATATGTTTGCCACTTAACCAAAAGCTCGGTTGTATCATGGTTAGCTCTTCTATCCAAAATATGGACGGGTCTCAATCACACTCTCACTCTCAATCTCAATCGAAATCACATTCACAATCTCACTCCCAATCATAGTGGTGCCTCATATAGGCTCTAATATTGCTCAATTGAGCCAATGTCGCTTTTTATAAAAAGCGAGTACATTCTCATAAGATAGCTCGCCGAAAAGCACAGACTTGTGCGCAACACCATCTGCAAAAATAGCCAAAAAGACACTCCTGCAACAAAATGCAACGCTTGCATAAAGATTGGAAAAGATGACCTTTTTGTTTTAAATTTTAAAGTTGATGTCAGTTTCAAAAGCTTGTTTCTCCCAAATGGTGCACAATTGCTAGTTCAAGCTTGTGAGAGAGCAAAATTTTCATCTTGTCGTCTCTCACACCTTGTGAGGGATGCTCCATTTTTACTTTTTCCTTGGATATCCTAGAAATTGCCCAATAGCTTTTTATTTTCTAAGAAAAACGATCAAAACAAGCATTTCTAACCAAGCGACTACTGATCAAAAAGTTGGAAAATGATCAAAGAGGCAAAATTCTTCTACACATCAAAAGGAATACACAAAAGTTTTTCTAGATTTAATTCTAAAGTACCCAAGATTGCCTTTGCAAAGCCGATTATTAGTCTTCCATAAAAAGTTGGAAATTTGAAAAAAAACATTGCACCCTATAACAGAATTGTTCTGCAAAAAGTTGAAGATTCCTATCATGGAAGAACTGCCCTACTATGTCTTCTTGTTGCCCACACAAAACAAATAGTCTTTTGGCAAGTCTCTCAACTCCTTGCATGTGAGGTCTTTCCTAATATACAAGAACACTGTTTCTAGGATTTTTAATATACTTCCCTCCGGCAATATCTCCACTAATAAGGGCTTTTTTGCCATGTCAAAATCCAAATCTTCAGCTAAAAAAACAAGGTTTTCCTTGACAAAGTGATATCTAGTGTGATGAAAAGCTCTAACAAAATTTTGAGGGCCAATCAAGTATTTGAAAACAAGAGAATTATTTTCTATGAGGCAAATGGCACCCTATTTTGAGGCAAAGTCTTTTTATATGGCCCCTTTGAGAGTTCAACTTTTTCCTAATGTATTGTGCAAAAATTGACTTTTGACAGTTATGTGGCTTTTCATTGTGCATTGCTGGTGAAGATTGCAAAGGAAGTAGAACCCACTTGTTTTGAGGATGTTGTCAAGGATGAAAAATGGTGGCGAGCTATGGATGAAGAGATGGCTAAACTTGATGCAAATGGAACGTGGGAATTGGTGTCTTTACCAAAATGCAAAAAGAAAATTGGATGTAAGTGGGTTTACAAGTAAAGCATAATGCTGATGATAGTGTGAGTGTGAGTAGGTACAAGGCTAGACTTGGGTTCAAAGATTATGCACAGACTTATGGGATTGATTTTGAGGAGACATTCATCCTCGTAGCCAAGATGGCTACCGTTCATGTGTTTATCCTATGTGGTTGCCAACTAAAATGGGTTTTTATGTAAATGAATGCAAAGAATGCATTTTTGAATGAATACTTGGAGGAAGTTGTGTATAGGGAGCAGTCACAAGGTTATGAAAATATGAGGCTATGTGACCTTGTATGTAGATTAAAAAAAGAATTTTATGGGCTCAAGCAAGCACTTAGATCTTTGTATGAGAGGATTGTGGCATTCCTCATTCCATTTGTCTTTGAAATGTATGATGCGGACCATTCATTGTATGTGCGGAAGAATGAGGTAGGAATTGTGGCAATATGTATCTATGTGGATGATTTGATTGTTGGAGGTGATAATGTGGCTGAAGTAAAGGGCATGTAGGCTCTACTTATGCAGGAGTTTGATATGAAAGACTTGAAAGACTTGCGTTATTTCGCTGGCATTGAAATTATTCGCATAGAAGAGAGTGTAAGGCTGTCACAAAGGCAATATGCTTTGCACGTGTTGAAAAAGTATGATATGACTGCTACGATAAGCGAATTGCAATGCCTTGATATTAGAATTTGGAGTTGGGGAATGATGCAGGTCAAGTTCTTAAGAATGCTATCATGTACAGGAAGATTGTGGGAAGCTTGATCTACTTTGACGATCTCACGTCCAGACTTGAGCTACACAACTGAATTGGTGAGTCAGTTTATGCAGTCTCCCAGGAAACCACACTTGGATAGAGTGAGGTGCACTTTGCGCCATGTGAATGCTACTTTGGATTGTGCACTTTCTTATAGGGTTGATGTGGAGTTGCATCTCTATGGATACATATATATGGATTGGGCTAGTAGTACATACGATCGCATGTGTACCAACAGATTCATGTTCTCACTTGGGAGTGTTTCTACCACATGGAGCAGCAAGAAGCAACCAATGGTTTCTCTTTTGAGTATAGAGGCAGAGTATATGGATGTTGTAGTGGCAACATATGAGGTAGCATGGTTGAGGTTGCTACTTAAGGACTCTGCAGTACAAGTACACAGGCCGGCTGTCATCTATTGTGACAACCTTAGTAGCATATAGTTGTCATGAAGCCCCCTCAAAGGTAGTTCTTAGGCAAAAAGTGATTTTCTCTCTCTAGAACCCCTTTTTCAACCCCTCTTTGGTTGAAACCACCACACTCACACTCTACAACATCCTCTCTCTACACCATCTCCATTGCTATAGCAAAGAAGCTCCTCTATCCTCCCCTACCACCTTCCATTGCCACACAAAGCAAGGGTTATCCACCCTCTCCTCCCATTGCCACACCAAGCAAGAGTTAACCACCTTCTTCTATCACTTTATCCCACCTACATTGTAGCAATAAGCAAGGTCCTACTCCTCCTCTTAATTTTCTTTGTTCAACCATGGACAACTCTACTTCTCAAAGGCGGCCAAAGGATGAGGTCATAGCACTTGCATGCCACAACACAAGATGCATAGATGATGAGTGGGTGCCACAAGAGTTCACCAAAGGTGCTTGGATATACATGCAACCATCTGCTATTGGCCCTCATCTTGTGCAAAATTGTGCAAAGTTGGATCATCATTGGAATGGAAAGCTCCTTGGCTTCAAGAACCACGAAGACAAGGGGATTGTAGCCGTTGTGCAACATGTGTTCTCAATGTCAAGCATGCAATTGATACAACCACCTCGATTTACATGTTTTGAGAATACAAAGTTAGGTGTGAAATCACAGTGTAATGTTATTATGGATTCATATTTAAGATTTGCCATGCATTTATAGTCATATTTCCATCCACACTAGTGGAGGAGCAGCCACTACATAGTCGCTCTGGCACATTCAATGCTATAAATGTGGATATTGGAGCAACAATGTTTGCACATCTTTGCCCAACCAAACTGGTTCAAAGAAGGATTTTCTTCTATTCTCACTCCTATATTGTGCCTACTTCCTTATTAAGTATGGAGTGGCCGGTGCCAGATTTGTGGTCGGTAGCATCTTTCAAGAAAAAGATGATAATAGATGTCCAAAACTCATTGAAATACTCTAAAGCTTGTAGGTCTATGGGCTTGAGTTGGTGTTTGCCTATTCATTTTTTTGTGCACATTTTTTAAGAATTTGGGTTTGTGGAGACTACCAGAATGCTTGTATGTAAAGATGTGCAGTATGAAAAATTAGGAAGGCCTTTAGAAGAGGAATTCAGCTTCAAGTACTGGAATGCGCTATTTGAAAACCCGTATCTCCTTGTACATACGATTCCAGTATGATCGTTGGAGGTGCAAGCTTAGAGTGTGGACTCCCTTCCATAGTGTAGACGTTGCTATTGCAAGCTTTGACATTGCAGTGAGGATGCCAACGATGCTTTGGAGGGAGTCCAAGTGAAAAAGCATTGGACTCTCAATAATGTGTGAGAACATTTGGTTATTATGGGTTTTAAGGCCCTTCAACAAGCATAATTTTGTTTACAAGGTCACAAGGTGAGAATCCTTCCTCCACATTTTCAATACATCATAGTTTGTCGATCATTGGATGCTTATTGTAATGAATGTCCGTAGATTGGAAGGAGAATGGAAGACAATTGAAGGTTGAGGAGGACTAGGGCATGGATGGAGCTATGCTATCGCTCTTATAACCCCCGATGTAATCATCATGATTTGCTTTGGTAAATTATGTCTTCGAATATAATTTTTTGCATTGAGATGAGAGATCATGTTTTGGTGAAAGTGTCTTTTCTTTCTTTTAAAAATGTCTGTAAGGGGCCGCATAACTCATTTACACTTTTCACTTTGGCAACTCTTGAGCTCCTCCACTCTTTATTTGCACCCTAGGCTAGACATGGATGCCTCCGTAGACTCTCCATCTGCACCCACATCCACCCCTTTGTCACACTTCATCCTCTTCCTCAAGGACACAAAATAAAAAGGGAATTTGGACCTCCACACCTTCTTTACTCGTCTCCCTGACCTTGAAACCACAATTGCCCTTCACATGGATGCATTTGCCAAGATTTCTGTGTTCATGGAGAAGCACATCATAAAATATTCTGTATCTATCTCCCCACATGCACGGATCTAGGTGCCTTGCAATCTTTTTTGCTACATACACAAAGGTGATTGCCCATTCTCCAAGCAGTTACGAAGGCACCAAGAAATTACCGCCGACGCTAGCCATTTCTTGGACGATCAAACCCCAAGGGTGCCAGTGCTCAAAAAGCGCAAGTTGGGGGTGGAGTACCTTTCTTGGCTAGCAACATTCATCTTCTTGGTGAGAGAGGAACCTGATATGGACGAGCTCCACCTACCACACCTTCATGTTGGGTCCTTCATCAAGGACACAAAGGAGAAGGTGGTTGACCCTATGAACCTTGTAGTAGAAGGACAAACACTTCATCTTGAGTACCTCAAGGGGCTCGAGGAGGTGGTAGAGAAATCCATTGTCGTGGCTGGCCCTAGTGATATTATAGTTCCACTACCATCGATGGATGAGGCTATCCCAGAGGTGAAAATAAGCCACTTCTCCTTAGTGGTAGTGGATGGGGAGGAGTATGTGTTTATGCATGATTTGGAGGAAGCATTTGGCATGTGGATGGATGAATGCTTGAGTGTGCTATACAACAACACCAGATTTCCCTTAAACAATACGCCAGATTCCCTTGAAAGGAAGTTCTTGCCACTTGGGGACTCTATTGCTGACACTATTGCAGTTGTGTGTGCAGAGGTCCTGATAGCAGTGTAGTTGCATGTGGTTGAGGAAGAATTCCAAGCCATGCAATCCAAGTTTGAGGCCGCTAGGATGCATATGCCACTACCCAACCCCCCATCTGATGATCCAAAGCTCGTAACTACGATATTGACTTGGATGGAAAGGGAAACATGGAGGAGGACGACGAGGAAAAGGAGGTAAACTCTATCCTAGTTTTCATGTTATTTTTTTATCCTTCATTGTATTTTTTCTCAACCTTGATTGGTTTACGATAGGACGTCACAGAGGTTGATGATTTTGCAGCAAGAACGTGTGGCAGGCGGACGGGCTTTGGACCTCAGTCTTCCCTTGTGCATTATCTAGGACAAATCCCCCCTGGCAATGTTGCCATTGTCCATAATGGATTTAAACCCCAAGGCCATTTTATGACGTGGTCATTGAAAGCTTTGAGCAAGGTTTTGTGTTTGAGCACCATTGCTCAAACTGCGCATCTTGTGTTCCTAGTGCATAGATCCCTTGTATGCACAACATTTGGTACTGGCTTATGTGGTAAAGTGCTTGCCTAGATAGGGATACATGCTTCCATTGGCTCAATTGACCCAGAGGCCACTGCAGTCCCTCTTGACTGGGGAGTTGCCTTACATGCAAGAGAGGCGCCAGGAAATGGTCAAGAAAATTATGAACTCCTCAGATGTATCATGTAAAATCAACTTTTTGGAATTAAGAAAAAATATTTCAATTTGTCTCTCTATCTTGTACATTCTTCTAAATGTGATCTGTCAATGTTGAAAATTATTGTAATTCGTGATATGTTTCAATAAGCTGTCTTTTTCGCTTGAAGTAACAACACAAGGGAAGTTGGATGCACATGATACTCCTTTCAACTTACCTTAATTATGGGGAAAGTATAAAACACGTGAAAAGAAGTGGTATCTCTACAGTATTGCTGCAAAAACAATTGCTTTCACTTAATCTATATTTTTTAAGTATCCTAGGAGGCAGAGAAGCCTACCAAGTGCAGAAAAAAGGGTGGCCCACAAGGGTGCGCAAAGGGCCCATCCATAAGTTTTGGATGGCCAATTTGTGCGCCCTTGTGGCCACCCCTTTTTTTTCATATGAAGCTTATGTTTGCACTCAAGGACACTATTAGGTAGAGCTGAAGGAGGTGATAGTGTGCTTGAAAACTTAAATTCTGAGTTGATCTCACCTTTCCATCCATCAGTTTTGGACGACCAATTTGCGCGCCCTTGTGGCCACCCTCTTTTTTGCATATGGAACTTATATTTGCACTCAAGGACACTAGAAATCAGTTTTGGATGGCCAATTTGCGCACCCTTGTGGCCACCCTTTTTTTTGCATATGGAACTTATATTTGCACTCAAGGACACTAGAAAAGGTGAGGTCAACTCAGAATTTAAGTTTTCAAGCACACTATCACCTCCTTCAACTCTACCCCATAGTTCCTTGCACCAAAAGGCCCAGTTACATTCGACAATTGAAAATTTTAGTTTAATGTTGCATAAACACTTGGTTTCACTATATGTTAACCTTTATATATATATATATATATATATATATATATATATATATATATATGTGTGTGTGTGTGTGTGTGTGTGTGTGTGTGTATGTATGTACATATAAAAATATATATATATATGTTCATCCTATGGGGTAAACAAAGCTAGACAGTGCAAAAAAATGGTGGCCACAAGGGCGCGCAAATTGGTCATGCAAAACTGATGGATGGCCAATTGCGCGCCCTTGTGGCCACCTTTTTTTTGCATATGGAACCTATGTTTACACTCAAGGACACTAGAAAAGGTGAGATCAACTCAAAATTTAATTTTTCAAGCACACTATCACCTCCTGCAGCTCTACCTAATAGTTCCCTACACCAAAAGGCCCAATTACATTGGAAAGTTGAAAAATCTAGTTTAATGTTGCATAAACACTTGGTTTAACTATGTGTCAACTTTTTCGGTATCCTATGGGGTAAACAAAGCTAGAAAGTGCAAAAAAAATAGTGGCCACAAGGGCGCGCAAATAGGTCATCCAAAACTGATGGATGGGCCATTTGCGCACCCTTGTGGCCACCATTTTTTTTTGCACTTTCTAGGCCTATTTGCCCCATAGGATACCCAAAAAGTTAATCTTTGATCTATATTTAACTCTTCATGTTTAGAAGCAATAAACTCAAATCACATGGATATTAAACATAGTAGACACAATTGTTAATCATTTTGTCATTGCAAAGTCATCTCATTACAAAGATAAGGGTGTGCAATACAAAAAGAGGGGTAACTTTGGCTAATGCTCTAAGTCCCATTGCAATCGCCGTGCAAGCTGCGTATCTTTTGGCCGTATTGTCACTCGCTTTGCATGAATGGCGCATAGGTTGGTATCTTCCAACACCGAAATGATGTGCGCCTCTACAGCTTCTTGAATAGCATCTAGCGCTATTGCTTGCATTCTATACTGATTTCCGTAGCTTTGAAGCACCTCCTTCACTATGCGAGCAAAGGGGGCGCGTCGAATCAAAATCTCTGTAGTCTTTTGGTAGTGCCGGATTTCTGCAAATTCCCTTGCTATTTTCCGGCGCAGCTGAGGTTGTATTGGGGGAACTTTTCTGGCTGGTGACGTTTAGGCTTCTTAAAAAACTTTGAATTGCGCTTGTTTAAATTCTTAGGGACTGCATCTGCAGCCTCTTCTGATTCATCCTTTTCCCTTGTCACCCGATCTTGTGGTGTGGGGAGAGCTCCCTAGCCTCGAGGCAGTGTCTTCCCCCCAACGGGCACCTGATGTGTGCACGGTATATCATCTCGCACCCATGGTGGCTCTGTATTTGATTCAGTGTTTGTATGGACCACTCGAGTCCTGGATGGTCCTGCTTGTGATTTGTGGCATGGCGGCTCCTCCCTATCGGACTCTGGTGTTTAATAGGCAGCTTCTTCTCTCCAATGTTGGGCGCGTGTTGCTTCATTCTTTGTCTAGGAGTTTCTTCTTGTGGATGTAAAGATTCTTTAGCCCTCGATGACTCTTGTGCCCTACTACCGTGCCCACTACTAGAAGAGTACCTGGTACGGCCAGGTGTTCGTGGACGTTTTCTTGTGCCTTTAAGCCATACCGACTTCTCACATCCTTGGAGGGTGTTTTTGTTGGCAGCGCGGTTGCTCTTTTGCGGTTTGTTTGGTGCATGCCATTTGGTATGGTAAGAGCTCACCTGTGCTTAAGAAATGAGTGGTTTATGAGAGCATGCAATATTTATAAGGGACCTGTTCACACTAAATTTGGAAAAAAAACTATTATTTTTTAATTGAACATGTCATTAACAATAGTCCTGTAAAAAAACAACCACTTTTGTGGCTTTTTGAGACTTTTGTAAAAAAATTCTCAACACTATGTTAGTTATCTAAATAGAAAATGGTTTTAGGGAATTCTAACCAACACTCAATATGAGTTGATGAAAAATAGTATAGAGCTAAATTAAGGTCTGAAGATGTATTTCCATTGCCATCTCCTACAATTAATCTGTGCGGATGGATAATTTTTTTCTATTTTCTTTTGAAAATAAATCAAATCATATTTAGGCAAGCCCAAAATTCTTTGAAAAATCCCTCAGTAGGTATGTGATAGATGTACCAAGATTTTTTAACCCATATACAAAGACTGTCGACATTTTTTACTTCTCTAAGTTAAGTGTTGAAGTGCAGTTTTACGTAAAATTTACTAATTTTAGAAAACTAATTTTTTTATATTTTTTAGCTTTTCATGTAAATTGTGTATTTCGAAACCTTTTTCATATCTTGAACCCGCAATTAAGAAGTTTCATGAAATTTTGATGTCATATACAAAAGTTATGTTTCATTTACTACAATCGTGATATGAGCCATGTCTATGGCTTCAGCCAGTTTTGTGGCTCATTACAAGTCTAGTGTTAAGAGTTGGACCTTGTGTTCAAGTGTAGTCACTCGTGTGGAATCCACTTTGACCCTTGTCGCACTCTGCGTTGGTGCCATGCAACATGCTTGGCGGGGCCTTGCGACATTTGCCACTTATTGCTATGCTCTTGACGACTCCATTTCTGCACTTCAATAGCAATCTTGGATTGTCGTGGATGCTCCATTGTGAGCTTATGAGAAAATTTTGTGCGAAAAAACCAGTTGAACATCTCCTCCAAATAATTGGATTGCACCATTCCACCACCATGTCGAGTATTTTTGCAGTAAACCCCCCTTGCTCGATAATGGGACTTCTTCGTGCCTTGAGTGCTAAAAACTTCAAGGGATCCATATTTATGCATAAAAAATGCACCACGCACAAACAAGATATGTTGTCCACATGAGTAAACGATCCACATTATTTAATGAAAACAATCACTCATAATAAGTTCACCACATAACATGGCTTACCATGTAATGTGTGATTTTATTTTCACCCCAAGAAAGGGTGAAGACCCTGGTAAAATCAGCAAAGGCTTTTTGAAATGATTGGCGTTATTCTTCTGTTGTGCTGTTAATGCCCATAAGCTTGACCATTTTATCAAAATGTGCCCAAACTTGCTTGCGCTTGTTTGAAAGCTTGCCATTTGAATCATTGTCAGTAGAAACTTTGGATAGCTCCTTCCAAAGCTCCCAAAGGTTATCTGCCTGCTGGTTGGAGCTATTATGAGCAGCATATCGACCTGGATTTCCTTGGGAAACTTTCTTCAAAAATTGTATGGGTTTTTTTACACCTTTGATACTTGTTGAGAAATTTCATGGGCCTCCCTTGTGTTCTTTGCAACAATGATAGACACATTTCCACCATGACAGCCAATGGAATTCAAGAGTGCATCCACTCTTTCAATCGATTCCTAGGACTTTTCTATTGGTTTCATTGTGAAAGAAAAGTCAATGTGGAGTTTCAATAGACTATCAAAAATGCGCATGAATGCATGTAATGTGCAAAAATGTACATTTGATAGAGGAAATGGAAAGGTTGGATTCCAAGTGTGGTCCTTTTGAGCACGGTCTGGGGCATTGAGCATGGGATATCTGAGAATAGACGCTTCCCATTCTCTGCCTTCATCTCCAACATCACGACAATCCAACCCTTGTTCTCCATGCCCTTGCCATGGAAGCATGGAACCGACCTTTGTAGTGCTCTTGTGTGATTTTTGTTCGTTAGGTTTGTACCCTCGAGTGAAAAATGGACAAGGCATGAGAGAAGAAGCCCCTTGTTTGCAGCGAAGCAAACACTTTAGGGCCTTCAAGTCCCCACCTAAGTGCCACTCCACATCGTAGCTACCAAAACCCTCAACCTACCTGACCTGCAATTTGGGAGTGTCTTACCTCTGTGATCCATGGAACTCTCTCAAAAATCCATGAAAGTATTCCATTGGTCTTTTGTGTGTTTCCCTACAACCCTATTTCCAACAACTAGTATCAGAGTAGGTTGCATCCTCTTAAGCTTAGTCACCAGCATCACCACCAAATACTTGCTTACTTTCTCAGGTTTTGGTGAGCTTTGGTGAATGTGAGTAATTCAAAAAAATCTTTGGGTAAGCTCATGGAGCTTGGTGTGCTCAAAATTTCCATTCGGGATCATTTTAGCCTCTTTTTCCATTACAGGTAGCAGCGTTGCACATGCAATTTTGTCCTTCCTTACAATATTCTTTGGGTTTTTCTATATAGCACTACTATTCTCACTTCATTTCTTCTCTTTCTAGGGTAGTTTTTACATCAGGTGTGTAGGCACTCACCATGGCTGACAACAACAGAGATGTGTTCAAGAGGTTTGTTATTGAGGATAAATTAGATGGGGAAAATTACCCAATGTGGGTTACATCATGCAGCATGTACATGTTTTTGTATCAAAAGGGCATTTGTAATGTTTGTCATGGAATTGATGTATGTCCTTTATACGTGGATAGAAGCAATGTTGAGGATGTTGCAAGTTTTGGTGGTAGGGTTACTACTACCAAAGCTATTTTTACCCAAGGCTAAGCAATCTCCTTGGAATATTAGAGGTGTGTAGGCACATGGACTGATTCTATTATCTATAAAGCACACTATTAATCCTCACATTTGTTCATCCAAATCTACAAACCAAGTTTGGGATATTCTGACTGGAATTTATACAAGTTGCAATGAATCAAAAATTGCAGTGCTGTGTAAAGTGTTGGAATCAAAGATTATGCATGAAGAAGATGAAATGTACACTTTCCTTGCTAGTATCAAGGATATCAATGGCAACTTATTCTTGAAGGTGAAGTCATCTTCGAAAGTTTCCTTCTGCAAATTGTTCTTGATGCTTTTCCAGATTCTTACCAGACATTTTCTAATACTTGGGAACTTATGACCCTAGGAAATCTTGATATTCTCAAGTTTGATGCATTATGCACATTTTTGTTGCAAGAGTTTCTTTCAAGACAAAACAAGGGTAAATAACATGCAATTAAAGGAGAGTTGAATAGACCTTTATTGCTGATCATAGAAAAAGTGGTAAGAGCAGTGTAGCCACTTCTCATGGTTCCTCTACGAGTGGTAAAACACGTGTTCCTAAAGCTTCTGCTAGCGGAACTGTCTGGAAATTTTGGTGAAAAGAGAAAAAAGAAGATGCATTGCCATTATTGTAAAGCTAATAATCACTTGATCAAGTAGTGTCCTAAATTGAAGGCAAAAGAGGCTAACAAGAAAGAGGTTGGTTCCACTACAAGTGCAGCAATTGTAGAATTGTTTCATCTGGTATTTTGTGTTGTGTGTTGTATAAGATCATGTTATATGACAAGTGTGGGCAGAATTTTGCAAATGCAGTTGTGGATTCAAAGGCTCCTTCAGATGCAAAACCTTGGCATCCACGTTTTGGGCATTTGAATTTTTCCAGTTTGCTATGTTTGCAAAAATCTGATATGGTTGCTTCTTTGCTTCCTCTTGAAGCACTTGTGAGGCATGTTTGTAAAGGTTGTATTTTGGGTAAGATGTAGCGTTTGAAGTTTCCCAAGGATGGTTCAATAAGGGCTACATACGGCCTGCAGCTTGTGCAAAGTGATGTTTGTGAGCCTATGCAAACTTTGTCCTTAGGAAATTACCTATACTTTGTGACTTTCATTGATGATTACTCTAGGGATGCATGGTGTATATATTTAAAGCTAAGACCAAAGTGTTTATGTGCTTCAAGCAATTTCTAGTTATGGCTAAAAATATCTCTAAAGGTAATATGGGCACCCTTCGTTCATATCAAGGGGGGGAGTATATGTGTCATGAGTTTAATGCATTTTTATCTAGCCCTAGGATAAAACACCAATGTACAATTCCGTAAACACCTCAACAAGATGGTGTTTTTGAAAGCAAAAGCAAGTCATTTATGAAGATGGCATGATGTATGGTCAAGAGTCCAGCTTTGCCACGTTCATTTTGGCTTGAGGCCATCATGTGTGCTACTTATGGGCAAGTGTCCTACAAAATCTTTGCATTCTATGACTCCTTCTGAAGCATGGCATGATAAGAAGCCATATATTTATCATATACATATTTTATTGTTGGCACAAAAGGCCAGATGGAATAATTTCATCACCAAAACTGAGATCATGAACTGTACATCTGTCATCCCGAACCCCGAACCCCGAACCCCGACGGCCTCTAAAACACCGGGGACCGAATGGCGCACCTCGAGCCTGTCATGGTAAAGCAAACAGGGGCACCACCTAGCTTCAGCGGCTAGGACGCAAACAACACACCACCATAGCAAAGTTTTCATCCAAGAGGGATGGATGCTTGGGAGTAACGATGAAGAGGAAAGGGAATGAGAGCAAGTGAGAGCGAGAGAGAGAGAGAGAGAGAGAGAGAGAGAGAGAGAGAGAGAGAGAGAGAGAGAGAGAGAGAGAGAGAGAGAGAGAGAGAGAGAGAGAGAGTGAGTGAGTGAGGGAGGGGGTATAGTGGCTTAGTACTTAGGCACCACAAAAGGATGGCAAATCCGCACCCCCTTCACACATACACAAGCTCACTCCAAACACAAGACTAGGTGGCGATTCCGCACACCTCACATGGGAAAAACATTGCAAGAAAACATACTCACAAAACCTCAAGCTTTATTTAGAGAATAAGGCGATGAAATGGGGAGCATAGGGTAGGGGAATGAGAAGGGAGAGAGTGGTAGAGCACATGGCGGATAGGTGGGAGTTGATGGCGAAGACTCGCACGAGGGTTATGGCCATCATCCTTCATTTAGTTGCCCTTCATCTTCCATAGCCAAGGGTGTAGAGGTCATGCTCAAGACAAGCATGGTGATTGTGGTGATGGTGATGGTGTGGGTGTGGGTGTGTGCACTAGGCACACACAGTGCATAGTGTGTTCTTTGGTGATGTTGTGTGTGTGTTAGTGTGATGGTGAATCCTCTTTATATAGGGGAGGAGGGGGGAGAAATTCTAGAATTTAGAAATGAAGAAATCGTTATCTACATAGGCCATGTGACTGTGGGCCCCACTTGTCTGGCTGTGTGTATATGTGCCAGAACAGCAGTCTCATGAGAGAGAGACTAAGAGAGAGAGATGGGTTGATGAAAAAAATTGAGAGGTGACATGGAGAATAAATTAATTACAAGAGGGGAGAGAGGGGAGTGTGTTCAGAGGTGAATCTGTGTGCAGATGTGTGTGAACACAAGAAAAATCAGGTAACCATCAGGTGGGGATGGGTCTGTGGGCACCTTTTTCAGTCAAACTGAGTGTGTGTGAGTGTGGGGGAGGTTATTTAGCTACAAGACAAGATACATGGCGCCCTTTAGAGAGAGAGGGGGATATTTGGGTCATGGGATATGATAGGAGAGAGAAAGAGGGGGTGGGGTATACTATTTTGGAAGATGGGGTAAGTTGCATGTGAGTTGGTGCATGATTGGGGAGTTATAATGCATTATTGGTGAGAGGTGAGGTAGCTTGAGGGGAGAGAGAAAGGAGAAAGGACAAGGGGAAGAGAGAGGGGGTTGACCTTTTGAGTGGAGGAGAGGAAAAGGGACACCCGACGGGGCAACAGTGAAGAAAAAGGAGGCAAGGTGGGGATGGGCTACCCCACAGGCATGAGGTGGCCTATTTTACCTTTCTTATATATTTACATAATCATACTTTATTTTTTTTCTTACTTTTTCCAATGCCTTTTATCACTCCCTCCCTAAGAGGGGGTTTTCATGGGGTGGGGACGAGAGAAGAGGGGTATGGGAGCTTGGCTTGTGAAAAGACCCCATCATTAGCCCTCCCCTTTTGGCTAGATGCATTCATGTATCTAGCTCATCTGTTTGATCATTATCGTCGGAGGTGGCGGCTGATGGTGTGTCCTCATCTGGAATGTCAATTGGTGGAGCCAGGTCAAATCGAAGAAAATAAGGTTTAAGTCGCCAACCATTTACCGTGGTTTTATGAAGTTTTCTATCAGCCTCCATAAGCTGGTAGCTTCCATTGGCATACTTTTTCCTGATGATGAAAGGGCCTTCCCATCGGAGTAGGAGTTTCTTATCCTTGCACGTGTCGAAGCGATTGTCGTAGCGGAGCACCAACATTCCTTTCTTCAATTCTTTTTTCCGGAGATGCTCGTTAAAGCTAAGCCGTCTATGCTCTGCTTGTGCTGCATAATAATTTATTGCTTCTTCTCTGTCCAGCTACAGTCTTTCCAAGTTGATGATGTGATCTCACAAATGCATGTTGGGTTGTTGAAGTTGGCTTGCCATTACTCTGAGACTTTGTAGTTGCACTTCAATGGGCAAGATTGCTTCCTTACCAAATACTAGATGATACGGAGTGAATCCCAAGGATGTACGAAATGAAGTTCTGTAGGCCCATAAAGCTGGTAGTAGATACTTATCCCAGTCTCCGGGATGATTGTTTACCTGCTTGGTAATAATTTTAGAAACCATTCCATTTACCTTTTCAACTAGGCCATTACATTGAGGGTAATATGGTGAAGAGTTCCTCCTTGTAATGCCCAGTTTCTGCATTAATTCTCCTACCAAGTCTGCTCTGAAACCTGGCCCTCTATCAGAGATGATCTCTAAAGGTGTGCCAAACCTACAGCATATGTGCTCGTAGATAAATTTAGCTACCTCTACCGCTATGATTCTAGTGGTGGCTGTAGCCTCTGCCCATCTAGTCATGTAGTCGACCCCCATGATAATGTAGAATTTTCCTGAGTTGTCCCTAGGTAATGTCCCAATGGCATCGATACCCCATTTTTCAAATGGGCCATATGAGAGAATAGGTGTCTGTGGTTCAGGCATAAGTGACCTAGTGCCGGCCTTTTGACACAACTTACACGTTTTGCACCAATGGTGTACATCACGGTTGAGGCTAGGCCATATGAAGCCTGCCTGCAAGATTTTCCTACTTGTTATGTCTAGGGAAAAGTGACCACCACAAACCCCGTCGTGACAGCTAGCAATTACTCCCGTGATTTCGTGAGAGAGAGGGACCTTACTGAGTATTTGGTCCTTACCCTTACAGTACAAACCATCGTTGATGAGTCGATACCTTGTGGCCTTCCGCGTCAGCCATTGCTTCTGTCCCTTTGTTAAATCTGATGGGCATTCCCCTGTTTCCAAAAAATGCATGATGTCAGGCAAGACATCACTGCCTTGAAATAGAGGGAGCTTTAGTTTTATTGCTCCAACCACCACTTCCTGTAGTCTTTCACTTGCTAGGGCATCTGCTTCTTGGTTTTGAGCCCTTGGGATATGGTGTATTTGAACTTCTTCAAACTTACCCAACAAGGTTTTTACACCACTTAAGTGAGTCCTTAAACTAGGATTCTTGCATTTCCATGCTCCATTTACTTGCCTTACCAGAAGTAGAGCATCCCCAAATACATTAAGGCGTTGTACACCTTGTGAGACGCACCATTGTAGACCCTTGGTTAGTGTTGCATACTCAGCTTCATTGTTAGAATTTGAATCTAACAATTGGCCCAACGAAAATACCTTTGTCCCTTTGTCATCAAAGACCACTATGCCTGCAGCTGCTTTGTCAGACGCTCGCTTGTAGGCTCCATCAAAGTAGAGAGAGTATGCTCCTTCTACCATCGGCGGTACTGGAGGTAATCGGACTTCTCCTTCCTTAGATTGCTTCTCCTTCCCTTCAAAGACTTGGTAGGTCATGAGCCCCCCCAAACATGCCCTTGTCGTGCTTTCTACCTGTACCGTGTAGTCAAACTCTTGCAGACGAACTAGCTATTTAGTAATTCTAGCAGACACATCCATGTGTTGTACAACATAGGGAAATATTTCATCCGTGGTTAGAATCACAAATTGCTTAGGCACCAAATATGACCTAAACTTTGTAGTTGCAAATCTAAGAGCTAGGACTAAGTGTTCCACATGGGTGAAACCTTTCTCTCCTACTGTCATCATTCGACGAGAGAAGTAGATTGGCCTCATGAAAGATGTCGTCGTATCCTTTTGGAGTAGCACAGTCCCCAATGATTCATCACCAACACTTGAGGTGACATAGAATTTTTCATCCCACTTAGGTGGTGAGATAGTTGGCAGAGTGGCTAAGACCTCCTTAACCTTGTTGTAGTGATGTTCGCTTTCCTCGTCCCAAGTGAAAGTTGATCTTTGAGTGATTTGTTGCAATGGTAGAACAAGTTGTGATAGTAGATGTATGAATCTACTTAAGTACCTCACCTTCTGTAGAAAAGAGACCAGTTGACGTGCGGTCGTTGGTGAAGGTAGGGCTATGAGTGCGGACACCTTACTTGGGTCGGCGTTGATACCTTTTGCTGAAATTTCATGGCCTAGTAGAATGAATTTACTCTCCCCAATGTGGCATTTATCTACATTTAATCGCCCACCTAGGCTCTGCAACCTGGCCAAACCTTCAGTTACCTTTTCTAAATGTGAAATACGGGAGCTATATATACAAAAATCATCAATGAACACTCTTATGGATGTTCCAAAGAACGGTTGAAAAACATATGTGACATATCTTTGGAATGTGGCAGGTGCATTTGTGAGACCAAATGGCATAACCCTGTATGAAAAACAACCCCATGGCGTGATAAAAGTGGTTTTTAGCTGATCTTCCAAGGCTATGCGTATTTGAAAGTATCCAGAATAACCATCACAGACGGTATAGCATTCAAAACCCGCTACTTCATTCAGAATTTCATCCAAGAAAGGGAGAGGAAAGTGGTCTCTCTTTGTAGCTGCATTTAGTGGTTTGTAGTCAACACAGACCCTCCACTTACCATTCTTTTTAGGCGTCACCACTATGGGTGACACCCATTCTGAGTTTTCTACAGGATAGATGAATCCCGCCTCCAGCAGTTTCCTTACCTCGGCCAAGAGTGCCTTTTCTTGTATGACCCCCAGTCATCGTAGCTTTTACACAACTGGTTTTACCCCTTCCTTCAGCTTAATATGATGTTCCACCACTGTAATGCCTGTGATTCTTTCATAGTTGTCAATGAACAGGTTAGGAAATCCCATCAACATTTGCAAAAAACTATCTTTCTCCTCAAGTGTTAATTCCGTAGACAACATACCCTTCAACCTACTTCCTCCTAGGCCAGGTGATTTGCTCTCCTCTTCATTGGGTTGCCCTTTTGGTGATGGATCACCAGTTGTGCTTACCCTTTGTGGATCCTTCATAATGATACCCATCACATCAATGGAACTGTCACTTTCGTCGTTGGATGTGGTCTCCTCCTCAGAACTGGAAGATTCGCTACTGGTTTCATCTGCCGATATTTCCAGATTGATTTGCTTCTACTTGCGAATCCTCATGTCGTAGTAGATTGTCTCCCCTTTCTTACCGGTCATGCGTAGAAGGCCAGTACCCCAGTCTTGTTTTGCCTTCATGGCCATCAACCATGGCCTTCCCAAAATTAGTGGATAGCCCTCCCCCTTAGTAGGCATTACAAAAACATCTACCTCTACCTCAGTGTTGAAAGCTTTGATTTTCACGGCACTTACCACACCCACACACTTTACTTTTGTTTGCCATCTTTGCCTTGCATGGAGAAGGCCTGTCAACCTCGAGCCCTAATCGAAGCATCATAGCTCGCTCATTACACAGATTTGTGCACCTCCATCAATGTAGGTGTTTCCAACCCTCTTTCCTTTTATGTTTACGTCGACAATTGGAAGGATGTCATCCATGTTGCATCCCGAAATTGCTCCGGCTACCTTTGTTTTGGAGCGTCTTGTACTTACCATTTTAGACCATTGTCGCCTTACTTTAGGTACAAGATGTAGCAGCTGTGGCCATGTAATCTTCGGTCCTTGCTCTGCCACATCCAATGTTAGATCATAGGGCTTTGAACTTTTCCCTAGCTGGAAGTCAGTGATGCCCAATTTCCGTCGTGGCCTGGATGGCCTCTTGCTAGTTTCTCCTCTCATGCTTCTCTCATCATCTGATTGTGTATCCTTCTCCCTCCTAGCTCTTTTCACAGTCATGGCCTCAAGTGGTTCTAAAAAGGTTACCTTCTCCTTACCCTTGTCCCTCTCCTTTGCTCTGGGTGGATCCACTACTACAGATTTTCCTTTCTCTTCTAGCCTTATGATGTTTACAGGGCGATCAGGTGGTGGGGATGGTGGAAGAGGTGGAATGGATGCTTGTAGTGGTGTCTGGGGTGGACGTAGAATTTGTGTTGGTGGGGTTGGTGCTCGGGGTGGGGGTGTTCTTTCTCTAGGGAGTGACAATTGGTTCCTCCTACCTCCTCTATTATAGTTTTGTCGTGTTTTGGGATAGTAGTACATACCGTGACCGTCTTCTCCGCAGTTGTAGCAATGCTACTCCCTGTTTTGTCGACGTGCTCTTCCAGGGTCTTGATCTCTTTCTTGACTCCTCCCTTGTTGTATTAAGTGGATAGACAAATTCTGCAGTTGGTCAGTAATATGGGCCAACATATCTTGTTGGTCATCTCTTACCCCAAGAGCCGGTGGTGGTGGTGGAATGGTGGTTGTCGTAGTTGCTGGTCGACGCGATGTTCCTGATTCTGTTGACTCGGTTTCTTTGGCTTTCATTTGCAGCTTCTTGTCTTTAAGGCGAGCAATCTCAACGGCTAACTCGTACGTAGCCGGGAATCTACCTTTCACCTTCTCCTTGAGAAGCGGCCATAAGCCATGCATGAACCGATCTTTTTTTAGGAAATCGGGTGCAGCTTCCCCCCTTGCCAGTGACTCAACCCACCGTTCCCACAAATCCACAAATTTGGACTCATAGGTGGCATATTCTAAAAGACCCTCCTGCTTCAAGTCTCTCAACTTGTCCCACAACTTTTCTGAAGTGGTACCTCCCCCAAAGCGCCTCTTAAAAGCGGTTTTTAAGGGTTCCCAGTCATCCTTGGTTGCTTGTGGAAGTGCATTGTACCATGATCTAGCTTCTAGCTTCATGAGATGCTTAAAGATTCTAACCCGGGATTCATCCGTATCTTTGTTGCTCACTACACATGCTACTTCAAAGTCATCTAGGAAGTCTGTTACCAAATCCTCCCCCTTCTTTCCTTTAAATGTTGGAAATGCTACACTTGCCATGATTACTGAGAGAGAGCTAGAAAGACACACTTCTTAACTTGCAAAAGTTTTTTTCTTCTTTACAAGGAGGCGTGTATACCCTCTTATACTAGGACATAGATTAAAACTTCAAACGGTACATTGCCTTGTACCAAAGGTAGGACAAATGGTTGATCTGATCCCAGAACCTCAAAAAATCGCTCCCTACCCAGCATGGTGTCAATGACGTTGTGAGCGGGATGAAAACACACACAGCGCCTCTATAACGACCCGACACACACTCTTGGGAAGATACACACACACACTATGGGGCACCACTCGGCTTACACAACACACCTGGTCGAGACAGGGAACACACCTCTGGAGTGAGAGGAGAGAGACTATCCACTTGCCCACTCCACACAGACACACACATACACACACACACCCAAAAAACTCAGCTCAAAAGAGGAGAATTTCTGATGTTTAGATACAAATGAGCTTGGGCCAACACCAATGGGGCAAACAGCTCACACAATATGGGTAAAAGATACCAGATACAATCACAAACTAGAGCAGAAACTTCGCTCATAGGAGAAACTTACACAGAAAAACAGCAGGAAAAGAGTGAGGAATTTGGCAAAATGGACAGCGCCACCGCGTCCGGAACGGCCCAAAACCCCAGTCTACAATGTCAAAGTGCTCAAATCCGACCTCGGATGAGCAGTTTAGGGCCAAAACGGCTCCAAAATGGGCAAAAACACACCTGCGGCTGTTCCTCCTCTCTTCTCCACGTTTTTTCTGGTCTTCTCTCCGTTTTTTTAGTTCCCACACTTAGCTTTATTAGTTGGGCACCCTTGGCCTTTTAGATGACCTCAAACGGACCCCGAACAGGCCAAAAACTGACCTCGCAGTGCATAGTTGTCACCTTTTTGCATCATTCGCACACCTGGCACTCAGCTTTTTTCCAATAATGCATCTCGCCACCACGTGAAGTGGCCCCCAAAAAAGGTCCTCATGATGACCTTTCTGCATAATTCTCACAAGCAAACACCCACGTTGTGTCCGTCCTCATCTGCGTGCAAATATTGACCTCGTTCGCCCTCCTGACGCCACTAGATGCCATCTGACACACCTGCTGACCTCACGTCGTCGGCCCGCGGATAGCTTCCTCGAGAAGTTTTACGCGCTACCAACTCCTCCTTATTGTAGAAAAAACACAATGGTACTAGTAACGATGAAAATCGATGCACTATGTACATGGTGTCCTACCTGTACACATGTGGGCCCCACGTAACCACCTGGCTCTGGAAAATGGGCAATACTTTATTTGATGCACCATGCATGGGTATGTACATATGCGCAATCCCTTGCTCCAAAAAGCTCCTGACATAATTTTCCCATCCCCTAGCCTGCTAGATCATTCATGATCAGCAGCAGCAAAGAGAGATATGAGACTCGCCGCATCACAAGTCTCCTCATCCTTCACCAACATTTCTTGCTCCACCGACAACTCATCTTGTTCCACCATCATCAATCTAGCATGATACAATTTAAGACGCAATCCATTTACCCTTGACTTATGTAGAACACCATCCAGGTTAGCCAGCTGATATGTGCCATTTGGAAAACACTCTACTACCTTGAAAGGGCCTTCCCACTTAATTTGAAACATCTTTTGGAAGGTGTTGTCCAGCTTACTGTTGTAGCGCAAAACCAAGTCATGTTGCTTGATACCCTTACTTTTGACCTTTTCATTTAGCTTTGTCAAAGCCTTATCCTGCCTCTGCCCATAATGCTCCAAAGCGCTCATCCTATCCAACTGGACCTCTTGTAACTGCAAGAGCCTCTCTTTGAATGCATCACTAGGCGGCCCAAGCAACTTCTCTAACATCTTGACCGCAGGCAACTCTACCTCCACAGGCAATAGTGCTTCCTTTCCATACACCAAATGAAATGGAGTAAACCCTGTACCTGTCTTCACCGAAGTACGGTAAGCCCATAATGCACTAGGCAATTCCAAATCCCAATTCTTTCCTTGGTGCTCTGTCACTTTCGAAAGAATCTGTACCAACTCACCATTGAATCTTTCATTCAAGCCATTACACTGCGGGTAATAAGGAGTGGTATGCTGGTGCCTAATCTTCATCTTTGCACATAAAAAATCTAGCAGTTTAGCTCTAAAGCCAGGCCCCTTATCTGAAAGTAACTCCAGTGGCACCCCAAACTTGCAACATATTTCATCATACACAAATTTGGCCACATCCTTTGCAGTGATTTGTTTTACTGCTATAGCCTCTGCCCATCTAGAGAGATAGTCCACTGCCGTCAAGATATAGCTTTTGCCCCTGCTTGTGATAGGTAACGGGCCTATTGCATCAATCCCCCACTTTTCAAACACATCAAACGCCATAATGGTTTTTCGTAGCTCTGGCTTCAACACTCTCTTCCCAAATGCTTGACACCTATTGCAAGACCTACACCAATGGTGAACATCCTTGTGCAAACTAGGCCATACATACCCCTCTTGCAAAATCTTATGCAAGGTGATCTTTAGAGCAAAATGGCCACCACATGCGCCTTCGTGATTCTCTTCCAACACTCTGTAAAGCTCCTCCCGCCAAGGTACACGTCTCAACACGAGATCAGCCCCTTTCATGTATAAGACATCACCAATCAATTTGTACCTGTATGCTCTACGCACAAAGCCATACTTCTTAGACTTCTGAATCTCCTTTGGAATGATTCCTGTTAGCAAAAACTCCTCTTCTTGAGCCAAACTTTCCCGGCCATGATAAAGAGGTAAAGTGGTCCTCAACACAAATAGCTCCCCAATCATGCCTTGAGCTGCTTCATGTGCCTCTCCATTTAGAGCACGTTCAATGTGTCTGATACTCCATGCTTCAAACTTTTTTAACAGGCCTTTAATTCTGAAGCACATTTCCTTCAATGAGGTGTTCTTGCTCTTCCACACACCCAACACTTGCTTCACCACTAACAAGGCATCACCTTTTATTCTCAACCTTCGAACCCCATGCTTCAAAAAAATGTGGAATCCGGCTTCCAATGTAGCATATTCAGCCTCATTGTTACTATGCGCATCCAATTTGAACCCTCTCTTGCATACTAGCTTCCCCTCTGGATCATAAAGTGCTATACCCCCTGAAGCTGCATCATGGCTCTTTCTGTATGAACCATCAAAGAACAACACATGTGCATTGCTGATCTGTGGCACTTCTTCAACTACCTTTCTCACCACCTCTTCCTTAACAATAAGGGGATTCTCCTTGTAGGTCAACAAATCAGCTAGGGTAGCCCTTGTACTATCTTCCACTAGAAAAGAGAACTCAAACTCTTGCAGCTCAATTACCCATTTCTTCAGCACATTTGACATGTTAATACCATTAATTAACTGTGGCAAAAAGGCATAACTCGTCAAGAAAACAAAAGGCCGTGGTAGCAAGTAATGACGAAATCGTCGACAAGCAAATATTACACTAGCCATCACTAGCTCTACTTCCGATAACTTTCTCTCCGCTACCAACTTCACTCGGCTTGCACAATACACTGGCCTCATATAATGGCTGCCCTTCCCCTTTTGCAATAGCATGGCTCCAATGGCATCATCCCCTACTGATGGATTTACATAAAAAACTTTCTCCCAATCAGGAGCCTGCATGGCTGACAACCCCCCTAACACCTCTTTCACCTCTTGAAACACTTCTTCACACTTGTCATCCCATTGCAATGGATCATGCTTTGCCACTTGCTGTAATGGATAAAGAAGCTGCGAAGACAATGGAATAAACCGTGCCATGTACTTCACTTTGTGTATAAAGGTTGCCAATTGCTTCGTACTCATAGGTGATGGAAGAAGAATAATAGACTTCACCTTATCTGGATCAGCCTCAATGCCATTTTCTGACACCATATGGCCCAATAACTTCACCCTTGGCTGTGCTAGATGACATTTCTTTGGATTTAGTTGTCCTCCACATTCATCATATCGAGCCAATACCATCTGCAACTTCTCATGATGCTCAGCCCTACTGCTATAGACACAGAAGTCGTCCATAAAAGCCTTAACACAACTACCAATGAATGGTTCCAGCACCCAATTTGCTCTTTCTTGATAGAAAGATGGTCCATTTGACAACCCAAACGGCAACACTGTGTAGCAATAGCAGCCCCATGGCGTAATAAAAGTTGTCTTTGTGCGGTCTTTAAGAGCAATCTTCAATTGAAAATAGCCTGAAAAACCATCACACACACTGTACCTCTCATAACCTGCCACTGAATCCAAGATCTGATCGATGAATGGAAGAGGATATGGGTTCTTCTTAGTAGCTGCGTTTAAGGGCTTAAAATCTACACAAATCCTCCACTTCCCATCCTTCTTTGGACTGACTACTACTGGACTCACCCATTCTGTGGTCTCCACAGGGACTATGAACCCTGCCTTCAATAACTTGTCCACCTCTTCCCGCAAGGCTTCCATTTGCTCTTGACCCATCCTTCTTAGCCTTTGCCGCACTGGCTTAGAACCTTCTTTCAGATCTATATGCATCTCTTCGCCCTTGAACCCTCTGATCTCTTCATATGAAGTAATGAACAAATCAGGAAAACTAGCCAGCATATGCAAAAATATATCCTTCTCCATAGCTGAGAGGTCTCCACTAATCATTTGCGTCATTAATTCCTGCTTTTTTGACAACTCAACCTTGGTTTGCATCAGCCCTTCAATCACTTCATAAGGTCCTTCACTTTCATCTTCCACTTCATTCGCAAATGCGACTAAACCACACTCCTGGATTTCTTTATCCATCAAAAGAAATGCAACATCAGCATCCTCATCACTGCTGGTAGTGCTATCACTGTCCTCATCTGTCACCGTGGAAGAGTCTTCATCACTAGACTCATCCTCATCTTCATAAAGCTCCTCTAATCGTTTCCTTGTGTCCATATTATAAAGCTTCTTGGTACCTGTCTTTCCATAGAGGCTAATTGTACCATGTCGCCAATCTTGAACAGCTCCCACTGCACGTAACCATGGTCTGCCCAGTATAATAGGATATGCTCCCAACCCTGCTGGCATCACATGAAAATCAACCACTGCCTTTGCATCATATGCCTCCACTTCTAAGCTCTTTACAACACCCAAGCATTTTACTTTTTGATGGTTTGCCAATCTGATCCGAAAACCTGACACCCCAGCCACTGTGAGACCCATCTTCTCAACGCATGAGTGTGGTATGACGCATATTTGGGCTCCGCCATCCACATAACCTTGTCCCAAATTTTTCCTTTTATGCCACACATCTACTATTGGACAAATGTCTGGTAGCTCGTCCATTGCCAACACCTTCACTGAACCTCTCTCTGGCTCTTTCTCCATTGGGTTAACCATCCTCTTCCACTGTCGCTTTAGCTTAGGCACCATCTCTATAAGCTGCCCAAAAGTAACATCTGCCTTCCTGCTCGTCAGATCCTCCTTCAAGTCATAGCTTAATTGCCCATCCCCTAGTGGAAAATCTGAAACATGAAACTTTCGACGAGCTCTCCTTTTCCTCTTGGCCTTGACATCCTCGCCTTCATGGCTCTTTCCTTTCTTCTTACTAGGACCTGGGGCACTTCTTCCTTCCTTTTCCTCTGTGGTCCTCTTCCCAATAGGCATCACTAATGTATCCTCTAGCTTTGATGCCTTCTCCAAGGTGACTACACTTAGCACTTTTGTCTTCCCTTTTTCCTCCTGGGTCAGTCCACTGGTTCCTTCGTCTCCCTTAATTTCGATGCCATAATCATTTGACCTAGTTAGCACCTGTCTTGGCAATGGATACATGTCTCCCCCCATCCTTGGTGGCTTATCACATTGTGGGCTGATGTGACCCAACTCTCCACAATTATAACATGTGGGCGTCTGCCTCCAAAACCTACTATTACTTTGTCCAGCACCATTCCTAGGTTTTTCTTCACCTCCTGGCTGATTTGCAAACCGCCCTCGACCTCGATTATTTCCCACTTGACCTAGCATGTTTAGGCTGAGATTCTTCATCAGATCAACCACTTGCCTCATGTCTTGCCTTAGGCCATCATCTTGCACTGCTGTAGTGACCACTGCTGGCATAACCTGAGTAGTAACAGGAACCACTGGTTCATGATGAACCCCTGACATACGACCTTGTAAAGAGTCCATAGGCTGAAATTCAGCTCTCATGGGCAAAGACTCCACCCCTAACTGGCTCATTTTTCTCATCTTCCACTCTTTGTTCCTTGCTACCTCTAGTGCATCTTCATATGTCCTAGGCTTCTTTAGCTCTACTCTCCAACGTATATTCTCCCAAAGACCAGCCAAGAACCTGTCCTTCTTCATCATGTCAGGCGGGGGTACTTGTGGTGCTAAAGCCTTGCACATTCGCTCCCATGCCAATGAAAACTTTCGTATGTACGCATCTACTGGCTCACCTTCCTTTTGCACCAAAGCCTGTACTTCTTGCCACACTTTGTCAGGGTCTTCTATCTTCACAAATTCCACTTCCAATCCATGCCTTAGATTGTCCCAACTCAATCTTATAGGTGGATCAGCCATACGCAACTCCTCTTCAAATGCTTTGGACCAAGCTCGTGCATCACTCTTCAAACAAATTTGGAGAAGGCGTAACATTTGCGTAGGGTCATGAATCTGGTTGCTAATGCAGGCAACCCATCTTTTCCAAAAATTCTTCCACATCTTCATCACTTCTTCCATGAAACTCGGGATAAGAGAAAGCCATGGCTACCCAAATTATGATGCTTTGAGAACCCCTTCGAACACACGTGCAAGAACCCAAAACTTTTCACTTCCCAATCCCTAGAAACTTCAATGGAGCTCAACTTTAGATAAGGACAAACACATGCACATCAAATGAGTTTTCATAGTTGATCATCGGAATGACAACAGGCAAAGGACATTCCAGGATCTCTCTCAATCTTCTTGGCCCAAACATAAAGACTATGCGCTGCTGGAAAAAGATCTTCCTGGACACATGAACATTAATCTGAATTCTTTGCGTTAAATGAAAAGGAGTGAACTGAGGGCCATTTTGATCATCCATTAAAGCCAACCATGAAGCTCCCAAGAAGGCACACCTGACTCAACCTCTGATTTTGCCAAAATTTCAGCAGCATAACAGCATAAATGGCTCAAAATACCAAAAAACCAGCCATCATAACTTGGGAAAATTTCGACAGAGTTTCCCCAGAAGTAGAGCAGTAGGAACCCAAAATATAGACTGTCTATGTATGCATAAACTGTCAACAATAGAACCCGAGCATCAAGTAGGACTCACTAGTACATAGCCTATGGCGAGGTCACGAAAAGGGTGCTCCAGCTACCTGTATCACCGAAAGGATCTCCACATTTGAGAATCCCCCAGCTCAATAAAAACCTCACGCTATCGACCCTCACACGAAAGCTAATGCAAATCGCGTATAGTCAAGTCTCAGAAATGACTATCTTCCAGACCAAGTCTCAGAAATGGCTGGGACTGCCAAATAAAACCATATATGGCTCCACAAAGGCGTACAATGGCAGTTTCCACAAGTAACGTACAATCCAACAGACAATGCGCTCAAATAGGCGCCAAGTGATGCATTCCCACAACAACTGCAAGTGACATCACTGTACTCCAGCTACCTGTACCTGTGTGAATCACCTGTACCTGTCCCTGTCCCTGTTCCTGTAACCTGTAACCTGTAACCTGTAACCTGTAATCTGCAACCTGCAACCTGTAATCCCGAAGCTCGAAGCTTGAAGCTCGAAGCAGAAGGTACTCGAAGAAGATCCTCCGTGGGGGCGCCAAAAGAATGTGAGCGGGATGAAAACACACACAGCGCCTCTATAACGACCCGACACACACTCTTGGGAAGATACACACACACACTATGGGGCACCACTCGGCTTACACAACACACCTGGCCGAGACAGGGAACACACCTCTGGAGTGAGAGGAGAGAGACTATCCACTTGCCCACTCCACACAGACACACACATACACACACACACCCAAAAAACTCAGCTCAAAAGAGGAGAATTTCTGATGTTTAGATACAAATGAGCTTGGGCCAACACCAATGGGGCAAACAGCTCACACAATATGGGTAAAAGATACCAGATACAATCACAAACTAGAGCAGAAACTTCGCTCATAGGAGAAACTTACACAGAAAAACAGCAGGAAAAGAGTGAGGAATTTGGCAAAATGGACAGCGCCATCGCGTCCGGAACGGCCCAAAACCCCAGTCTACAATGTCAAAGTGCTCAAATCCGACCTCGGATGAGCAGTTTAGGGCCAAAACGGCTCCAAAATGGTAAAAAACACACCTGCGGCTGTTCCTCCTCTCTTCTCCACGTTTTTTCTGGTCTTCTCTCCGTTTTTTTAGTTCCCACACTTAGCTTTATTAGTTGGGCACCCTTGGCCTTTTAGATGACCTCAAACGGACCCCGAACAGGCCAAAAACTGACCTCGCAGTGCATAGTTGTCACCTTTTTGCATCATTCGCACACCTGGCACTCAGCTTTTTTCCAATAATGCATCTCGCCACCACGTGAAGTGGCCCCCAAAAAAGGTCCTCATGATGACCTTTCTGCATAATTCTCACAAGCAAACACCCACGTTGTGTCCGTCCTCATCTGCGTGCAAATATTGACCTCGTTCGCCCTCCTGACGCCACTAGATGCCATCTGACACACCTGCTGACCTCACGTCGTCGGCCCGCGGATAGCTTCCTCGAGAAGTTTTACGCGCTACCAACTCCTCTTTATTGTAGAAAAAACACAATGGTACTAGTAACGATGAAAATCGATGCACTATGTACATGGTGTCCTACCTGTACACATGTGGGCCCCACGTAACCACCTGGCTCTGGAAAATGGGCAATACTTTATTTGATGCACCATGCATGGGTATGTACATATGCGCAATCCCTTGCTCCAAAAAACTCCTGACAACGTGTTGGTAGTGAGCCTTCAAATCCACTATTACCTTGATTGAGCGTACACGTGTTGGTATGTGTGATCTGTCTTGAGGTAGGTTGTACTGATTCATGTGAAGCTTAGAGGTGCTTAGTCACTGTCCAAGCTTGTGGGAGAGGGTGGTGTTCTTTCCTGAAACAAACTCAGTAGATCCCTAGTTTCTCTAGTGAGAGTGTGAGCCAATGCTTCCGTTATCTGTGCTGCAGCATCAGGTGCGACTTGAAAACTGACTGTGATAATTACCTCGGTGACTTGAGTTACCCGATTCTCAAAGTAGAATAGTGTTGATTCTCTATTGTGTAGAGCTCCTTCCATTTTGTTGTTGTGGGTTGGTTGTAGGTTGCGGACATGGTTTCGACCTTCTCCTTCTTCTTCTTGGCACTTGGCCTATGTATATCCACTAGGTTTGGCGTGTTGGTTGACTCTCCCACTGCAAATCGATTACCGTTACGCCTAGCACTCGAGCTTCGATGGAGATGCGGAGTTCGTCTAGTTGTGCTTGGAGCTCTTCTTCTTCTGTCGTCCAATTAGCAAATCCTTCTATCCATTCATCCATTCACCATAGTTTAAGGGTTTCAGTCTTGTAAACTGAAGGGTTTCATGAAAAGATCCTCAGTGGGGGCACAAAATGACGGGAGCAAAGCGAACCCCAAACCCCGACGGCCTCTAAAACATCGGGGACCGAATGGCGCGCCTCGAGCCTAGCATGGTAAAGCAAACAGGGGCACCACCTAGCTTCAGCAGCTAGGACGCAAACAACACACCACCATAGCAAAGTTTTCATCCAAGAGAGATGGATGCTTGGGAGTAATGATGAAGAGGAAAGGGAATGAGATCAAGTGAGAGAGAGAGAGAGAGAGAGAGAGAGAGAGAGAGTGAGGGAGGGGGTATAGTGGCTTAGTACTTAGGCACCACAAAAGGATGGCGAATCCGCACACCCTTCACACATATACAAGCTCTCTCCAAACACAAGACTAGGTGGCGATTCCGCACACCTCACATGGGAAAAACATTGCAAGAAAACATACTCACAAAACCTCAAGCTTTATTTAGAGAATAAGGCGATGAAATGGGGAGCATAGGGTAGGGGAATGAGAAGGGAGAGAGTGGTAGAGCACATGGCGGATAGGTGGGAGTTGATGGCGAAGACTCGCACGAGGGTTATGGACATCATCCTTCATTTAGTTGCCCTTCATCTTCCATAGTCAAGGGTGTAGAGGTCATGCTCAAGACAAGCATGGTGATTGCGGTGATGGTGATGGTGTGTGTGTGTGTGTGTGCACTAGGCACACACAGTGCATAGTGTGTTCTTTGGTGATGTTGTGTGTGTGTTAGTGTGATGGTGACTCCTCTTTATATAGGGGAGGAGGGGGGAGAAATTATAGAATTTAGAAATGAAGAAATCGTTATCTACATAGGCCATGTGACTGTGGGCCCCACTTGTCTGGCTGTGTGTATATGTGCCAGAACAGCAGTCTCATGAGAGAGAGACTAAGAGAGAGAGATGGGTTGATGAAAAAAAGTGAGAGGTGACATGGAGAATAAAGTAATTACAAGAGGGGAGAGAGGGGAGTGTGTTCAGAGGTGAATCTGTGTGCAGATGTGTGTGAACACAAGAAAAATCAGGTAACCACCGGGTGGGGATGGGTCTGTGGGCACCTTTTTCTGTCAAACTAAGTGTGTGTGAGTGTGGGGGAGGTTATTTAGCTACAAGACAAGAGACATGGCGCCCTTTAGAGAGAGAGGGGGGTATTTGGGTCATGGGATATGATAGGAGAGAGAAAGAGGGGGTGGGGTATACTATTTTGGAAGATGGGGTAAGTTGCATGTGAGTTGGTGCATTATTGGGGAGTTATAATGCATTATTGGTGAGAGGTGGGGTAGCTTGAGGGGAGAGAGAAAGGAGAAAGGACAAGGGGAAGAGAGAGGGGGTTGACCTTTTGAGTGGAGGAGAGGAAAAGGGACACCCGGCGGGGCAACAGTGAAGAAAAAGAAGGCAAGGTGGGGATGGGCTACCCCGCAGGCATGAGGTGGCCTATTTTACCTTTCTTATATATTTACATAATCATACTTTATTTTTTTTCTTACTTTTTCCAATGCCTTTTATCACTCCCTCCCTAAGAGGGGGTTTTCATGGGGTGGGGAGGAGAGAAGAGGGGTATGGGAGCTTGGCTTGTGAAAAGCCCCCATCAACACAAGAACATGTTGCATCATATAAGCCCACATAGGGTAGTGTCCCCATCCAACCTGTCCTCAGCAGCAAACATATTGAACACATCTATGTTGTTGTTGTTAGCCCTGGTAAATGCTACACCTGATGTGAAAATTGCCCAAAAATAGGAGAAATGGAGCGGGAACAACATGTGCTATATAGCACAAACCGTAGAGGACTATAAGGCACCTGTTATGCAAAAAATGACACTAACAAAAATTCTACATAAAATGACGCAATAGCCTGTGTAGTACTAGTAGCCTGTAGTGGAAACGGAGGCCGAAATGAGCCCAAATCAAAATTATGAGCAGACCAAGCTCTTGAGCCTTCCCAAAATATTTTTCCACCTATGAACGCTCGCCAAAGCTCATTGAAATCAAAGAAAGTGAGCAGGCGTGTGCTGGAGCAGCTGGCGACTAAGCCCGGGAGGACGTGACCTGCTCTAATACCAATTGTTGGAATTAGGGTTGCAGAGAAACACACATAGCTTGGAGAAGACGAAGGAAGCTCAAGGCACCTAATAGAGAGTGTGTTACTTAGTGTGCTATGGAAAGATAGATAGCCCTAGAGTGATGGGTGTATATACAATGCTCGGGGGGAAAAACCTCCTAAAGAGGGAAAAAATGCCCCGACGGTTCTAGTGTGTTCACACACATCACTACCACATGTAGATGGTAACACGAATGTCAAGATCTTCAACTCAAGACATTGGCAATACAAGAAAGACTTTCCTATGTGAAGAGGAAGTTTGCAAATCTGCTACAACCAATGTAGGAAAAGTATGCCCACCTTATGAAGCTTGTTAACACAATCGCACATTATAAAAAAACATACCTTCCTGCAAGAGAATGCAAGTGATCATTCTCATCCATTGAAACACTTGCACATATGGATGCAGCACATAAACAATGAGTGACAACCACAAGGTGATTTGGTCTTCACTTTTAGGAGACATTTCTACTTCACACGATTTGCTAATGTTTATCTTGTTTATTGTCAAAAACTCCTGTTTAGGAGGCATGTGGTGGAACAAGCCAAGATGATTGAGTGAACCTTCTCACTAGTTGTCTCAATATCCATGATGTGATTTCTATCTTACATTCACCTAGGACGAAGCACATTAGGGATGCACTCACCAAGGAGCTTATGCACAAATTGGCAAATGCGGTTAGTCAAGATGACATGCAACAAGCTTGGGATGAGATTGGGATCATCACGCCAAAGCCTACAAGGCTATTTTTCAAGTCCTAAAGGATGCCCTATGGGAGTGTGGAATCATGGAGAACATGTTTCTCGCTCCTCGCAAGGTCAACCTTGCAAAAAAGGGCACAAAAAAAGATGTGCTCTCTTGCATTGAGACATACCTACACATTGAGGACACAATACCTCAAAAGGTTTCCACAAACTATGCTTAGATTCTACAAATTACCTCAAGCGGATGACAAAATATACTTCTTACTTTTGGTTGGTTGCTCTTATCATAGACTTGGAAGGCCTTGCGTCTACTTGTTTTGTAGTCCTGGCACAAAGGTGGCTTTTGTGCAGAAACTCGATGAATGTGAAATCGTGAAAGGCTGAAGATTAGAGAGGTTAAGCGTCACTTTAATAATGAATACTAATTGCAAACCAAGAGAAGCAATTCACTTGATCCATATTCCACCCCGTCTTTTGGTGTGCAATTAGAGAAAGACATTTGGTGACTGGGTGTTGTTGAAGTGCCCAAAGAGACCAATGGAGTGCTTACATGGATTTATTAAAGAATTTCATGGATTATAGAATTAATACACTCTCAATTTGCAGCAAGAAGCTGGAGGTTGAGGGTTCCGATAGCTTTGATGTGGAGTGACACCTAGGTGGGACTTAACACTAAGTTGGTAACGGGACACTTTTATATCCTGTTAAGTGACCATTTTCCTTGAATTATGTCAAGAGTTTCAAAATGGATTTTGAGGTACTATCTGTCTCATGAGCTGAAAAAAAATCGACATTTTTTTGGAATATCAATTCCATCTTTAACCTTGTCCTTGCACAACATTTCACAACCTAACTGTGTGAAAAAACGGGTCCTGTTTTTGGCTTTTTTCAACTTTTTGCAACTATACCACTCTAGAATTCATGTTTGTAAGGTCTATAATGCTAGAGAACTATATTTAGTAGTCCTCAACATGTCCTTATACTTCTAGGGAGAAATAAATGTTAAAGTTGTAAGTTATGACCAAATTACAAACATTGTCAAATCCTTTTTTTAGCCAATTTTAGCTCTTCTATGATTTTTTTGGTGGCATATGTAGCATAAAGCTTTGATTTTCTATGTAGCATATTGTAACATAAAGCTAATATTCTTGAGTTTTGGGGCACCTAATACCCTATTTTGCATAGTAGATAATCATGGTTGAGTTTTTCAATTATAGAAGAAAACGAAACATTCTAGTATATCAAGTATAGCTTTTTCAATATTGTTAGTTTCTTGTGACAGCTACATGAATTTTGTAGGTAGTAACCATATCTAGTCATAAGGATTAAATTTGGCTAGATATTGAATAGTTTCTATGGGATTCTACAACTCATAATGTTGAACAGTTTTTTCATGTTTGCTGTATTTAGTACTTCATCTTTGTCCCCAAGATTCCACTTGGTAAGAGATGTATTATTCTTTTGACATGCTCCATGGCTCCTTATGAACCTAAAGGACAATAGGGAACTAAGAAAACATGCATAAAATATTTGTATTGAGCGTGGCTATAGAGACTTTGATGATAGGTTTGCAGAATGGTAAAAACTCAACTTTTTTGCACCTATTTCTTTTGGCAAAACAAAAAATAGTGAGGTGAGAAGCAATCATATGTTCTGATCACCAACCCATTGAAGTTAATTAGGGAATTTATCTCAAGTCCTACAAAAATACCTAATCTTATTTTTATGCAACCAAACGTAGGAAATGACTGTTTTGATAAAAATGTACTGGTCCATCAACTTTGGAGGCTTGGTGTGACCAAAAGATGAGAATTTTTTCAATTTTCTTATTTTTTCCATGTGTAGTAGGCCTTGAACTATAATCTCATGAAAGGATTTTACAAAATGAGTGGATCTACTATGGTTTTGGAGGTGTTTTTCAAAACCCTGAAAGGACACTTTTATGTCCTGTTAGGTTACCAACCTAGTGTTAAAGACCATAAAGTGTTTTCTTGGCTACAAACAAGGGGCTTCTTGAGTCTATCCTTGTCCATTTTGCACTTAGGGGTACAAACCTAATAGACAAAAAGCACAAAAGAGCTCTGCAAAGGGAGATTCAATGCTTACATAGCAAGAGAATAGAGATGAAGCATTGGACAAATTTGATGTCAAAGATGAAGGCATGGAATGGAAAATGTTTGTTTTGAGATACCCCATGCTTTATGCCCTAGATTCTGAACTAAACGACAAGTTTTGGAATCCAATATTTTCATATTTTATAACTAATGTACATTTTTGTGCATTACATGCATTCATGCACATTTTTGATAGCATACTGAAGCTCCACATTGACTATGCTTTCACAATGAAGGCGATCATTAGGGTGGAAACACTTCTCAATTCCATTGGCTATCATGGTGGAAATTTGTCAATTGTTGCTGCAAAGAACATAGGGGAGGCCCTTCAGATCGTCCAACAAGTTTCAATGAGTGGAAAGAAAGATAGACACTGTTTGAATAAATCAACACAAGGAGAACCATGAAGACATGATGCACAAAACAGATCCAACCACAAGGCAACTAACCTTTGGAAAGTCTAGAAGAAATTATGCAAAGCTACTATTGACAATGACTCGCATGGCAAGCTTGCAAATAAGTGCAAGCAAGTTTGAATTTTTTTTGATAGAATGGTCCAGCTGATGGGTCTTACCATCACAATAGAAGATCAACCAAAATCATTTCAAGTGGTGTTGGCGAATTTCACCAAGGTCTTTACCCTTGCTTGGGGTGAAAATAACATCACACATTACATGGTAAGCCATGTCACATGGTGAAAGTATCATAAGGTATTGTTTTTATTTCATAATTTGCATTATTTTCTCGTGTGAACAACATATTTTGTTTGCACGTGGAGAATTTTTATGCCCAAATAAGGCTCGCTTGACATTTTTAGCGCTTAAGGCATGGAGAAGTCCCATTATTGAGCTAGGGGGCGTACTTTAAAAATACTCAACATGATAGTGGTATGGTATAGTCTAAATATTTGGACGAGATGTTCAATCGGTTTTTTCTCATGACATTTGCTCGTAAGCACACCATGGAGTGTGCATGACAATCCAAGGTTGCAAGGGAAGTGTGAAAATTGATTCATTAAGAGCACAACAAGTGGCGAATGTCACACATGCGAGAGTTTAGGTGGATTCATTGCCAATAACTACACACCAACATAGGGTCCACAAGGGTCAATGTAGATTCAATAACTAATCTTCTTTACACATTTTTTAGTTAAAGTTTGGGGCTCGTTTGGGGGCCCCCTTCTCAAAATTTATATATTTTTAAGTAATGTTATAATATGAATGGGCCCTTTTAAAATGGGCCCTTGTAAATAAAAGATCTACTCACTTGTCACTTATTTTTTCTCCACCACCACAGGTGGGATCCCATCATACCCCATGGCGTGCATGAAACAAACCTCCAAAGAGAATCCTCCTTTTAACAAAAACACTCTCCAAGATTTTGAGAAGCCGACGTGGCTTAAAAACACTAGAAAACACCCGTGCAATGCAAACACCTAGGCGTTCTTGATGCTCCTTATTTTGGGCAATGGTGCATAAGCACAAAGCCTCTCTAGAAGCTTTCAAAGAGCACGTCTCATGAAATGGCCTCAGGGAGGAAACTCATTGTGTACACTAGTAACATCGCCAGTAGTGGGAAGTTTTCATATGTAATGGGCAAGGGAGGACTATTGTCCAAAGGCTGGCCACTTGCCACCCATTTGTGTAACAAACTCATTAAGCTCCATAAAAGCATGTTAACTGAGCTAACATAAGTTAATAAAACATGTTGAAGATGGAAGCCTTGCAAATGCACATTACAAAGAAGTAGTGAAGAAAGATTTGGGTACACATTTTTCACATTTTCCCAAAATGACCATGTATTGTGATTTCCCAATTTATTTCAATTCATTGTAATATTTGTAACGTGTTATGAGCTCAATGAGAGTTCCAAGCTGTAATTAACAGGTCAATTAGTGTGCCTAGGTTACAGATTCCATAAGTTGTGTAGCCTAAAGTCCTTGAGCACCCAGAGAATGCATATTTTATCGTAGGTATATAAGGAAATGTGTAAATGGAATTAGGGTTTGCAGCCTTAATGGTTGATACTACTCTTTAGTGAGAGCTCATGAGGTGTGTGGCTATGGAGTCCTTGAGCTTCTCCTTGCTCATGTGACTTGATTAACACTAGTTAATCAATACTTAATTATCTTCAATATGCCTCTTGCATACTTTCTATGATTGTTAATGATGTTTTTGGTTAGATAGATTGTAGCTAATTAGTGCTTAATCCTACTCTAATCTAGTGTGATTTCCCTCTATTCTTTGTGTGTGCATGTAGGTCTTATTGGAGTGTAGATGCACATTAGATCTATGTGTGTACTTGTAATTAGTGGGTTGCATGATGGGATTAGTGTTTTGCATGATGGGATTAGTGATGTGTTCATTGTTGCAATTGTTAGTGTGTGTGATTGGGTTGAGTTTAGCTGAAGAGAAGTAGATGTGGAGATTGCCAAGCATTGGGACTTAGCTCCTCCATAGGCCAAGAAGCTCGCCTCATAGAGTCGCTATTCGGGTGTTGCCATTATTAGATCGTTGATCCATGAGTGTTTCCATGCACTAGCTGGGTAGCTCATCACATCATATTGACAACAATTGCTAGTCATTGGAGCTATGCTACAATGGTACTCCCAGCATTTGGCACCATTATCGAGGAGTGATGGCCTACGCTAGTGTAATTATGGCATAATTGGATAGGTTTCCTCACTAATTAGGTAATTAGGTTTCCTCACTAATTATGTCCTACCCTAGTGTAATTAGGTTTCCTCACTAATTTCACTTGTTTGTTTGTGGTTTTGTGGATTTTTAATGTGTGTGTATGAGGCAAGGTGCTCAAATTTTTCCTAATTTAATACCAAATCTTGTTAATTGTGTGATTACACACTCTAATCTCACACTAACCCCTTGCCAGTCTCATTAATTTTTGCTAACTTACATACTAACTTTCTACCAGTTGCTCTAACATTTGTGCTTACTCCTTAATATCTACCTAGTTAGAGGCTTGGAATGCATTCTAAAAAAGCTGTTTTGTGCTAATCACTTAAAAATTTATTGATTTTGGAGGCTCCATGAAATCGGGCTACACATTGCGTAATCAACAATTCGATGGTTCCATTGGATTCAAGGGTTGTACATTATGCTTAGCCATTGTCAAGTTGATGATTTTGAGTTCTTTTATTTTTCACATCTGCATGCTATTGTAATGCTGAAATTTCCCTAGAATCAAATGTGCATAAATTGATGGTTTCATGTGCTAATGTGCATTGTTGATTTTCTTAATTGCATGCTTGGATGGTGAATTGCAATTGTGTGAATTATTCTACCCTTGTTTGTGCACCTTAAGATTAATGTGTGCATAAGGATTATTCAAATGTACTGATTGATTTATGTTATGGTCATTGTCAATTAGAGATTTTTGTGATCAATTTACAATTTTGACATGATTATAACATGTGTGTGTGCACCTAAACGTTGGTAAAAATTGTCAACTGTTAGTGCGTGTGTACGTGTGTGTGCATAAAAAGTGGTTAATGTGCATGATTAATTCAATGTTTGATTGCAAATTTGATGTGTGTATTGGTTAATTGTTGTATTTTTTAGCTCAAAAAAGGGATTTACGCACTTCAAATGCGTCAAGTTTGTACCCCAAAGGGGTGAGGCTTTAGTGATGCCTCCCTTTTTTTATAATGAAAGTTAGGATGATATTTTTTAAAATATTGAAGAAATTAAAGGGAGGTTTTGTTTTTTGTCTTTAACCTCACTATGAGTGGTGGCCAGCTCATGTGGATATGTGTGTCGCACTTCTATTGGGTGTAGGATTTCTAGTGCTAGGGTTTACAGTTGCTTATGATTAGGTCCTCATTCTTGAGGTAGTGTTTCAAGGTCCATGCTCCTAGAAACGCTCGCGTGCCTATCGTGCACGGAGCTTGGCTCATGGTGAAGGTTGGTGAGATCTGACTTTACTGCAAAATGCAAAGAGATCAAACTTTTTCATGTGAGCCAATTCAATGATGGCTTGTGAGGCTTGTTTTTTGAGCTTTTTTGAGTGTTTCTTTGCGGGTTCATTCTGACAGACCCTACCGATGGACTTCTTTTGCTGATGTTAATGTCATCCAAGAGATGAGAACACTGAGACAGCCGCTATAAGATCTTTTGTTGCAGGTTTATTTCACTTTATGAAACCTGTTGCTGTAGGTTTGTACTGGTATGGTGCAATAGTTTTGTCACGCTTTGGTTTTGAGTGTTATTTTGTTAAAGAGTTTTGATGCTGATTTCTTGGTGTTTGTGTTTGCAATTCAAGCCATCAGCTAAGATTCACACTCCCACTTTGGGTTTCTTGTGCTGATGCTCTTCAATTCTCCCATGTCTTGTTTCCACCCTTGCTATGTGCTTCCCTTTTTACTGTAGACATAGCTGCTCTGTAATATTTCTTCCATAGTCAGTGAGAGGCGGAAGTGAAAAAATAGACCCGGTGGCCTCTACACCAAGACTATGCACAATGGCCTCATCATGGGGAATACACAATAGGGGCACCACCTAGCAAGATATGTGGCTAGGACGCATACATGTACACAATGAAGCATGCACGGAAAACAATTTCAAGATCCACGCCCAAATGTGGAATGGGGTGGTCGGAGAATAAGGTGAGTGGAGTGGTGAGTGAGTGAGAATGGGCTCGCTACGCGTGCATGTAGTAAGGAAGATAACGAGGTCAGGGATACATGCAAGTATGCTCGCTTCTCATACAAAAGGTGGCGAATCCGCACACCTCAATATGGAAGTAGCAAGATGATAGGAATATGAGAGGGAGAGAGAGTGTGTGTGTATGGTGGCGAATCCGCACACCTTTACATAAGCAGAAAAAAAAAAGGCAAGGAACAAGCATATACCATACTCACAATGAGATGTATCCAAAGCGACACAAAGTATGGCACCAAGATGGAGTGTATTGATTGCTTGCAAAAGATGAATACAATAGGTAGCGTATGGCAGGAAAATGAGAAGGGAACAAGATCGTAGGAGGCATAATGGAGAGATGGGAGTTGATGGCGAGGAATATCATGAGTGTGTCCACCCTTCTTCTTCTTGAAATTGTGCCTTCAACCCTTAATTACAAGTGGTGTGGAGGTGTGGTGCTCATCTTTTGTGCATGGTGATGGTGATGATGATGGTGTTGTGATTATGTGATTAGGGTTCATGCTACAAGCATGTAGCACAAGAGTGTGTATGGATAGGTGTGTGTGTGTGTGTGTGTTCTCTCCCCCAAGTGAGCTCTCATGGCCTCCTTATATAGGGAAGGAGGGAAGGATTTAGCAATATTTCTATTTGAGGTGAGTGTCCCACTTTGGTGACTAGGAAAATGGGGTGCATGTGACTGTGGCTCCCATCTTGTCTCCTCATTATTTAAAATACCAGAGTCAATAGAGAGAGAAAAAGAGAGAATGTGGGTAGGATGTAGAGGATAGGAAATATTTACAATAGTATAGCTTTGGATAGACATAAGCTTATTAGGGAGAGAAGAGAGAGGTAAGAAAATTATAAGAGAGGTTGTCGAAGGTGGATATTTGTTGATGAGGATGGATTCTCCAAAAATGGTGATAGAATTACTCTAGACTAGCCAAGACCTCATTAAAAGAGCCTTGTCTCTTGTAATCATGCTTGAAGACTTGTAGAACCATAGCCATTCTAGAAGGAAGAAAAGTGGGGATGGCCTGTGTCACCATTACACGAGAAAACTGGGGTCCACTACAAAAATCATATCTCTGTGTTCATAACTCCAAAAATTCTGAAAAAAATTGAGCTAAAAGTTGAGATCACGAGCTACATCTTTCATGTTGAACGCTCCTTCAGATTCGGGGTTCTTCTTTACTTAAAAAATTCAGCCAAATAATGTATTATTTGTGGCTGCAAAAGTCTTTTGGTGGTCCCCTTTGAGTGGACTTCTCTCTTGCCTTCAAGTGTAAGCTCCTTCATGTGTATGAAAACATGACCTACAGTGTTGAAAAGATTGGCAATCATCTAGATGGAGGTATTTTTTTTTGAAATTTGAAAGTGGGGTTGAGGTTTGAAAATGAAAACTAGTGAATAAAATATTTGGTAGAGTGGAATAATATACATACATGAAAAAAATATATTAAAAAATACTAGAATATATATATTTAATATTTTTAAGGTCAAAAGAGAGATCAACAAAGAAAGCTTACTTATTATGCTACATTGTGATTGATTAGCATAAGTATTATTTATTTAATAAAGGCTAAAACGTTAGTGAAAAAGGGAAGAAAAAATCAAAAGTAACTTATATAATAGGAAATATTTTTGGTAAAAGAGAAAAAAATATGGGGGGGTTCCCATGCATGGAAAAGCATGCCTCATTAGCCCTCCCCCTAAGGCTAGAGGTATTCATGCCTCTAGCTCTATTCTTGAGCATGTTGAAATAGAGTAGTATTTCTCCTTGGTGGCTGGTAGATCCTTGTAGGGAATAATGGATCCCTTGGAAGCATGAAGCTCCCCAAAGTTCTTTTCGGTGTCCACCTGGGTCCCACACTAAGCGTAAATCCATTGTATGCAATAATGTCCTCTTCAAAAGATCACACTTATAATGATTCTTGAGTCCACAAGCTGCACAAGAATTAACTCTTGCATAAGTGATAGAAGGTATGGAAAGAACTTGATCATTCCTTGAAAGTATTCCAAAGCGGGACCATGCATGGCTTCCTCGTCCAGACACATAGCCAAAAGGGAGTAAGAAACCATAATCCTCATATCTTGCTTGTTTTCCTTCTTCATGCCAAATTAATAGAGACCTGTTGCCCACATGGATAGATTGCATGGTTGATGCCTGTTGCACAAGAGAGCCCACCATGTACAAAAGATAAACTGCAAACCACATTTTGAAAAATGACTCCATGTTACCACTAGTTTGCAAAACCATTCTTCCTTGATTGGTGTGTCCTAGATTGATTCCACTGGTAGTTGATGTCAATCCTTCCACTCTTGTCGCAACCCAACTTAAAGAGCTTCCCAAATTAATGTTACACACAATGTTCACAGTTAGAAAGGCAAACCTAAAGTGCCAGTAGACCTCAATTTCATTTCTCTGCATGAGTCTTTCACCAATCTCGTGCCATAGGGGTAGTTGAAGTGTCTTCACCACTTTCACATGTGGTTGCAAATTTGAAGGGTCCACCTTGTTGTGGTTGAATGTGAGGCCCATTACCTCAATGGAGCTATCACTTCCTTCACTCCCTGTTGACTCCTCCTCTGAAGTGGTTGAAGATTCACCACTAGAAAACTCATCCTCGAAGGTTTCTAGATCCATGTCGCGTTGTTGACCTATCTTCATGTCGTAAAGTATTGGCCTCCCTTTTGCATCCTTCATCTGGATTATGCCGGTGTCCCAGTCCTGCTTAGCTCTCATAGCCATAAGCCAAGGCCTCCCTAGAATGATAGGATAGCCCTCCCCTTTGTGTGGCATGACAAAGATGTCCACATCTACCTCGGTGTTGAATGCCTTTATCCTAACTGCATTTATGACACCAACACATTGAACTTTTAAATTATTTGCCATTTTGGCTCGGCATGGTGCCGGCCGACTCACCTCTAAACCCAAACGGTGCATCATTTTTTCACTCATGACGCATATTTGTGCGCCACCATCGATGTAGATATTGGAGATATGTTTCCCTTTGATGTAAGCATCCATCACTGGTAGTATGTCGTCTAGATTCCTCCCAGAGACAGCCCCAGCTATCTTTGGCTTTGGTCGCCTCGTGTTAACCATCTTTGTCCATTGTCTCCTCACCCTAGGTGCTAGGTGGAGTAACTGGGGCCAGGTGATTTTTGGGCCCTGCACAGAAACATCTTGAACCAAATCATATGGTTTAGAACATTCACCCAAAGAGAAATCTACAATGTCAATTTTACGTCGTGACTTGGACGGCTTTTTGCTAGATTCCCCTTTATTCTTCATCTTTTCTTCCTTTTGAGAAGATTCACCATGCCTAGCGCGTTTTACCCCAATGGCATCTACTCCTTTAACCTTGGTCTTATCCTCCTCCACTTTCTCCTTTCCCTTACCTTCAAGACTGATGACGCTTACTGTTTGATTGCCAACTGGTGGTGGGGGTAAGGGTGGAATGAGAAGTTGTGGTGATGGTGGTGGTGGTTGTGGTTGAATCGGTGGTTGTAATATTTGCACGGGTGGTGCTTGTCGTGGTGCCCTCGGTGGTGGTGGTCTTGCTCTCGGTGGTGAAACCTGGTTTTGCCTGGCTCCTCTGTTGAAATTTTGCCTCCTTGGGTGTGGACAGTAGTACATGCCATGACCATCCTCCCCACAATTGTAGCAGTGGTATTCTTGGTTTTGCCTTCGTTGTCCTCTCCCTTGCTCTTGGTTGCGATTGTGTGCATGCCCTTGTTGTATCAAATGGACTGAGAGATTCTCAAGTTGATTGGTGATTCGGTTGAGCAGGTCTTGCTGATCTTCAATTGGTTCTTGTGGTTGAATCCTCTGGGCGACTGTTGTAGGTGGTGCTAGAGGTGGTTGGGTCCTAACGGCTTCCTCTCCATCGATATTGCTGGCTTGTAGGTGCAACTTCTTGTCTTTAAGGCGGGCCACTTCAACTGCTAGCTCATACGTAGCAGGAAACCTTCCCTTCACCTTCTCTTTAAGAGTTGGCCATAACCCAGCCACAAACCGATCCTTCTTTAGGAAATCAAGTGCCCCCTCATCCTCTCTTAGCGATGCAACCCATCGCCCCCATAAATCTACAAACTTTGGCTCATATGATGCGTATTCCAGCATACTGCCCTGCTTCAACTCTGTCCACAATTTCCATAGATTCTCTGATGTTGTGCCCTCTCCAAAACGCTTGACAAAGGTTTCCCTTAATAAGTCCCACCGTTCCTTGGTTTCTTGTGCCAAGGCATTGTACCATGATCTTGCCTCCACCTTCATTAGAAGTGGGAAGATGCGCAAGCGCGAAGCATCATCATCTCTTGCAGAGATGACACATGCTATTTCCAAGTTGTCTAGAAAGTCTGCAGCATCCTCGCCCACCCTACCAATAAAGGTTGGAAATGCTAAACTTGCCATGATTACTGAGAGAGAGCTAGAAAGACACACTTCTTAACTTGCAAATTTTTTTTCTTCTTTACAAGGAGGCGTGTATACCCTATTATACTAGGACATAGATTAAAACTTCAAACGGTACATTGCCTTGTACCAAAGGTAAAACAAATGGCTGATTTGATGCCAGAACCTCAAAAAACCGCTCCCCAACCGGCATGGTGTCAATGACGTGCTGGTAGTGAATCTTCAAGTCCAATATTACCTTGATTGAGCGTACACGTGTTGGTATGTGTGATCTGTCTTGAGGTAGGTTGTCCTGATTCATGTGAAGCTTAGAGGTGCTTAGTCACTGTCCAAGCTTGTAGGAGAGGGTGGTGTTCTTTCCTGAAAGAAACTCAGTAGATCCCTAGTTTCTCTAGTGAGAGTGTGAGCCAATGCTTCTGATATCTGTGCTGCAGCATCAGGTGCAACTTGAAAACTGGCTATGATAATTACCTCGGTGACTTGAGTTACCCGATTCTCAAAGTAGAATAGTGCTGATTCTCTATTGTGCAGAGCTCCTTCCATTTTGTTGTTGTTGGTTGGTTGTAGGTTGCGGACATGGTTTCCACCTTCTCCTTCTTCTTCTTGGCACTTGGCCTATGTATATCCACTGGGTTTGGCACGTTGGTTGACTCTCCCACTTCAAATCGATTACCGTTACGCCTGGCACTCGAGCTTCGATGGAGATGCGGAGTTCGTCTAGTTGTGCTTGGAGCTCTTCTTCTTCTGTCGTCCAGTTAGAAAATCCTTCATACTCATTCATCCATTCACAATAGTTTAGGGTTTTCAGTCTTGTAAACTGAAGGGTTTCAAAAGCCCTCCTCAGTGGGGGCACCAAATGAGAGGCGGAAGTGAAAAAATAGACCCGGTGGCCTCTACACCAAGACTATGCACAATGGCCTCATCATGGGGAATACACAATAGGGGCACCACCTAGCAAGATATGCGGCTAGGACGCATACATGTACACAATGAAGCATGCACGGAAAACAATTTCAAGATCCACGCCCAAATGTGGAATGGGGTGGTCGGAGAATAAGGTGAGTGGAGTGGTGAGTGAGTGAGAATGGGCTCGCTACGCGTGCATGTAGTAAGGAAGATAACGAGGTCAGGGATACATGCAAGTATGCTCGCTTCTCATACAAAAGGTGGCGAATCCGCACACCTCAATATGGAAGTAGCAAGATGATAGGAATATGAGAGGGAGAGAGAGTGTGTGTGTATGGTGGCGAATCCGCACACCTTTACATAAGCAGAAAAAAAAAAGGCAAGGAACAAGCATATACCATACTCACAATGAGATGTATCCAAAGCGACACAAAGTATGGCACCAAGATGGAGTGTATTGATTGCTTGCAAAAGATGAATACAATAGGTAGCGTATGGCAGGAAAATGAGAAGGGAACAAGATCGTAGGAGGCATAATGGAGAGATGGGAGTTGATGGCGAAGAATATCATGAGTGTGTCCACCCTTCTTCTTCTTGAAATTGTGCCTTCAACCCTTAATTACAAGTGGTGTGGAGGTGTGGTGCTCATCTTTTGTGCATGGTGATGGTGATGATGATGGTGTTGTGATTATGTGATTAGGGTTCATGCTACAAGCATGTAGCACAAGAGTGTGTATGGATAGGTGTGTGTGTGTGTGTGTTCTCTCCCCCAAGTGAGCTCTCATGGCCTCCTTATATAGGGAAGGAGGGAAGGATTTAGCAATATTTCTATTTGAGGTGAGTGTCCCACTTTGGTGACTAGGAAAATGGGGTGCATGTGACTGTGGCTCCCATCTTGTCTCCTCATTATTTAAAATACCAGAGTCAATAGAGAGAGAAAAAGAGAGAATGTGGGTAGGATGTAGAGGATAGGAAATATTTACAATAGTATAGCTTTGGATAGACATAAGCTTATTAGGGAGAGAAGAGAGAGGTAAGAAAATTATAAGAGAGGTTGTCGAAGGTGGATATTTGTTGATGAGGATGGATTCTCCAAAAATGGTGATAGAATTACTCTAGACTAGCCAAGACCTCATTAAAAGAGCCTTGTCTCTTGTAATCATGCTTGAAGACTTGTAGAACCATAGCCATTCTAGAAGGAAGAAAAGTGGGGATGGCCTGTGTCACCATTACACGAGAAAACTGGGGTCCACTACAAAAATCATATCTCTGTGTTCATAACTCCAAAAATTCTGAAAAAAATTGAGCTAAAAGTTGAGATCACGAGCTACATCTTTCATGTTGAACGCTCCTTCAGATTCGGGGTTCTTCTTTACTTAAAAAATTCAGCCAAATAATGTATTATTTGTGGCTGCAAAAGTCTTTTGGTGGTCCCCTTTGAGTGGACTTCTCTCTTGCCTTCAAGTGTAAGCTCCTTCATGTGTATGAAAACATGACCTACAGTGTTGAAAAGATTGGCAATCATCTAGATGGAGGTATTTTTTTTTGAAATTTGAAAGTGGGGTTGAGGTTTGAAAATGAAAACTAGTGAATAAAATATTTGGTAGAGTGGAATAATATACATACATGAAAAAAATATATTAAAAAATACTAGAATATATATATTTAATATTTTTAAGGTCAAAAGAGAGATCAACAAAGAAAGCTTACTTATTATGCTACATCGTGATTGATTAGCATAAGTATTATTTATTTAATAAAGGCTAAAACGTTAGTGAAAAAGGGAAGAAAAAATCAAAAGTAACTTATATAATAGGAAATATTTTTGGTAAAAGAGAAAAATATGGGGGGGTTCCCATGCATGGAAAAGCATGCCTCATCAGGTTGTTCTAGAAAAAACTTTAACTAGTTTAATACAATGTCTTTGCTCTAATGGTGCAAATCTCACCTCATTGATGTCTCAAAGATTTAAGCTTTAAAGTTTTGCTCTGTTATTTTGAATTGTATTTACCTATTGCCTATGGATACCATGTTGCAGTCCGCATGGCATACTTATTATTGAATTGACTATAATATTATGCAATTATGTGATTATATTATAAAGGGAGTCCTTGCCATGATGGTTGTAAGTTACTTGTTCCTGAGCATTATTAAAAAAACGTGCCTGCACACTAGACTGATGTTTAAAGAGGACATGACCTTATGACAAACGGGGCTTTTATTGTGGGTAGATTTCAAGGGATTATGTTTGTGTATAGAATCTAGAGGATGTTGTAGAAAGTAGGTTATGTTGGGAATAGAACGTCCATTATTTTTAGCAATTCTCTTGAAATACTTCAACCCATAAAAACCTTTGTTACATTTGCACACTTTGGACTTTGCCTTAAGTGGATACACCCATGCATGCCTGGAGTAATCATCAATAAAAGTCATGAAGCAAAGGTAATTGCTCAAGTACAGAGTTTGCATGGGCCCACAAACATCACTATGCACAAGCTGCAACCTGCATGTGGCCCCAATTGAACCATCCTTTGGAAACTCAAAATTCTGAATCTTACCCAAAATACAGCCTTTACAAACATATTTTACACGTTCTTCAAGAGGCGGCAAAGAAGCAACCATATCAAATTTTTGCAAATTGGCAAAATTCAGATGACCAAAATCTGCATGCCAAAGTTTTTCATGTGAAATAGCCTTTGAATCCACAATTGCATTTGCAAAAAATTTCCCACACTTGTTATATAAAGTGAGCTTATATAGCCCACAACATAAAATTCTAGGTTTAACAATTTCATCACCAAAACTGCAATCATGTAGTGTACATCTGTCATCCACAAATTTGACTACAGGACCAAATCTAGCAAGCGTAGATATAGACAAAAGACTCTTCTTGATCCCAGGTACATAAAGTGCATCAACAAGTGTGAAAGAACTACCATTTGCAGTAGTAAGCACAATATTTACAACTCCCTGAAGCAGATAAGAGGCATTATTGGCACAAGTAACTGAATTCCCATGAGGGACATACTCAAGATAAGTGAACAAATCACGATATTGTGAGGTAATGTGCTTTGTAGCACCACTCTCAAAATACCACACATGTGGATTTTCAACAACTGACATGCATGCATCATGGACAATTGGATTATAAGTACGCTCTGCACTAAAATCCCATTCTGCGTCAACATAAGCATGACAGACTCCTTTTATAAAAGACTCAACAATAGCTACATTTATAGTGGAGCCAGCCTCTTTCTTGTTAGCCTTGTTGGCCTTGAACTTAGGACACTACTTGATCAACTGATTATTAGATTTACAATAATGGTAACACATATCGTTTTTGTCCTTATCACCAGAATTTCTAGACGAATTGTTGTCGCCAAAAGCATTAGGAACAGGTGGTTTTACATTCGTAGAAGAAACATGAGAAGTGGTTGAATTATTGTTACCGCCTTTTCTTTGAGCAACAATAAAGGCATGCTCAACTGCACGCTATCTGCTCCTGTTTTTTTAGGAAAGCGACTCTTTCAATAGCAATGTGCATAATGCATTGATGAAAGAAATTTGGAATGGTGGCCTCTACACCAAAACAAACTCCATAGCGCCACAAGGGAAATGAGATGAGGGCACCACCTAGTCTTGGAAGCGTGGAATAGGACCGCTACCCAAAGAGAGAGAGAGAGAGAGAGAGAGAGCTATCACTATGAATGAAGCATTAACCTCAATGTGTGTACAAGAAATGGATAACTTCAAGCACTCCCAACACAAATAGCATGTAGATTACTAAACAACAACTCAAGATTTAGCCAAAATCACATCAAGCACTCTCACACATACATAAAATATCTCTCTTTATTAACATAAGTGAGAGGAGGGGGGGTTACTAGCATAAAACAATTTGCACTCTATAATGTGCAAAGAATAGAGTGAATGAATGAGCTTAATGGGCTCATGATGAGTGATACAAAGACTCAATGAGGCTGAGAGAGACTTGAAATTACAAAGGGGGGGGGGGGGCTCTTTATATAGGCAAGAGAGTGAGGTTAAGATCCAAGTGAGGTTAAGATCCAAGTGCAATTTGTACAAATGAAGATTCATTAGGGACATTCCACCAATGAAGAAGCTCCTTCCAAGTGATTTGTTGACTAATTTGGAACTAATTGACTCCATCATCACTTATGTTGTCTTCACTCCTTCCTCCATAGCTTGAGTCCAAGATCTTCCTTATTTTAAAATGTAAAGAATCTACATAAAATCAATGCATATCTAGTAATAATAGAAAGGGGTTGAATGAAAACTTATGAATTACAACAAGATTAAGCATGATTTGAGAGGTGATTAGAAGAGGAATTTGTGATGGTTTTATGAGCTTGAGAGAGATGAGGAAGGAGGGGAGGGTGAGGAGACTAATGGCTGATTTTAGAGAAGGACTCAATGTGGAAAAGGAAGGGTGTGTGTGTAAAGGTAGAGGGGGTGGTCTCCACCACAGTTGGAAAAACTGGCGTCCACCATTTTTGCCATGTTTCCTAGACCATAGCTGCAAAAAAAATATGGTCAGAATCTCTAGCTCATAAGCTACAACTTTGATGAAGACAACTTTTCTTGGATCGGAGTGGACGTATTTTTGAAAAAATCATCAAAATCATGTGTCTGTTTCCTTCCTTCACCATGTCTTCCACCTGGGTCCCATCTGTTTGAATCATTATATGGCTCCAAAGCCATGATGATATGAACTCCTCATGACCCTTGTATCATGGGTGCATGGCTCTACAAACACATCATATCTTTTCTTTTCACATTTACATATCTTCCCTTCCCTTTCCCACTAGGTTCCACCTTTCACCTCCTGTGAACTAGTCAATGAAAAATTCCCATCAAGTCATTTTTTGAATTTTTCCAAGAGGTTGTTCTCAGTCTTTCTTTTATTGTAAACCTCTAGAATCAGGGAAAACCAACAAAATATAGTAAACAAAAAATTTGTGATAGGCTCGGATCATAGCCCCCCCAAACCTAGCTAGAGGCATTTATGCCTCTAGCCTACTTTCTTTGATCTTGGGCTAACCTTATTCTTATGTGATAAGGCTTTAGAAGCCATCCATTTGTCCTAGTCTTGTGCACTTTACCATCAATGTCTTGAAGTATATAAGAGCCATTTTTGAACTTCTTGGTGACCAAGAACGGGCCTTCCCATCGAAAAAGAAACTTTCCATCCTTATGAGTGTCGAAGCGATTGTCATATCGAAGCACTAGAGATCCCTTTTTGATGTCTTTAGATGCTAGCTTTTTGTTGAACTTTTCTCTGTGCTTCTCTGCTTCTTGAGAGTAGTGGCTGATGGCTTCTTCACGATCCAATTGCAGCCTCTCTAGATCCATGATCCTTTGATGTACTTTCTCCTTTTGAGAGCCTACCTGGCTACCCAATATTCTAAGACTTGTTAACTTCACTTCAATGGGAAAAAGTTCCTCCTTTCCATAAACCAAATGAAAGGGTGTGTACCCTAATGCGGTTTTGAAGGAGGTTCTATAGGCCCATAGAGCTCCATTCAAGTGTTTGACCCAATCTTGGCGCCTGGCATGTACCTGTTTGGTGAGAATTTTGCAAATGATTCCATTTACCTTTTCCACCAAGCCATTGCATTGAGGGTAGTAAGGAGTAGAGTGTTGATGCTGAATATTTAGCTTGTGCATGAGTTCTCCTACCAAGTCTGCTCTAAATCCTGGTCCTCTATCAGATAGTATTTCAAGAGGGGTGCCAAACCAGCAACAGATGTGGTCAAAGATGAACTGACTCACATCCTTAGCAGTAATTCTATTGGTTGGCATAGCCTCAGCCCATCTAGTCATGTAGTCTACTCCCATGATGATGTACTCTTTACCTGACTGAGTGCGTGGTAGAGGCCCTATGGCATCAATTCCCCACTTCTCAAAGGGTCCATATACCTTCATTGGGTTCTGAGATTCAGCTATGAACCGTCGTGGTCCTGCTTTCTGACATTCATCACATGTTTGACACCAGTATTTAACATCACGATGAAGACTTGGCAAAGTAAACTTAGCTTGTAGAATCTTTCTACTAGTGATGTCGTGTGCAAAGTGCCCTCCGCACACATCCTCGTGACAAGCTTTTAAAATCTCTTCAATTTCACTCTTCAAAGGCACTCTCCTAAGCACACCATCCTTACCAAGGCAATACAAATTATCATTTACTATGCGATACCTGGTAGCCTTCCTAGCTAACCATCGCCTTTCCCCTGCATTCAAGTGTTTAGGAGCCTCTCCTTGCTCCAAAATGTGCATAATATCTTCTAAGTCCTCCTTGCCTTGCTGAAGTGGAAGTTGGATGGACACTGCTCCCACTATTGACTCATTTAACTTTGATGATGCTAGGTGGTCTGCATCCTTGTTCCGGTCTCTTGGAACATGATGTACTTGTGCCTCCCTAAATTTCCTCATAAGAGCTTTGGCTTCACTCATTTTAGTAGAGATACTGGCATTTTTGCAAGCCCATGTACCTTGCATTTGCCTTACCAAAAGCATTTAATCTATCAATTGAATTATCCAGGCACCAACAAAGGCCATGAATTGGAGCTTGATATTCTGCTTCATTGTTGGAGTGGACATCTTCTAGAGTGATCCCTTTACCGTGGATCCTCTCTCCAATGGAGACAAGACCACAATGCCTGCAGCTATTTTATCCTTGGTTCTCTTGTATGCTCCATCAAAGTAGAGGCTATAAGCATTGACCAGAGCCTCTACAGCTGGAGGTGGTGGAAGTTCCTTTCTCTTCAAATGGAAAACTTTTTCATAGCACTTGTTTGTTAAAATGTCGACTAAGCATGCTCGAGTTGTTCTTTCAACATGTATTGTATAATCAAACTCTTGAAGTTGCACCACCCACTTTGCTATTTTGTCAGAGATTTCCATATGTTGTAGTGCATAGGGAAACATATCCTCCATAGTGATAATTACAAACCTCTTTGGCAACAAGTATGGCCAAAATTTGGTTACCGCAAACATGAGGGCTAACCTAGCTATTCCATCAGGGTGTAGGCCTTCTCTGTGTTTTCCATGAGGCGGCTAGAAAAATACACAGGCCTCATAAAGGATGTTTTTGGATCTTTTTGTAGGAGGGCAGCACCAATGGCTTCTTCTCCCACACTAGGGTTTACAAAGAATGATTCTTCCCAACAAGGTTGGAGGATTACAGGGAGTGACCCTAACATTTTTTTTATCTCTCTAAAATGCTCATCACTTTCTTCACTCCAAACAAGCGTCTCTTGACGAGTTAGCTGTTGTAGAGGAAATATCACTTGGGAGAGTAAGTGTATGAACCTACTCAAATATCTTAGCTTTTGCAAGAAAGAGATTAATTGTTTGATGGAAGTTGGGGGAGGTAGATTTAGCAATGTTTCTATCTTTTCAGGATCTACCTCGATTCCATCAATGGCATCTCAAGCAAGCTTCTCAAGGCACCTCAAGCACCTTAATCATGCACCAAGTCAAGCACCTCAAGCATGGAGCCAGTCAAGCACCTCAAGCATATTAATCAAGCATGACAAGCACCTCAAGCAGGACAAGCACCTCAAGCACGACAAGCACCTTGAGCTTGGGCCGGGTTCCCACCTCAAGCTCATCCCTAGATTACCTAAGGTCAAAGGACTTTTACACACATTATTGGAGGTCTTCAATGAAGCTAAGCCTAAGGTCTTATGCTCCATTGGTTAGCCTTGCTCTTGATAGACCATCTCGCATTTGGGCCCCTTTACTATTGGCCCCATGTTGAGATATATCTATAATCACATATCTATATCTTAACACTTGTTCCCGTTTATTCTCCCACATTAAGTGATCAATTTAATATGAGAAAATCATTTGGGTTGGTTAGATATTAGATTTTATGACATTACCTCTCTCTTGAAATCATAGTCGTCCTCGACTATGAGGTAGAAGAGATAAAGCCTTAGTTATTAGTCAATCGTACTTAGCGGGTAGAGGATCCCTTTTTTACCCTACGACATCTTTCCAAGATGGATGACTAATCCATTTGGTGCTTGGGAGACATAGCTGCCGCAAGCATGTCTACTCTTTAGTCCATTTCATTCTCCCAAAGTAGAGTGACAAATTCTACTTGGTGTTTGAGAGATGTCGTCATCACAAACATGATTCTAAGCATGCATACTAGTTAAATTTGTGCACAATTAAAAAGAGGACTAGTCATATAAGACAAAAACATGAGTCATTTAAAAGAAATTTGTTCATTTGCTTACTCTAATGTAGCATTGTAAGCATTGACAAGGTTCATACTATCCTTAAGTTGTACTCCTTGCATCCATTTAGCATCTTCAAAAGGATAATTTTTGAACTTAATAAGATACCGTCGGATTATCTTACCATGTCTTAGTACCTTGTCTTCATGCCGAAGGACAGCTTCGGGTTGTAGCACCTCTTCTTGGTCTTTGACTTCGGGAGGGTCTTCAATAATTGGTTCAATTGGTGGCTCTCCTTTGTAGGGCTTAAGTAGGCTTACATGAAAGGCATTGTGTATAAGCCAATGGTTGGGAAACTTGAGTTGATAAGCCGTCTCATTGATAGGCTTCAAGATTTGGAAAGGACCATAGTATCTTTTTGCTAGTTTAGCATAATACTTTTGATGGCCCGTAGGATTTTTGCCCGTCGTTTGCCTTAATCGAGCCTTAGGAAACTTGAGTAAGACCCAATCATTTTCTTTGAATATTAAGGCTCTTCTGTGCTTATCAGCAACAGCTTTTTTCCTTTGTTGAGAGATGGCTATAGCCTCCCTAATCTTTTGAAAAGATTCTTGTAGGTCACGGCTATACTCATCGGCGGCGAAGATCTTCCCATGTACTTTGAGTAGCAAGGGACTTTTAGGTCTTCCCTCTATGATCTCGAAAGGTGCTTTCCTCGTAGAAGTATGTACAGTATTTTTGTAGGCATACTCTACTAGAGGTAAATACTTTTCCCATTGTGAGCGTTGATCTACTTAGGTAACATAAGTCTTGAGTAGATCGAGTATCGTAAGATTGGCTATCTCACTTTGGCCATCCGTTTGTGGGTGATAGGCCGAAGAGAAATTCAATCTTGTTCCTATACTTTCAAAGAGACCTTTCCAGAAATTACTGGTCATTCTAGGATCTCTATCTGACACGATGGATGTGGGTAATCCATGGTGTTTGAAAATCTGAGATATGAAGAGAGTTGCCATTTGATGTGACTTAATAGTATTTTTGACAGGAATAAAATGTGCTTGCTTGCTAAACCTGTCGACTATTGTCCATATTCCTGTATTCCCATGGATAGACTTGGGTAATCCAAAGATGAAATCCATGGATATACTCTCCCACGGTGAATTTGGAATAGGCAATGGCTGGAGTAATCCAGGTTGCTTCCCTCTATCATACTTGGTCTTTTGGCATACTACACATTTTGAAACATACTCTTGTATGTCCACTTTCATGGTAGGCCAATAGAAATACGTCTCTACTCCTCGGAGAGTAGGTTGAATACCTCTATGCCCTGCATATGGAGGAGCATGGGATTCATACATAACCTTCTCACGAAGGGAATCGGTAGCACATAGCCTATTGCCGTGGAGAAGATAACCATCCTGCAAGGTGAATGGTTCCTCTTTCTTCCCCAAAGCAAGGGCTGACATTATGTCTCTAAAGTCAGGGTCAGTAGCATACTCATCTATCATAGAGGATAGATCATTGTGAGTAGCTATAGACACCGCATTAACTTTTGGTCGTCGTGAAAGTGCATCGGCAACTTGATTGTGCTTACCAGCTATGTGAGCAATATGGAAATTAAATTGCAAAAGAAAATTTTCCCACCTCATTTGTTTGTTGGAAAGCTTGATTTGCGTCATGAAATACTTGAGACTTTGGTGGTCGGTTCGTAGGATAAATGGAGTCCCCAATAGGTAGTTCTTCCATGTGTCTAGGGCATGTAGAATAGCTAAAAGCTCTTTCTCATAAATGCCCAAGACTCGTTCATCACTATTGAGCCTTCGGCTCTCATATGCTATGGCATGCCCTTCTTGAAGCAAAACCGCTCCAAGGCAATCACCACAAGCATCACATTGGACCTCAAATGGCTTTGAGAGATCCGAAAGCACAAGGACTGGTTGGGAAGTAAGATTCTCTTTGAGTTTTTCAAAAGCATTTTTCTCCTTAGCAGTCCATACAAACTTAATGTTCTTCTTTGTTAAGTCGTGTAGTGGTCCTGCTACTTGAGAGAAGTTTGCTATGAAGCGTCTATAGTATGCACACATACCAATAAAGCTTCTTAGCTCATGTAGATTCCTTGGTTTAGGCCATGATTTTATTACCTCTAACTTTGATGGATCCATACGAATACCATCAGGAGAGATAATATGACCTAGATATTGAATCTCTTGAAGGAAGAATTCACTTTTCTTTTGGTTGAGAAAAAGTTTGTTTTCCCTCAAGGCTTGAAAAATCACTTGGAGATGTTGCTTATGTTCCTCCAAAGATTTGGAGTAGATGATGATATCATCAAAGAACACTCCAGTGAATTTACGATATGGTCTAAAAATTTTCTCCATGACCCGATTGAAAGTAGCTGGTGCATTAGTCAAGCCAAAAGGCATGACTAGATATTCATAAAGACCAAATGTTGTGCGAAACGCGGTCTTTAGGATATCTTCATCCACTTTCCTTATTTGATGATAGCCACTCTTAAGGTCAATCCTAATGAAGTAGGTAGAGCCTTGTAGCTTATCAAACAGATCTTCTACCCGAGGCATGGGAAATCTGTTTTTGATAGTGATATGGTTTAGTGCTCGATAGTCCACACACATACGGTATGTACCATCTTTCTTTTGCACTAAAAGGACTGGAGAACAAAAGGGAGAGGAACTAGGCCTCACCATCCCTTTGTCTACCAATTCTTGTACTTGCCTCATAATCTCCTCTTGTTGAGCTTGTGAGACTCGATAAGGAGGTTTGTTAGGCGGTGAGCTTCCTGGAAGGAGCTCAATACGATGGTCATCATCCCCTCGTTTTGGAGGTAGGTCCATAGGGATATCATCGATGAACACATCTTGGAATCCTTTTAGAAAAGTAGACAAGTCTAACTCTTCTTGATTCCTATCATTTTCATTTGATGAAACATTATTAGCTTTTAGAGACTCTTTGACATAAATCATGTACGCAGAAACTGAGCTCTTCATGGATTTATCAAAAGAAAGAGGATTTACAAGTGGAATAGTGCGACCATGCTCACTAGCATCTATATACATGTTCTTTCCCCTGTAGGTGAAGTAAATTCTCCTTTCAGGGAACTTCATGTTGGCAGCCATGCGATCAAACCATGGTGCCCCTAGGATAACATCCTGATGTTGGAGAGGAGAGATGAAGAAGTCTTCTTTGTCGACATAGCTTTGGACATGAAGCCTCAACTTCCCAATCAAGGGAGTAATGGAGGCTTGTTGTCCCTTGAAAGCTGCATCAGCTGTTACTATATCTCCCATCTCAAAAGCTTGAATGCCCAACTTCGTGGCCAACTCTATTTATATGAAGTTGACAGTAGAGCCAGGGTCAAACAAGATGAAGGCATCATGCTCTCTTACCTTTCCCCAAGCATAGGAGATTGATGATCCTTTGCAATGAGCATCCTCTTTTGGAGATTCGATTGTGGAAGCCCTAGGAGTCTCATTGCGAGTATTCTTCTTGGGGCAAGAACGATAGCCATGTCCTTGCTCCCCACACTTGAAACATTTATGGTCCTTGCGAAAAGCTTCAAGCTCTTCATGAGAGTTTGTTTTTACCTTTGTAAACTCCCTTCTCCTTGGACCGATTGTTGTTGTTGTTGTTGTTGTTGTTGGAAGTGCCTTGGGAATTATTTTGAGCATTGGATTTCCCCTTTGCATCATTTTTATCTTTGTTTTCCATGGGCTTGACATTACTTCTAGCCCCTTGATGGAAATTGATGCGTGAAGCAACCATGGTGTGGTGGATTACTTCGGTAATAGTACCGGGCCGTTGAGAGTTGATATATTCGGCCATCTCTTCAGGTAATCCCGCACAGAATTGCTGTCTTTGCTCGGCAAAGTCTATCTTTTGAAAGACAGTAGCTTTGAGATGTAAATCCCAAAACTTGTCTACATACTTGTTGATAGACTCATGAGAGAGAAGCTTCAAGCCGCGCCATTCGGTAAGAACTTTATCTTTAGTATCACTTGGAAGAAATTGCTTCATGATGGAAACTCGTAGAGTTTTCCATGTCTTTGGGGCTTCTCCATTGCCACGAAGGCTAGCCCACCATTGACGGGCTGATGTTTGGAAGTGCGTAGCTACATGGCGCAACTTGGAGGACTCTGTGAAGCCCTCGTCCCCAAAGGCCGCATCAAATTGCTGGATGAAGGCCAACACTTTGTCAGTAGCACCAAAGGTGCCATCGTAGGTGAGAAAAGAGATACTCTTTCCTCCCTCCTTGAACTTCTTTATCTTTTGTGACCTTGGCCATGCAGGAAATGATTTGCGATGTCCTCCCCTCTTGTATTCTCTAGGAGAATAGCCATAACTTTCATCGGAAGAGGAGGAAGGTGAAGAAGAAGGAGAAGAGGGTGACCTCTTCCTAGCCCTTTTCTTCCTTTGTTTCCTCTCTTGCCTTTCAGAGTGATGAGGAGAAGGACTATAGGTTGCTCTTTTCCTCTTGGGAGGAGTAGGCGATCGTCTAGACTGCCGTCTTTGTGGAGCCACATCTTTAGAAGAACTTAGACTGTCATTGCTTTCTTTCTCTTTGGATTCCTCCTCTCGAATGGGAGAGAGTCTTCTTTTGGGGGTCTCTTCATGAGGCCTCCTATGTCTCTCTCTCCTCTAGGAGAGGAAGGGAAATTCCATAAGCACGAAGTTGTTGAGTAACTTTGGCTTGCAAAACAGGGTTGCCCATAGCTTGTTGCAACCTAGTGACGAGATAATTCACAAACATGGGAGCATCATCATTAGCACCTTCATGTGCAAAATCAAAGCTATCAATTTTCATTCTACTCTCTTGATTATTGTCAGCCATGTTAACAAAATTTATGATTATACTTAGTGTATGCTTTGGCAATACAAAACCTTAGTTGCCACTCCTCTTAGCCTTTGAAAATCGGCTCTTAAGTATCTACACCCACGGCTCAAAGTGGTTAATTATAGTTAGTAGAGGAGTAGGTCTAACATAGCGGAATTGCCAAGGGCTAGCTCCTTTCGGACTTCTTATGGCTCAATAATGGTAAAGCCGTAGGCAAGTCTAAAAAGACTCCATTATTAAGTCCAAAGCTCCCGAGGTGTGCACCATCCCCCACATAGTGGGCTTAACAAAACCGATATTAGATCCCAGGTGCACTTACTCTATTATAATTAACAACATCAACCATTTATAGGCTACTTAAGGACCTCTCTTCTTAAGCAAGAAAAGAGAAACCAAATGCTCTGATACCAATGTAATGGAATTTGCCTTAATATGTGAGAGTAGCGGAATTTAATGAGAGTACTTTCAAGAAATGATTTTGTGAGTATAGCGGGTTGACATAATTGAAGATAGCAACATAATCATAGCAATTAGTTAACTTGGCATAGACAATACTTTTGCAAGAGAGAGAGTTTAGAGAACATGACAACAGTTGAGGACCGGATTTATGTGGAGCCGGTCCCCCCTCCAACAGGCATTTGTATTATGATTTCTCCCATAAAGAGAGACTTGTTACAATACAGTCTTTGTGTTCCTTGTGACCTAGGTGATGCCATGAAGATGGACAGCTTCATGCATCACAAACATAACATAAACTTGAAGAAAGCTTTAACTATCCCAAGTCTCAGTCCCAAGACCTCAAACACCTTCGAAGGTGGAGAGAGCTAGCAGGGAATGAGAGTAGGGAAGAGGAAGAAGAAACATTTCGTAGGAGAAAGAATTAGTTCCTCACTTATCATACTCTTGTTGCTAGCATACATAATAGCATAGTAATGAAGAAGAAGGAGATGGCAAGCTTAAGCATTGAAGCATGGCTCTTGGTTGGATTTGCACTCCATAGCCAAGAGTGTTGGTGTAGGCTCTCAACCTCTACTTGCTTGGAGAGGGAGCTCTTGCACTTTGCATAGCACACAATGAGAGTGTTTGTGAGTGTGTGTGGGTGAGTATACCCCCTAAGCACCCCCCTAGCTTGCTTGGGTCGACCCCCCCTTGTAGCTCATGCTTCAAGCTCATTGGACCCCTCCAGGCCTAGCCAATCACAAGCAAGAGCCATTACAAGCAACATGGGTAGCCTTGGGACAAGTGTCCCCCTTTCCCCTTTGAGAGAGAGGACTTGATAAATGCAAAATCAATTAGATAATTCAAGTAATTTATCATTGGACCCCTTTGAAGCCTAGCCAATAGGCTTCAAGCAACACATGAAGGTAACATGGGTAGGGACCTGACATGTGTCCTTGCTGCTTCTTCAAGCTGGGGCTTCCCTTGTGAGTGTGAGTGTGTGTTCTCTCTCTCTAATCCCTAGGAAAAGGGCTCGCCCCCCCTCTTGTAGGGATGCTTTTGACTTTAGGAGCTCAAGCACCTTAGTCATAAAGCATGACAAAGCACTTGAAGTAGGGGGTGTTCCCACAAGCATCTCAAGCAAGCTTCTCAAGGCACCTCAAGCACCTTAATCATGCACCAAGTCAAGCACCTCAAGCATGGATCCAGTCAAGAACCTCAAGCATGGAGCCAGTCAAGCACCTCAAGCATCTTAATCAAGCATGACAAGCACTTCAAGCAGGACAAGCACCTCAAGCACGACAAGCACCTTGAGCTTGGGCCGGGTTCCCACCTCAAGCTCATCCCTAGCTTACCTAAGGTCAAAGGACTTTTACACACATTATTGGAGGTCTTCAATGAAGCTAAGCCTAAGGTCTTATGCTCCATTGGTTAGCCTTGCTCTTGATAGACCATCTCCCATTTGGGCCCCTTTACTATTGGCCCCGTGTTGAGATAGATCTATAAGCATATATCTATATCTTAACAATTGTTCCCGTTTATTCTCCCACATTAAGTGATCAATTTAATATGAGAAAATCATTTGGGTTGGTTAGATATTAGATTTTATGACAAGCTTCCATAGTTGTGATATTGCCTCCCAAAACTAGCTGGCCAGCCTGGGCTTGATAGAGAATCTTTGGATTCTTTTCCCTAGAAATTCTTAAGGCATCTTCAAAAGTATTTGGAAATTTTCTCTTTACCTTCTCCCTTATCAAGGGGTACAAACCTGAGATAAATAGATCCTTTTGGAGGCAATTGGGAGCTCGCTCACCAGGGTTTAGTGAGTCTAACCATTGCCCCCAAAGTTTCAGAAGGCCTTCCTCATAGGTTGCATAACCATGAGGGTGAACTTGATGAACGGCCAGAAGCCATTGCCATAGTTCTTCTGCAGAATTGTCTTGTTGAAATCTTCGTAGGAAAGCCGCCTTCAATCCCTCCCATTCAGCTCTTTGGGTTGGATCTAGAGCCAGGAACCACACCCTAGCTTCTTCTTTGAGCACCAAAGAAAAAGATCTCAATTTCAATGCTTCATGATCCCTCCCAGAGACAAGAAAAGCCATCTCCAAGTTATTCAAAAATATCCCCAGCATTTTCCCCACTACGCCCAAAAAAAATTATGGAAAGCCATGATAGGATGGTTGCCTTCCTCTCAATACAACACAAAGATGAAAACGTCTAGATGATGTTTTGGAACCTAAGCTTTGTGCTAGCTATTATATGCACAGTTTGTCTAGCAAGAGGTTGTATAGGTCCATATAAATCCCTATTATTCATGGAGTGTGCTTAAAGCAAGATGAAGATGTGAACATCAAAAGATACATTATACTCCAAAATAGGAAATATTATAGGGTCAGGGGGACAACAATATCTCTCTCAACCTCTCAGCTCCAAAATAGAAGACCAATCTTTGTTGGAAAAAAATATTTCTATCAATGCGCACATTCACCCTAATATTCTGAACTGATTGTAAGTTGTAGAGAATGGGATTATTCATTTGTGCATTAACTACAAACTTCCATGAAGCATTTCATTGAAGTTCAGCTCTCTTGGATCCCACCATTTGAGAGATGCGAAGAATTTGCTCACTAGTGATTAGCCTAGCTTTGGTGTGACCATCCTCAGCTTTGTAGAGTTCATAGGGTTCAATGGCTACCTTCTCAACCACCTTGAGCCTTCTTGCTAGTAGTAGTTGGAGTGCATCACCATATGTAGCCTCTTGCTAATACCGCACACCATTGATGTGTAGCTCCCCCTCCACAAACTTGTTAATACCCGAGTTTGAGAGTGCTTTCACCACCTGAAGTAGAGGCTTCAAAGGAAGTGTATTCACACTAGCCAGGAAGCACTCAACACAATGCTTTGACCTAGGGACTTGATGAATACAAGATTTTCCTTGAAGCAAAGAAGGGTGTATGTAGTTAACTCTCTTTACCCGCATACGTGCCGTTTGTCGATAAAGACACTTCTTCTCTTGAGCTTCTTGGGAAGACCATAGTGGAAGTCTTGGAGAATTTGATGGACCTTCCTTCATAGGATTGGCAGAGCGCTGCTTGAGAACTCCTCCGTGGGGGCACCAATTTATGACGAAGGAAATTTGGAATGGTGGCCTCTACAGCAAAACAAACTCCATTGCGCCACAAGGGAAATGAGATGAGGGAACCACCTAGTCTTGGAAGCGTGGACTAGGACCGCTACCCAAAGAGAGAGAGAGAGAGAGAGAGAGAGAGAGAGAGAGAGAGAGAGAGAGAGAGAGAGAGAGAGAGAGAGAGAGCTATCACTATGAATGAAGCATTAACCTCAATGTGTGTACAAGAAATGGATAACTTCAAGCACTCCCAACACAAATAGCATGCAGATTACTAAACAACAACTCAAGATTTAGCCAAAATCACATCAAGCACTCTCACACACACATAAAATATCTCTCTTAATTAACATAAGTGAGAGGAGGGGGGGTTACTAGCATAAAACAATTTGCACTCTATAATGTGCAAAGAATAGAGTGAATGAATGAGCTTAATGGGCTCATGATGAGTGATACAAAGACTCAATGACGCTGAGAGAGACTTGAAATTACAAAGGGGGGGGGGGGCCTCTTTATATAGGCAAGAGAGTGATTAGGAGTGAGGTTAAGATCCAAGTGCAATTTGTACAAATGAAGCTTCATTAGGGACATTCCACCAATGAAGAAGCTCCTTCCAAGTGATTTGTTGACTAATTTTTAAGTAATTGGCTCCATCATCACTTATGTTGTCTTCACTCCTTCCTCCATAGTTTGAGTCCAAGAGCTTCCTTATTTTAAAATGTAAAGAATCTACATAAAATCAATGCGTATCTAGTAATAATAGAAAGGGGTTGAATGAAAACTTATGAATTACAACAAGATTAAGCATGATTTGAGAGGTGATTAGAAGAGGAATTTGTGATGGTTTTATGAGCTTGAGAGAGATGAGGAAGGAGGGGAGGGTGAGGAGACTAATGGCTGATTTTAGAGAAGGACTCAATGTGGAAAAGGAAGGGTGTGTGTAAAGGTAGAGGGGGTGGTCTCCACCATAGTTAGACAAACTGGCGTCCACCATTTTTGCCATATTTCCTAGACCGTAGTTGCAAAAAAAATATGGTCAGAATCTCCAGCTCATAAGCTACAAGTTTGATGAAGACAACTTTTCTTGGATCGGAGTGGACGTATTTTTGAAAAAATCAGCAAAATCATGTGTCTGTTTCCTTCCTTCACCATGTCTTCCACCTGGGTCCCATCTGTTTGAATCATTACATGGCTCCAAAGCCATGATGATATGAACCCCTCATGACCCTTGTATCATGGGTGCATGGCTCCACAAACACATCATATCTTTTCTTTTCACATTTACATATCTTCCCTTCCCTTTTGTTGTGGGTTAGGTCAACACATGAACATCATACACAGCAAGAATAACCATCTACTCCACCATACTTCATTAACAACAATTCAGACACAGTAAACATGACTACTCAAAAATATCAGAGTAAGCAGAGACAATACACTGAATAGTTGCTGCACTGCACCATCATCATCACATTCATATCAGAGAACAGATACCTCTTGCGCAGATACATTCCCCACTTATATAGATAAATCCGACTTAACTACCCAGTCACAAGACAATCAACAGACTGCAACTGAAAGACAGTTACATCCGACTTAACAAAATACAGCTCAGTAAATATCCGATAAGTCAAAATCCGACTTAGCTATTCAGAGTCAGTTTCTAACATGTGCCTCTCAACACATGGCACGCCCCGGTGGTAGATTTCGCAGAAATCTGACCCGGATTCACATATCCCTTGATCAGGAATCCACCCTCTGCTGCACAGCTTCTTCCTTACTCTGGTCCTCAGCATTCACTTTATGATCCACCAGCTCTGCTTCCTTTACTGCATCTGACTCTGCTGCATCAGCTTTTCCCATTTCCACCTCTTGTGCTCTATCTACAATCACAGTATCAATCTGCTCTTCTGCCACTTTCTCCTCAGCTACATCCTGCATCAAAAAACTATTAGTAAAATTCTCCTCTTTCTTTTCTACCTCTGCAAGCTGCTGTCTCTTATTCTCTTCCATCTGCTGAACCTGCTGCTTCAAACAGTCTCTCTCCTTTTGCAATTCCTCCACTTCCTTCAACAATTGTGCTTCTACCTCATGCACTAACCCTGCCTTTAGCACCTCATATGGATACTTAATGACAAATCTCATTCTTTCCTTGGTCTTTTGCCACATCTCCAGTGCAACCAAAGCTAACTGCTGCTTGAGAATAGACACTTCTCCTTCTTTCATTAATTCTGCACTCAAGCTAATTTCCTCCTGTGCCAACATCTGTTGCTCTAGTATCTGCAAAGGTTCCAATCTCAACCTCTGCATCTCCACAGTGACCTGTAACTCTGCATTCCTCTTTGCCATGTCTTCCAATTCCAAAGCAACCGCTGCCTCCACTTTCTCAGTCCATTGCTTAAACTCCCCCAATGATCTCTTCACTTTTGCTAACTCCATCTTTTGTTTCCCCACTGTTTCCTCCATATCCTGCTCATACTTTACTTTCATCATAGCTATCTGCTCTTCAAACTCCTCCCCAGCAGGATCTCCAAATGTGTTGTGGGTTAGGTCAACACATGAACATCATACACAGAAAGAATAACCATCTACTCCACCATACTTCATTAACAACAATTCAGACACAGTAAACATGACTACTCAAAAATATCAGAGTAAGCAGAGACAATACACTGAATAGTTGCTGCACTGCACCATCATCATCACATTCATATCAGAGAACAGATACCTCTTGCACAGATACATTCCCCACTTATATAGATAAATCCGACTTAACTACCCAGTCACAAGACATTCAGCAGACTGCAACTGAAAGACAGTTACATCCGACTTAGCAAAATACAGCTCAGTAAATATCCGATAAGTCAAAATCCGACTTAGCTATTCAGAGTCAGTTTCTAACATGTGCCTCTCAACACCTTTACCACTAGGTTCTACCTTTCACCTCCTGTGAACTAGTCAAGGAAAAATTCCCATCAAGTCATTTTTTGAAATTTTCCACGAGGTTGTTCTCACTCTTTCTTTTATTGTAAACCTCTAGAAGTAGGGAAAACCAACAAAATATAGTAAACAAAAAAATTGTGATAGGCTCGGATCAGCATCAAACTTGACAAATTCATGATTTTCTTGGGTCATAAGTTTCTAGGTACTAGCAAAAGTCTGGTAAGAATCTAGCGTCAAGAATTTTCTGAACAAGGGAACTGTCTGAAATGACTTCACCTGCAAGGAAAGTGTGCATATCATCTTCCTCATGCATAATCGTTGACTCCAACTCTTTACGCAGCAATGCAACGTTTGCCTCATTGCAACTTGCATAAAGATTAGCCAGAATGTCCCAAGCCTGTTTTTCAGATTTTGTTGAACAAAGTGAGGAGTGATAGTGTGCTTCATATACGACGTAATCAATGCATGAGCATGTGCCTCTTTTACATCCCAATGAGGTTGTTATATTGTAGGCAAAACAACACTAACAACAACAATCCTTGTAGCAACACGTACAACATCGTCTACATCCTCAAAACCACGACGTACCTTTGACACAAGAACATGTTGCATCATGTAAGCCCACATAGGGTAATTATCCCTATCCAATCTATCCTCAAAAGCAACACACATTTTGAACACATCTGTGTTGTTGTTGGCCATGGTGAATGCCTGCATCTGATGTCAAAACTGTCTGAAAAGAGGAGAAACAAAGCGGAAAAACCTCATGTTATATAGCACAAATTGTGGAAGATTGTAAGGGAACTGTTATGCAAAATAATGGAACTAACAAAAATTCTGCACAAAATGAAAAAATAGCATGTGTAGTACTGCATGTAATGGAAACAGAGGCCGAAATGAGCCCGAATCAAAAATCTAAGAAAGGGAACGCTTCTCAAAGCTCACAAAAATTGAAGAAAGTGAGAAAGTGTGTGCTAGAGCTGCTAGCAACTAAGCTCGAGAGGGCACAACCTGCTGTGATACCAATTGTTGGAACTAGGGTTACAAGAAAACACACCTAGCTTAGAGAAGACAAAGTAAGCTCAAGGCACACAATAGAGAGTGTATTCCTTAGTGTGGAATGGAAAGATAGATAAACCTAGAATGATGGGTGTATATACAATGCACGGGGGAAAAAACCTCCTACTGAGGGAAAAATACCTCGGCGGTCGTAAGTGTGTTCACGCACATCACTACCACATGTATATGGTAACATTTTTGAATTCGGGATATATTCCACTTACAATATTAGTCCATTTTGAAATGAGTAACTTTTCTTTCTGTCTGTCCCTTGCTCTTCCATTCATCTTCAAGAATTGAGATATAAAGAAAACCTCATGATATGATCGACCCTGTGATGATGGATTTGTTTCTTGGCTCACTCTCCCCTCTCTCTAAACCATGCACTTGCGTAAATCATTACTAGATACATATTATTAAAGAAAATGTAGCTAAGAGGGCTGATTCTATATTGAAGTTATAATCATGGTTAAAATACATTGGTTAGTGATACTCCTTAGGAGATTTGGAAATCCCTATTGAGAGATATATACATAAAACATATGCATGTGTAAAGGCTTTGATGTGCCATTACTTCCTCCCACTACCTTCAATATTCTCTACCACACTCTCTAAGCGCACATGGGGAGTATTTAGCAACACCATTTTTCAAGGTTATCTAGGAGTATACGCTAACATTTCTTAGTTGTATCAAACTAATGTTCTATTAGCACTTGGATCTGCATTTAGAGATAGTCCAGTAGATATTCTGTTGAACCTGTCTGCTTAAGCTGACTGCATATTGCAATGGACTCCACCATGGATGGTTGGATTTTTCCTTTTGATCTTGTTTCCTTGATCTTAAAACTCTTCAATCAACTTGACGATTTTGCTTAGATGTGGACAAGATGGTTGCTGAAGGATAACATCTTTGACGTTTGCAAATCCAACAAGAATTTGGAAGTGGAATGCTCAGAGGCTGTTGCAAGCATCATGGCATCTCCCAAGACTTTCTCGCCAAATTTAATATCTAAGTTTCTTATCCCTAAATATAAGCTCAGAAAACAATCCCCCATAAACTATATTAGAAAGGCATTGTTTTATGCCCAAGGTGAACGTTTTGTGTGAAGTTTTTTTGCTTTGTGTCATCAAGGATGTGTCCAATTATGATTTGGATGCAGGTCAAGGTTGTGCTAGCAGTATTCAAAGGTCTAATAAGAGTGGAGAAAATATTAAGTCTACCATATCTCCAAGTGAATTAGCTTTGTAATACTTCACTAAAGCTGAGTCCTTTGCTGAAATTTCCAGCTCTCAGCTTTCTATAGTCACGATGTTGTCATGTCTTCTCATTTTGAGCTCTCTGAAACCACACACTCTTGGTCTTCTTTTGAGGGAAAAGTTTTGGTCACATATGGAACTTACAAGGTCCAAACCCCAGTTGCTGACTAGGAATTATGTAAGTTAGCACGTGGGAATATGGTTTCCCATTTCAAAGATATACATTCAAAACAGTCTGCTCTTTTGGGATTTGGAAGCAAGGTGAGCTTTACTTTAATTTCATTTGTCATATTTCATGCACTCATTGTATTATTTTCTTGGCCTAGGTCCTTGGCACTCTCGAGTTTGTTAACGTGAATAGACTTGCACTTGAGTATACTTAAGCTCTCATCCCTTTTCCTTTACATGTAACAAAGCTGTTAAAGTTGTGTGGGTCCCTATTGTGCAAGCACGGATGGTGGATCATGACAAAAAAGTAAACTCTCTTGTGCTTTATGGAAAAATAGTGGACAAGGTTCTTCTACTCTCAAGAAAATTCTTGCAATTATATGAGAGTGGTCTTGTTTATTTGAAGTGTACCCTTAGTACCATCAAGAAAATTGACACATTTTCTACTGACAAGAAACATTTTTGTGACAAGTTACAAAGCTGAGGTGGAGCATTTTTTTTCTTGCTAGGTTTTTTTTGCTCTCTCTTACTTTTTTTATTATTTGCCTCCCCCCATATCCTATAGCCACCACTAGCAGCTTTCCTATTTTAAATCACCATACAAATTTGTGCCATTGAAATATGATCTTTACTTCAAAGGAAACTTTTGTAGTTAATGCACAGAAGGTTCAAATTGATTCTCTGTTTTTAAAGAGCTATAATAGAAATCAAGATGTATTGTGTGCTCTTCTTTTCATGTTCGGTCATGAGTGGACATTGAATATGTTGCAACATTTGATTATTCAGCTTGTCATGGACGATATAGAGAGTGGTCATAAAGAGACTATTTTTGTATGATTTCCAGTAGCACATGTGATCATGGGGGCCATTCTTGCGATAGACCTGCACTTAGATTCACATATGAATAGCCAACATACATCTTTGTCATTATAATCTCATTTGATTCTTGTTGTGTGCCATGTGCTGAGAGATCCATGTATCATTCATATGCTTGATGATAAATGCTTTATGGATTATTTTGTTGTCAACCCATATGGAAGAGTGGTTTCAGAGAAGCATGCTCTTCTAATTCTCAACACGCATTATGGCACCATGTTCCCTCAAAAGCAAGTTCTTCCAAAGCGTTGTCGGGGGATTTGTGTTTGAAAGGTGGGCCGGGAAGGCATAGGGCCTCTGACTGTGAGAGGTGCGAGGAAGAGAGTTGAAGCAGACATGATCAATGTAGACAAAGCTTAAAATAGACACCTTGGACAAGATTCTCAAACTTGATTACCCCAAAGTGAACAATTAACAGTACCGCTGCTTAATTAAATGTTAATTATGGAGTTTATGCTCCATACATGGTTTAATAAGCCTTAATTCAGGTGATAATTAAGAAAATAAAACTTTAGTAAACTCAATGATGGTTTCTGAGTATGACGGTGCTTTGCCCTTTGCCTTAATTGGCTAGCCAAGCAAGCTTGTCTTGAAAACGTTTCTCCCCTTCGTTCTTCCTCTGCTGCGTCAAGGTCGAGAGAGAGAGAGAGAGAGAGAGAGAGAGAGAGAGAGAGAGAGAGAGAGAGAGAGAGAGAGAGAGAGAGAGAGAGAGAGAGAGAGAGAGAGAGAGAGAGAGAGAGAGATGTGAGGGATAGTATTCATTTATGGTTTATTGAAAACCAACCAGATGAGTTTGGGATTGAGTAAGAGATTATGGATTGGGTTATGGAACCTTAGAATAGAGTGAATGGCTATGGAGGCTTAATTTGAGTGGGCTATGGAGGCTTAGAATGGGATTAGAATGGGCTCATGAGGATTTGATTAGAGCTAGTTTAGCAAGGTTTGGATTAGAGCGGCTTAGGAGGCTTGGATTCCGAGTACAATGGCCATGGTAGCTTAGGATCCAAATAGATTAAGGATGGATTTTGGAATTCAAATAGCTAGGGAGGCTTAGCTTAGGATTAGATTAGATTAGAGAGGCTTTGGAGTTTATCTTAAAGCGGGCTATAGAAGCTTGGGTTAAAGAGCTGAAGGGTTATGGCTGTTCTTTTTCGAGAGAGAAGAAGACGAAGTATGAAGCCTCTTCCTCTTTTTATAATGGGAGTTTGCATGGTTACTATTCTTACTATGTTTGGCCAACCCACTAGAGACATCGCTAGTGGGAAACACCACTTGGTGACATGCGTGAAAATCACCGAGAGCGGGGTCAAAATGAAGCGCCATGGAAAGTAGGTTATTTCTTGTTTCTTGAGTGTTGTCATCCGGGCCATGTGTTGCTCCTTGTGAGCATCTTCTTCCTCCCCTGTGCCCTGGCTGCCCTTCCCATTGCATTTCTTTTCATTCACACAATGTTAAAGGAAAACCCTTTGCAAGCTTTGGGCAGCCATGCCCCATTGATTATGGTTATGGGTGGTGACTTAGTGGGCGGCTTTAGGGTGCCTTAGTAGGTGGCCATCTAGTGGATTTTGCTTCAAAAGAGCACCACATTTGACATGCACGTCGGGCAAAGCATCGCATGTAGCATGTATATCGGCCTCGCGGCCAAGGCATTGCTGGCTAAAATTTCCAAACTCAAGCTCATCAAGAACTTAATATATTGTCATAAAAGGCACCACATTTGGTTTATTTTTCGGCCAAAGCACTACTCCGCTCGTCATATCAACCAATCAATGTTCTTCAAGCATTTTAATGCTTCTCCAGTTTGATCCACTCAGCATATTTATCATCTAAGGCACTGCTAAGCACATTAGTCATGTCTTCATTAGTTGGTCATGAAATACAATTCAATTGAAGCACCAAGATTCCATTTCCCAAAACTTGACTGAAGCTCAAAAATTCCCAGATGAAGAAGTGACCGAGGCGACCAAAGTGGTATGGAATTGGCCCCCGGTGGAACTTAAATTGGCCATATCTTGACAACCAAAAATCTGTTTGACAAACTGGAAAGACCGACACGCTCCTCAAAGTGAGAACTTTAGGGCCATAATTTCATATCATTCTTTACCCATTATCAGAAGCTACCCAATCTAATACGGATCTGTTACTGACTCAAACTTCAAATTGACATAACTTCCTTTCTGTAGCTCCAATTGATGAGCTCCAAAGACAGACCTATAGAGCACTTCAAGTACTGCAATTCTAATCAATAAAATCCCATCTATCATTCAAACATACTCACTGTTAGCATTAACAAGACATGTTTTGGCTCTTTAGAGCCGCATCTAGCATACTTTTAGCTTAAAATTGGCTTGTTAGCAAGCCCTTATTACTCATCAATAATCACATAGGATTCAAATAAACCTAATTGGCATCCCTTTGCTTATTTTATTGTCATGGAAGTGGGGTTGCATGACATCCACCCCCTATGAACCTGCACAGCCTCCGGTCTGTGCCAATTGCACTTAATCAATTTCATAAAAACAAACATCAGACATATCATTTGATGCATACATAACATTATCTTTTGAAGTGAATTGAAATCTTCTAGAACAATCTTGCCTTCTTGCTTCTTGAATAGCTTGATCCGTTTTTCTGCAATAGGCACCTTGAGCACAGTGACATCTAGTTTGCATAGGGGATAATGGCTCCAAATTCCGATTTGTATTTTTTCAGATAAGCTTTGGAAAGTGAGATTTAGGAACTGGAATAGGACGTGAGCTCCATGGCATGTGAGGAACAGTGAATATAACCATAGGTAGAACAACACTTGGATCCACACACCCAATCTCACTTGGCTCAAAAGCGAAAGCTTTACCGTGTTTTTTGACCATACCTTGGAAACACTTGAATTCCTCTTCGTTGAGAAAACCAGATTCTCCAACCTTCAGCTGTTGCAATGTCTCGTTAGTAAGTTTATTCCCAATGTTCTTAGGATATCTGAGCATAGGTTATCGAGAAGCTTATTTCATCACCCCATTGCTTCCTTCAGGTAGAGGTGTAGCCACTGGTCTCACTTTCTTTGCAATAGTCTTGTCCTTTGTCTCTACATGTGCTTCAACTGCTTTACATGAATCTTCCTCAATATGCATAAGTTCTTCAGATATACCAAGCTCTTCATACATGTCCATTGAGTGGAACTTAACCACTTTGGTTCCGTTTTGTAACCTATTTTGCATGATCTCCTCAAGCTCTAACATAGTATCTATATAAGATACCTCTTCAAAGATCCCTGAAATCACATCATCTGATTCAAGCACATCACATCCCTGCAATTCACTTTGAATACTTGAAAAATACTGTTCTTCCCACTTTGGCAAATCATTAAATTTTTTGTACGATACTGAACCTTCAGATGTTAAGCCCAAAATCCCTGAAGAGAAATCTTCTCTTTGCAAGAACTTCTCCTCACTTGTACCACCATAGTCCCGTTTTATAGTGGCACTCCAAGAAAATCCTATGAAAATCTGTATTCTTTCAACTCCTTACGTATCTTTTGCAGTGGATGATCACGTAAACTATCCTTGTTCCTAGCATGATCAGCACATATAGTTAAGAATTGAACCGCTTTCTTACCATCTCGGCTCCGGACCCTGGCATAGGCTGCGCCATCATTCAGCACCTTGGTTTCCATCCGCACAACCGTAATGTAGGGCTGCTCCAAAATCAATGGATAAGATGAATGCTCCTGTATAAAGAATTTTGTCTCATCACACACATCCTCTACAGTTACCTTAACATTTGCACATGCACCATAGAGGTCCCCTGGAAGCATGTTGGCAGCTAGACTCCGCCAATGGTGGTCTACATCAATAGGCCATTTCCCCTTCTTGTGTAAGCTTTCTGCCATCAAATTTATCTTTGATCCATGATCTATTACTACTAAGACCGGTTCTTCAATGTCACCAAGATTCACAACAACTTTGGTTGTTTCCCTTGCCCAATGAGTCCTTGAAAAGTGACTTCTGGGTATACTTTAATTTTCTTCCTCATCATTAAAATGAACATGTCTTACCTCAGATACAATTGGGTTTGAAACCACCACAAGCCTCAACTCTTCTTCTTTAAGATCTACCAAATATTCTTCATAATCATCCAAAATTGCTTCAATGTGCCAAACCATCTGTCTCTTACTTGATTCTAGCTCTTGCTCACTTGGTATCTGCTGCTTCCTCTTGATAATATCAAAAATCTCCCCATGGAACTCGTGTTTGGCAATTCCTAGATTATCACCCAATGTGAGCTCCACTTTGCTATTCAAAATACACTCTTCAAAAACATTCTCTAGATCTGTAGCTAATTCAATGTTAGATTTAAGCTTATATGAGGGTCCCCTGGGCTCACCTCGCTTTTTGTCCTTGGGCGCCTCCTCCATAACCACTTCAGGAGCGGGCTTAGGAGTAGGACCTTCTTCTTCACTGCTGCTGAATCTTGTTGCCCTTTTTGATGTCCTTGGAACTTCTCCATCCCTTTTTCGCTTTTCTTCCCACATAGCCTCATTAGCTTGAGACTTAGCAATGAATGCATACACTGAGAGGGAATCCACTAGATCAGTCCACCCTGTGGTTTCTCAAATTGAAATCCCTACCTATCGTAGCTCCCCAAAAGTTACCTTTCCTGCTTCTGTTGTCTGCAAAGCATATGGCCACAATTGACCCTTTGTACTTGCACCATCATCATCACCCTTTCCACAAACCTGTAGCCCATATGTAGCTGCTTCCACAAGAGCAACGTTATGTTGTATGTCTTCAACTAGCTTTTTCATGCTGCCCCTACCAAAGTTCAAGCGAAGCATCTCCCCTGTTGCCCTAAGGTGAATCCTCTTGTACTTCCATAAAACCACATTCCTTTTGTAAGATTCATCAAACTCATCACATTCCTTAACATACCTGTGATCTTCACTATCGCACCAGATGCATCAATCCTAGCCTTTGTGTGGAGGTTGTTGTCTAGGCTCAGAGGTAGCCCCCTTTGCAGCTAACCCTTCAAATTTAACAGCTTTGAAATTCAAATTTAACTCTTGAATACCTTTCACCAGTTCGTCAAGAATTGGCTCCTCCACTTTGGGTATCGTCGAGGTTGACTTATCCTTAGCTTCCTCTTCCACATCATCCATGACATCACTCATAATCAGCTTATCAACGCTCATTTGTCGTTTCATGATCATATTTACCGCTCGAGTGACTATCTTCCAATCAGATATTAAGCCTAATTCACCTGTTGAATCCTCCAGCAATTGCACCAGACTCTTCAGAAGTCGTGGATTAGCAGCTTGAATGAATAGTTTAACATTCTGATCCTTCATTGAAGGTTGCTCTATCGAGGAAAATTGATCAAATTTCTTTTCAAACTCCCATAACAATTCTCGTGCAGTTAAACTTTTGTCTTACTTCTGCACCCACTTCATGAAGCTCTATCTGGTTACCCTTTGTGAATCTTGAAGAAAATATTCTTCCTGCAGTGCCTTCTTAAATTCCTACCAATTTGGGCCTTGAACCACCTGAGTTTATTTAATTCGGCCCCTAATCTTTGGAACCATAATTAAATGAAATCCTTCCAGTGCATTCTGATCATCGATTTCATTATCTTCCATTGCTTGCTCGTAGATACTACAAAATTTGCTAATATCCCGGCATTCAAATCATTGTAATTTCTCTGTAGCTACGTGTCGACCTGTACGAATCCACTCTTGCAGATTATATCGTTGTTGGGCACCCTGTTGTTGTTGCATATATACTGTAAACTGTTGAGCTATATATAGTGTCTATATATATAGCACCCTGGTCCCCTCTATATGAACTCATCTCGTGTAGTCATTGGACACACTTTGGGGCTTGTACATGTTGATGTTGTCTCTCTCTCTCCTCTCGTCTACATGCGCTCTCTCCCTCCGGTTAAATATGGTATCAGAGCTACATATCAATCCTCTTTTTCTTTGACTAACTAATGTATTTATTTACAAGATTTGCCTTGTTAAAAGATTTCTATCTTCTCTCTAGGCAATTTTTTCATCATCTACATAGCTTGATGTAACAAGAAGAACAGCCTCTGTAGGCTTAGTATATGTAGATTGGTGCACTGGTCAAAGGAGCGCTATATAGTGATTTTGGGAGTTTGCAACAACGAGCAAAATAAACAGAAGTTTGCAATAGCAAGCAGAACCAGGGCGCGATAACCATGTTATTTTATTTTCTTTTGTAATATTGATTGCAATAAAACAGAAGAGGCGAGCTGCTGAGAGCTATGAGTAGCGAGTAAAGGTGGTGGAAAAAGTAGAGCTCCGCGCCCCTTTTGCTACCCAGTTTAGCGCACTCCAATTAAGTGTTGAAGTGAGGCCAAAATTAGAGGAAGCACCGGATGCGTATTGATCCTATCTTGGGATATCATAAGACTAATCTATTATATTTAGTGCAGTGATGTTGTCATAGCAGTCCAAAGATAGCGCAACGCTGAGGAAGTTAATATGTGACGTGAGTCCAAAGATAGCGCCGGGGTAAATTACATGCGCAAGAGGAGGATATAGGTTGCAGCAGTATTTTAGTTGAAGGCTTCTTTTGAGCTCTTCTTGCATGAGCTTTCTTTAGCAGATGCCTATAATAACATTGCATAGACGCTGGACTCCTCAACATACATGCATCGAGAAGATCCAGGTCGCGATGACCGTAGATGCTATGAGAAGGTGCTTCTGTCTTCTTGCTGGTGTGCGCTTTCCATAGGATTTCTCTGCAAGCTATCCAGGCGCTGCTATTACAAGGATGACGAACAGCGTAGCAAAAACGAGCTGGTTTATAGTTCAAGCTATCAAGCCGTCATTTCCTTCGTACACAATGGACCTCGCCCTGTCGTACACTATCGAGGGTGATCTGCTCCCATGTCGATGAAGATGATCTTGCAGCCGCCATGGCCTTCGATGACGTCAAGTGCGCTCTTTTCTATAAGGTTGCAGATTTCCTGCCATATTCAATCAGATTGGCGTGATGGTGGGAAGAAGCTGTGTGTTTTTGCCCTCATCCTCACAGGGACTATTACGTGAGGCTCAGGATTTATTAATCTAGTGGACTCACGCTTAGGAAAGCTGCAATTATATAAATATATATATATATATATTTTTTTTTTTTGTACGCCTTTTTTGGCACTAAAAACCTTCATGGAAATTACTTCGTGTTCTAAGTTATAGCCATCACCGAGTCTTTGTGATGCCAAATCAAGCGGTGCCAAAAATAGCCAACACTGAATTAATAGGACCAGTGCTATCTCTGTCGACCAGTGCTTCGAGACGGGTGCTCCACAGAATGTGAAGAGCCCCTGGGCACGTTGGGCACTGCTCCTCCATCCCCTCTACTTTCATGGATTACACAAGATAATGATTTTAAAAGCAAGTTTTTTAAGGTTGTTTCCCACAATAAGATAGAAAGTTGTCTTGCGGATGCTTTTTACGAGGAGAGATTAGATCTAATACATTTTGAGTTCACCAACTCGAGCTCCATGATGTCATGGGTGAGGTTACATGATGCGTTTTTATTATCTTCATTCATGGTTCAAGGTGAAATTATTTGTTATGTTTTTATTTTCTCCATTCATAATGGCTTTGGTTCTCGATACATGCTACTAATCTTGTCACGATTTTTCATAAAATATTTTACGTGATTTTGCAAAGCAATTATCTATTGACTCGTCATTATCTTGAGGTTTTGCAGATTTTGCACAAAACTAGAGTTTGTAATTTTATGGCGTAAAGCCATGATGGTGATTACTATTTTACAGTTTTTTATTTGATTTGAAGAAAACCTCTCTGATGCCATGGTACATAAAACCACGATAATTGGTATTTCAAAGCTTTTCTGAGCATCTCTTATGCCACGGTGAATACCGTGATGCCATGGTACGTAAAGCCATGATGATTGGTATTTCAAAGTTTTTATTCGTTGAAAGCATCTCTGATGCCATGGTACGTAAAGACATGATGATTGCTATTTCAAGTTTTTGTTTTCTAAGCGTCTCAATGCCATGGTACGTAAAGCCATGATGATGATAGTTAGTTGAGATCATGGGGACCCCAATGTATTTATTACAGGTCGGCTTTGTATATATGTGTGAACATGTGATTACATTGATATTATGTTTTGTTTTTCTATGTCATCTGCAAATGTGATTGCATCGGCATTATGTTCGTTTCTATGTCGTCTCCAGAGCGGCGTCGCGAACTGTCTCTAAGGACAATGTGATGTGATTATTTCTAACCTTCACATTTCAATGTTTCTTGAGTTGATGTTGTTTACAGAATTTAAATCACATCAAGCAGTATGTACGGGGGCTCAAGGATATTGAAGTTGCTCTACCAAAGAATTTGCAGTAGCTCAATCGTCTATATCTTGGATTATAAGAAGACCCTTGAAAGGGCACATTGTAAACAGGAGTGATGTAGCTCCTTTGAACATTGTAAATGTATATTTAAAACATTTTAATAAAACAGTGGGTATATATAGAGCTGTGGGTTTTTCCCTTGAGCCCCCAAGGGTTTTTTCATCCACAGTTAGGGACCTTCATTTGACTGGGGGTGTTGAGCTATATATAGTGTCTCTATATATAGCACCCTCGTTCCCTCTATATGAACTCATCTCATGTAGTCATTGGACACACTTTGGGGCTTGTATATGTTGATGTTGTCTCTCTCTCCTCTTGTCTACATGCGCTCTCTCCCTTGGGTTCATATAGAGACACTATATATAGCTCAACATAAACTATTGCATCATTTGTTGCATGGCTACCTATTGCGGTGTCAGCATCCTCCTCCACAAATACTTCCACCCCAAAGGAAAGAATGCTAAAAATTTCCTGAGACCATTTGGGTATCATTTCAATATTGAAAAGATAAGCATCAGGTATGTCATCATCTACTCCTTCAGGAGCTTCCCTGTTTTGTAGCCTTGAAAGATGATCCACCCATAGATGAGTTTTACCCTTTTTAACTACCACTATGAAGTCAAACTCTAGCAATATAATAAACCACACTACAATTCTCCCAATATTGCATGGTTTATTTACTAGATACAAAAGAGTTTGATGATTTGTGAAGAACACAAATTTGTTTGCAAGCAAGTAATGCTGAAATTTATTTACAACATAAATCATTCCTAATCCCTCTCTTTCAGTGTTGGTGTAGTTCTTTTCTGCACTATTTAGCTGTCGGCTTGCATAACAAACTAGGAAATCCATTGTTCCGTCTCCAGGTTGAGCCAGAATACTCCCAATTGCATATGCAGAGGCATCAATGTGAACATGGAATATCTTTTCCCAATTGGGTGCTTTAGCACTAGGTTGGTAACCTAACAGGACATAAAAGTGTCCTTTCAGGGTTTTGAAAAAAACCTCCAAAACCATAGTACATCCACTCATTTTGTCAAATCCTTTCATGAGGTTATAGTTCAAGGCCTACTACACATGGAAAAAATAAGAAACTTGTAAAATTTCTCATCTTTTGGTCACACCAAGCCTCCAAAGTTGATGGACCAGTACATTTTCATCAAAACAGTCATTTCTTACGTTTTGTTGCATAAAAATAAGATTAGGGATTTTTGTAGGACTTGAGATAAATTCCCTAGTTAACTTCAATGGGTTGGTGATTAGAACATATGATTCCTTCTCACTCACTATTTTTTGTTTTGCCAAAAGAAATAGGTACAAAAAAGTTGAATTTTTACCATTCTGCAAACCTATCATCAAAGTTTCTATAGCCACGCTCAATACAAATAATATATGCATTTTTTCTTAGTTCCCTATTGTCCTTTAGGTTCATAAGGAGCCATACAGCATGTCAAAAGAATAATACATCTCTTACCAATGGGAATCTTGGGGACAAAGATGAAGTGCTAAATACAGCAAACATGAAAAAACTGGGTTCAACATTATGAGTTGTAGAATCCCATAGAAACTATTCAATATCTAGCCAAATTTGATCCTTATGACTAGATATAGTTACTACCTACAAAATACAAGTAGTTGTCACAAGAAACTAACAATATTGAAAAAGCTATACTTGATATACTAGAATGTTTCGTTTTCTTCTATAATTGAAAAAGTCAACCATCGTTGTCTACTATGCAAAATAGGGTATTATGTGCCCCAAAACTCAAGGAATATTAGCTTTATGTTACAATATGCGACATAGAAAATCAAAACTGCATTTGGATATCATGAAAGCCACCAAAAAAATCATAGAAGAGCTAAAATTGGCTAAAAAACAGGATTTAACAATTTTTGTAATCTGGTCATAACTTACAACTTTAACATGTATTTCTCCTTAGAAGCATCAAGACATATTGAGGACTACTAAAGATAGTTCTCTAGCATTATAGACCTCACAAACATGAATTCTAGAGTGGTATAGGTGCAAAAAGTTGAAAAAAGCCAAAAATAGGACCCGTTTTTTCACACAGTTTAGGTTGTGAAATGTTGTGCAAGGACAAGGTTAAAGATGGAATTGATATTCCAAAAGAATGTCGAGTTTTTTTCAGCTCATGAGACAACTTTCTAGACAGATAGCACCTCAAAATACATTTTGAAACTCTTCACATAATTCAAGGAAAATGGTCACTTAACAAGACATAAAAGTGTCCCATTACCAACCTAGTGTTAAGTATAGGTGTTGATACAAGGTTTTCCTTAAGCTTTTGGAACGAAGTTTCACACTTCTCAGTCTCTAGTCGAAACTGACTAATAAACAATATAGAGGTTGTGCAATGACCGCATACATATATATGAATCTTCGATAGTATCCACAGTGTCCCATGAAAGATTGCACTTGTTTCGCATTAGTAGGCCTGTGAAAGTCTGCTATGACTCTAATTTTGTGTAGATCGGTGGTTATGCCATTTCTTGAGACAATATGTCCTAAGATGTGTCCTTGCCTTACCATAAAAATGCACTTTTCTGAGTTGAGACAGATTCGATATGTTCTGCACTTCTTAAATACCTTTTGCAAATGGTCAATATGTTCTTCTCGTATAAGAGAGTGGACACAGAGATCATCCATATATATTTCTAAGAATATTCTCAGGTATTCTTTTAACGCATGAGTCATTAACCTTTGGAAGGTAGCTATGGCATTGGTTAGGCCAAAAGGCATAACTCTAAACGCATATATTCCCCACTCTGTGGAAAATGCTATTTTGTGTTGATCCTCTATTGCAATTGTCAATTGGTTATACCCCAAAAACCCATCTAAAAAGGAATAGGCCCATTTTCCTGCCACCCGCTCAAGCACATGTTCTGTGATAGGCAAGGGATAATTATCCCTTATTGTGGCTGCGTTCACTTTTTTGAGGTTCACACACACATGCAGCTTTCCGTTCTTTTTGGGGACAACCACAATGGGTGACACCCAATCTGTATGCCCGATTTCATAGATGAATTCAGCATCCATCAGCTTGTCAATATCCTCTTTGATTCGTTTAGCGAATGTGTCATTATATATGTAAGGACGCTATTTGCTCATATATATGTTTCCTCATGTGTCCTTTCCCTTCAAACTCTTGAGAATCTTCCTGATATTTGGTCTTTTACACAATCCTCTGCCTCAACAAGCATTAGATAGTGAGTTTTATCTTTTATCATGGGCATAAGGTTCTCTCTAATTTTGTTTTCTGCTCTTTTTTTTCTATAGTGTTCATGGCGTCTAGGGTGTTGATTTGCAAAATCATAAAACTTGATATTCATGGTTGTCTCTCCACGCTCGCTTGAGCTGTCTCAACACTCGTTATCTGCATCTTTACTTGATTCCAGATGCTCAGAGGAGTCATAAAACTCTTCTTGTTCTGGTGAGTCTACATAATCATCTCCTACTGGTATAAGGTTTACCATGTGATAGGGTAGCACATCATAGCCATCCTTATTGCAAAATTTTGTCGTTGGGCTATCTGTAATGGTACAGACATCCAATGTTGCTAGTATGTGTTCCCATTCCAGAGGTTCTAAGGCATCTTCGGAAAAAGGTTCTGGAATGTAATCCTTGTCCTCAATAGCTCTTTCTAAGATGCATTCCTCTTTTTTTAAGCTCCCACAATGTGAAGCTTAGCACATTCATAGCTCTGTTTTCTGCCCTAACCATGCTGGGAGTTCGGACCCTGCCAATGTAGCTGAATCAAACTCTTCCCCTGGTGTCTGGTTCACATCCTTGTAACTATGGTCTTTTAGGTATATTTTGGTTGTAGTCTCCCCACGTCTGAGGTATATGTGGTCATAACCCCAATCCTGGACCATCTTTAATTGTCTCATGAATGGTCTTCCCAAGATGACCTCGTAATTGTTCTTTTTGTCGAAATCAACTATTGCAAATGTATGCACATACTTGATTCCGCAAGAGATGACAATTACTTTTTCTAAAAGTCCTAGAGGCTTTTCCATGAACCCATCTTCCGTTTGCAATTTCATTCTGGTAGCTCTCAAAGCCGATTTTCCCCATTTTTTCCAGATTTTTTTGGTGGTGATAGCAACTCCCGCTCCACTGTCAAGAATAGCTTTGGAAACTACTCCCTGGAATTCTACTAGTAGTGTGGTATTTCCATCTTCTCCCTCGCAATATTCTCCAACTTTTTTTAAAGGTAGTGGCCTAGTGTTTAGTTGAGGCTTGTCCAATTCTCTAGTCCCTTCTTGAAGCTTCGAGGTAGGGTTTTTTACTCCAAATTTTCCTAAGCGTTTGCCTACGGTGGTCCACATGTTTGGTCGTAATCTCAGGAGTTCGGCTAACGTGATTGTGCATGCCGCAGGGGTGGACAATAACTCAATCAACCCTTGTGAATCCATCACTCTGTTGGAAGAGAGTCTTTGAGATGGGATTGCTCTCACCTCAGACTTAGCTTCATACTCCCCTAAGTAAGAGGGTAGAGTTTTTAGGGAGTGTGGTTGGCTGTGCCCCGAACTAATTGAACCCTGGTCTCCCATTTGTGAATGCATATCAAAGTTCGTTTGTGATCTTGCCTCAAACTCTTCAATGGGAGGTAAGATCTCATTTTTCTCCTTTACTGTGCTATTTATTTGATGGTTCACCCTGTTAGATTCATTTGCTTCCCGGATTTTCTTCCACGGGTCATCTACATTGTTACCATCCTTACCCATTTCTACCAATTTTTTAGGCTGAAAACCATAAATTGTCTCATCTGTTGTATTCGGCACTCTTATAGGTTCTCTCTTAGACTCAGAGGCGGTCGTGAGTCTCTCCTTCGTGTCTACTTGTTTCTCTAGAGTTGGTTTGATAAGGGTTGGAGCTGGTACCTCATGCCAACTTGCAGGTTTACCAAGCGGATTTTCTATCAAGGATTGGGCTGTTTCAATCATGTTTCGACACATTTCCAACCTGTGTTTTTCTATTTCTGCAAGTATAGTAATCCATCTTTTCTCTTGGGTTTGATTGTTTTTGAGTTTGGCTTTGTATGCTTTTAAAAGTGCGTCTAACTGCTCATTTACTTTTCTACGAGCACTCATCCTCCTGATCCTGCACTTCGGGATTCCTCTACTTCCTTGGCTCTTTTTGTTGCTCCGATGTGTGAGCTTAAACTAGTTAGATCCTCTAACCGCTCCAATCTATCCTTTGTGTGTTTTAACTCCTCAGATAGAGACGTTTTCTCTCATTCTCTCTTGGATTTTATACGCACCTTTCTAGATTTCCAAGTGCTTCTCTAAATTTTTATTTATGCACTTGGGGCATCGGTCTTTGGCTCTTCAATTATGGGTTCGTTTGTCATTCTTTGAGCTTGTGCTCCTGTCATTGCCTGAATAGGTATTACTATCTCGTTTTCTGACCCTTCACTGGAAGGCACTGCTTCCAGCATGTTCAAAGTAGTTTTTGCTCCTTTGCTGAGGTTCTTAGGGCATTCAGGAATCAAGTGAGTAATTCCACACTCAGTGCAATAGGCTGAGGTGGTCCGGGGCGAGCAACAAGAGAGGGGACCTCTAAACACCCCTCAAGGCTCCCGTGCTGCTCAATTGGGGCTGGGGCAACCACAAGCACAACAAAACAACAAACCTATAGCCAAACCCAAACAAGATAGGGGCACCACCTAGTTATGGTATGCGAAACTAGGACGCAAGAGATTTTTTCACAACCAAGAAGATACACCACAAAACACACACACAAGCAACCTCACATCAAGACACACACAAAATGGACTAGAGAGAGCTAGAGCAAAGGGAAGAGAGAGAGGAATGGATCTTGCCTAATACCTTATTTGTGACTTGCAAATTGATATGGTTCATTATGATGCTATCGTAGAGCTTGTACAAAACTCAGTCAATGCTTAGTGATTGCTAAACATTGCCAAAACACACACCCTGTCTTAGGGTGTGGGAGACCTGTCACCACAATACCCTCTTACAATGGACACAAATTTGGCAATGAAAAACACACTAAAACACTTTCTAAAACCAAGGTCAACCGATAGAAACTCAAAATACACAAGTCACCTTGAATTCACCAAACCATATGGCACAAATGGAAGGACGAAGATTTGAACGTCGAATCACGCCTTTGATGCACCAAACCTCAATTAATTGATGATGAAGAAGTATATACAATAGTCTTTTTGAGATTTTTGGAACTCATGCTCTCTCACTTGCAATGTGTAGCTTGAAATCTTCTCTCACACCAAAAGTGAAGCTCACAAAGTGGTTCCTACGCCTAAGTCTCTCCTCACGCATAGAGTGTTGGGGTGCTATGTGAGATATTGGAGGTTGTTTTACAAGAAGTAGAGGGGCTTATTTATAGGTTGGAGACCCCTCAATAAGATTATTGAAAATCCTAATTTACAAGCTAACAAATCAGGATTATAATTTTTTCTGAATATCAAAACATTGCGGGCCTTCTTTGTCTGTTTGAGTCATGGATGTGGGCTCAAAAGAGATTATTATTGATGGTAGATAAGGTGAAAGTAGAGTTTTAATGAAGGAGAGAGAGAGAGAGAGAGAGAGAGAGAGAGAGAGAGAGAGAGACAGAGTTACATGCACATATCTTGAGGTGAGGTGCCTTTTATGGTTAGGTCAATGACTATTTTGTGTTAGTATGTTAGTGGTTAGTGTTAGTAATCACTAGAAAGTTAATGGTGTATTTACAATGGGTAGGATGAGGTGGATAGTTGAAGTAATATGGTTGAATGAAGTGAGGAAATCCTTGTGATGGTGAAGCTTGAAGAAGGACTTACTTGTGTAGGTTCCCAAAATGACTATTAATCCTCTTCTTCGTCTTCTCTTCTTTACGCCACCGCGGCCAAGGTTGATTATTGCGATGAAAATGGCAATTCCGTTGATGAGATATCTCAATTGCAAAGGTTAAGCATGGTTTACATGTTGAATTGTATGTATATAGAAAAGGGGTAAGATGGAATTGTACTTTGGAAGTAATAGAGAGAAGCATAGAGATGGTGTATGTACATATAGAGCTCATATGAGAGCTGGAAGTAAGAGGGGAGGTTAATGGTGAAGAAGGTGAGAGAAACCATGAAAGGTGCAGGTTTAAGTGAGGGATTGATAGGAATGAGAGTGTGTGTGTGTGTGTGTGTGTGTGTGTGTGTGTGTGTATAGAAGTGTGGAAAGAGGTGAGAGAAGACTATGGGCTAATTGTGAGAAAAGTGGGCAGACTGGGGTCCACTCAAAAAATCCTAGCTCATAGGTGGTTGCTACAAAAATCACCAAAATGTTTGAGGTGATTATTCAGCTCTTGATCCACATTTTCTCTTTTGACCAACGCTTCAAATTCGGAGTGGAGATGGATATAAAAAATCCCACAAAAATACATGTTTTTCTTCACAACAAAGTCTTTAGTGACCCCCCTTTTGTTGAATGTGCATAAGGCTCCCAAGGTGAGCCCCTACTTGCATGAGAGCATGACCTAATTGATTCTTACAGGTATTAAAATATGCATGGTTGTGGATTATGCATAAATACAATACATGGATATGATGGGAAAAAACAGGCTAGTATATAAACTATTCATGGAATCTAAAATAGTGTCAACTATATATAAATATAAAATAGAAAAAAGAGATATATTAAAAGATAAGGAATCAAATGATGGGACCCTCATTTTTTTTTATTGAAGTATATTTATTTATAAGAGATAAGAAAAAATACCTCTAAGAAATAGGAATTTAGTGAAAGGCAATGACTGATGGTGAAAGGTATTTTTGAGGTTTTTCCTTGGAGTGGATTCTCGCCCAAAAATAAGAGAAGCTTGCATGAAATGATTTTTTATAGAATACATAGGTAAGAAAAATTATGGTAATGGTGAGTAAAAGTACATAGCATATATAGGAAAATAACGCACACTTAGGTATAAATATTTAAATAAATATCAAAATAACTATGAAAATTCTCTATATTTAGGCCCTATGTACAATGAAATATATACACACAAATGGGTCATAATATATTTAATTTTATTTATTTATTTGGCTCAACTAGCCTAGTGACTAACTAACTGAGGGTTTTAAGAAGATATGGGAAAAGCCCCCTAACTCACATACGCCTATGTACAATGAATAGCCACAGTGTTTAGGTGATTTTGGTAGGGTGGGGTAACTCACTATGGAAATTACGGAGAGCCGAAAAACGGCTATCAACACATTGACTCTAATGATTTCATCATGAGGACACTCTCTTAGCCAATGGTCTCCTCCACACTTGTAGCAGGGTCCTTTAGGCTGTTGAGGTGCTCCTTGAGCTCTTCACTGCTCGTACACATGCCTCCGCCCCCCCATGCCTCCGTTGGCTATGAACAACAGTGTTCGTTCATCCAAGCTGTATCTTCCTTCTCTTGCTGCCTTTGCAGTTGTTGGTGGTCCTGTACTTCCAATCATGCTCGAAGGTTCTGGCATTGGGGGTTCTTTCAGTGGATAATAAACAGGATTTGCTACATATCCATTGGAATATTCGTAATATGCATGCATAGGTAGAAAATCCTTCTCTGCTGGTTCGTTTACCATTGGTGTGTATCTTATTCCGATTGGTTGTAATCCTGGTAGGGGTGGTTGTTTCCCCAATACTGGTTGTGGTCTTTCAACACCTACAGGTCTTGGTAGGTTGCCTGCTTGATACCTAGGTATCGGTGGAAGTTGAGGAGATGCTATCTGAGCTTGGGGAGCATAAGGTCGCTCTCTCACATATCCCTTGTTATAATAACATTCCTCCGTCACATGGTTTGTCCATTTTTTTTCAATAGCACACCACTTCGGCTGTTTAGCCTGAGGCTTGGCATACATATTAATTTTTTTTAGCACTTCCTTCACAAGCTGCTCCTGGCTTACAGCTACTTCTCCTTTCAGTGTTGTCTTAGTGGACTTGCTTCCACTTTGTTGTGAGGATGACTCATCATCAAGATCCTTGAATTCACCCTCCTTGTAGACCGCACAATTGTCTACTAGGTAAAGAGCCTCCTTAGTTAACTCATTTAACGTCGTGCTCCTCTTCATATGTAAGTCCTTTTGGAGATCTGCGTTACTTAGTCCTTGAATAAATATAAAAATAAGCCTAGACTGAGTTGGCAGTCCTTCCACAGGGCAGAACTTCACATATCTTTTTAGTCGTAGGATTGCCTTTCCCACAGATTCCCCTTCTTTCTGTTTGAATTTATGGATTTGTGAGACTGTATTATGAGCTATCCCCCTTTGTGATAATTCCTCAATAAACTCGTCAAACACCTCCTCCATAGACTCAAAGTCTCTACGCTCCACAGAGTCAAACCAAGTAGCGGCATCCTCTTCTAGGGTAAGTCCAAATCCACAACCTAAGTAGCGAAGTCCAAACACTTCTTCAGCTCTAACTACACGCACAAAGGCTGCTACATGATCCCTAGGATCTATGTTTCCCGTGTATTTCTTGTTTACCCATTTTCGCACCTGGGAAGGTCTAATTCTCTGATGGTCTACAAATCTCATCATTGGGTCTCCTCGTTCTACTCGATATACCTCCTTTGGCCTTTGGTAGTGGGAGGGTTCCTCTCCCAGAGGTGCCCCTAAGCCATAATTTTTGATGGTTCTTGCAAGAGGTGGTTCATCTCTTCGAACTCGTTCTATGGGTTGTCTTCCGGGCTCTGCCGATTCTTGAGTTTTTGGCTTACTCTTGCCTTGATACTATGAATAGAGTGGTGGTTCTTGTAAATCTCTTCGCCCTCTTGCGTCTGGATAACCATCTCTATTTCGGTCTTGTTCTAATGTCGCACTTTGTTGAAGCCATGCCTGCAATGTTGGTTGGGTTGCTTGTTGGTTCTGGTAGTTGAACATCTATTGTTGGTTAGAATGTGATGTTGCGTCGTACTCTTCTGAAAATGGATTTGTTGACTTGCTAGGGGTATAGGTGGACCTTGGTACTTCTTCGGGGGCATATGTTGATGTTCCTCAAACTGTTGCCTTCTCTACCTCCTCTGGGAGAATTCGTTTATATTCTCGCCCGTACCTGTCAACAAAAATGATATCCTTCCCCCTAGCAGTTTCATAAGAGAATAATTAAAGAACCTTGTCTTTGCTTAATTCATTTGGGTAGGGTTCTTTGTATCAAAAATAAGATACTACTGCCTCGCTCTCATGCTTGTAAATTCCCACATTCTCATTATAGGTAGAGACCCCGGTTCTTTTTTTATCATACATAAAAATAGCTCCAGGTCGATCAATTTCTGGAGGCGACTCTTGAGCCTCTGAGTGCATTTTTCCTTTTACCACATTATCTCCATATCTATTGTAATCCTTAGGGTTACTAACTATCAGATAGTGGTTCCCCTTTTTGTCTCGGAATCTATCTCCATCATCATAGACTCGAATTATCTCTAGTCTCTGAAAAGGTCTTTTTTCTATACAAATACACTTGCGTCCCCGATAGTTAGAATAAACTAGGTCTCCTTTAGAGTTACGTCTAAGAAGATTATAGTGAACTTGGCATCGTTCAAAGGGTTTTGGGAGATACTTCCTCCTAGTATTGCTCCTTCACCGAAGAAACCTATTGGCTGTTGACTACCCATCATGAAGAAGGACTTATCTGATGAAGTGTCAGTATCACTACCCTCCTCAATGATTGGTGCTAATGGATCTAGACTTGCCTGAGTTACACTCTCCTCAGTGGACACTAAGCTACCATGATCACCTGCCACTTTTTGGTCTCTAGGAATGTGTCTTCCTGATCTTAAATTCATCAAACTTAGCAATGTAATTTATCACAAATCCAATCACTCACCTGGCAAGGCCGTAAGGATCAGTTTCCGCACAACTTCTTGCCTTGCCACTGAATATACCTGTACACAAGCGTTTTGTTTTTCAAGTCTTCTCTTGCAAGTTATATAAAAACTACATTCCATAGTCCCAAAGGCATAGTAACCATTGAAGTCTACTACTCATTTGTAATGCATAGATATGCAGGGATTTCAAAATGACGTGATCACACTATAATTTTAGGTTAATAACAATAGAAATGCAAAATAACAAATATTTTGTTAATTGACATTCATATTTTTTGACCTCCAGGGAGACCTAGAGACCGGCTCGTAGCCTGTTGGGCTAGTGAGTCTTCCCGGCGGTCACGCCGGGTAAAGATATTTTCCCGCCGGGCTCGCTGTAGCTCAGTATGCTATCTCTTCTTTCAAGTATTTTTCAAACTAAACATTAGTGTTATAATCAATATCACACACAAGCGTAGTAGTGAAGCCTGAAGGGAATAAACCTCAATCTACTCAAACATGAGCAAGCAAATACAACAGTGAATCAAATATGTGATCAGTCCATCCCAAAAGTAGAGATATCGACCCAAAGATTCACCTTCCTACCTCCTTTCATGAATCAGTCCAGTCCAAAAAAGAACTAATGACCCATGATTGGAGCTCTAATCGAAATAGCAAGCAAATACAACGGTGAATCAAACATGTGATCAGTCCATCCCAAAAGTAGAGATATCGACCCAAAGATTCACCTTCCTACCTCCTTTCATGAATCAATCCAGTCCAAAAAAGAACTAATGACCCATGATTGGAGCTCTAATCGGAATAGCAAGCAAATACAACGGTGAATCAAACATGTGATCAACACATCCCAAAAGTAGAGATATCGACCCAAAGATTCACCTTTCTACCTCCTTTCATGAATCAGTCCAGTCCAAAAGGAACTAATGACCCATGATTGGAGCTCTAATCGGAATAGCAAGCAAATACAACGGTGAATCAAACATGTAATCAGTCCATCCCAAAAGTAGAGATATCGACCCAAAGATTCACCTTTCTATCTCTTTTCAAGAATCAGTTCAGTCCAAAAAAGAACTAATGACCCATGATAGAAGTTCTAATCAATATAGCAATCAATTTAGCAAATATAACGGTGAACCAAAGATGAGATTAGTCAATCCCAAATGTAGAGATACCGACCCAAAGATTCACCTTTCTACCTCCTTTCAAGAATCAGTTCAGTCCAAAAAAGAACTAATGATCCATGATCAAAGTTACATTAAGTTTTATTTTTTTTTAAAGACTAATTATTTTTTTACCTTTAGTTTTTCTTCTAAATTTTAAAGGATGACCAAATTTAGAGGAAGAGGTGATGTGATGTGATGTGAAGGGTTATATAGAGCCTCCAAATATGGAGGGGGTACACGACGGGCCCGACCGGATTCTTGCTTGTCCCGCCAGGCCCACTGGGTTTAATATGAAACCCGGCGGGCCTGCCGGGATTGTTGGTTGTCCTGCCGGTTCTATGTTTTCTACCGGTTTTCATAGGTCATGACATTAGATATGTTATTAACATGAAAAAAATAGTGATAATAACAACAATAATTAACATTTAACAAAATGCGTCATTGCGTAATTAAAATCCTTGTAGGTATGGCATCAGTAGGATGCAACCCATCATGATTCCTTATGATTGAATACATTTGACATGTTAGACAAGTTTCCACAAAATGAGATACATCCTTATATATCCCTTTCCACCAATGCCTTTCTTTCACTTTGGAAAACATTGCCCATATACCTCGATGTTCAGTCAAAAGACTCACATGCATAAGATTCATTTGAATCTCTTTATCGCATACAACTCTAAGTATCATTCCACCTCTTTTGTTTGGATGCTTCCACAAATAACCATTTTTCAAGAAATACTCATAGGACTTTCTGAGGATCCTGTTGAAGTCTTGTTCTAACCAATCATCCTAGATTGTCAAAGTACTCAAACAACATCCAAAAAGAAGCCAATCATCCTCATGCATGTCCTCTAAAAATGATCACCCTTTACATGAGAGATACTATAGAAATTTGTACCCACATCATCCCCTTCATCAACCATATATTCTCCATCTTCATATCTTGCCCTTGAAAGCCTAGTGCAATTGGGTTATCTTTTCCTGCAATATGCTTGAATTCTAGATTCAATGACTTTTTGTATGCAATCTATCGTAGCATAGCAATATCAAGAGTTGAGCGACTTGTAATCATACCAAGCTATAAATCACGGTATGTCCTTGCTCCCCAAACTTAAAAAATTTATGGTCCTTGGACAAAAGCTTCAAGATCTTCAGGAGAGAGTTTGTTTTTACCTTTGTAAACTCCATTCTTCTTTGACCGATTTTTGTTGTTGTTGTTATAAAAATTGCCTTGGGAAGAATTTTGGGCATTGGTTTTCCCCTTTACATCAATTTTGTCTTTGTTTTCCATGGGCTTGACATTCCGTCTAGCCCCTTGTTGGAAATTAATGTGCGAAGAAACCATGGTGTGGTGGATTATTTCGGTGATAGAACCAACCCATTGGGAGTGGATGTACTCGACCATATCTTCAAGTAATCCTACACAAAATTGTTTCTTTTTCTTGGCAAAGTCTATCTTTTGGAAGATAGTAGCCTTGAGATGCAAATCCCAAATCTTGTTCACATTTTTGTGAATAGAATCATGGGAGAGAAGCTTCAAACTATGCCATTTGGTAAGAACTTTGTCCTTTGCATCGCTTGCAAGGAATTGATTCATGATGGAAACTCGTAGAGTTTTCTATGTCTTTGGGGCTTTGTCGTTGCCACAAATGTTATGGAATTGATACTTTATTATTTATTGCAGCTGACAGGTGGCAAAGACTGGACCGAGCTAGGCCTATGCGAATGAAAATATAGACATTGTACATTTTATTATTCAAGTGCTCTTTTATGAGCTTTGGACATTTATGACCGGCCGGCCAGTTTGTAACGAATTTGACCATTCAAGAAATCTATAGAACAAATACTTGCAAGAGGGAAATGGTCACTCTTGCACGGGGGGAGATTGCACCCAGTGTCTGTGTATTCTTCTTTCCTCTCCTCTCTTCTCTCTCGCCGTGCTGGCGTAGCACTCCACTCTAGGAGGTGCGTCTGCATGCGCCATATTTCTCTCTCTGGCACTCTGTCTCCTTCTGTTCATGTATCTCGCGATTATGCGTCTATGTGGTTGCCAGGTATGTTGATTAGTTTGTTTTATGGTTTGTAGTATGCTATTTTGGGTATTTTGTAGGGCAGCCACACTCCCGTTTGTAGCAGTGGTATCAAAGCAAGGTCTACGTTCTTGGGCTTGCTACAACCATTGCAATGAAAAATTACCATGATCAAAGATAAGTTCCGCTTACTTTGACCTAGATTTTTCTAGTTTAAAGTTGTATGCGCATGTTTATTTTTAATCTCCTAAGATAGTTAATGTGTTTGGATATGTTTGATTCTCAGGGTCAAATGAAAATTTGCTTAATTAGTGTAATTTATCATACGACTAGTATACTTAAGATCTTAATTATGATAAATTTGAGTGTAATAATCAATACGAGGGACTCATGCGATTAATCTTATAGGGAGGAAATAACTTAAGTTGTCATAATTGCACTTATTAGAGAGATTTAGAAAAAACCTAGAAGAATAAGCAGAAGAATATGACTTCGAAAAAGATTTAATATCGTACGAATAATACAAAGAGAGCCTTTCAATTTTACCTGACCTTGACAATGAAGATGACCAAGACGTTTCACAAGCTTTAGTATAATTCAATGATCAAGACAAAGTGAAGGCAGACCTCTCGGTTGTGGACTAGCGAATCTTGAAGGAGGATGTTTGAATGAATCGGCATAAGGGGAGACATTTTTTTCCTCACGGAGCTATCGATCTAGGTGGTAAGAAACAATCCTAAAGGATCTATGAAGTAAGAGCAGAAAATGGATTTTTCTTAGTCTATATTTTTAGTATGGGAACCCTCCCACCATGGGCGTGCTACAGGAATGACGATACAGTAGATTCATCGACGCCCATGGGATCCATGGCAGCCGCATGCACACCACGAGATCCGCATGCCTCCACGGCATGATTAGCAGGCATCGGAGTTTGTTGGTTTCTTTTTTCCCCAACCACTCACCATCCCGGAATGCATGCAAAGACCAGTGTCACCCTTTTCTCTTGACCGCTACCTTTCTCTCTCTGATCTTCGTCAGCGAGTGCGTTTTGCACTCTATCAACCAATTGCACCTATTTGGCCAGCCCCCATGCAGGCCCCGAAATCTCTCCCTCTCTCATTCTTAACTACAGTGATCACCTAAGGCAATCGCATGCATGCCAACCACTCTCTCTCTCTCTACCCTAGCTTAGCCGCCAAACACATTCACTCTCTCTCTCTTTCTCTCCTCAGTTGGCTGCCTGTAAATGCGCAGCAGCTACACCGCTTCTCCCATCTAGTCAAACACAACTGCAGTGGGGGTGTGGTCTGCATGTGCCACCCACTGAAATCTCTCTCTCTCTCTCTCTCTCTCTCTCTCTCTCTCTCTCTCTCTCTCTCTCTCTCTCTCTCTCTCTCTCTCTCTCTCTCTCTCTCTCTCTCTCTCTCTCTCCATTGGCGGCCAACCACTCAACTCTGCATGACATTCGAACTCCTTCCCACCTCTACTTCCCTACTTGGTGGCTCTCCAAGTTCTCCACCCACCAATGGCCCACATGCAAAGGGCCGCAGTAAATCTCTCTCTCTCTCTCTCTCTCTCTCTCTCTCTCTCTCTCTCTCTCTCTCTCTCTCTCACACACACACACACACACACACACACACACACACACACACGCACACACACACAACTCGCGGCACATACACGTCATGCAGACACTACTGTGTCTTTGCACAGAAAAGTCTCTTTTTGCATCACTCTCCCTGCCCTTTCAAAACACGATCACTGACTTCATAAAGAGAAACTGTGTGTTGGGCTGCGTTTGATCACACAACATATTGATTGCAATGACTGGAGAATAGTGGAATTGATATTGCTGATAAAATCGCAATGATGATTGCCCACGTCGCTGCATGATCATCCAAGCAATGTCGCTAATCTGGATGATAGTCAGAGTTGGCACATCTACAGCTGATTTTACTGACCTGCTTGCGATGGAAAACTCACGGAGTTTTTGGCGGTGGTGTCATCGACGGGCCACGACGAAGAAGCTTGAAAGAAGGAACGTATTGGAGACTACTAAAGACAAAAAGGAAAATTCCTGGGGCGGCTTACATTTTTCAATCGTCGATTGTTTATTAGAAAAAAAAAACACTTACAGCCAAGCAATCCTACACAATCTGAGATGTCGTCACCGGTCTTGGTACATCTTGGCAGTTTAATTTGCACTAAGACGAGAAGGGTAATGCAATCGTCTCTGGATACTTTTGAGTTATATGGTGTATCACCTCTCATGGCGTGATGGAGCTTCACCAATATCTTTCTATCTCTCATTCCTTGTGACTCCATGGAGCGGATACAACCTTCTGCTCTGATTCCCCCTCACCTGCGAACCACACAATCAATTGTAATATCTTACCATAGCTACCAAGTAATTGTATCTTCCTCTCCTGGCCTTGTCTGCAAAATTGCGCCCCCCCTCCCCCAAATTGCCTCTTCCACCTCCATGATATTCAAAAGAACCTCTTCTCTCTTTCACCCTGGCCTGCCATCCCATCTCTTTCTTTGGCCCTCTCGTTGTCATTGGTTGAAATATTTGATCCTTGAGGCTTTACCTATTTCATTTTCAACAAGAAAGAGACCCTGCATCTCTTATCCTACGGGAGGTTCATGGCTCGTGAAAAGAAAGGAGAAAATTTTAACATCGACAGAACGATGCAACTTAATCAATTGCAATCCTTCATGTTCTAATGACAACAGATGAGGAGTATTGCCTACTTCTTTCTCAATATTTGGTAAATTTGTATATCTTACGAGATCTTAGAGACGTCAACAACGGATAAATGGTTATTGTATCTTTGTAATTTTTGATGATGTGATTGGCCACTCTTTTTTCCCTTACCTTAGATTTTGTCTCTTAAACATGTTTAATCAATTGAATACTCTCTCTCTCTCTCTCTCTCTCTCTCTCTCTCTCTCTCTCTCTCTCTCTCTCTCTCTCTCTCTCTCTCTCTCTCTCTCTCTCTCTCTCTCTCTCTCTCTCTCTCTCTCTCGGGTGATCGACTAATAATTACTGTCTCTTCTAAACGTGCAACCAACACTAAAACTCCGTAGCTACCAATGGCCAATGTAGGCGACCAATTGTTAAGAATAATTGAGCTTCACTACAAGTAATTCAACTTCTCTCAAGCTTGTCCTCTTCAAAATCAAGCATTGTCAAACTTGTTACATTACATCCTTCAATCTAAAAAAAATGTATGTATTTGATGATGATAACAACTCCCGTCAAGACTCTTACCTCCAAAAGCGCTAGCTGGGTCTTCTACTCCTCTCCTTTTCTGTTGACATTGAGGAGAGTGTACTCGCCAAGGGTTATACTATTTTAGTCTGAGTATGTAGTGCTTAAATCTGGCAAACACAAGCCTAAAGTTATATTGGCAAGACCTAATATTGTAGATGTAATAACAATATTTTGTTCTTCCATTTATGACATACTCCTAAGGTGGGTATCTCACTAGGGTCAACTCTGTCTGTCTTCAACCCCACCTTTGCATCAATATTATCATTATCAGTTTTTAAAATGTTAATGTGCGGATAAATTGTTTTTAGTGCTTTGTCTTTGAGTAATACTTTTGCAGATACTGCTAAGCTACATTGCTACATATCAAAGAGCCTCAAGCTACTTACCTGAGCTCAATTGATTTGGGATCATCACATCAACATTTGGTACACACTTCACCATTCCAAACTACTCCAATTTGGTACCAGTAAATGTTTTGTATTTTTTATGTCTTGTCGAGTCCATTGGTCACGCACACATAGATTCGCCGATCTAGGCAGTGTGTAGATACTCATCTTGGTGCAAATTCGCCGATTTAGGTAGCACATTGATAAATTATAGATTCATGATTTTCAAACAATATCAAATGAAGATTCGCCGATTTAGGCAGCATTAGTGCCGATTCACCGATTTAGGCAGTACGTCTTATTGGTGTAGATTTGCCGATTTAGGCAACACCGATCACGAAATAATGTTGCAGTGACTGGCCACCACTGTAACTGGTATGATTTTGTTACCCCGGTACATAATGAAAGTGATTTGGATTTGGACTTATATTGTGGAATTGGAATTAGATTGGGAATTGGTATCTGATGCTTACTTTATCACGACAGGTGTTTATGTGATGAGACTTGACATTTGAGATTAATGATGAGTGTGACCAATGATATCCTGATTCATCAGGATATGACATATACTGCTTATTCTAGTGGTATGGGACACTAGAATAGGCAGTATGTGGATGACGGTAGGCATAACCAATCTGTCTAATTTTATGGATTTTTATTTTGCTAATTATTATAGGTTTTATTTTTACTTTTGACAAGTACTGTTTGCAGATTTCTATCTTCGCAACTGAGGACAGTTGCTTTCCAACGGAGAGGTATGTTATGGAATTGATACTTTATTATTTATTGCAGCTGACAGGTGGAAAAGACTAGACCGAGCTAGGCCTATGCGAATGAAAATATATACATTGTACATTTTATTATTCAAGTGCTCTTTTATGAGCTTTGGCCATTTATGACCGGCCGGCCAGTTTGTAATCAATTTGACCATTCAAGAAATCTATATAACAAATACGTGCAAGAGGGAAATGGTCAATCTTGCACGGGGGGAGATTGCACCCAGTGTCTATGTATTCTTCTCCCCTCTCGTCTCTTTTCTCTCGCCGTGCTGGCGTAGCACTCCACTCTAGGAGGTGCGTCTGCATGCGCCATATTGCTCTCTCTCGCCCTCTGTCTCCTTATGTTCGTGTATCTCGCGATTATGCGTCTATGTGGTTGCTAGGTATGGCGATTAGTTTGTTTTATGGTTTGTAGTATGCTATTTCGGGTATTTTGCAGGGCAGCCATGCTCCCGTTTGTAGCAACAAAGGCTAGCTCACCATTGACGAGCCGACTTTTGCAAGTGCATAGCTACATGGTGTACCTTAAAGGACTCCGTGAATCCCTCATCTCCAAAGGCCACATAAAATTTCTGGATGAACATTAGGAATATATTGGGGTCTAGGAGTGCCTCTTTATTTGACAGTTTAAGGGAATCAAACCTCTAGTACTCAGAAAGAAATCAAAGGACAATTTTGAATTCCAGCAGGTAAAACAACTAGTTTATTTGAATTCAAATTTCCCCCCCAAAATGAAATTCAAAATGTAGCGGGCAAAATCATATCATGTAGCATTCTATCGAAAGAGCTCGACGTGTAGATTACGGATCTATAATCACCGCTCAAATTGGAGATAGTATGTACAAGTTATGGAAGGCTAAAAATAAAAAAGTTGCTCCCTCCTTTTTTGACCACTCTTACACCTCTCTTACACACCCACCATTCTTGCACACATGGCATGAACCTATTTGTCAAAATGCTAATCACCTCTATAATCTCATGGAAAATAAAGAGTCCCTCCTAGACCCCATCCTATTCCTAATGGGCCAATACTTTGTGAATAACACCAAAGGTTCCATCATCCAATTTCTCCAAGTAGTCCCCCATCTTGCTCCTGACAAATTCATTGAGCGCTTGAGGGATCATGGGTAGCTCCACTGCATTTCCCTCCAGATCTTTAAAAACTCCTTGGTAGATTCTCAGATCATTGGTTTCTAGTAGGTCATCTTCAATCCAAGTGCTTCTGGGCTTCAAGGTTCCCTCTGGGATAACAAAAGGCTCCACTTCTTCTAAGTAGTACTTGATAGTCATCTCTTCTTCTTTGCAGGCGACTTTGTGGTTGCCATGGATCCTGTTGCACTCAGTAGTCCAAAGTTAGTGTTTTTTGCAGATTAGTTGATAAACTGAGTTCTAACTACCCAAATGACTTGAAAATTGAAACAAGAACTCAAAAGGGACTAGGGAAGCCATGCATGTGCCCACAGTAGGTCTTTGGCTCAAAAATAAGCATGTAGATATCCTACGCGTAGGATGTCTACTTTCTCTGATTTTGATGAAACTTGACATGCTTGTGGCCCTTGACCTGTGCAACATGGCTATGTACTTGGAATCTGGTTTGGACATCAAAAAGTGCAATTTTGAGTAGATTTAGGCTTTTGGATCACAAAATGGGTAGGATGTCCTATATGGATGGGCAAATGATATCCAATTGGATTGAAATTTGATATATAAGCTTCTCATAGCATGTAAAAGAGTCCCATGATGTGAATTCCTGCACAGAAGGTCAATATGACCCTGGAGACATCCTACGCGTAGGATGTCTACTTTCTTAGAATGACATGATTTTGGTTCTGTGGATAGCCCTTAGCATGTAGAACATGGCCCTGTTCTTAGATTTTGATTTGGATAAGTATTGGTGTTGTTAGGAGCATGTGTAGTGTTTTTAGGCTCAGAAAAGTGCATCTTTGAGGTTTTGGGGGCCAAATGTGATGGGTCTGGCTTGACATTTGACATATGAGCTTGTGAGGATGTTCTAAATATATGTGGAACTCAAAAACACCAGATGGAGGTCAGATAGGGCATTTAGACATCCTACGCGTAGGATGTCTATTTCACTATTTTTCATATCTGACTCCACGATTAGCTTGGCAATGTGATAATGAGTATATTGTGCAAGTTTCATGTGATTTGGACTAGTTTTGGTAGTTCTATAACCCTTTATTGCCTTTATGCTCTGACTTTCCGTTTTTTTAATGCATATGAGGTAAAAAATGTGATGAAACTTGATGGCTAGCTTGTATAAGCTATCTATGCAAAAGCTGTGTATGAGGTGAGATAATGAATTAGGTGCCCAAACATGGCCTTAAGACATCCTATGCGTAGGATGTCTCCTAATGAATTATTTTGGAGAAGTTCTACTGGTATATGCCCTTAGGCCCCCTAAGTTTCCCTTTAAGCCTTATTTCAATAAAAAAAGTCAAAAAGATAGATAGAAACTCCCTGTTTGGCTTTCAGAGCCTCTGAGTCGTTTTCTGACTCTTGGAGTGCTTTTCGGGGATGAAATTTCTTGATGTTAGTCTCCATAGCTTCATGGTTCCTTGGGGAACCTTGCCATATAGTTTTTGTTGGCTTTGGCGTCACCGGAGCTCCGTTTGGTGATTTGTCGCTCTAGAAGCGCCTAAGGTTGCGTTTGCATGCCGTCGATGACTTGTAGTGGTCTACCACCATAGGACTTGGTTGTTGATGGTCTACGCAAGCCGCTCGTGAAGTTTAATGGCAAACGGACATCCGGTTTGGCCGTGAGAGCCAGTTGTGACGCTTTGTGTGTCCGATGCCGTTTCTGAAGCCTAGTCCCGTTTGGGGTCGCCTTATGGCCATGTGGGCTAATAGCCTTGTAGAGCATGTTGAGATGTTCCTACCCATGAGTTTTGGTAGCATTTGGGCGACTTTCCACCGATTTACCACTTGGTTGCCTCTTGCAGGGCTCTAGAAGTTAGGGTTTTTCTCCTTGGTTTTTTTCCGCCTTTGTGCATTCAAGAGTGGTCTCCTATGCTAGGGTAAACCCCCTATGAAGCCTTATTGCTATTGGGTTAGCCGTTAGGTGGCTACCTCTACCTGTAGGTCTCTACTGCCCATTCCCCGTGTGAACCCTACACTAGTTTTCGCGTTTAAACATCAAACATATGCGAAAGATCAAGGTGTTGAGCCTACCTCTCATATCTGGAGCCTGTCGAGTGGTTGTGCGTGTTGTAGAAGCAACTGGAAGTCCGGTTCGTTCTAGGTGGCAAAGAGCTCTCTCTCAAGAAGAAAATAGTAGAAATGAGCTCTAAGTGAAGTGAAAAAATCTTATAATGTGAAATTTGACATGTGCTCCTAACTTCTTGCGAGATGCGGTTTAGGCTCAAAAAGTTCTTAATTTGGACTCCGTTTGCCCAGTTTCCAAGAAATTTGACGTTTAGGTCAAAATCTGGCCAAAACACGCCTCCCGCTCCATTCACATAATAGAATCCCCATTGTACCATAGGTTTTCCTATAGTCACTAATTATCCCCATATTTTTTGTTTTTCATTACGACCATATTTCACCTGCTTTTTGTATTTTTGAAGTTTTTATGTCGATAATTAGTAAAATTAAAAAGAAAATAGCAAAATAAACCCAAAAATCCCCAAAAATCACAATAACTCAAAAACCTCACCGCAAAACACTATGTACACTCACATGCAATTTTTATGGCAGGATTTCTTTGTCTACCAATATTTTTCCCGAAAAATGGCTATTTTTACATATATACACACACCTAGAGGCCTAATTTGCCATTTTCTCCCATATACTTGTAGATTCGTGCTATATAAGGGCATATGTACGTAGGTTAGTTCAAAAAAAGTTGCAATCAAATGAAAACCCTTCAAAATAGTCGAAAAACATGACCTTTTTTGCTCTTTTCACCTTGATTGGGTCCGCATTGAGAATGCCTCCCCCCCTCCTAGTTGGAGTCCTCCCGGACGACAAGGTATCGCCTCGGGGTATGTGTAGTGCATGGTTGAAAAATTGTGCTAATGTGCGGCCTTGTAATGTGGCCCTATTTGATGCATACCTGAATGCATGGAAAAATTAATGTTGTGCGAGAGGAGGGAATAAGCAAGATGCTTATTGGCATTCAACATGGAGGTTTCCTGTTTGTTGTTGATTTGGTTGGTGGATTTTCTTTGCAAGTAAAAGTTGTAACTCTACAGCTCTTTGTTTGATCGTCTTCTTTGCAAACGTTGCTTGGTTTGCCACTACTGTTGATATGTCCGTGGTTGTTCCCGTGGATGGAAGTGTCATGTCCGTTGTAGCTATAATCTTGTTCTCTGTTAATTACCCTTTGGAGTTTTGTTGTGGAGGTTTTTCTAGGTTTATTGCCTCGTCCTTGGTCGTCATTGTTGTTCTGTTGATCGGCATCGACCTAGATGGGTTTGCTGGTTTCATATGTAAAGAGTGTCTGGCTGCTGGTGTTGCTTGTATTGAAGGGATTTCCTGTTGCTTTGGTTTGGGGATCCAAATGCGTGTCGCATTTAAGTGGTTCCTGAGCATTCTCTTCGAGATCCATATCTTTTTTATTCCCTTGGTTGTTGGTTTAACTACGTTCTTCCATTGACTTCTGTTGTTGTATTGTGGTTTGTATGCCAGGTCGCCTCTATCCTTCCGTACCCATACTTGTTTTTCATGTGTTGCTAACCTTGATCTATTCACTGTGGTCTGTGTTCTCTTATTTTTGTAGTGAACATGGTTGGCAGTTCCTTGGTTGTTCTCCATGGGTATCGTGATGTGCTTTATTGGCACCCATCCTTTTTGTTCTTTATCGAGTGATGGTGGTGGTATCATCTGGTTCTTCCGGGCTGTCTGAGTAAAGGCTACCACATGTTGTTCTTGTGTATTCTCAATTTTGACTGTATCCGAATTCCAATCTATCTGCACATTATACTCTTTCTGCCAAGGTTGTCCCAAAAACATGGGGTGTAGTGTGCTCGCATCCTCAACAACATAAAACTTGTGCGGGTAAACATATTAGTGTATTTGTACATGAAATACAAATACCATGTGAATTTGAGGTAATGCTTTCCAGCACTTGTTGCGGTAGGATGTAGTTTCTCTTCGAGCTTGAGCATTTTATATAATTTGTAAGAGATCAGATCTGCTTGAGCTCCGGAATCAAGCGATGCCATCGATTCAAATTGATTGCTTCCCACTTTGACTGCAATTATTGGTTCTACTGTGTCTTCACCAAAATTCGTTAATTGAATAGCATTTATTTGCAACGGTGATCCACTTTGTTGTTGTTGTCATAGAAGCCTTCTTTTTGCAATGTGTTCTTTTGCTTATGCTTGTGCTTCTTTTCATACCCTCTATTTCTCCTTCATCCGTTGTTTTTCTTGATGGATTTGTTGAAGCATATCCCATGTCAGTGGTAAATGATACTTTTTTAACTGACACCCACTAATCCAATTTGGCATCTCTTCTCTTGCCAATGTAGCAAGTTTGACAGCTCCACTTTGTGATAAATCACTAATCACAAAGGGTCCCATCCCTCGCTTTTTAAGTTTTTTGGCGTGTTGCCTCAAAGTATAACCAAGTACATAATCACCTGTTTTGAACTCTTTTGTATGCACATGCTTGTCAAAAAACGCTTTTTGTCTTCTCTTTCTTGCATAGATAAAAGCTACAGCTCTCAGTCAAAGTCCATCTAGCTTTTCAAGATCATCTATTCTTGAAGAGAGCTCATGGCCTATCCATTCTAAGTGTTTCTCTACTCGTAGAGTTGGAACTAAAAAACTCTATGGGTAAGATAGCATTTAGACCAAATACCATGTTGTACGGTGTTGTTCCAGTAGATGTTTTATAACCTACCTGGTATGCCTATAGTGTTGAGTGTAATTGTTGATCCCAGCCAGTCCTTGACTCAATTTTAGTCAAAACATTGCATAGTGTTTTGTTTGTGGCATCAGCTTGTCCATCCGTCTGTGGATGATATGGGGCAAATTTTTATATGTATGACCATGAATTCCTCTAACAGGTATTCAATGACTTCATTAAGAAAATTTGTTCCTCGATCACTGACAATTTCTATCGTTAATCCGTATTGTACAAAGACATTCTCATACAAAAATTGTGCAGTGGTTCTTGCGTCTGCTTTGGCTTCAGCCCATTTTGTGAGATAGTCCGTAGCCACAATGATATATTGGGTATGGGTGCGATATGTAGGGGGTGAAATAGGCCCTACAAAATCAATTCCCCATTTTGCAAATGCCCGTGCTCCCATCATTGGCCGTAGTGGCATCTCATCTTCCCTTATCGGCACCTTAGTGCGCTGACATGCGTCACAACGCTTTACAAACTCCTCAGTGTCCATGTCCAATGTAGGCCACCATATTCCTACGTTTAAGACAATTTTTGCCGTCTTATCGCCTGAAAAATGGTATCCACTTATTTCTCCATGTGCGTGTTCTAGAATCAACAGGTATTCACTTTCACTTGCACAAATTCTAAGTTGATTGTCCTTTCCTCTCTTGTAGAGTTGATTTCCAATTGAATTAAAGTCTCAAGCCTCCAACTCTATAGCCCTTTTTCACGCTTTTGTTATGTTTTCAGGAAATGTCCTTGTTAAGAAATCAATGATATATTGATTCCATGTAGGTGCAATGGTTACCTGAAACAATGTCGCGTGATCCACCGGCCGTTTGGCAAGGACGTGCATTGCAAAGAAAGAGCACTGAAGTGGTATTCAAGTTTCTTTTGAAAGTTGTAATCTACCTGTATGGATGTGTTGGAAAATTGTTTTAGACAAAGGAGAGTTGGATGTTGAAGAAACAAGGGAATTGTTTGCTTGCATAAGCATCAAGATATCCTTAGCTACTGCATATATACTAGAAGCTAATGGAAAAGGTGAAAGAGTACATCCTAATACCATAATCAAAGCTTTAGATAAGGCTTGCAAGGAAAATTTCATGCATGGCAAAGGCTATTTCCTTATGATTTAGGGGTTGATTGTACTACTTGTAGCTCTATTACTAGATATATGCCTGTTGAATTCATGTATGGTCAGAAACCTTTGTTGCCTATTGAAGATTTCATTACCACATGGAATGTATTGCCTTGCGAAGATGGAATGAACAGGGAAGGGATTCTTGCTTTCAGTATAAGGTTGCAAAAGCTTGACTAAAAGATGGGAGGTTGATGAATAAGTATTTATTCAATAAGAGCCATAGGCTTAGACCAAATCCTATTGAAGACGGTCATTGGGTGTTAATGTGTAATAGTACCCTTGATAATTAGCATACTACAATGAGGAAGTTGGAAAAGAGGTGATTTGGTCCAGATATTGTTAAATATGTTCACAAAAATGCCACTTATACTTTCAGTAAGCTTGATGGAGCAGAGATAAAGACTCCCATTGGAGGAAAAATAATCAAAGTGTTCAAGAGAAGAGGATAAAGTGATCCATTTGATGCAGTTCAAAATGGAGAAGATGGTTTTGATAGTGCATTAGAAGATGAGGATGAGAAACTTGAAGATGAAATCCCAAAAAATGATAGTGTTGATAAAAACAAAGTGCGATTGTATGTTGACCTAAATGAATGGTTATCTTGAGAAATTCTTTAATGGCCATGGTTTTTGGATCTTTTTGTTCCTACCCTAATATCTCTAGGAGTTCTTGTGATCTCTCCACAGCCAGCCTTGCCATAAGTCTCCCAAGGAGGCCAAGTAGTACAATAATCTCTATCACTATCTCAAACTCCATCAATATAGATAGTCAATGACAACAATAGACAATATACAAAGGTTCTTGGATTCTTATGCAACCAAGAAGGAGGAAAATATCCTCAACAAAAAATCTATTTCATTCACATGGAAAGCACAAGTGCTAGATTTCAAAGTGAAGGTGGGCAAGGAAATTGTTAAGGAGGTTTTGGTACAGCATGTGTATTGTCACTTCGATGTGATTGCTAATGGTGGAGATGTCTTATTTGCTTATCATCCTCGATGAAAGTATAAGTGTATTCATATCCTTTCATCTCTATTCTCTCTTTTAGACCTTGCTATTCTCTTGAATTCTTTTTTCTTTTGAAAGAGGTAGAACAATATAAACAAAGGTAGATCAGGCTATCATAGGTTCTACATTCATTTCAGTAGCTAGACTAGGTGGTCTATTACATTTTTTTGTTGCAATTGTAGATGTCTATCCTTCATTATACAAGGAATGGGAGCAAGTAGAGCGAGAGAGAGAGAGAGAGAGAGAGAGAGAGAGAGAGAGATGACACTTTTATTTGTCTTATGGCACGGGGATGGGGTTTGTTGGTCAGCCAATTGTCGTTTGTGCACTATAGAGCACTAAACGGGTATGTAGGGGGTTAGCACTCAAATAAGAGGAGATGCTCTATAGCATCTTCAAAATGCCAACATTACCTATGAGACCTATCTGTCACAGAGAGAGAAAGAAAGAGAGAGATAGAGTGAGACTGACAAACAATTAGAAAATAAACTTCATTTGTTGTCCCATGGTGCGCATATACGTAGTATCGGTCTGTCAATTGTTGTTCGCGTGTCGTGGAGCATATAAGGGATAGCAAAATAGGAAGAGAGAGGAGTTGGAACTCATATAAAATGAGCTGCTCTAAGTGACCTCTGTAAAATTCCAACATGACCTATGATCAGACTAATCTGTAACACACACACACACACACAGATACCAACAACTTGAAATTTAGGAGAAATGTTTTATAATATTTAATAAAAAACTAAATGCTGGTGTGTCCAATACTTACCTATTATTTCCTGTATTATGTTTTTTCTCGGATTAAGATCTCATAGAATGAAGAGGCAGAGGGTCGATCCAAAAATTGTCTTAGGTGAATGTGGGGTGCATGTCTAACCTCGCCATCCTATCTTATTGCTATATTAGCGAGAGCCATGATTAATTTGTCAAACCATGGGATGAAGTTGACTCAACTAGTTCATAGAGGCTACAGGAGGTTGTCAATCTCTTGGAAAACAACTAACAACTCGCATCTAACTCAGGCTACACTCAAGTGACTGAAATCACCAAAAGCCAATCGCTCATCAATAAACAAATCACATCCGTTACAACATCAAATGACATCGAAACGTAATGAAACTTCTAGGACATGTTTATAAGACCTAAGCACACATGCTTATATTCAAACCCCACTTTAGATCAAGTTCCAAAATTGTGATTATTAACATCAGTGTATTTTTGTTGTAGTCGTTTTTGAGCCAAAATGAATCTAAATGCTTAGCAATGATGTTCTAATACCCCACCTATGCTTAGTTTTTTATTTCAAAGTGTCAATTCATAGTTATGAAGAAATTAGGCCACGGGTCGATGATGCCAAAAGCTACGAAATATTGTGAACTGCTTACATCAATGCATAGAGCTCTTACCTGCAGTTGCAATGCAACAAACGCAATTGCAATGTGACAACCGGGACGGGAGTCGGAAGCGCGAGAAGGAGAGGAGTGAGTGTTGTTAGCTCATGATGTGTATTTATTATCGAAAAACTTAATCAAAACTTTACAAAGTTGACTTTTATACCTTAGCCAAGGTCTAAAATGTGTAATGTCCGGCGCCCAAGACCTTTAAGGATCCACACTTATTGTATCTACAACCTAAGTACACTAACTGACCTATGCTTTACACCTTGGAACTCTTATTGAGCCTGTAAAACATTACAATTATCACAATGGCTAAATAATTCGGAAAGTTACAATACATGGCCATTTTGGAAAAATGTGAAAAGTGTGTAACTCCAATCTTTGCTACTTCTTTGTATTCATCCTTGATGTGCATTTGTTCATCTTCGGTCTTCGGTCTTTAGCAGCTTCTATTAAGTGAAATTGACTCGGTTAAAATTCCCCCCTTCCAATTTTAGTGCCCAAATTTCAATGGTGCCTGTCCTCGGGCACCATTGAAAAGTGTTCGGGGAGGTTGTGGAAGGTTTTTGATTGGTTGTTGATGGGTTGATTGTCTTCATATCTCATTGAATGTTTTGATGAGGTTCAATCTGTTGCAGCATCTTTATTGGTCCAAATATGTCTGATGTGAGAGATGATTTTGCATTTGTCAATGTAATAGCATAATGATGAGGCTGTTGTTTATTTAGGGAAAGTATGTACAAGGGAAGTAGAATGATGAGGTTCTAAATTAGGGCCCAATACTTGGATGACCAAAGGGGAAAAACCCAGTGGAGCCTTTGGGATAAGCGCATTATTGGAGTACTTATTAGCATGGAAAATATTAATAAAGTACTCAAAGGATTATTTGCTGATAGATATGGAAATAAAGAAACAGTAAATATAAAAGGGTAGCATGATGGAGCATTTGTTGCCTGTTGTAGTCCACTCAAGGTGCATAGGTGGAAGCAAAAAAGAGTGTCTAATGCATTGATGGGAGCAAAGCGAACCCCGAACCCCCGACGGCCTCTAAAACACCGGGAACCGAATGGAGCGCCTCGAGCCTGTCATGGTAAAGCAAACAGGGGCACCACCTAGCTTCAGTGGCTAGGACGCAAACAACACACCACCATAACAAAGTTTTCATCCAAGAGAGATGGATGCTTGGGAGTAATTATGAAGAGGAAAGGGAATGAGATCAAGTGAGAGAGAGAGAGAGAGGGGGGGGAGGGTATAGCGTCTTAGTACATAGGTCAACAAAAGGATGGCGAATACGCACACCCTTCACACATACACAAGCTCACTCCAAACACAAGATTAGGTGGTGATTCCGCACACCTCACATGGGCAAAACATTGCAAGAAAACATACTCACAAAACCTCAAGCTTTATTTAGAGAATAAGGCGATGAAATGGGGAGCATAGGGTAGGGGAATGAGAAGGGAGAGAGTGGTAGAGCACATGGCGGATAGGTGGGAGTTGATGGCGAAGACTCACACGAGGGTTATGGCCATCATCCTTCATTTAGTTGCCCTTCATCTTCCATAGCCAAGGGTGTAGAGGTCATGCTCAAGACAAGCATGGTGATTGCGGTGATGGTGATGGTGTGGATGTGTGTGTGTGCACTAGGCACACACAGTGCATAGAGTGTTCTTTGGTGATGTTGTGTGTGTCTTTAGTGTGATGGTGACCCCTCTTTATATAGGGGAGGAGGGGGGAGAAATTCTAGAATTTAGAAATGAAGAAATCATTATCTACATAGGCCATGTGACTGTGGGCCCCACTTGTCTGGCTGTGTGTATATGTGCCAGAATAGCAGTCTCATGAGAGAGAGATGGGTTGATGGAAAAAACTGAGAGGTGACATGGAGAATAAAGTAATTACAAGAGGGGAGAGAGGGGAGTGTGTTCAGAGGTGAATTTGTGTGCAGATGTGTGTGAACACAAGAAAAAGCAGGTAACCACCGGGTGGGGATGGGTCTGTGGGCACCTTTTTCAGTGAAACTGAGTGTGTGTGAGTGTGGGGGAGGTTATTTAGCTACAAGACAAGAGATATGGCGCCCTTTAGAGAGAGAGGGGGGTATTTGGGTCATGGGATATGATAGGAGAGAGAAAGAGGGGGTGGGGTATACTATTTTGGAAGATAGGGTAAGTTGCATGTGAGTTAGGGTGAATTATTGGTGAGTTATAATGCATTATTGGTGAGAGGTGGGGTAGCTTGAGGGGAGAGAGAAAGGAGAAAGGACAAGGGGAAGAGAGAGGGGGTTGACCTTTTGAGTGGAGGAGAGGAAAAGGGACACACGGCGGGGCAACAGTGAAGAAAAAAGGAGGCAAGGTGGGGATGGGCTACCCCGCAGGCATGAGGTGGCCTATTTTACCTTTCTTATATATTTACATAATCATACTTTATTTTTTTCTTACTTTTTCCAATGCCTTTTATCACTCCCTCCCTAAGAGGGGGTTTTCATGCAGTGGGGACGAGAGAAGAGGGGTATGGGAGCTTGGCTTGTGAAAAGCCCCCATCATTAGCCCTCCCCTTTTGGCTAGAGGCATTCATGTCTCTAGCTCATCTGTTTGATCATTATCGTCGGAGGTGGCGGCTGATGGTGTGTCCTCATCTGGAATGTCAATTGGTGGAGCCTGGTCAAATCGAAGAAAATAAGGTTTAAGTCGCCAACCATTTACCCTGGTTTTATGAAGTTTTCCATCAGCCTCCATAAGCTGATAGCTTCCATTGGCATACTTTTTCCTGACGATGAAAGGACCTTCCCATCGGAGTAGGAGTTTCTTATCCTTGTGCGTGTCAAAGCGATTGTCGTAGCGGAGCACCAACATTCCTTTCTTCAATTCTTTTTTCCGGAGATGCTCGTTAAAGCTAAGCCGTCTATGCTCTGCTTGTGCTGCATAATAATTTATTGCTTCTTCTCTGTCCAGCTGCAGTCTTTCCAAGTTGATGATGTGATCTCTCAAATGCATGTTGGGCTGTTGAAGCTGGCTTGCCATTACTTTGAGACTTTGTAGTTGCACTTCAATGGGCAAGATTGCTTCCTTACCAAATACTAGATGATACGGTGTGAATCCCAAGGATGTACGAAATGAAGTTCTGTAGGCCCATAAAGCTGGTAGTAGATACTTATCCCAGTCTCCAGGATGATTGTTTACTTGCTTGGTAATAATTTTAGAAACCATTCCATTTACCTTTTCAACTAGGCCATTACATTGAGGGTAATATGGTGAAGAGTTCCTCCTTGTAATGCCCAGTTTCTGCATTAATTCTCCTACCAAGTCTGCTTTGAAACCTGGCCCTCTATCAGAGATGATCTCTAAAGGTGTGCCAAACCTACAGCATATGTGCTCGTAGATAAATTTAGCTACCTCTACCGCTATGATTCTAGTGGTGGCTGTAGCCTCTGCCCATCTAGTCATGTAGTCGACCCCCATGATAATGTGGAGTTTTCCTGAGTTGGCCCTAGCTAATGGCCCAATGGCATCGATACCCCATTTTTCAAATGGGCCATATGAGAAAATAGGTCTCTGTGGTTCAGGCATAAGTGACCTATTGCCAGCCTTTTGACACAACTTACACGTTTTGCACCAGTGGTGTACATCACGGTTGAGGCTAGACCATACGAAGCCTGCCTTCAAGATTTTCCTACTTGTTATGTCTAGGGCAAAGTGACCACCACAAACCCCGTCGTGACAACTAGCAATTACTCCCGTGATTTCCTGAGAGAGAGGGACCTTCCTGAGTATTTGGTCCTTACCCTTACAGTAAAAACCGTCATTGATGAGTCGATACCTTGTGGCCTTCCGTGTCAGCCATTGCTAGTGTCCCTTTGTTAAATCTGATGGGCATTCCCTTGTTTCCAAAAAATGCATGATGTCAGGCAAGGCATCACTCCCTTGAAATAGAGGGAACTTTAGTTTTATTGCTACAACCACCACTTCCTGTAGTCTTTCACTTGCTAGGGCATCTACTTCTTGGTTTTGAGCCCTTGGGATATGGTGTATTTGAACTTCTTCAAAATTACCCAACAAGGTTTTTACACCACTTAAGTGAGTCCTTAAACTAGGATTTTTGCATGTCCATGCTCCATTTACTTGCCTTACCAGAAGTAGAGAATCCCCAAATACATTAAGGCATTGTACACCTTGCGAGACGCACCATTGTAGACCCTTGGTTAGTGCTGCATACTCAGCTTCATTGTTAGAATGTGAATCTAATAATTGGCCCAACGAAAATACCTTTGTCCCTTTGTCATCAAAGACCACTATGCCTGCAGTTGCTTTGTCGGATGCTCGCTTGTAGGCTCCATCAAAGTAGAGAGAGTATGCTCCTTCTACCATCGGTGGTACTGGAGGTAATCAGACTTCTCCTTCCTTAGATTGCTTCTCCTTCCTTTCAAAGACTTGGTAGGTCATGAGTCCCCCCAAACTTGCCCTTGTCGTGATTTCTACCTATACCGTGTAGTCAAACTCTTGCAGACGAACTAGCCATTTAGTAATTCTAGCAGACACATCCATGTGTTGTACAACATAGGGAAATATTTCATCCGTGGTTAGAATCACAAATTGCTTAGGCAGCAAATATGACCTAAACTTTGTAGTTGCAAATCTAAGAGCTTATAGGACTAAGTGTTCCACATGGGTGAAACCTTTCTCTCCTGCTGTCATCATTCGACTAGAGAAGTAGATTGGCCTCATGAAAGATGTCGTCGTATCCTTTTGGAGTAGCACAGCCCCCAATGAGTCATCACCAACACTTGAGGTGACATAGAATTTTTCATCCCACTTAGGTGGTGAGATAGTTGGCCGAGTGGCTAAGACCTCCTTTACCTTGTTGTAGTGATGTTCGCTTTCCTCGTCCCAAGTGAAAGTTGATCTTTGAGTGAGTTGTTGCAGTGGTAGAACAAGTTGTGATAGTAGATGTATGAATCTACTTAAGTACCTCACCTTCTGTAGAAAAGAGACCAGTTGACGTGCGGTCGTTGGTGAAGGTAGGGCTATGAGTGCGGACACCTTACTTGGGTCGGCGTTGATACCTCTTGCTGAAATTTCATGGCCTAGTAGAATGACTTTACTCTCCCCAATGTGACATTTATCCACATTTAATTTCCCACCTAGGCTCTGCAACCTGGCCAAACCTTCAGTTACCTTTTCTAAATGTGAAATACGGGAGCTATATATAGAAAAATCATCAATGAACACTCTTATGGATGTTCCAAAGAACGGTTGAAAAACATATGTGACATATCTTTGGAATGTGGCAGGTGCATTTGTGAGACCAAATGGCATAACCGTGTATGCAAAACAACCCCAAGGCGTGATAAAAGTGGTTTTTAGCTGATCTTCCAAGGCTATGTGTATTTGAAAGTATCCTGAATAACCATCACAGACGGTATAACATTCAAAACCCGCTACTTCATTCAGAATTTCATCCAAGAAAGGGAAAGGAAAGTGGTTTCTCTTTGTAGCTGCATTTAGTGGTTTGTAGTCAACACATACCCTCCACTTACCATTCTTTTTAGGCGTCACCACTACGGGTGACACCCATTCTGAGTTTTCTACAGGATAGATGAATCCCGCCTCCAGCAGTTTCCTTACCTCGGCCAAGAGTGCATTTTCTTGTATGACCCCCAGTCGTCGTAGCTTTTGCACAACTGGTTTTACCCCTTCCTTCAGCTTAATATGATGTTCCACCACTGTAATGCCTGTGATTCTTTCATAGTTGTCAATGAACAGGTTAGGAAATCCCATCAACATTTGCAAAAAACTATCTTTCTCCTCAAGTGTTAATTCCGTAGACAACATACCCTTCAACCTACTTCCTCCTAGGCCAGGTGATTTTCTCTCCTCTTCATTGGGTTTTCCTTTTGGTGATGGATCACCAGTTGTGCTTACCCTTTGTGGATCCTTCATAATGATACCCATCACATCAATCGAACTGTCACTTTCGTCGGTGGATGTGGTCTCCTCCTCAGAACTGGAAGATTCGCTAGTGGTTTCATCTACCGATGTTTCCAGATTCATTTGCTTCTGCTTGCCAATCCTCATGTCGTAGTAGATTGTCTCCCCTTTCCTACCGATCATGCATAGAAGGCCATTACCCCAGTCCTGTTTTGCCTTCATGGCCATCAACCATGGACTTCCCAAAATTAGTGGATAGCCCTCCCCCTTAGTAGGCATTACAAAAACATCTACCTCTACCTCAGTGTTGAAAGCTTTTATTTTCACGGCACTTACCACACCAACACAGTTTACTTTTGTATTGTTTGCCATCTTTGACTTGCATGGAGAAGGCTTGTCAACCTCGAGCCCTAATCCAAGCATCATAGCTTCGCTCATTACACAGATTTGTGCACCTCCATCAATGTAGGTGTTTCCAACCCTCTTTCCTTTTATGTTTACGTCGACAATTGGAAGGATGTCATCCATGTTGCATCCATAAATTGCTCCGGCTACCTTTGTTTTGGAGCGTCTTGTACTTACCATTTTAGACCATTCTTGCCTTACTTTTGGTGCAAGATGTAGCAGCTATGGCCATGTAATCTTCGGTCCTTGCTCTACCAGATCCAATATTAGATCATAGGGCTTAGAACTTTCCCCTAGCTGGAAGTCGGTGATGCCCAATTTCCGTCGTGGCCTGGATGGCCTCTTGCTAGTTTCTCCTCTCATGCTTCTCTCATCATCTGATTGTGTAGCTTTCTCCCTCCTAGATCTTTTCACAGTCATGGCCTCAAGTGGTTCTAAAAAGGTTACCTTCTCCTTACCCTTGTCCCTCTCCTTTGCTCAGGGTGGATCCACTACTATGGCTTTTCCTTTCTCTTCTAGCCTTATGATGTTTACAGGGCGATCATGTGGGGCTGGTGGAAGAGGTGGAATGGTTGCTTGTAGTGGTGTCTGGGGTGGACGTAGCATTTGTGTTGGTGGGGTTGGTGCTCGGGGTGGGGGTGTTCTTTCTCTAGGGGGTGACAATTGGTTCCTCCTACCTCCTCTATTATAGTTTTGTCGTGGTTTGGGACAGTAGTACATACCATGACCGTCTTCTCTGTAGTTGTAGCAATGATACTCCCTGTTTTGTCGTCGTGCTCTTTCAGGGTCTTGATCTCTTTCTTGACTCCTCCCTTGTTGTATTAAGTGGACAGACAAATTCTGCAATTGGTTAGTAATATGGGCCAACATATCTTGTTGGTCATCTCTTACCCCAAGAGCCGGTGGTGGTGGTGGAATGGTGGTTGTCGTAGTTGCTGGTCGACGTGATGTTGCTGTTTCTGTTGACTTGATTTCTTTGGCTTTCATTCACAGCTTCTTGTCCTTAAGGCGAGCAATCTCAACGGCTAACTCATACGTAGCCGGGAATCTACCTTTCACCCTCTCCTTGAGAAGCAGCCATAAGCCATGCGTGAACCGATCTTTTTTTAGGAAATCGGGTGCAGCTTCCCCCCTTGCCAGTGACTCAACCCACCGTTCCCACAAATCCACAAATTTGGACTCATAGGTGGCATATTCTAAAAGACCCTCCTGCTTCAAGTCTCTCAACTTGTCCCACAACTTTTCTGAAGTGGTACCACCCCCAAAGAGCCTCTTAAAAGCGGTTTTTAAGGGTTCCCAGTCATCCTTGGTTGCTTGTGGAAGTGCATTGTACCATGATCTAGCTTCTAGCTTCATGAGATGCTTAAAGATTCTAACCCAGGATGAAAAAGATTCTAACCCGGGATTCATCCGTATCTTTGTTGCTCACTACACATGCTACTTCAAAGTCATCTAGGAAGTCTGTTACCAAATCCTCCCCCTTCTTTCCTTTAAATTTTGGAAATGCTACACTTGCCATGATTACTGAGAGAGAGCTAGAAAGACACACTACTTAACTTGCAAAAGTTTTTTCTTCTTTACAAGGAGGCGTGTATACCCTCTTATACTAGGACATATATTAAAACTTCAAACGGTACATTGCCTTGTACCAAAGGTAAGACAAATGGTTGATCTGATGCCAGAACCTCAAAAAATCACTCCCCACCCAGCATGGTGTCAATGACGTGCTGATAGTGAGCCTTCAAATCCAGTATTACCTTGATTGAGCGTACACGTGTTGGTATGTGTGATCTATCTTGAGGTAGGTTGTACTGATTCATGTGAAGCTTAGAGGTGCTTAGTCACTGTCCAAGCTTGTGGGAGAGGGTGGTGTTCTTTCCTGAAACAAACTCAGTAGATCCCTAGTTTCTCTAGTGAGGGTGTGAGCCAATGATTCCGTTATCTGTGCTGCAGCATCAGGTGCGACTTGAAAACTGACTGTGATAATTACCTCGGTGACTTGAGTTACTCAATTCTCAAAGTAGAATAGTGTTGATTCTCTATTGTGTAGAGCTCCTTCCATTTTGTTGTTGTGGGTTGGTTGTAGGTTGCGGACATGGTTTCGACCTTCTCCTTCTTCTTCTTGGCACTTGGCCTATGTATATCCACTGGGTTTGGTGTGTTGGTTGACTCTCCCACTGCAAATCGATTACCGTTACGCTTGGTACTCGAGCTTCGATGGAGATGCCGAGTTCGTCTAGTTGTGCTTGGAGCTCTTCTTCTTCTGTCATCCAATTAGCAAATCCTGCTAGCCATTCATCCATTCACAATAGTTTAGGGATTTTAGTCTTGTAAACTGAAGGTCTTGAGTTCGATCCTCAGTGGGGGCACCAAATGACGGGAGCAAAGCGAACCCCGACCCCCGACGGCCTCTAAAACACCGGGGACCGAATGGAGCGCCTCGAGCCTGTCATGGTAAAGCAAACAGGGGCAGCACCTAGCTTTAGCGGGTAGGACGCAAACAACACACCACCATAACAAAGTTTTCATCCAAGAGAGATGGATGCTTGGGAGTAATGATGAAGAGGAAAGGGAATGAGATCAAGTGAGAGAGAGAGAGAGAGAGAGGGTATAGCGGCTTAGTACTTAGGCACCACAAAAGGATGGCGAATCCGTACACCCTTCACACATACACAAGCTCACTCCAAACACAAGATTAGGTGGCGATTCCACACACCTCACATGGGCAAAATGTTGAGAGAGAAGGAGAGAACACAGAAGTAGAACCCCAAAGTGTGTAGAATGCACACATGAGATAATGTATATATAGAGGGGACCTGGGTGCCATATATAGAGAAGCCATATATTGAGTAGCTTCACATATAAGCTCAACACCCCCGCTCAAATAAGGGTCCCCAACTGTGGATGAAAAAACCCTTGGGGGATCAAGGGAAAAACCCACAGCTTTATATACACCCACCGTTATATTATAAAAATCATTGAATATACAAATGTTTACGAGGAGCTACATCACTCCTTTTACAATGAATGTTTTATGAGGAGTTACATTACTCCTATCAAATACAATAATGAATACAAAGGTTCAATAAAGAGGTGTAAAAGATATCGATTAGCTTGTAATCAAAAGTGTCTCCGTGAATCTGCTGTGTAGCTTGTCATCAATATCGCATCACCAAACATGTCTTCATGTTGTCATCAATATGGCATCACCAAACATATCTTCATAAATCTTTTATTGTCACCAAGTTTGTCTTCATAAAATCAATTCTTTGATCAATCCTACATAGATCATAGACTCCAAAAAAAAACATGTCATGAAAAAAATTAGCATCGTTAATGAAATAATTACGTTCACAATGCCATAAGAGATGGTTCGCGACGCCACTCTTTTGACGACATATATACGCACGACAACATATGTTACATAAAGTATAAACGTAAAAGTACAAAATGTGTGATTACGTGATACAAATGATATGTGTATATACTACATAAAACAACATTTATCAATGTAGTGATCAATGAATACCATCAAAGTATTAACAAAATATCATCATTATGTCAATAAAAATGAATAAATGATCATGGTATCAACGAAAAGCATCATGATATCACCGAGAATAATCATTGTATCAACGAAACAACATCATGGCATCACCGAGAATAACCATGGTATCAACAAAATATCATCATGGCATCACCGAGAATAACCATGGTATCAACGAAACAACATCATGGTATCACCGAGAATAACCATGGTATCAACAAAACATCATCATGGTATCAATAAAAATCACCATGGAATCAACGAAATATCATCATGGAATCACCGAGAATAACCATGGTATCAACGAAATATCATCATGGCACCACCGAGAATAACCATGGTATCAATGACATATCATCATGGTATCAACGAAAATCACCATGACCAAAGTATTAACAAAACATCATCATGGTACCATTAAAATCACTATGGTATCAATGAGAAATTATCAATAAAACGACGTAAACTATATCTCTAAAAGAATAATGATACGAGAATCAATGAACAAGTATATCATATAACAAAAGATCATGTACCAACAGTAGCTCGATAGAATTTGGACGATCATCAACGGCTCGACTGAATCGGAACGATGTGTAACTGGCTTCTGCAGCAAAGTTACGTCAGTAACAAATATATGATTGATGAAGAAAAATATAATTGAGAAGTTTTCAATTATGAGAAAAATCAAAAGAATTAAGTAAAATTTTGATTTTTAAACATATTCGCAGTCCGAGACGATAACCCAAAATTGGTGCAGAATTTAGAGAAACTTTCTTCTGCAAAGTTATAGACCACATCGATTCCAATTCCCCTCGCGGGTAGTTTCTTCTGCAAAGTTGTAGAACACATCGATTCCGGTCTTTCACGCGGGTAGTTTCTGCAAAATCGTGTTCAATAAGCACAAAAATAAAAAACAAAAAGCAAAAATTGCTTTTCAGGTATGTACGCAGTCCGCGAACGATAACTCAAAATCAGTGCAGAATTTGAAAACACTTCCTTCTGCAAAGTTGTAGACCACATCGATTCCGGTTTCCATCGTTGATAGTTTCTGCAAAATCGTTTTCAATTAGAAGAAAAATCAAAAACAAAAAGCGAAAGTTGCTTTTCAGGTATGTACGCAGTCCGCGAACGATAACTCAAAATCAGTGCAAAATTTGAAAACACTTCCTTCTGCAAAGTTGTAGACCACATTGATTCCGGTCTCTCTCCAACAGGTAGTTTCTGCAAAATCGTTTCTAATTAGCAGAAAAATCAAAAACAAAAAGCGGAAGTTGCTTTTCAGGTATGTACGCAGTCCGCGAACGATAACTCAAAATCGGTGCAGAATTTGATAAAACTTCCTTCTGAAAAGTTGTAGACCACATTGATTTCAGTCTCTCCAGCGGGTAGTTTCTGCAAAATCGTTTCCAATTAGCAGAAAAATCAAAAACAAAACGCGGAAGCTGTTTTTCAGGTATGTACGCAGTCCGTGAACGATAACTCAAAATCGGTGCAGAATTTGAAAAAACTTCCTTCTGCAAAAATGTAGACCACATCGATTCCGGTCTCTCTTGCGGGTAGTTTCTACCAAATCGTTTCCAATTAGCAGAAAAATCAAAAACAAAACGCGGAAGCTGTTTTTCAGGTATGGACGCAGTCCGTGAACGATAACTCAAAATCGGTGCAGAATTTGAAGAAACTTCCTTCTGCAAAGTTGTAGACCACATCGACCAGGAGAAAAATTGAAAACAAAAACGTATTGCTCTGATACCATGTTGAGAGAGAAGGAGAGAACACAGAAGTAGAACCCCAAAGTGTGTAGAATACACACATGAGATGATGTATATATAGAGGGGACCTGGGTGCCATATATAGAGAAGCCATATATTGAGTAGCTTCACATATAAGCTCAACACAAAACATTGCAAGAAAACATACTCACAAAACCTCAAGCTTTATTTAGAGAAAAAGGCGATGAAATGGGGAGCATAGGGTAGGGGAATGAGAAGGGAGAGAGTGGTAGAGCACATGGCGGATAGGTGGGAGTTGATGGCAAAGACTCGCACGAGGGTTATGGCCATCATCCTTCATTTAGTTGCCCTTCATCTTCCATAGCCAAGGGTGTAGAGGTTATCCTCAAGACAAGCATGGTGATTGCGGTGATGGTGATGGTGTGGGTGTGTGTGTGTGCACTAGGCACACACAGTACATAGTGTGTTCTTTGGTGATGTTGTGTGTGTCCTTAGTGTGATGGTGACCCCTCTTTATATAGGGGAGGAGGGGGGAGAAATTCTAGAATTTAGAAATGAAGAAATCATTATCTACATAGGCCATGTGACTGTGGGCCCCACTTGTCTAGCTGTGTGTATATGTGCCAGAACAGCAGTCTCATGAGAGAGAGACTAAGAGAGAGAGATGGGTTGATGAAAAAAAGTGAGAGGTGACATGGAGAATAAAGTAATTACAAGAGGGGAGAGAGGGGAGTGTGTTCAGAGGTGAATCTGTGTGCAGATGTGTGTGAACACAAGAAAAATCAGGTAACCACCGGGTGGGGATGGGTCTGTGGGCACCTTTTTATTGAAACTGAGTGTGTGTGAGTGTGGGGGAGGTTATTTAGCTACAAGACAAGAGACATGGCGCCCTTTAGAGAGAGAGGGGGGTATTTGGGTCATGGGATATGATAGGAGAGAGAAAGAGGGGTTGGGGTATACTATTTTGGAATATAGGGTAAGTTGCATGTGAGTTAGGGTGCATTATTGGTGAGTTATAATGCATTATTGGTGAGAGGTGGGGTAGCTTGAGGGGAGAGAGGAAGGAGAAAGGACAAGGGGAAGAGAGAGGGGGTTGACCTTTTGAGTGGAGGAGAGGAAAAGGGACACACGGCGGGGCAACAGTGAAGAAAAAAGGAGGCAAGGTGGGGATGGGCTACCCCGCGGGCATGAGATGGCCTATTTTACCTTTCTTATATATTTACATAATCATACTTTATTTTTTTCTTACTTTTTCCAATGCCTTTTATCACTGGCTCCCTAAGAGGGGGTTTTCATGGGGTGGGGACGAGAGAAGAGGGGTATGGGAGCTTGGCTTGTGAAAAGCCCCCATCAGCATATGTCCAATAGTGGAACATCCTATTTAAGCATACACAAAAATGCATGGAAGACAATATGCTGTGCAAGAAGGACTTTGAGGGGTTCTTTAGAAAGATGTTGCAGCTATAAAAGCATATGTCATGACTTTGCAAGCTGGCACCTCTTTAAGAGTGGTTTTCGTTGACAAGGATATCTGCTCTCATCTTACTGTGCATTGTGCGTGAGTGTTGGACTCTACGACATTCCACCAATTGTAAGTTAATAGAGTTCGACTCTTATGCTCATCTCATCCAGCATGAGCAACATGACTTTAGATATGCTCAACTCTTCCAGCTTGAGCGTAAGCCTAGTAACTACGACTCTTAGCACAGAGTTTAATATGACTTGAAGCTTTGGGACTAATGCTTTGCTCGTTTTATGGCTCAACTATGCCAAAGAGTTTTTTTTGCACCCTGGCGACTTGACTTTTTACATTCTTGTGCTTACTACAAACATTTCTTCAGGTAAAAGTAATCTTGAATCATCAAAAAGAGGATGAGTGAAGGACCACGTTGGCATTGAAGGTTTCTTTTGCCATACCTATTTTATCTTCTTTGAATCTGCATTCGTGTTGGTGGGGTTTTCCTTATTTGAGTGTGAAGACTCCATTATTTGTTTGATTCTCCAAGTAGGCCTGTTGATAGGAGTCTTTGATGTTGTTGTAGGTCTCTGTTGGCTATCGGCATCTGGATTTTGACTAGGAGCATTGGAAGACTTAAGAATCCAAATCTCTTGATGACCTTTGTGTCTCCTTTGTTGAATTTGCTTTGCTCGAGTTTTTGTCAAGTTCTTGAGATCTTCATGTAGGCCTGGTGTAATTGCAATTGTCTTGTGGTTGACTAGTAGCCAAATCTTTGTATACCTTGTGTAAGATCCTTGTCCAAGGGGAAAACTCTTTGAGATCCATCTTTTTTCTGTATCCTCTTGAAAGTTGTGGTAGACTTTAGCCTCTTTTGATGTTGTTATGTTGTATACCTGCTTCTTAGGTATTATAGGATATTGTCGAGGTTGATACCTTGTGGGCCTTATTTCTTCGGAGGGACTTGAAGTCACTTCATATGCTCTAACCTGCAGTTTTGGCACCCATATCTTTCTGTTACCTCTATAGTACTCTTGTTCCTTTAAGCTCCATTGCGATGCTATCCATCCTATGTGTTTGTCTTCATGTGTTGATTTCCTGTCATCATTAACTTTAACTAAACTACTCAAAACAAACACTTGCTTGACTTTTCTTTGCTTTCTTGAGTACTTTGGCTGATATACCTTTGCTTTTTTGTGTGTCTCCTTAGAGGTTTTAGTTGGGTCAGCAAGTGACTTGAAGTTTTGAAAGCGTGACTTGCTTGAAGAAGCTAATCCATGAGGGTTCTTTGATGTTGAGGCATATGCTGTCACATCTTCTTTGCTAATTGGTGGAAGTTTCACTTTAGCTTTACCTTTGTCTGCAATTTTGATCTTCGTTCCTTCTAGCTTTGGTGGCATTTTTTGCTCCATAGCTATCGTGGTTGCTATGCCCGTTTTGCTTTAATCTCTTCTAAAGTTCTATTCGATGGAGATGAATCATCTTCAATAAGATATTCTTTAATATTACTATCAATTTTAATTGTGCTTGAGGACCTTGTATTGTCATCTGTGGGTGACCACTCTTGGTCTTCATTCTTTGTTGCCTCTGAAAACTGCATCTTCATTGAATTCTATATCTCTAACATCTTCTAGGCCATTGGCATTCCCATTATGATGTCGTCTGGCATATCTTTTGTTGTGATCACGTAGAATTGAGCTACGATGATCTCTGAACTTACTTCAACGGTGGTGGAGATGATTCCCCAACATTTTGCTCGTTTATCTCCAGATATGATCACAAATTCAGATGCATCTTCCAGCTATGGTTGGCCACATCTTTTCCAAGTGCAAAAAGACATGAGGTTTTTGTCTAACTGGAAACCTAGCTTTACTTCGCTTGAGAGTTTTTCTTCGTTTTCACCAACAATGTTGCACTTGATTGAACTTGGTTGAACTTTATGTGCATTTTCTTTTCTTTGACCACCTGCTTCCATTGATGTTGGCTCATTTTGTTGTAATACTGCACCTTTTTCTTGCAACTATTGAGCATTGTGTGCCTGCATTTGAGTAACATTTGATCTTAGAAGATCCACTGTGCTTTCTGGCAAAATCTGTCTCTTCGGAGGAGATTTTGGTGGTGACCTTTCTGTGGAATTTTGGACTTTAGCTTTCATTGATTTTGTCTTTTATCACCTATTCTGGTAGCTTGAGGCTTTGCATCATCTTCATATAGTCCTTCACTTCAGGTTTAGCATCCGTAGGGGCTTGTAGAAGGTCATGAACCTGCTAGGAATCATTGCCATTTGCATCTCAATATGCGTATGCGAGCTTGGTCTCATGTAATTGCTTGAGCACTGTGGGATTTGTCGGTTTTTGGCTTTGACATGTGGAGATCAAATGAAACTTTTGTCCATGATGATCTTCATAGAGGAAATTTTCAGCAGATTTTGATGGTTTCTAGGTCAATGGAAAACTTATAACAACCATATGATCTTTCAATGGTTTCTACTTTGAAGGGGTCTGCTGGCTAGAAGTTCTTGGGCTTCTAACTGGTGTAGCATTTTCTGGTACTAGAGCTGAGCTTGATGAATTTGCAACTCCCCCCTTCCTGGGGTGATCACTATAGCTTGCGTCATTGTGGGAGCTCAAAACTATTTGCTTTGGTTGAGTCTCACCTTTTGGGATTGTGAAGGTACACTTTGGGTAGCACTGTTGATGTTTGGCATCTGTAAACCTTTTGCATAGTTTCTTTTGTACCTCCGTGAAACATGACAAATTATTCCCCAAGTCAAGCTGTAGATAGCATTATCTTTACCCTAATATTGTCTATCCCATGGTTCTCCTCTGATATGATCTTTTGTGGTTTCAAGACCCAAGGCATCATAGATGCTAAACTCTTGTCTATATCTATGACCATTTTGGTCAAAGTATATGTTTGTTTTGGTCACAACATCGAAGCTTGATTTCCAATGGTCCTAGGAGAGTTTGTCTCTGAAGAGATTTCTGGATTCACTCGGGTAATATCCTTTAGCTCTAGAGAGGATGGGCTATAATAGATTATTTCCTCTGAAATGAACCATCCTATCGCTGGACGCACTTCTATGAGCTGGTATGTGGGCCGTTCAAACACTGGTTGATCCATTTTGTATAGTTGCCCTTTTTGGTCTACATATTGTGCATATGAATTATGTGTACCATACAAAGCTAACATCATTCTGTCTGATGTGTCCCTTAGACTCGTGAATGATTACACACTTGTGGTAGTAGATGAAGAATCATTTGCAAACCTAACAGTATTTTCACCCTTTGGTGATATGTCGACACCTTTACTATATTCATGCAAGAATTTGTTTTTCAAAGAATCAATTTTAAGCTTTTCAGGTGCCTGTGCATCTTTATGCTGATTTTGTACTTTTAGTGTTTTTACTGATGCTTCTAATGGTAATGCAGAATCATTCGATTGCATTAAAAGTGATGAGTTAAATGCACTTACATCGAAATTCGCATTTTGAATTTTCTCTGTACCTTGCTTGGCGGTTGATATGTACCTGATGTCAGGATTCCTTGGAAAATCTTCAAAAAAATATCCACCTTTTCGTCCACAATCTGAGCAATACACCATGACTGGTGATATTTCAATTGGTTCTATCATGTCAAGCTCTAGCTGAGAAGTTCCTACTTTTAAGCTTGCAAAGTTGTCAGCATCTTCTTTTAAAACACTAAGCATCAAGTTGTAGATTGCTCCATCTTGACCTTTTCACTGTCTTTGGCTTGGTTCACCCATTAGACTGGCTTCTATTGGTTGATATTTTGGATTTTGCGTTATTGGCTCTCAATTATAGATCTAACCACTATAGTCTATGTACAATGATCCTGATTACATATCTGGCTTGTGCAAATTTCTGGATAAACACTCGGGTTGACTATCTAAATTTCTATCTGCACTTCATCTTTGAGCTTGCAATACCTGGCTCTAGTGAAGTCTGTGAACATCTATGAGTTCTCTAAATTTGGCTTTACTCTGATCAATAAGATCTTCGCTCCTATGCTGCTTTTGCTGCTCATTAGATATCTATGGCCTTCGGAATCTTCATATAAGACTTTATCTCCATTGTAGCCATATAGTTGTAAAATCTTCTATGTTGCACTTGTACTTGTGTTACCACTACCACTGGCTTGCTCTACTGTACTTGAACTCTCAGCTCGATATGAATCCATGTCGAGCGACTGATTCTGTAAAAACTGTCTCCTAGCAGATTTTGGTATTGATTAGCAAAAACAATTATTCTTGGGTTTGATAAGACTGCTTTTGCCAAAGTCCTTTTGGCAGTTGATTTCTCGTAGACTCAGAAGAGTTTATTAACTCTAGCTCAAAAGTGTCAGAATTGATTGTAGCCTTTGAAATGATGAAAATCTAGGCCTTGAATAACCTAACCTGCAGATTAGATTGTTATCCGTTTTTTCCACATGACTTGAATTCAGCTCTTGTCAAGCTCCCAATTCTTCGCCACCAACCTGGTTCTTCAATCTGACCTAAGTGAGTCAGCAAATGAGATTTCCAAAGTCTATCCTTGCAAGGAGCTAAAGGACTAATCTGCAACTTGAAACTGAGTTAACAGGTACCAATTTGGATCCGATTGAACCCAAAATTGCCTTGTGGCTTTATATTATGTTGGTCTATCACTGTATAATTTTAAAAGTCAAAAATGATGTCTCTGGATAGCAGAAGTAAATAATCGTGATTATTTACTTTTGTAAGTTTTTTGCACTTTTTTTATAGGTTTGGCAAGTATACAACTTGTTAGAGTCCATGGACAAGTTTCAACAAGTTTGAACAAAATCTCATTAAGTTTATCAACTGTTTGGTGTTCGTATACTCTGATTTTGAGAATTTGGCTTAAGTCTCACTTTTGTGATCCAAATTTCACCAAAATTGATTTGTGAGGTCTACTTGATGTGCTTGACCTTGTGGTATACTCAAGTTTGCAAAATCATCAAGTTCTGAAGTAGATGTAAATAATCGCGATTATTTACTCCAGCTAGATTTTTGCAAGTTTTTGCCCCAACTTTGACACATCTTTTGTTAAGCACCTTAAGTTAAGGTCACTAGCCAAGTTTCATCAAGTTTGGACAATTTTTGGTCAAATGGTCATCAATTATCTATTCGCAGACTAAGTTTGCAAGTTTAGTCACAAACTTCACTCCACTGGTCCTAATCTTACAAAATTTTGTTTGTGGGCTTATTACAAGATGGTGAAGCTAGTGGTATGCAGACCTGGTCAAAAAAGTTGAAAAATAGGGCAGATGTAAATAATTGTGATTATTTACTTCTGATAATTTTTTGCAAATTTTTGGTCAACTGGGCATATACACATGTTTATCACATCAATATAAGCCTATGAATTAAATTTCAACAAGTTTGCACAAATTTTCCCCCAATTTACACTGAAGATTCAAAAAGTCAGTATGCCAGTTTAGTGATCGAAATCTCTTGGGCCTTTACAAAAGTTGTTTGTACACATGCAATGAGTCAATGGTATGAACCTTGGCCAATTTAGAGCAAAAAGTTAATAATCACGATTATTAACTTTAGGCTTAAAATGAGCACTTTTTTGCAATTTTCTCAAAGAAAATCTTTAGATGATGTATTTTAAGCATATGAATCAAGTAAAAACTTAATTTGGCCTAAAATGTCAAGCAAAAGTTAATAATCTGAGTTTTGGTCAACTCTTGAAATTTTTTATCTCGAAGTGTCTTTGAGCTTACCCACTGGTTCAGACAACTCTTAGGCTTACTCTCTAGTCGGATTGAGTGGATTTGAGTCTTTTCGAGCTATTTCTAGCCGTAGACCTGAAATTTTGCAACTTCCAATAACAACTCACACCTGATTCTCTCAGAGAGAGAACTGTTCTGAAATCCACCTCAGATCCTACTTACCATACTCCTAGATTCTCATGCAATGGGTTCAGGAAAATGTCCACAAACACTCATTTTCTTGTGATTTTATGTTTTTTAGAGCCTTGATCTTAAGACCTGTCTCAGGCTACCAATCATTCTCCAAATCCTAATCTAAATCTACAATCCTATAGTCCTAAAGGTACTCAGCAAGTACGATTACTTCCAAGCTACCTCTACACAGCAAAAGACGGCAATATTAAGCTATGCGGTTTGTAAAAGAAAGTTTTGCTCTAGGTGAACCTAGAGGAAGTTAATGGACAACTACACAAGACGCTCATGTTTTTCCCTAGTTTAGGTCTCTTCTATCCCCCGCAGCGGTGCCAAATGTGGGACGCATGTCTAACCTCACCATCCTATCTTATTGCAGTATTAGTGAGAACCACTATTAGTTTGTCAAACCATGGGACAAAGCTGACTCGACTAGTGCATAGAGGCTATAAGAGGTAGTCAATCTCTCGGAAAACAACTAACAACTAGCATCTAACTCAGGCTACACTCAAGTGACTGAAATCACCAAAAGCCAATCGCTCATCCGCAAACAAATCACATCCATTACAGCATCAAATGACATCCAAACGTAACAAAACTTGTAGGACATGTTTATAAGACCTAAGCACACATGCTATGGTTTTCCAACCCCACTTTAGGTCAAGTTCCAAAATCACGATTATTAACATCAGTGGATTTTTGACTTAGTCGTTTTCGACCCAGAATGCATCTAAATGCTTACTAATGATGCCCCAATATCCCGCATATGTTTAGTTTTTTATTTAAAAGTGTAAATTTCTAGTTATAAAGAAATTAGGATGTGGGTCAACGACGCCAAAAGCTACCAAATGCTGTGAACTGCTTACGTCAATGCGTAGAGCTCTTATCTGCGGTTGCAATGCAACAAACACAATCGCAATGTGACAACCGGGGAGGGAGTAGGAAGCGCAAGAAGGAGAGGAGTGAGCGTCGTTAGCTCACGCTGTGTATTTCTTATCCTAACTTAATCAAAACTTTACAAAGTTGGATTTTATACCTTAGCCAAGGTCTAAATATATGTAATGCCCGACGTCCAAGAACTTTAAGGCTCCATACTTATTGTATCTGCAACCTAGGTACACTATCTGACCTATGTTTTACACCTTGGAACTCCTATTGAACCCATAACACGTTATATTTATCACAATGGCTAAATAATTTGCGAAATTACAATCCATGGCCATTTTGGAAAAAATGTGAAAAGTGTGTAACTCCAATCTTCACTGCTTCTTTGTATTCATCCTCGATGTGCATTTGTACGACTTCAGTCTTCGATATTTAGCAGCTTTTGTTAATTGACGTTTACTCAGTTAACAACGAACAAGAAGAAGAAGAGAGACTACCTAAGTTGTTGAGAGGAAGAGATGTGGACTTTGCTCAGACCAAAGATACATGGGTAGAAGCATGTTAATGTGTCACTGAATATGTTGTCCCGGACAATGCTAGTTACTTGTGCTTGTTAGCATATACTAAAAACGAATGGGCAAGTCCTCTGAATTTCAAATTTTCCATAAAACTTTTATTTTCCCTCCTCATGTCCTTCTATTTTCAATTTTACTGAAGACAACATGTGTTGGAATTAGGGTTGCAGAGAAACACACACAGCTTGGAGAAGACGAAAGAAGCTCAAGGCACACAATAGAGAGTGTGTTACTTAGTGTGCAATGGAAAGATAGATAGCCCTAGAGTGATGGGCGTCTATACTATGCACGGGGGGAAAAACCTCCTAAAGAGGGAAAAAATGCCCCAACGGTCCTAGTGTGTTCACACACATCACTACCACATGTATATGGTAACAAATCCCCCTGGAGTCATGAGGTGAGCGAGAGCTGGCACATGAGTAAAGGGAAGTGCCATGCCCCGAGGACAGGATCACTCCACAAAGGGGAGTAAGCCCAAAGCTTTGTGGAAAGCTCAAGCTTCTCATGAGACAATGCCTTTGTGAAAAGATCTGCAAGGTTGTCCTGTGTTGGCACATAAGCTAAGCTGATCTCTCCTGATGAGAGCCTCTCCCTGACATAGTGGTAATGCACCTCAATGTGCTTTGTGCGAGCATGAAAAATTGGGTTCCTCGCAACTGTGAATGCGCTCTGACTGTCAATGTAGATAGTGTTGGCGGTGTCCTGTCCAACACCCAAATCAGCCATAAGGCGTCTGAGCCATTTACACTCAATCGTAGCTGTGAAGACTGCCTTGTACTTAGCCTCACAACTCGAAGTGACCATAGTAGGTTGCTTCTTCCTCAACCATGATATACATGAACTGCCAAGCATGAAACAAAAACCACTTGTGGACACTCGTTTGTCAAAACAACCAGCCCAATCTGAGTCCGAAAAAGCATGTAAGTCTGGGGGCAATGATCCCCCCTTGGGATAAAACAAGACAAGATGTAAAGTGCCCCTAAGTTAGCAGAAAATCCTCTTGACAACCTGCCAATGCTTAGACCCTGGGCTATGCATAAATCTGCTGACCTGTGAGACTGCAAACTGAATATCCGGCCTCTTGTTGCATACATAAATGAGGCAGCCAACAGCAGTTTGGTAATGAGTGACATCAGCAGGATCGCCAGCATCATTTAGACTCAACTTCAAACCTGTTTCCATGGGAGTGGCAATAGGTTTGCAATCCTCAAGTCCAAAGTTACATAGCAATGTCTCTATGTAACTTTTTTGACACAAGGCAATACCACCATCACACTGCTTAAACTGTATACCCAAGTAATGATGCAACAGCCCCAAATCTTTCATCTTGAAAGTAGCATTCAAATCAGCCTTAAATTCAGCAATATGTCTGTCATTTGGTCCAGTTATCAACAAATCATCAACATAAAGAACCACAATGAGAAGTACATCACCCTCACGCTTTACATATAATGTGATTTCTATTGGACTGTTACGAAAGCCTCGTTTAACCAAATGAGTGTCAGCTTTCTCATACCAAGCACGAGGAGATTGCTTCAACCCATACAAAGCCTTCTTACATCTGCACACTTTGTCCTCTTGTCCTTTTATGAAAAAATTGCGAGGCTTCGTTACATAAAATTCCTCAAATATGTCACCATTCAAGAAAGCAGTAACAATGTATGATTGATGTACATCCCAACCAAAATGAGCTGCCAATGCACATAGGAAACACAGAGTAGTCATACGACAAGTGGGAGCAAAAGTCTCTTCATAATCTATGCCTTTTTGTTGTGCATAACCCTTTGCAACAAGTCGAGCCTTATGGTGATCGATCTCACCATGCGGCTTGCGTTTCAACTTGTAAACCCACTTCATACCAATTGCCTTTTTGCCAGGAGGCAAATCACATAAAGTCCATGTGTCATTCTCTATAAGTGCATCATATTTTGATTGCATGGCAGCCATCCAATTTTTTTAATTATGTGCTTCATCAAAAGACAGAGGCTCCTCAACATCATGTAAACTAGACACAGCCAAAGCAACAATCTGATGCATAAGATGCATGGCGAGAGCCTGAATGAGTACGAATAGACAAAGGTGCATCCAATTTACTATCACGCAAAGTGTGCACCAGCCATTTTGGCATACCTCTAGCTTGCTCATTTTCAGCCCTTTCCTCATCGAGTACATCATGTACATCTGCATCAGTAATAGGCTAATCTAAAACATTTTCAAAAACCCCCATAGGTTGTACATATGCCTCATTGGAACTTACATTCGTATTTCCACCACTGAAAAGAGGCAACAAAGTGTCATAAATGTCCTATGCGCTTACCTTACTGTCTCTAGTACATGACAGCAAGGGCTGAACAGAATCTTCCACAAACACTACATCTCCTGAAACCAAAATACATTTTTTTTGTGGATAATACAACCTGTAACCTTTGCTTTCAACACTATAACCAACAAAAATACATTTGACAGCCTTATCATCCAATTTTCTGCGCTGCACTTGTGGCACCAAAGCATATGCCAAATAGCCAAAAACACGCATGTGCTCAATAGAAGGCTTTCTATCTGCCATGCTTCATATGGAGTAATAGACTGCAAAGCTTTTGTAGGACACTTGTTAAGTACATAAGTGGCACACATGATGGCCTCAAGCCAAAAAGAATGCGGCAAAGCTTGACTTTTGACCATACATCGTGCCATTTCCGTAAGTGACCTTTTTTCCCTCTCAGCAACACCTTTTTTTTGAGGTGTATAAGGCACTGTACATTGGTGTTTTATCCCACGACTAGCCAGAAATGCATTAAATTCATGAGACATATACTCCCCCCCTCGATCGGAACGGAGGGTGCCCATAGTACATTTTGAGACATTTTCAGCCATAGCCAAAAATTGTTTGAAGCACATAAAAACTTGGGACTTCGCTTTAAGCGGAAATACCTATGCATTCCTGGAGTAATCATCAATGAAAGTCACGAAGTACAGGTAATTGCCCAAAGACGGAGTTTGCATGGGCCCACAAACATCACTATGCACAAGCTGCAACCTGCATGTGGCCCTAACTGAACCATCCTTTGGAAATTTAGAACGCTACATCTTACCCAAAATACAGCCTTCACAAACATGTTTGACACGTGCTTCAAGAGGTGGCAAAGAAGCAACCATACCAGATTTCTATAAACACAACAAACTGGCAAAATTCAGATGACCAAAACGTGCATGCCAAAGTTTTGCATCTGAAATGGCCCTTGAATCTGCAACAACATTTTCAAAACTTTGTACAAAGTGATCTTATAGAGCCCACAACACAAAAGCCCAGATGCAACAATTTCATCACCAAAACTGAGATCATGAACTGTACATCTGTCATCCACAAATTTGACTACAAGTACAAGTCTAGCAAGTTCGGATACAAACAAGAGATTCTTCTTGATCCCAGGTACATAAAGTGCAGCAACAAGTGTGAAGGAATTACCATTAGATCAGTGAGCACAATCTTTCCAACTCTCTGAACTAGATAAGAGGCGTTGTTGGCACAAGTGTTTGAATTCCCATGAGGGACTAACTCTAGAGAGGTAAACAATTCAGGATGTGAGGTAATGTGCTTTGTAGCACCATTGTCGAAATACCACATATGTGAACCTGTAGCAACTGACAAGCATGCATCATGGACAGCAGGATTGTAAGTGCACTCTACGCTAAAAGCCCATTCTGCATCAACATCAGCAACATAGTCTCCTTTTGCAGAAGACTCAACAATGGCTGCATTTGTAGTGGAACCAGCATTTGCAGTGGAACCACCCTCTTTCTTCTTAGCCTCTTTCGCCTTCAACTTAGGACACGACTTGATCAAGTGATCATTGGCTTTGCAATAATGGCAACGCATCTTCTTTTTGCCTTTATCACCAGAATTGCCAGACAAAGTGCTGCCAGCAAAAGCATTAGGAATAGAATTTTTGTCATTCGCAGCAGAACCATAAGAAGTGGCTGCATTACTGTTACCACCCTTTCTTTGAGAAGCAATAAAAGCCTGTTCAGCTGCACGCTGCCTAGTCCTGTTTTTTCTAGAAAGTGACTCTTGCAACAGCAATGTGCATAATGCATCAAACTTGACAACTTCAAGATTTCCTTGGGTCATCAGTCTCTAAGTACTAGCAAAAGTCTCGTAGGAATCTGGTAAGGCATCAAGAACAGTCTGCACAAGGGAACTCTCTGAAATGACTTCACCTGCAGAAATAAGTTGCTCATTGATATCCTTGACACTAGCAAGGGAAGTGTCCATATCATCTTCCTCATGCATAATCTTCGACTCCAGCTCTTTACGCAGCAAAGCAATTTTAGCCTCATTGCGGCTTGCATAAAGACCTGCTAGAATATCCCAAGCCTGTTTTGCAGATTTTGTTGAGCAGATGTGAGGTACAATGGTGCTCTTCACATACAACGCAATCAAAGCAAGAGCCTGCGCATCCTTAACGTTGGAAACAAGCTTGTTCTTCCGTAGGCAAAACAACTCTAACAGCTTCAATCCTTGCAGCAAGACCTGCAACATCCTCACATCGCCGAGGAAATCCATATATCGAGAAAAAAAAATCGAGCGTGTCATTTTTCCGAGCAAAAGTGAAGAGAATTGTAACACAAATTGCTTTTTTGATTAAGCCCTACCATAATGTCAAATGCAAGAAGTAAAAAAAAAAGGTCAATCCATAGAGGAAAGAAAACTCTGGCGCATGAAGGTGATCATTGCTAAAGTTGTATTTGATTAAGTAACATAAGTTATCAAAACTCCAAGCACTGGAAATTGCAGGGAATCCAAATTGCAAGAAATCTCGCTAGGTTGTGCTCCACGTTGCCGAGTAGTGTGGTTGTTCGATTGTGCTACCAAAATATTGCCTTGCAACACAAATCCTTTTTTCTGTAGCATCTCAACCTCCCATGAAATCAAACACACTATGTCAAGCCCTATTACAGAGCCCTACCACATGCGCTCATTGACCTGATGCTCATGTGGGGGGGAGAGATAGATAGATAGATAGATAGATAGTTCTATTATCGTCCTGGGAGGTCAAATATGACCTATGGGACCAAATGAACATGTCACGTGGTGTGAGTGGAGTTCATAAGTGACTCTCGATGCTCAAAAATGGCTGAAATGAGCGTCGCAATAGAGAGTCCACATCGTGGTTGGGAGAGGAAGGTATGTAGAGAGAGCTCATGGCTGAATATATGGGGAAAAGAGGACCTAATGTGGTCAAAAGCTGAGCACTCAAGTAGTGTGTGGTACTCACTCTCTCGCACTTGACGAGGGCATAAGGTGCAAAGTCGATGACACTCCTCGCCAGTGCCCCAACGTCCTGTCTCGCAGCGTAGAGAATGGGAGCTAAGACGAATGGAGGCAATGGTGCGGATCGCACTCAACGGGATGGGCTCAAGGATGTAGGAATGGGTTCGGTTACCTCGTTCCGAGAAGAAGAGAGATTTGTAGTTTGGGGCAACGTGTGTGGTGTAATGGCTGAAGCGAGAACCTCCAGATTTCTCCCAAGCCATGATACATTGGCGTTGTAAGAAGGCCTCATTAACTTGGGAGTCGATCGACGCATCCTTGACCAAGTGACATGCATCCCATCTTCCAAACCATTTCTTGATATCAAGCATCCACCCCGAACTTAGTATTTTGCTCTTGCATGTCTTTTGAACCTTTTGACTTGCTTCATATGCGATTCTAGGAAGTCGATGCAAAGGGCTACGTTGTGTCTTACGCATGTACTCCACAACCCTTTCCATGCCCAAGACCTCAATGGGAAGCGATCCGGACTCAAGAAGTAAGAGCATGTAGGGTGTTTGTGTCTTGACTTGGAGAAAGTTGGTGAGAAAACGCTTTTGGACATTCTCAAAATCTTTCCAAGTAGACTTCCCGATGCTTCCACCCCACACCTCCACTCCATAAAGAAGCACCGGTGTCACCAATGTGTCAAAGAGGTACTTTTTGAGAGCCCAACACTTGATCTCTCCTGCATTGCACATGTTCTCAAATGCATAATAAGCCCTCTTTCCGGCTTCCAAGCGATGCATTGCACAATCCTTCCATTTATGATTGGATGGAACCTCAAGGCCAAGGTACTTGAAGTGATCTACCACTTCAAGTTTCTCATTGTTGTATACAATGCATGGATTTTCGTCATTGAGGGTCTTTACAAGCATAACCTTGGTTTTGGATCCATTCACGATCAGCCCGCTATGTAGGCAAAAGCGTTCCAAGACACTCATAAGCTTTTGTGCATCTTCTAAGGTATGTGCCAAGAGCACTACATCATCGGCATAAAGCAAAAGCATGATCACCGCATTTCCAATCTTAACCTCTTCTATGCCTTCTTGCTGCATAAAATCAAGAACCATGTATTCCAATTCATCAATGAGTAGCCCAAAGAGGGTTGGGGAAAGTGGGCATCCTTGTTTGACACCAATAGTGCTTGCAAAAAATTCTGAAATTCCATCTCCCATACGTAATCGACATATCACTTTTTGGTAGATGCGAAAGACTGCATGCATAAATTCTCTCGGCACTTGAAGGCTTTGCATACGTCTCCAAAGATTTCCTCGCGGTACCATGTCAAAAGCTTTCTTGAAATCCACAAAGCAACAATACAACTTTTTTCCTTTCAATCGAGACGCTTCCATAAGAACTCGAAGAGTGACAAGGTGATCAATAGTGCTATGATGCTTTCGAAAACCTGCTTGGCCAAGCGCACGTTTGCCATTCTTTTCAGCCCATTCACTTATCTTCATCTCCATGATACATCCAAATAACTTTGCCATCAAAGAACCAACCATTATAGTGCGATAGTTGTTCACATTGTTTACATCTCCTCCTTTGTGCAAAGGTTTGATCCAATTTGCACTCCAATCATGAGGCATGCCATACTGAAGTGCAAGGTTAAACATATCGCATATCCAATATCGTGTTTTCTTGCTTGTCCATTTAATCATTTCAGCCTTGACACCTTGAAGGTCACCTGCCTTGCGAGTAGCAAGTTTCTCAAGCGCGCGGCATACATCTTCAATGGTAAAGAAGGGAGACATAAATGGAAGGGAGCTACAACCCTCCATCTTATCAACATTGGGTTGCTCATAGAGAGAGAGAGAGAGAGAGAGAGAGAGAGAGAGAGAGAGAGAGAGAGAGAGAGAGAGAGAGAGAGAGAGAGAGAGAGAGAGAGAGTTTTTCCTCGCGACAGACAAAGAAAGAGAAAGAGGTCTCCTACCTTGCCTCCACTCCACACCCTAATACCACACAGACAGAGAGAGATATCTCTATGCGAGAGAGAGAGAGAGAGAGAGAGAGAGAGAGAGAGAGAGAGAGAACTTTTTCCGAGAGACTCTGACTAAAAATATTTTCTTGAGAGATATGGCATGCAAAACCATGTGGCCTGCTCCCGCCCCCCCCCCCCCTTCCACTAATGTTTTATTTTTCCCACGCTTCTCTTGGAACTAATGCACGATTTTTTCAATTTCTTCCAACCGTTCCCCCTAGTTGTATGACAAAGCCTGCTACTGCTATCAAAACACAAGTACTCTCAAGGCGGAAATTAAGGACTCTCGTTCCTGAGCAAGCAAGCATCAGTCACATAGCTAGAGTTTCCACTGATTGAGGCTATGGTCATGTGAGGCTTAGTTATCAATTATTTGAACTGATAACTAAGGGCGGTTACAGACTGCCGAAGCCTCTGCCCATCCCCTCAGGGGGTGGGCGGGGAGGCTTTACACACTAATATGCCCAAGTCGCAATAGATTAATAAAAGTGACTGCCACGTGCACGAAAGACAACATGGCCCATTGGTTGCGCCCTTTGTCTTTTCTGGTGGGGCCTGAGAGGTTCAATTCCTGATTGTGTATGGGAGGGGGAGTTTGCGTGTCCACGGAGTTGTCTAGCGCGCATTTAACAGAGCCTGTAATTTTTTGGCATCTGGTGGCCAGGTCAGCTCACATACCTGCCGCCCAAGTATGGGCAGCCGGTTTGTAACCACCCTAAGCCCCATTCTCGGTCACACCACAAAAAAGCATTAAATGAATAACAATGCCACCCTTTGTAACTATGCCGATATTGGAATAGTTGTGAAATTCAAGGCATAGTTGGGACGTTGAATGGATACTAAGCCGTGTGTGACCATGCAAGAGGCTTAGTAATTTCTTTAATGATGTATCTTGGACTAGTTGGCATAGTTATCTATAACTAATAACTAAGCCTCGTGGGTCGACCATAGCCTAAGAGAGAATGGTTGTTCACAGTGGAGCAAGTGGGCGTAGTGCAGCTAGAGAAGCTACTACAACCGGGCTTTCAATCAGGAAGGACACTACTAAAATTACATCGAACAAGTGACACTCGAGCTCCTGGTTCGAAATGCAATGTTAGGAAAATAAAACCTGAGTCCAATGTATTGTAACCGGCTAAAATCGTAAAATTTTGACCTAGAATCCAGAAATTTTGAAGTTTGCCAATATTTCCTTTGGTTAGGGAAAATGTATTTTTCTAGCCCTGGCCCGGCTTGGAGAATAGTGACCATCCGAGCAAGCCTGTAGTTACAATTCAAGCCTGCCAGATCATCTGCAGCGGACAGTGGATCAGCAGCTCCTGCATCACAATCCATGGGCGCAAAATAAGGAGGATCTAGCCTTCTTAACTACATTCCCACTGAAATTGTAATGCATGCAGAGAGTTGCTAGCGGGGGTTTTTTGCAAGGGAAGGTAAAGCGCTGACGGTGGAGAAAGTTGGCTGACGAGAAGCACAAGGTCACGCGTGGGCTTGGCCTCTGCTCGGCCTAGTTTTGCTGTTAGTACAGTTGAGTGATATATGGAGGGGGGGGGGGGAGAGAGAAGGGGACAGCACCGGATGCCCATTCAATATCAAACAAGCATCCGAAATCTATCCCGCGTTAGCACGAAAGTGGCCTGAATTTCTCTGTGCAGGGTTTTTCGTTTAGTATTAGCTACGTGCAGAATGTGTCGATTTCCTCATGAGATAACGTTTCAAATCTCTGGACTCTACTGTAACACATTCCGCGCCAACGCGGTATGTTGACGGGCCAAGAACGGGTAAACGGGTCTATGGTCTTTTTTATGAGACATGATCTCACAAGGCTTTGAACTCTGCTGCTTGCCCTTCCGCACCGGCACAGCATGCTGAAGGGCCAAGAATGTATGCTTTTTTTAATGAGAAATGATATTCTCACAAGGCTTCAGACTCTGCTGCTCTCCCTTCCGCGCCGGCGCGGCTTGCTGAAGGGCCAAGAACGTATGCTTTTTTTAATGAGAAATGATATTCTCACAAGGCTCCGGACTCTACAGCTTGCCTTTCCGTGTCGGCGCGGCATGCTGAAGGTCCGAGAATGGGTAAATGGATTTCTTCTTTTTTTAATGAGACATGATCTCACAAGGCTTCAGACTCTACTGCTTGCCCTTCCGCATCGGCGTGGCATGTTGAAGGGCCAAGGACAGGTGTAGACATTCAACGGGCATCGCATTCTTTTTAACTTTTGCAGCGGCTTCACACGGTGTGGGGAAAACGTATGAAAAGCAAGATATAGAGGGGGGCACATTAGCGGCCACTTTCGTCTCCCTTTCTCTCATTACGACTTGGACCTACTCATTACCTATCCCGCTTCTTTGCAAACTGTTGAGCTTGCAAAGAAAACTTAGCATCAAGTGGGACATTGCCTCAATCAGTTTCGCGTCGGCGCGGGAGAGTTAAGTGCAAGAAACTGATTATCTACAAAACAAAGATTTATACAATTTTTTTTTGAGACGTGGCTCTAATCCATACCGCGTCAACGCGGGATAGGTAAGTTCAATGTCCCGTTCTGTTATAACGACCTCTTGAACTGCTAGACCTTTGCTGCATTTATGGCCTTGTTTACATTTCAAGTGCCATAAAGTTTCAAGAGTAAGGATTCGTTTTCAGGATGGGACATGCCCAAAATGCTTTCTACATCATTAATCCAATAGGGACATGGCCGAAGTCCATACCACGATTGACGTGGGACATTTAGATCCAGAGATAGTGTTGCGATGCCGAAGTGTAGTGTGCTTGCCCCTATAACGTTGGGACCTACCCCTAACTAGTACCTCGTCATCGGCAGAGGAGGGTAAAGGTTAGAAAACCTTAGGTTTATTAAAATTGATAGTGTGTATTAAACAAATTAGTGAAAGCATTGAACGACTCGGGAAATGTAACCTTCATGCCACTCTTGCTTCTGTATTAGAATTAAACATGCAAACAACAACAACCCAACATTCAAATTTGGAATAGAAGTGTGTATATTAACCAAAGTGGCTTCATTGATGAAGTCATCAATTAAATGAATAAATTAGCAATGCCTTTGAAGCAAAGAAGAAAAGTATGCATCAAGTTGGACTTAGCCCTACTTAGTACGCATGGGTGGGAGGCATAAGGGGTAAAAAACATGCAATTTGTTGAGCTTGCAAAGCAAAATTAGCATTACATGGGACATTGACTCAATCAATTGCTGTCATAATGTGCCACTCCTAAAAAATATGTGCACATGAAAATGGGAGAATAATTCGTTAAGGGTGGGGTATCGGAGAGGTTAATAGGTAGATCTATGCAAAATGAAGAGTTCATGTCTTAGCCTAAGATATACAAATAATGTTATGGCTATGCATTAATTGATTATATCACCATCATAGATCTATCCTTCCTATCATTGACACGTTACTTTTTTGAGTGTCTTCCCTTACTTACATTTTGCTTTTGCAAGTTATTTATGTTCATTGTAATATTTTAGACCTTCAGCTATTGTGATTTTCAATGATTTTGGAAAAACTATTTTTGAGGTCGGTTGATATACTTTGATGTGTTAATTTTTGCTTCATATATTGAAGTGCATAATTGATAGTATTCATTGAGGTGGAGGCCAAAAGGATAGTGTGTGAGATATCAATTCCCAACATTAGCTATCATGAACATTATAAAGCAACACAAACTAAAAAAAAAAGGACTTCAAGACTAGAGGCAAAATAAGTACCTTTTCATGGAATTTTCTTGCTTGAATTGATCTATATATATATATATATATTTATTTATTTATTTATTTACTTATTTATTTATTTATATTTATATCCCTAGCTGACAAGAACTAAAGTTATAGAGGGATCGCTTTGATCGCATGCAATGCCACACTTTACTCTTCCTAGTCATGTAGTTTATCCCCACGCATGTAACTCTCTCTCTCTCTCTCTCTCTTTGTGGGGTTTGAATATGCAGGGAAGAAGCTCTTTTCAATAGAAACAAAAGAAAAACCTCTCTCCAAATGCAACCATATATAATTTTTCCTTGCTCATAGAAGATTCTATAATAGCTACACTTGTAGGGAAACCAATCTCTTCCTTTTTGGCCTCTTTTGTCGGTACAATGTTCAAACCTATGATAAACCATGTTGGAGATATGCCTTTATCAATGAGGAGTGTGATTCATGCTAAAGTATCATATTTTGTACTTGATCAAAATAAATGAGAGAATTACTTTGTTGCTAAGAAATGATGATAGTTAGTGTTCACTAAAGTGTTACTCTTGACTTGGATGTGGTGCTCTTGCTACTACTGTGAGGTTGGATGATTGTCTAGCCATAATGCTCTTTGTTTTATGCAAATATTTTCTTCTCCTATACTCTCTCTCTCTCTCTCTCTCTCTCTCTCTCTCTCTCTCTCTCTCTCTCTCTCTCTCTCTCTTCTTGTTTTTCAAGTAAGAGATGCTTTTATCAATGACGAGTCTGATTCATGGTAAAGTATCATGTTTTGTACTTGATGAAACTAAGTGAGGGAATTAATTTATTTTTAAGAACTGATGTTAGTGTTCACTAAAGTGTTCAAGAAAACATCAAAAAGAAAACTTGGATATCCATGTAACAAATAATTCCTTCTCCTATGCTCTCTCTCTCTCTCTCTCTCTCTCTCTCTGCTTTGATTTTATTTCGCTCGGTTTTTGTGTTCGCTCGATAAAGCTTGCTCGGTGCTTGGTAAGACTCAACATCGCCTACATCCTCAGAACCAGGACGTACATCAATGCCCTACACAATGTTCCAGACACCCTTTGACACAAGAACATGTTGAATCATATAAGCCCACATAGGGTAGTTGTCCCCATCCAACGTGTCCTCAGCAGCAAACATCTTGAACACATATGTGTTGTTGTTGTCAGCCATGGTAAATGCTGCACCTGATGTGAAAATAGCCCAAAAATAGGAGAAACGGAGCGGGAAAAACCTGTGCTATATATCACAACCGGTAGAAGAATATAAGGCACCTGCTATGCAGAAAACGGCACTGACAAAAAATCTGCACAAAATGAAAAAATAGCCTGTGCAGTACTGCCTGTAGTGGAAACGGAGGCCGAAATGAGCCCAAATCAAAATTCTGAGCAAACCAAGATCTTCAAGCTTTCCCAAAATATTTGTTGACCTGCGAACGCTTGCCAAAGGTCACTGAAATCGGAGAAAGTGAGCAGGCATGTGCTGGAGCAGATGGCGACTAAGCCCAGGAGGACGTAACGTGCTCTGATACCAATTGTTGGAATTAGGGTTGCAGAGAAACACACACAACTTGGAGAAGACGAAGGAAGCTCAAGGCACACAATAGAGAGTGTGTTACTTAGTGTGCAATGGAAAGATAGATAGCCCTAGAGTGATGGGCATCTATACTATGCACAGGGGGAAAAACCTCCTAAAGAGGGAAAAAATGCCCCGGTGGTCCTAGTGTGTTCACACACATCACTACCACATGTATATGGTAACAACATGGGGAGTCTCTCTCTCTCTCTCTCTCTCTCTCTCTCTCTCTCTCTCTCTCTCTCTCTCTCTCTCTCTCTCTCTCTCTCTCTCTCTCTTTCTCTTGTTCGTTCCTTGCGCCGGGCATCCTGTCTCATAGATGAGTTGTCAAAGTTGAGCTCTTTCTCTTGTTCCACCACAGAACTATAGAAATGGAGAACAAGCAGCCAGCATTGTTGCCACTAGCTCCAATGCTGGAAATGAAGCCGTATTGTAATGTGATGGTAAGAAAATCTTATGTGTATACCACCCACTCCAAATGAAGTCATTGGTTTTGTTGGTCACATCTATAGTTTTGTGAGGGCATTTGTTCATAGTATGTGTGTATTACAGCATCAAGTTTTGACAACTATACAGTTACGTGATTTTAAGTAACATATTATGCACATCTATAGTTCTCAGAAAAAAGCAGAAGAGAGCCACTACAGGCAATGAACAGAGCCACTACATGCAATGAACTACAACTCCCAACATCCAGCTCTTTCGATAATCAAGGAATATGAGAGAGTAAGAAAGAGGAAACAACGGGAGCAGAAACAAATGAAATTTAGGCGACAACATCATGCCCTCAAGGATGAGGAAAAAAGGAAAATATCCTCTGAGTTTGTGAAAGCTTTCAAGAGAAGGACTGAAGGTTTGAGTAGAGAAGCAAAGTGGAAAATCTAGAATCTTTTTGCTTAGCATCCTTGATGAGACTTTCGAGGAGGAGGCTGCTGAATAGACCGCAATTGTCTCCAATGTTCGCAGTGTTGAGCTTCACATATAAGCTCAACAACTGCAGAAGCCAGTTACACATCGTTCCGATTCAGTCGAGCCGTTGATGATCGTCCAAATTCTATCGAGCTACTGTTGGTACATGATCTTTTGTTATATGATATACTCGTTCATTGATTCCGGTCTCTTATGCGGGTAGTTTCTGCAAAATCGTTTCTAATTAGCAGAAAAATCAAAAACAAAAAGCGGAAGTTGCTTTTCAGGTATGTACGCAAGATAGGAGTAATGTAACTCCTCATAAAACATTCATTGTAAAAGGAGTGATGTAGCTCCTCGTAAACATTTGTATATTCAATGATTTTTATAATATAACGGTGGGTGTATATAAAGCTGTGGGTTTTTCCCTTGATCCCCCAAGGGTGCCATATATAGAGAAGCCATATATTGAGTAGCTTCACATATAAGCTCAACACGCAGCACACTGGCTACTGTCAAGCAGTCAGGTTCGAGTGAGGAGATGTTTTTGAAGAATGCAGCAACGCAAATGATGTTGAGTTCAAAGGAAAACATGCCTATTGCAAAACTTTCCAGGGTTCTACATGTCAATCGTGCTAAGTATGGAGCCTGATTTACCCCTTGTAATTTTTTGTGGTAAAAACGCACATTTGTAAAGACCCCAGTATGAGGAGAAGACATTGTGCGTAAAGGAAAATCACTCACCGGAAATTACTCGTCGGAAACCAAAATTTTACAGCCAAAATTTAGGGGCCTCAGGCGACAACATCATGTCGTCCAGGATGAGGAAAAAAAGAAAATATCCTATGAGATTGTGAGAGCTTTCAAGAGTAGGACTGAAGGTTTTAGTAGAGAATAAAAGTGGAAAATCTAGAATCTTTTTGCTCATCATCCGCATGTTTGGGCGATCCATGATGAGTCTTTCGAGGAGGAGGCTGTTGAACAGACCGCAATAGTCTCCAATGTTAGCAGCACACAGGCTACTGTCAAGCAGCCAGGTTCCTGTGAGGAGATGTTTTTTAAGAATGCAGCATTGCAAATGATGTTGAATTGAAAGAAAAACATGCCTATTGCAAAAATTTCCAGGGTTCTAAATGTCAATCGTGCTAAGTATGGAGCCTGATTTACCCATTGTAATTTTTTGTGGTAAAAATGCACATTTGTAAGGCCCCCATTATGAGGAGAAGCCATCGTGTGTGAAGGAAAATCACTAGCTAGAAACCAACATTTTCACGGCCAAAATTTAGGGGCAACTTTAGGGGCCTCGGGCGACAACATCATGCCCTCAAGGATGAGGAAAAAAAGAAACTATCCTCTGAGTTTGTGAGAGCTTTCAAGAGTATGAATGAAGGTTTTAGTAGGGAAGAAAAGTGGAAAATATGGAATCTTTTTTCTCAGCATCTGCATGTTTGGGTGATCCATGATGAGTCTTTCGAGGAGGAGGCTGCTGAATAGACGGCAATTGTCTCCAATGTCCGTAGCACACTGGCTACTGTCAAGCAACCACGTTCCAGTGAGAATATGTTTTTGAAGAATGCAACATTGCAAATGATGTTGAATTCAAAGGAAACCATGCCTATTGCAAAAATTTCCAGGGTTCTAAATGTCAATCGTGCTAAGTATGGAGCCTGATTTACCCCTTATAATTTACTGTGGTAAAAATGCACATTTGTAAGGCCCCCATTATGAGGAGAATTCATCATGCGTAAAGGAAAATCACTTCTCGGAAACCAAAATTTTCACAGCAAAAATTTAGGGGCAACTTTAGGGGCCTCGGGCAACAACATCATGCCCTCAAGGATGAGGAAAAAAGAAAATATCCTCTGAGTTTGTGGGATGTTTCAAGAGTAGGACTGAGGGTTTTAGTAGAGAAGCAAAGTGGGAAATCTGGAATCTTTTTGCTCAGCATCCACATGTTTGGGCGATCCATGCTGAACAGACCGCAATCGTCTCCAATGTCCGTAGCACATTGGCTATTGTCACGCAGCTAGGTTCTAGTGAGGAGATGTTTTTGAAGAATGGAGCATTGCAAATGATGGAATTCAAAGAAAAACATGCCTATTTCAAAAATTTCCAGTGTTCTAAATGTCAATCATGCTAAGTATGGAGCCTGATGTACCCCTTGTAATTTTCTCTGGTAAAAACGCACATTTGTAAGGCCTTTATTATGAGGAGAAGCCATCATGCGTGAAGGTGTTACGGCATAAGTCGCACAATGCGGTCCTGGGGAGGTCTGGACGTTGTGGATGAGGAGTCATGCGGTGGCCGTGGTGGCAGTTCTTCACAAGATATCATAGGACAGGAGGAGTGTGTGCACCATTCCCGATCTGCGCTAGAGCAGTGGTTGTATATGGGGGCGTACCTTTCTTTGATGTACCTTACCTTATGATATCCATACATCTTTTGTTGTAATTCTGTGTGTCCATATTACATATGAATGAAGCAAGAGGTGTTCTATTCCTGTGTACTATCTTCTATCCTATTTCTATGTGTTTGATGTTCACATAATGTAAGGCAGTTTGAGGGTAATCATTCCCGTAATGCCTATGCTCCTGTGCGGGCAATAGCCATTACATCTGGCGACCACGATGGGATAAATCCACTCTGGATTATCAATAGGGGTAATAAAACCCACCTCCAAAATACGATCAATTTCCATCTTAACTTGCTTTGCCACATTCGGATTCATCCTATATGAGTGTTGCTTCACTGACACCGCATCCGGTTTTAGATTTATCTTATGCTGATAAAACTTAGGGTCCAATCCCTGCATGTCCACATATTCCCATGCGAAAACATCCTTAAATTATGTCAGCAACTTAATCAAATCGCCTCTGAAACTTGCCTCAAGCTTCTTATTAATGTATATGGGCTACGACTTCGCTTGCCCCCCAAGAAAGACCTTTTCCAATTCATCTTCTTTAACCCTTGTAAGTTTCCCCATCTGTGCTTCAAACGCACGTTCTTGCTGAATAACGTCCTCCAATGATTCAGGACTTAGCAACGCCTGTTGTTGCTCCCCTATCCCTGTTGGAGTTCCTGAAACCCCCACCGAGTTCCCCTTCGGAATCAGAGAAATATTCGCCAGATATAAAGAAACCAAATCTAGGTTAGCTTTCAGAAATTGCTCCTCTTCTAATCCTTCCACCATATTTACTGTTTCTGCTATCACAGGCCATGCTGCCTGAACTGGTTGTCTGCATGTTCCCAACATCACCCGCACTTTCCTTCGACCCTTTTTTACTGTAAGCATATTTGCTTCCCAATTATGCTTTACCATTGCTTGTCTTAACCAAGGTCTCCCCAAGATAATGTGATAATCCTGACTATGATCCTCAATATTCAAGACTACTAAGGAAATAGAAAAAGATAAGCCCACCACATCCAAGACAAGCCCCGAAGTAACCCCACTGTTTGCACTCATCTTTGATCTGCCATGCGGACTACAAAGGGTGCCGGCTTCCAATCACTGAGTCCAAAACTCTCACAAGCTTCCTGAGTTATAATGTTTACTCCCGCTCCTCCATCCAATAGTACCTTGTCAATGTATGTTCCATGGTATCTAACTGAAAGCTCCGGAATGCGCGTATCCGTGATCCTATTTTCCGGCAGCGGGGCGGAATCATCTTCCTCGCCTTCAACTTTCCCAATGGCTACTTCTCTCAGCTCTTTGGACTTTTGTCTTAGCAATGCATTATGAAAATTCGGAACCAATTTCAGTAATGAACCCAAAGGTACTTGTATTGGCGACGTGAGGACCTCTTTCCACACTGAATTCCAATACTCCTCTTCATCCCTATTTCCAGCTTTTCCTTCCTTTATTTCGAGGCCCATGGTCGATGGTCCTGATGATTTCAATGGTGGTGCGGACTGTGGCAACCAAGTCATAGTCTTTTTCCGCACTTCTTATTGAGCCGTCCAATCCGGAATCTTTACATCGAGTGTTGGAACCACATTTTTACCCGATCCTGTGATTAATGAAACCACTGGATTGGACTCCTCCAATCCTTCAATCTGAACCATAGCCACACTAGGCTGTCTCCTTGGAGCGCGTTCCTGCTTCTTTCGATCATATTCCATAGCTTCAGTACACTCGGATCACCAAATTGCTTCGAGAAACCATCTGTAAGCATCCCTTGTCGCTACATCAGTACACTCTAACATTTGGCGACCACAGAGTTGATCTTACCTGCCCTTTGGTGATGAAGGAGGTGCGAACCATGCTCCTGCAATTCTACTGTAGCGCCGGTGCCGAGCAGGTGGGGAGTCGCTCAAAGGGAGGGCATCGTGGAGGCTAGCGGCGCTACATAGAACCAGCCAGGAGGCACATGTAGTTGAGCCATTGCGCACAACGGTTACGATCTGGTCATCTTTCCAGAGAGTAAAAGGAGAAGCGTGGTGTGTCTGACAAGAGAGAGAAGGACAAGCGCCAGCGTGCATGCAGCTGCGTTTGTAGGTTGGCGTGCTCGCTTCGGTGCGTGTTCTTCAGCAGGAGGCAGCCCAGCCATGACTGCCTGATCAGAGGAGCCCTGACCTTGTGCTCACGAGGCGGTTTGCCGAGCGTGCGGATGAGTGGAATGAAACCGAGCGTGCATCCAAAGAAGTAGCAAAGCAATCGACCATCTGTGTGGTCAACATGTATTACGGAATGTTTGTAGGCGAAGTCCACAGTGCTGGAGTGCAGGGGCAAGTTTGGCATTGGCATTAGCGGGACACACTCACGTGGCACGGGAGTTCTATCAGGGGGTCCTCACCCTCGAGGTGTCCCTGGAATCAGAAGAGCATGGGGATGCCACCTAGAGGCATTTGACTTCTCTTTTGGCACAGAGTATAAAGAAGGGAGAGCATGTAAAGAGGAGGCAATAGCCGGCAAAAAGTGGTGTCAGAAGTTTTTTGGAGCAAGGGATTGCGCATATGTACATACACATGCATGGTGCATCCAATAAAGGATTGCCCAATTTCCATAGCCAGGTGGTTACGTGGGGCCCACATGTGTACAAGTAGGACAGTGTGTACATAGTGCATCGATTTTCGTCGTTACTGGTACCAGTGTGTTTTTTCTACAATAATGAGGAGTTGGTGGCATGTAAAACTTCTCGAGGAAGCTATCCGCAGGCCGACGACATGAGGTAAGCAGGTGCGTCAGGATGGCATCTAGTGGCGTCAGGAGGGCGAATGGGGTCAATACTTGCACGTGGAGAAGTACGGACAAAAAGTGGGTGTTTTCTTGTGATAATTATGCAGAGAGGTCATCATGAGGACCAATTTTTGGGGCCACTCCACATGGTGGCGGGATGCATTATTGAAAAGAAATGAGTGCCAGGTGTGCGGATGATGCAAAAAGGTGACAACTATGCATTGCGAGGTCAGTTTTTGGCCTGTTCGGGGTCCGTTTGAGGTCATCTAAAAGGCCAAGGGTGCCCAACTAAAAAAGCTAAGTGTGGGAACTGAAAAAACAGAGAGAAGACCAGAAAAAAACGTGGAGAAGAGAGGAGGAACAGCCGTAGGTGTGTTTTTGGGTTTTTTGGAGCCTGTTTTGGTCGTAAACTGCTCATTCGAGGTCGGATTTGAGCACTTTGACATTGTAGGGTGGGGTTTTTGGGCGTTCCGGACGCAATGGCGCTGTCCATTTTGCCAAATTCCTCACATATTTTCTGATGTTTTTTTGTGTAATCTTCTCCGGTGAGTGAAGCCTCTGCTTAACTTTGTGGTTGTATCTGGTGTATTTCCTCAATACTGTGTAAACTATTTGCCCCATTGGTGTTGGGCTGAGCTTCATTGAGTCTAAAAAATAGCAATTTGCCTCCTTTGAGCTGAATTGAGAGTGTGTGTGTGTAAGTGTGTATGTGTGAGTGTTGAGTGGGCAAGTGAGAAATCTCTCTCTTCTCACTCCATCTGTGTGTTTCCTGTCTCGGCCAGGCTGGTTGTGTAAGCCGAGTGGTGCCCCATAGTTTGTGTGTATATCATCCCAAGAGTGTGTGTCGGGTCGTTATAGAGGCGTTCTGTGTGTTTCCATCCCGCTCACATTCTTTTGGTGCCCCCACGGAGGATCTTCTTCGAGTACCTTCTGCTTCGAGCTTCAAGCTTCGAGATTTGGGGCTACAGGTTATAGGTTACAGGTTACAGTTTACAGGGTTAGGTACAGGTGATTCACATAGGTACAGGTAGCTGGAGTACAGTGATATACTAGCAGTGGTGTCACTTGCAGTTGTTGTGGGGATGCATCACTTGGTGCCTATTTGAGGGCATGGTCTGTTGGATTGTACGTTACTTGTGGAAACTGCCATGGTACGCCTTTGTGGAGCCATATTTGGTTTTATTTGGCAGTCCCAACCATTTCTGAGACTTGGTCTAGAAGATAGTCATTTCTGAGACTTGACTATACGCGATTTGCATTAGCCTTCGTGTGATGGTCGATAGCGTGAGGTTTTTATTGAGCTGGGGGATTCTCAAATGTGGACATCCTTTCGGTGATACAGGTAGCTGGAGCACCCTTTTTGTAACCTCGCCATAGGCTATGTACTAGTGAGTCCTATTTGATGCTCGGGTTCTATTGTTGACAGTTTATGCATACATATACAATCTATATTTTGGGTTCACAATGCTCTACTTCTGGGGAAACTCTATCAAAATTTTTCCAACTTATGATGGCTGGTTTTTGGTCTTTTGAGCCATTTATGCTGTTATGCTGCTGAAATTTTGGCAAATCAGAGGATAAGACAGGTGTGCTCTCTTGGGAGCTTCATGGTTGGCTTTAATGGATGATCAAAATGGCCCTCAATTCACTCCTTTTCATTTAACTCAGAGAATCCAGATAAATGTTCATGTGTCCATGAAGATTTTTTTCCAGTAGCGCATAGTCTTTATGTTCAGGCCAAGAAGATTACGAGAGATCCTGGAATGTCCTTTGCCTATTGTAATTCCAATGATTAACTATGAAAACTCATTTGATGTGCATGTGTTTGTGCTTATCTAAAGCTGAGCTCCATTGAAGTTTTTGGGGATTGGGTAGTAAAAGTTTTGGGTTCTTGCACGTGTGTTCAAAGGGGTTCTCAAAGCATTGTAACTTGGGTAGCCATGGCTTTCTCTTATCCGGCGTTTCATGGAAGAAGTGATGAAGATGTGGAAGACTTTTTGGAAAAGATGGAGGTTGCCTGCATTAGCAACCAGATTCATGACTCTGCGCAGATGTTACGTCTTCTCCAAAATTTTTTGAAGAGTGATGCACGAGTCTGGTCCAAAACATTTGAAGAGGAGTTGCGTGGAGCGGATCCACCTGTAAGATTGAGTTGGGACAATCTAAGGCATGGGTTGGAAGTGGAGTTTGTGAAGATAGAAGTTCCTGACAAAGTGTGGCAAGAAGTACAAGGTTTGGTGCAAAAGGAAGGTGAGCCAGTAGATGCGTACATACGTAAGTTCCCATTGGCATGGGAGCGGATGTGCAAGGCCTTAGCACCACAGGTACCCCCGCCTGACATGATGAAGAAGGACAGGTTCTTGGCTGGTCTTTGGGAGAATATACGATGGAGAGTGGAGCTAAAGAAGCCTAGGACATATGAAGATGCACTAGAGGTAGCAAGGAACAAAGAGTGGAAGCTAAGCAAAATGAGCCAGTTAGGGGTGGAGTCCTTGCCAATGAGGTCTGAATTTCAGCCTATGGATTCTTCGCAAGGTCGCATGCCAGGGGTTCATCATGAACCAATGGTTTCTGTTACTCCTCAAGTTATGCCAGTAGTGGTCACTACAGCAGTGCAAGATGATGGGCTAAGGCAAGACATGAGGCAAGTGGTAGATTTAATGAAGAATCTCAGCCTAAACATACTAGGTCAAGTGGAAAATAATCGAGGTCAAGGGAGGTATGCAAATCAGCCAGGAGGTGAAGAAAGACGTAGGAATGGTGTTGGACAAAGCAATGGTAGGTTTTGGAGGCAGACGCCCACATGTTACAATTGTGGAGAGTTGGGTCACATCAGCCCGCAATGTGATAAGCCACCAAGGATGGGGGGAGACATGTATCCATTGCCAAGATAGGTGTTAACTAGGTCAAATGATTATGGCATCGAAATTAAGGGAGATGAAGGAACCAGTGGATTAGCCCAAGAGGAAAAGCGAAAGACAAAAGTGCTAGGTGTAGTCACCTTGGAGAAGGCATCAAAGCTAGAGGATACATTAGTGATGCCTATTGGGAAGAGGACCACAGAGGATAAGGAAGGAAGAAGTGCCCCAGGTCCTAGTAAGAAGAAAGGAAAGAGCCATGAAGGCGAGGATGTCAAGGCCAAGAGGAAAAGGAGAGCTCGTCAAAAGTTTCATGTTTCAGATTTTCCACTAGGGGATGGGCAATTAAGCTATGACTTGAAGGAGGATCTGACGAGCAGGAAGGCAGATGTTACTTTTGGGCAGCTTATAGAGATGGTGCCTAAACTAAAGCGATAGTGGAAGAGGATGGTTAACCCAATGGAGAAAGAGCCAGAGAGAGGTTCAGTAAAGGTGTTGGCAATGGATGAGCTACCAGACATTTTTCCAATTGTAGATGTGTGGCATAAAAGAAAAAATCTGGGACAAGGCTATGTTGATGGCGGAGCCCAAATATGCGTCATAACACACTCATCCGTTGAGAAGATGGGTCTCGCAGTGGCTGGGGTGTCAGGTTTCCGGATCAGATTGGCAAACCATCAGAAAGTAAAATGTTTGGGTGTTGTAAAGAGCTTAGAAGTGGAAGCATATGATGCAAAGGCAGTGGTTGATTTTCATGTGATGCCAGCAGCGTTGGGAGCATATCCTATTATACTGGGCAGACCATGGTTACGTGCAGTGGGAGTTGTTCAAGATTGGCGACATGGTACGATTAGCCTCTATGGAAAGACAGGTACCAAGAAGCTTTATAATATGGACACAAGGAAACGATTAGAGGAGATTTATGAAGATGAGGATGAGTCTAGTGATGAAGATTCTTTCACCGTGACAGATGAGGACAGTGATAGCACTACCAGCAGTGATGAGGATGCTGATGTTGCATTTCTTTTGATGGACAAAGGAATCCAGGAGTCTGGTTTAGTTGCATTTGCGAATGAGGTTGAAGATGAGAGTGAAGGGCCTTATGAAGTGATTGAAGGGCTAATGCAAACCAAATTTGAGTTGTCAAAGAAGCAGGAATTGATGACACAAATGATCAGCAGAGACCTCTCAGCTATGGAGAAGGAGATATATTTGCACATGCTGGCTAGTTTTCTTGATTTGTTCATTACTTCATATGAAGAGATCAGAGGGTTCAAGGGCGAAGAGATGCATATAGAGCTGAAAGAAGGTGCTAAGCCATTGTGGCAAAGGCTAAGAAGGATGGGTCAAGAGCAAATGGAAGCCTTGCGAGAAGAGGTGGACAAGTTATTGAAGGCAGGGTTTATAGTCCCTGTGGAGACCACAGAATGGGTGAGTCCAGTTGTAGGCAGTCCAAAGAAGGATGGGAAGTGGAGAATTTGTGTAGATTTTAAACCCTTAAATGCAGCCACTAAGAAGAATCCTCTTCCATTCATCGATCAGATCTTGGATTCAGTGGTAGGTTATGAGAGGTACAGTGTGTGTGATGGTTTTTCAGGCTATTTTCAATTGAAGATTGCTCTTAAAGACCGCACAAAGACCAATTTTATTACGCCATGGGCCTGCTATTGCTACACAGTATTGCCATTTGGGTTGTCAAATGGACCTTCCTTCTATCAAGAGAGAGCAAATTGGGTGTTAGAACCATTCATTGATAGTTGTATTGAAGATTTTATGGATGACTTATGTGTTTATAGCAGTAGGAGTGAACACCATGAGAAGCTGCAGATGGTATTGGCTCGATATGATGAATGTGGAGGACAAATAAATCCCAAGAAATGTCATCTAGCACAGCCAAGTGTGAAGTTATTGGGCCACATGGTGTCAAAAAATGGCATTGAGGCTGATCCAGATAAGGTTAGGTCTATTATTCTTCTTCCATCACTTACGAGTACAAAGCAATTGGCAACTTTTATACACAAGTGAAGTACATGGCAAGGTTTATTCCATTGTCTTTGCAGCTTCTTTATCCATTACAACAAGTGGCAAAGCATGATCCATTTCAATGGGATGACAAGTGTGAAGAAGTGTTTCAAGAGGTGAAAGAGGTGTTAAAGGGGCTGTTAGCCATGCAGGCTCCTGATTGGGAGAAGGTTTTTTATGTAAATCCATCAGTAGGGGATGATGCCACTGGAGCCATGCTATTGCAAAAGGGGAAGGCCAGCCATTATATGAAGCCAGTGTATTTTGCAAGTCGAGTGATGTTGGTAGCAGAGAGAAAGTTCTCGGAAGTAGCGCTAGTGATGGCTAGTATAATATATGCTTGTCAACGATTTCGTCATTACTTGCTACCACGACCTTTTGTTTTCTTGAAGAGTTATGCCTTTTTGTCACAGTTAATTAATGGCACTAACATGTCAAATGTGGTGAAGAAATGTGTAATTGAGCTGCAAGAGTTTGAGTTCTCTTTTCTAGTGGAAGATAGTACAAGGGCTACCCTAGCTGATTTGTTGACCTACAAGGAGAATCCCCTTATTGTTAAGGAAGAGGTGGTGAGAAAGGTAGTCGAAGAAGTGCCACAGATCAGCAATGCACATGTGTTGTTCTTTGATGGTTCATACAGAAAGAGCCATGATGCAACTTCAGGGGGTATAGCACTTTACGATCCAGAGGGGAAGCTAGTATGCAAGAGAGGGTTCAAATTGGATGCTCATAGTAACAATGAGGCTAAATATGCTACTCTGGAAGCCGGATTACACATTTGTTTGAAGCATGGGGTTCGAAGGTTGAGCATAAAAGGTGATGCCTTGTTAGTGGTGAAGCAAGTGCTGGGTGTGTGGAAGAGCAAGAACACCTTATTGAAGGAAATGTGCTTCAAAATTAAAGGCCTATTTAAAAAGTTCGAAGCATGGAGCATCAGACACATTGAACGTGCTCTAAATGGAGAGGCACATGAAGCAGCTCAAGGCATGATTGGGGAGCTATTTGTGTTGAGGACCACTTTACCTCTTTATCATGGCCGGGAAAGTTTGTCTCAAGAAGAGGAGTTTTTGCTAACAGGAATCATTCCAAAGGAGATTCAGAAGTCTAAGAAGTATGGCTTTGTGCGTAGAGTATACAGGTACAAATTGATTGGTGATGTCTTATACATGAAAGGGGCTGATCTCGTATTGAGACGTGTACCTTGGCAGGAGGAGCTTTACAGAGTGTTGGAAGAGAATCATGAAGGCGCATGTGGTGGCAATTTTGCTCTAAAGATCACCTTGCATAAGATTTTGCAAGAGGGGTATGTATGGCCTAGTTTTCACAAGGATGTTCACCATTGGTGTAGGTCTTGCAATAGGTGTCAAGCATTTGGGAAGAGAGTGTTGAAGCTAGAGCTACGAAAAACCATTATGGCGTTTGATGTGTTTGAAAAGTGGGGGATTGATGCAATAGGCCCGTTACCTATCACAAGCAGGGGCAAAAGCTATATTTTGACGGCAGTGGACTATCTCTCTAGATGGGCAGAGGCTATAGCAGTAAAACAGATCACTGCAAAGGATGTGGAAAAATTTGTGTATGATGAAATATGTTGCAAGTTTGGGTTGCCATTAGAGCTACTTTCAGATAGGGGGCCAGGATTTATAGGTAAACTACTAGACTTCTTATGCGCAAAGATGAAGATTAGGCACCAGCATACCACTCCTTATTACCCACAGTGTAATGGTTTAAATGAAAGATTCAATGGTGAGTTGGTACAGATTCTTTCGAAAGTGACAGAGCACCAAGGAAAGAATTGAGATTTGGAATTGCCTAGTGCATTATGGGCTTACCGTACTTCGGTGAAGACATGTACAGGGTTTACTCCATTTCATTTGGTATATGGAAAGGAAGCACTATTTCCTGTGGAAGTAGAGTTGCCTGCAGTAAAGATGCTAGAGAAGCTACTTGGGCCGTCTAGTGATGCATTCAAAGAGAGGCTCTTACAGTTACAGGAGTTTCAGTTCGATAGGATGAGCCCAATGGAGCATTATGGGAAGATGCAGGATAAGGCTTTGGCAAAGATAAATGAAAAGGTCAAAAGTAGGGGTATCAAGAAGCATGACTTAGTTTTGCGTTACAACAGTAAGCTGGACAACACCTTCCAAAAGAAGTTTCAGATTAAGTGGGAAGGCCCTTTCAAGGTAGTGGAGTGTTTTCCAAACGGTACATATCAGTTGGCTAACCTATATGGGATTCTACATAAGTCAAGGGTAAATGGATTGCGTCTTAAATTATATAATACCACGTTAATGATGGTGGAGCAAGATGAGTTGTCTGTGGAGCAAGCAATGTTGGGGAAGGATGAGGAGACCTGTGATGCGGCGAGTCTCATATCTCTCTTTGCTGTTGATGATCATGAATGATCTAGCAGGCTAGGGGATGGGCAAATTATGTCAGGAGTTTTTTGGAGCAAGGGATTGCGCATATGTACATACACATGCATGGTTCATCGAATAAAGGATTGCCCAATTTCCATAGCCAGGTGGTTATGTGGGGCCCACATGTGTACAGGTAGGACAGTCTGTACATAGTGCATCGATTTTCGTCGTTACTAGTACCAGTGTGTTTTTCTACAATAATGAGGAGTTGGTGGCGTGTAAAACTTATCGAGGAAGCTATCCGCAGGCCGACGACATGAGGTAAGCAGGTGCATCAAGATGGCATCTAGTGGCGTCAGGAGGGCGAATGGGGTCAATACTTGCACGTAGAGAAGTACAGACAAAACGTGGGTGTTTTCTTGTGATAATTATGCAGAGAGTTCATCATGAGGACCAATTTTTGGGGCCACTCCACGTGGTGGTGGGATGCATTATTGAGAAGAAATGAGTGCCAGGTGTGCGGATGATGCAAAAAGGTGACAACTATGCATTGCGAGGTCAGTTTTTGGCCTGTTCGGGGTCTATTTGAGGTCATCTAAAAGGCCAAGGGTGCCCAACTAAAAACGCTAAGTGTGGGAACTGAAAAAACAGAGAAAAGACCAGAAAAAAACGTGGAGAAGAGAGGAGGAAGAGCCATAGGTGTGTTTTTGGGTTTTTTGGAGCCTGTTTTGGCCGTAAACTGCTCATCCGAGGTTGGATTTCAGCACTTTGACATTGTAGGGTGGGGTTTTTGGGCATTCCGGACGCAATGGCGCTGTCCATTTTGCCAAATTACTCACATATTTTCTACTATTTTTCTGTGTAATCTTCTCCTGTGAGTGAAGCCTCTGCTTAACTTTGTGGTTGTATCTGGTGTATTTCCTCAATAATGTGTAAACTATTTGCCCCATTGGTGTTGGGATGAGCTTCATTGCGTCTAAACAATAGCAATTTGCCTCCTTTGAGCTGAATTGAGAGTGTGTGTGTAAGTGTGTATGTGTGAGTGTTGAGTGGGCAAGTGGGAAATCTCTCTCTTCTCACTCCGTCTGTGTGTTTCCTGTCTCGGCCAGGCTGGTTGTGTAAGCCGAGTGGTGCCCCATAGTGTGTGTGTATATCATCCCAAGAGTGTGTGCCGGGTCATTATAGAGGTGTTCTGTGTGTTTCCATCTTGCTCACAGCGGTGATGCTCTATTGCTCGCTTTTTCTGATTCCGACTGTTAAGGTTCTTTCTGGTGCGATGTCGCAATATGCGGATGATGCTCAATTCTGCCGTCTCATCTACTTGGAAAATTTCCCTCTTGCGGAGGTTAGAAATTTGTGGATATTTTTTCTAATCTCATTTTGCAGTTGGGTACTGTGACTTTTTGATGGTTTCCGAGTTCGGGATGCGAGTGATGGAGATGGGTGGTCCAGGAGCAAAGAGCCAAAGAGCTAGAGTGCGGCCTTGACAACCATACTTGCATCACACTTCCCAAATGAATTTTGATGTGGTGTTCTAAATTTGTTGTACGGGTTCCCAGCCCTTAAATGGTAGCACTGTACCACTACACATTTGGGTTTACACGAATCAAGGGATGTTGGGATCAGGTCCTCCGTGCGTGCCAAGCGAGTGGCAGAGTGGGCAAGTCGTAGAAAGAGAGAGACCCGAGCTCCTTTGCATCACTTGTCGCATCTCAGACTGCTTCACCTTCAGGCGTCAGACATTGAGACGCTTCTTGCTTCCCCACCCCAGGTCGATTGGCTCGTCTTGGACGCATGTGTGAATCGATCCTTTGCCTCATCTAGTTCTCTGTTCCTTACTTGGTTTCTCTCTACAGAATTGATGTTTCTCCCTGCTCCTGCATTCCCACTCTCGTTTCTCTGCAAATAATAATCTCCTTCATTTGAATCTTGCCTTGTTGCCCTTGAAGAACCCTGCAGAACTCACACATTCCAACTTCTGCGCCCAGCATTAGAACAAGAAAACCCTCGCTCAAATCTTCATTGCTTGTTTCATCTGACCCTCAACCAACCATCCTCTACTACTGCTTCTTGGATTATGATCCTACTGCTTTGTTGCTCTTCGAAACAGTGCTTCTTCATCATTGCCTGCCTGCAGTCAATCTCGGTGCTTCCCATGCTCCCTCGATTTCCTCTTTCTATCTGGCTCTACCATTGTGCGCGCAAGCTGTCACCCACTACCCTACAAAACCGCCCGTCCAACTCATTAGAAGCACCGCCTCGCCGCCCTACACCAGCTTCTCGAAGGCGCCACCATATTTGCCTCCAGCCCATCGTCCATCCCTTGATGGTCGTCGCCCATTGGGCCTCCAATTGCTCACACTTCCTTTTGTGCTCATGTACCACCAAGAAACACCACCTACAGTGCCTTGTGCGCCGCCAGAAGCTTCACACCCTACCGCTTACTCCTCCAATCAATCTTGCACACACTCAAGCTATCTTCCAAGAGTGCCCGCTTGATGGCAAAGTCCAATTCACCTTTCTTGCACTTGGTCTCCCACTCTGCAAGAGCTCTCTCTAAGTCCTTCACTTTCTGTTCCACAAGGCTCTCTCGCTCATTCACAGACCCCTCTGATTCCCCTCCCTTCTTTGGCAACTCCTCAATTCCGTGATGTGGATAGAAAGTCATATTGTGACCATGCATAAAGTTCCCGCATCCTAGAGGAACCCTGCAATGCAGGAACACCCACAGGGTGGAGGAACCCCACAATGCCCACTTGTTGTACCGCACCACCATGGCCAGCAGTGCCTCACTGCAGCGTGCTAGATACGAGACATCAACCAGCCGTGACAACGCTTGCTGTAGTGCCCCCTGTGGCGGCGAGGTTCTTGTTGCTTCCTTAAGCACCTCCTTCATTAGCAAAGACGAGTCTGCTCCACGCGTGGTCGCCAGATGTAGCGACAAGGTATGCTTACAGATGGTTTCTCCAGGCACTTTCGCTGCAAGACAAAACCTATACCATCTCGACCAAAGCGCGAAATGTGTTGCATTCGGCCAACTTTGGGCTAGTGGCTTGGGTAGCAGTTGTTAGAGAGAAACTGCTAGCAGAATGCCAAAGAGTGGTGGCATAGCTAGGGCGAAGCACCCCAACCAACACAAAAGTCGGCCAGTTATTGACACTGATTTTTTCATTGCGAGAAGTTTTCCCTCTTGCCCTGCGTCCTCTATGCCATTTTGAAGATGAAAGACTGGTGGTCCAAGGTACTATTGCACCTCTGTCGCAAACTCAGAGTTTGGAAGTTCCTGCTGGGAGGGTAACACAGTAGAATGTTTGTACTAAGGATCTACCGGGCCCATCGACTGCAGTGGTACCCTTTGGAGCACAAGAGATGGCCTTTGCATTACCAGCAAGCCAGAAGCGCGGGCGGGAGGAACATCTGTTTTCTATACCACCTCCTGCGACAGCATCTACTGTGCCGGAGGATTCTCCGGTGGCACGCTGGAGATGCCGAATGCAGGAAAGGGTGGCAATTGCTACTCCGACTGAGACTGGCTGTCCGGATGCGGACACTCCCTCGCAACCAAAAAATTCTGGAATCTCCAATGCGGCTGCTTCGACGGGAGGTACTCTTCCCGCAGTGTTACCATGGGAGGCGACGGCAGCAAACCCTGCTAACCAAATCCAGGCGTGCGGTACTTGTTTTAGTAGACTTGCGGAGTCTATTCGTGCGTCCTGGCCAGCTCCTGCAATAGAGGGCCGCGTTAATGAGCTGGAAACACAGGTAACGGCTTTCCAGGCTCGCAATGCCGATTTAACCAATCAAAATGAAGATTTGACTGCGGCGGCTCACCGGAAAAATGAAGAAATACAAACGCTTAGGGGGGCTATTGCTACATTTGTGGCTTCCATTCAAGATGAACTGCTTCAAATTCAAATGCAGAATAGCCTTGCCTCATATTTAGCCTCGTATCCTGGTGATTTCATGATAAATATGAATGATTTGGATGGTTTAGCAGTGGAAATGCAGTAGGACCTCCACATCTTTTTGGAAAATCAAACACAAAGCTGGAGAACACGGTTGTCTGGTGAGGTGAGAGCACAGCCACCAACTCAGTAGGTTGTGATGAAGCAACCTGAGTTATCGAACACTGACAGAGGTAAGAGTGTCGTTCTAGAAGGTTTTGATATTGCTGATTGGATGCAAGCTACAGAGGATTGTGTTGAGGCCCAGGCTCATGTATCTCGTTTGCAGAGAATGATTTGTCGATTTCATAAGGAGCGGCGGAAGGTGTGCTTCTGGGTGGAGAATTTGGCTCACTCTTTCTCCCTCAGTTTACCCCCATGTCCTCCATTTTGGTCTGCCCTCAATAGCTATCTCTCTGGCTATTATCCTCTGCATATGCCTCTTGCCCCTTTGCCGGAGGTGCCTTAGTCTATTTCTTTGCCGACACATTTTATTCCCAGAGCTCCTTGGCCGGAGCACACTAAGATAGATCCACATCTATTGGATTAGGTTTATCGGGCCCATACCGCAAATTTTTGAGGCTTTGGATACATTGACATTTCATCTTCACCAGAACAGGTCGAAGACCAGCAACCGGAACCTTCCAACCAGAGGGGTGAGTGTGGGTTCGCGCAATCCACCGTGTGTGCCAGGTGTTACGGCATAAGTTGCACAATGCAGTCCTGCGGAGGTCTGGACGTTACGGATAAGGAGTCATGCGGCGGCCGTGGCAGCAGTTCTTCACAAGATATCATAGGACAGGAGGAGTGTGTGCACCGTTCTCAATCTACGCTGGAGCAGCAGTTGTATATGGGGGCATACTTGTCTTTGATGTACCTTACCTTATGATATCCATACATCTTCTGTTGTAACTCTGTGTGTCCGGATTACATATGAATGAAGCAGGAGGTGTTCTATTCCTCTGTACTGTCTTCTATCCTATTTCTATGTGTTTGATGTTCACATAATGTAAGGCAGTTTGAGGGTAATCATTCCCGTAATGCCTATTGCTCCTCTGCGGGCAATAGCCATTACAGAAGGAAAATCACTCGCCGGAAACCAAAATTTTCACGGCCAAAATTTAGGGGCAACTTTAGGGGCCTCGGGGGCGGAAGCCCCCGAGACTTTTTTTCAATGGCCGGTGGCTGATGGTCGCTGGCCGGTGGCCAAATTCAAAAGCAGACTTGTCTTTTCAAGGGCGGCTACACATGGCTGTCTCTCATGAGAGAGGGCAGCCTTGTTGGCCTAGAAAAGGAATCCATTTCTAAACACATTTTATATTGTGAAGTTGATGCAACAAGGTGAGTGTGAGGTGATGAGAGTGAAGCAAGGCGGGAGCTCCATTAAGGGTATAATCCCTTTGTAAACTGCTTCTTGTTTTGAAGTACTAAAGCAATTGAGTGGCTGCTTTCCCGTGGACGTAGCCCACATTGGGTGAACCATGTATATCATGTGTACTCTCTCTCTCTCTACTCTATAATCTCTTGTGTGTGAAATCTATCTCTCTCCATTAAGTAGTCTACTCAAATATCTATTTAGCTATGTCATATTTCCTAAAAACTGGTATCAGAGCAAGGTTTGCTCGTAGATGGATTATCTCAAAGAAAGGATTCCTTGAATTGAGTGGGAGTTATGGTGGAGGAAGGGAAGCTCAAGATTGAGAAGTTCAACGGCAAAAACTACCAACATTGGAAGATGCAAATTGAAGATTATCTTTACTAGAAGGACCTCTATTTGCCACTAGGCGGTCTTTCAAAGAAGCCCGCAACGATGGCAGATGAAGCATGGATTTCCCTTGATCAAAAGGCACAGGGAACAATCCGGTTAAGCTTGGCGTCAGTGGTGGCCTTCAATGTTTTGTAGATGAAGACCAGGCAGGACTCAATGAAGTCACTTGACGACTTCTACGAGAAACCATCGGCATCCAATAAGGTATTTCTTATGAAGCGCTTGTTCAATCTAAAGATGGCAAAGAATGGTTCAGTTGCAAAACACCTAATGACTTTAACACAAACATAAGTCAACTTCGATTGGTGAAAATCAATTTCGATGTCGAAGTGCGAGCTCTCCTTATACTATCATCTCTACCAGATAGTTGGGACAGCCTTGTGATGGCTATAAGTAATTCTATCTCTGGCACAAATGCTCTTAAGTTTGATGATATTGTGGGCGTTCTCCTAGGCGAGGAAATATGAAGGAGAAGCACAGGAGAATCATCAAGTGATGCACTATCAGTGGAAACAAGAGGAAGGCCTAAGGAGAGGTTCAAAAACCAAAAGGGTCGTGATCGCTCAAGGCGGAGCAAGTCACGCACAAAGTCAGTTCTTGAATGTTGGAATTGCGGCAAGAAGGGACACGTCAAGAAGGATTTCTGGTCCAAGAAGAAGAAGGAGACTGAGTCTCAAGGAAACAAGCCAACATTGGAGGCCAATGTGGCAGGTAAAGTAGAGCAAGATGTTGTAATTCCTGGATAGTAGATTCCGGGGCTTCATTCCATGCGATACCACACAAGCAACATTTCCAAGATTACACCATAGGTAATTTTGGGTATGTATACTTGGGAGATGATGAAGCTTGTGAGATTTTCAGCAAAGTTCAGTTTCTGTCAAGACTGCTAACGGAAATGAATAGAAGCTGAAAGATGTTAGGCATGTTCCTTCTCTTCGGAAAAATTTGACCTCTACAGGACAATTGGGCGATGAAGGTCACAACATTGTATTCGGAAACAAACGGTGGAAGATCTCAAAGGGATCTTTGGTGGTTGCCAAGGGAGAAAAGGTCAGTACACTTTACTTGTGTACTATGAGCACGCAACCTTTAGCTTGTGCAGCAACTACATAAGTTGATACTATGGTGTGGCACTACTAGCTTGGGCATATGAGTGCCAAAGGAATGCAAATCCTTCAAACAAAGAAGCTTCTGCCAGGTTTGAAAGAAGTGGACTTAGAGTTCTGTGAAGATTGTGTTTACCATAAACACAATCTTCACAGAACTCTAAGAAGTGGACTTAGAGTTCTGTGAAGATTGTGTTTATGGTAAACAAAAGAGGGTAAAATTTCAAAAACCAATAAATGAAAGAAAAAATAAAAAACTTGAGTTGGTTCATTATGATGATTGGGGTCCTGCAAGTACACTATCACTTGGTGGCTCATTGTACTATGTAACATTCGTAGACAATGAGACCAGAAAAACATGGGTTTATGTCATGAAGAATAAGTCCGATTTATTTTTCATATTTCAAAGGTGGAAAGCCTTTGTGGAGAATGAAACAGGTACCAAGGTTAAATGCCTCAGATCCGACAATGGAGATGAATATTGCAGCCAAGCTTTTGAAAGCTTTTATGCTATCAATGGCATTTGGAGGCAAAGGACAACCCCAAGGACACCTCAACAAAATGGGATTTCAGAAAGGATGAACAGGAGAATCATGGAGCGAGCACGAAGCATGCGGCTACATGCAGGCCTACCGCTTGAGCTTTGGGCGGAAGCTGTAAAGTATGTCTGTGTACTTAATCAACCGGTCACCCAACGGCATTGAATGGGGAGTTCTAGAAGATGCATGGACAGGTAAACCGATGAATTATGCATTTCTCAAAGTTTTTGGGTGTGAGGCTTTCATGCACACAGATAGAAGCCTAAGATCAAAGCTAGATGCAAAGTCCAAAAAGTGTTTCTTCATTGGCTGTGGAGAAGGTGACTTTGGGTATCACCTATGGAATCCTGAAGATGGTAAAATCTTAAGGAGTAGGGATGTAATTTTTAACGAACAAAATATGTACAAAGATTACTTGGAAAGAAAACAAACAAAAGAAACAGGTGATGAGTACATGGAGCTTGAGGACGGTGAAGACTCAAGGACTACAAACGGTGACAATGTGCAGCAGTCAACCAAATGAGGAGCCTCAACCTATTCCGCAAAGATCTACAAGAGCAAATAGACCTCCAAAAAGGTTTTTTACTTCCTTCAACCATCTCTTGATCTTAGATTTTGGAGAGCCGGAATCATACAAAGAAGCTATGAAACACAAATCCAAAGAAGAATGGACGAAGAGCATGCAAGTGGAGATGGACTCTCTACATCACAACCAAACATGGGAGTTGGTTGAGTTGCCTAAAGATAAGAGGGCACTTCAAAACAAATGGGTGTACAAGCTGAAGGAAGAAGAAGGTGGGAAGAAAAGGTACAAGTCTAGGCTTGTGTTAAAAGGGTTTTCTCAAAATAAAGGTATTGACTTCAATGAAATATTTTCTCCTGGTGTAAAAATGAACTCAATTAGGCTTTTCTTAAGCATTGTGGTTGCTCATGATTTAAATCTCGAGCAAATGGATGTAAATACGGCATTCCCTCAAGGTGACTTAGAGGAGGAAATCTACATGCTTCAACCAAAGGGGTATGAAGTAAAAGGTAAGGAGAAAATGATCTCCAGATTAAAGAAGAGCTTGTATGGTTTAAAGCAAGCATCAATACAATGGTACTTGAAGTTTGATCGATGGATGTTGGATCATGGATTCACAAGATGCAACTTGGATGACTGCGTCTACACGAAGAATTTGGGAGATGGGAATTTCATCATCCTAATGTTGTATGTTGATGACATGTTGATTGCAAGTCTTAACATGAAGGACATCAAAGACCTAAAAGAGGAGCTGTCTAAATCTTTTTCAATGAAAGATTTAGGTGCTACAAAGAGGATACTTGGTATGAAAATATCAAGGGACAAGACGAAGAAGACAATAAAGCTATCTCAAGAGGATTACATCAAGAAGATACTAGAAAGGTTTGCAATGCAAAATGCAAAACCAGCTTCTACACCTTTGGATGGTCACTTTAAACTAACGAAAGATATGTGTCCAAAGACACAGGACGAAATAGCCTATATGTCTAAAGCTCCATATGCTACAGCTGTAGGTTCTCTAATGTATGCTATGGTCTGGACAAGGCCATACATTTCACATGCAGTGGAAGTTGTGAGTAGGCTCATGGACAACCTAGGTAAAGAGCATTGGCAAGCTGTGAAGTAGATACTTAGGTACTAGAAGGGACAATAACAAATGCAAATGCTTTGTATTTTGGAGGAACGGATATTTTTCTAGAAGGGTATGCTGATGCAGATATGGCAGGTGACAAAGATACTCGAAGGAGCACTACTGGCTATGTGTTCAAGGTTGGAGGCATAGAAATAAGTTGGGCTTCAAAGATGCAGAAAGTGGTCTCACTTTCTACCATGGAAGCAGAGTATGTAGCAATGAGAGAGGCAAGCAAAGAAATTGTGTGGATTCACAGGTTCTTAGAAGAGCTTGGATTAAAACAAAAACAATTGTGTCTTGTACAGTGATAGCCAAAGCGCTATCCATCTTGCAAAGAACTCAACCTTACATTCAAGGACAAAGAACATTGAGGTGAGATATCACTTCATACGCACTCTTTTGGAAGAGGGGCAGCTAAAGCTAAGAAAGGTGCATACAAGTGAAAATCCTGCAGACATGTTTACAAAGGTGGTCAACAAGGAGAAGTTGAGCTTTTGCTCATCTTCAATCGGTATTCAAGGATAAGAAGTCAAGATGGAAAGCAGTCATAGGTTTTGTTTGGAGATCAGTCTCCAAGTGGGAGATTGTTAAGTATGGAGCCTGATTTACCCCTTGTAATTTTTTGTGGTAAAAACACATATTTGTGTTGGACGGATACGCCGCGACGGACATCAACACAGCGAGAACTCACCTAAAAAGTAATGTCAGCTAAGGACAAAGCTCGACCCGCAGGCACGTGGAAGCAAGCATAAGGTTTCAACCTACACTCGACCGACTCCTAGCTAATTCCTATAGAGGTCTCTACCAATTGTCTAAGTCACAGCCTTCAAGAGTGCAAAAGAGGAAACTTCCTACAATGCTTGCTGGAGCCGAACACCCATCAAAAAATTTCGAAACACCATAGAACTTGAAGGAGACCCTACTAATACCTATAGGCCACTCTCCCTAAGGTCTATGAATCAAAATCACAACCCAAAACACCCGGTACAGAAACACGTAGGATATCTGGCCGAAATATGCAGGTCTTCGGTTCTGAAATCTGAAGTGCCTAATGTGTAGTTCTACTCAATGTGAACGCGTGGATATGCTGCAATGCGAAATCGGATAACGTATGCTCACCCAAACAACCAATGAAGCTCGTAGAAGGAGCTCCCAAAGCCGGACCGTACGCGTGCAATGTTGGTATTGGCGCGTAGCTCTAGTCGGGGGCAACACGCTGCACTTCTCCGCACTCGATCCGACCACCGTAGCGTCAAGACGAAGCTCACACACTCTCTCTCTTGTACACAGTACGCTCACTCACCGACTTCAAACTTGTTTTAAAATGACAAAAGGTTCATTCATTAAGGTCAAAAAGTGGTATATATACCTTACAAGTTCTCAAACCCTAAAGTTCCAAAATCAACCATCTACTCAATCTAACTATCAAAACTGGGATACAATCTGGAAACTTATGTAAGTCCCAATATTTACAAGGTGAAAAATCGAGTTTTCCTCAATGAATGAATAATCACAAAAATAATAGTCCGCCGAGTAGTTAGATGTCGTGGGGTGTGTCCAGCTTCTAACATCCCCCCCCTCCTTGTTCATGTCGTCCCCGACATGGCCTGGATCAGCTGATTCATCTTATGGTTTCCTGCATCTTTAGCAGTGATTCGTACCTTGGATGTAGTTTCAGAATTGTTGGGCCAAAGATATCTGTGTGCATGGTGAAGAATCCCGTATAAAATGCTTCTTCAAAATCCTGGAGGTGATAGGATGGTAGAAACATGATTCTTTGGTACAGCGCATGTATCACCTCCTTGGAAGGTTGACCTAACAGATCATAAGCACATCTGTATGTATCTTGAAAGAAGAATATGTTGTCGGTCACCTGGCCCGGCTTGAAGGTCTCGAACACTGCTAGGATGGTTCTGCAGATTTTTCTCATCATAATGCATGTAAGGTCAGGTGAGCCAGTGAACAACTTTATGGCGCCCGTTAGGATTTTCACCATGTATTGGACACTTATTCTCTCACATGCCTTCACGCCTGGCAGCTTTGGGTAATTCAGCCAAGTGGGTTGGCTTCTTTGCAGGATTTCTTGTGCCTTCCACGTCCTAACCCTTGGTAGAGGACAGAAGCTGAGGTTGTCTCTGATATGTTTAGGTGCCTCTACCAAGTGGATTAGGTATTGTGGGTACTTGGTAAGCCAAGCCTTCCTCCACTTTGGCTGAGAATCCACTATGAGCTTAACTCCTTCTGGCCTCGAGGTGTTTGCATTGTAGAGAGGTTCCGTTGGCTCTTCTCTGATTCACTTCTTTATTGTTGCTGCCTCATATTTCAGCAATGGATACGGGAGAGAGGGTTGAAGCCACTCGCGCCTGAGATTGCTGGCGTCGATCTTCTGAATGGTCATATATTTGAAGACCCTCTGCTCCCATTCCAAGGCTTCCTTTGTGCTTTCTCTTATTTTTGCCTCTATTGCCTTACGCAATTTTTCCTCCTCTTCTTGTGTTAGATCCTGCGGCTCTTGAGAGGATCCTGCTATGCTTTCCTCTTGCATGGGTGTGTCCACTGGATCTGCCACATTTTCGAGGTCGATGCCCTCATTGGCGGCTGGCCCTGAGATTTCCGCCTCTGCTTGTTGCTGGCCTTTTAACTCCTCAATTTTCCTGAGGAGTGTTTGTTTTCCCGCTTCAGCTTCTCCGCCCATATTTACGAGGAGGTCATTAAGCTCAGTGTTTACTCTTTCCGCCTCCTCGAGCTTTTTCTTTATGCTTTCCACCTCTTCTTGTAGGGCTTTTTGGCTGTCCTCCATTCTTGTTTGCATTGCTATAGAACCTTCAGCCATCATTAACCTCTGCTTTTTCTCGAGAGTTAGCTCCTTCTGAAGTTCTTGCATCTGCTCTTCATATATTTGACTCTCGGAAATGATTTGAGTCGAGCTCGTAGCTCTAACTCTAGCAGGTGATACTCGCAGCCTCTGAATGGTTTGATCTTTGACTTTTAATTGGTCCTTGAGCTCAAGGACTTCATCTAGGCTTGCTTCTTGTTCTATCTCTGCTTTTTCCTTCGCATTTCTCATTGCCTCTACTTCTTTTGTTTCTTCTGCCAGCTGTAGTGCCAGATTATCCCATTCTTTTTCAGCATCTCGCAATGACTTGCTGAGCTGCAGACACTCTTCTTCAGCTGCTTGTATTCTTTTTGCTGCTGCCTCATTTGCTTCTTCCTTTGCTTGGCAGTTTCGTAGAGTCGTTGCCAAGCTGGTGTCGAGGTCAGCTTCTCTCTCAGAGAATCCCTTTCCATCTTGGTCTTTTCTTCGGTGGCTTTGAGAATCGTCATTTCTTCCTCTGAAGCCATGGATTGTGCTCGCAATCCGGCTAGCTTTGTCATCACCACGTCCCAGTCATTGGAGGACGGGTGCAGGTCTACAGTGTCTGTAGCAATTTATTTAAGTTCCACTAGCCGAATGCCTTGCACATGTTCTTTATGCCCTGTCCTCGCCAAGGCGAATGCGAGTGTGGCGGCTTCTTCCTTTGTATAGCCTGCAGCTAGCAGGTCCAAAAATGCATAATAGGCCTCGTCTAATCCTTTTTTCTCAGAATCAGGCTTGGCCTCTTCCTTTGGCTCAGGTTCTTGCCTTTGCTCTTGCTTCTCAGCTTGCCTTTCATCTTGTTTGTTTTCAGCCTCTTTATCTTCTGGTGGAGGGCTGCTAGGAGGTGGTGATGGCTGTGGGTTGGGTTTAGGGCTATTTGGTAAAGTTGCCGGTTTTCCCTTTAAATCCCTGTCTTCTTTTTTTTTCCTTTCCCTTTCTTGGCTTTCTTTCTCATCTAGCAATGTATGCCTTATCTACTCCACTTCCTCCTCGGTGAAAGGGACATGGGGAATGTTTTCCGCTACTGCATCAAGAATCTCGAAATTCTTGATATAATCTTCAAAGCGGTCCCTTTGCACTCTTCTGGATGATCCGGACATAGACTCGAGAGATGGCTTCTAGAGTTCGTTTAAATCGCCCTTGAGGGCTCTTTCTGCTCGGAAACTCTCCATCAGCCTCTCGAGTCTTGCCGCTTTCTGAGACCTGGTTTCTTTGGCCGGCACTTGAGCAAACTCTTTCTTTCCTTTCTTCTACTCGGGTTGCTCCTCCTCAACTGGCTCTAGCCGTCTCTTCAACCTCGTACCCACCCTTGGTGCTCTTTGTGGCTCATCTTCCTTGTCTTCTTTTATCCTTAGCCAATCATTCTGAGATGGGGGATCAGGCCACCTTCCTTTAGCGTGTAGTGCTGCATAAACCACCTTGGTTATCATTTCTCCTGGCACTATGTAGGTTGGCTTTTGGTTCTGCTCCATGATTATGATCTCTGTATCGGGTCTGCCTTGCAAATCTGTCACCTTGGCCACTCCATCCTCTTTGATGCTTGTTACAAACTCCCATACTCTTTTGATGTCCACCCCTGCTGGTATTGCTTCGAAATAGTTATGGAGGTCAATTTTCTCCAAGTAGCCGGCCATTTTTCTTCGTACAAATTCATTGAGCTCTCTTGGCAGCATTGGTAGCTCTATTATATTGCCTTCACTGTCTTTGAACGCTCCCTGGTAGATCTTTAGGTCGTTTGTCTCTAACAGATCTTCTTGTATCCAGGTGCTGGTTGGCTTTAGTGTTCCCTCTGGAATGACAAAAGGTTCCACCTCGTCCAGATAATGTTTGATTGTCATTCTTTTCTTCTTTGCCGGTGACTTCGAGGCTGCCATAGATCCTGTTGCACTCAGTAATCCAAAGTTAGCGTTTTTTTCATATTAGCTGCGAAACTGAGTTTTACTTATCCAAATGACTTGAAAATTGAAATTATAGCTTAAAAGGAACTTGTGAAGCTGTGCATGTGCTCACGGTGCAAATTTGGCCAAAAATTTCCATCTAGATGTCTTTTTCTTCAGAATTGGTTCATACTTGACATGCAGGTAGTGTAAGGCTCATGGAGCATGGCTATAGGCTTGGATTTGAATTTGGATATCAAAAAGTGGATTTTTGGGCTGATTCAGGCTTTAGGTCACAATTTGGGTAGAATGTCCATCATAGGTAGCAATTGATGTCCAAATGGGTTGAAAATTGGTGTATTGGCTCATTGCACCATGTTAATGGCTTCTATGATGTCATTCCTTGCACAGAAGGCTAAATTTATGCTGAAGACATCCTATGCGTAGGATGTCTTTTTCTTCAGAATTGCATGAAACTTGTTCTGTGGGTTGTCCTTGGCCTATGGAACATGGCCATGTTCTTGGATCTGAATTTGGATAATATTTGATGCTTGTAGGGCTCTGTGAGGTGTTTTTGGGCTCAAAAAGTGTATCTTGAAGGTGTTGGGGGTCAAAAGTGATTAGAATGGCTTCAAACTTGACATATGGGCTCTTGATGATGAGGTAATTAGATCTGGAATAACAAAACATCCCTTCCATGCCAAAAAGATCCATTAGACATCCTACGCGTAGGATGTCTTTTTCATCATTTTGACTCCCTGACCACACAGATTGTTTGCTGATGTGTATGTGAATGTGTTGTGTAAGTTTCATGAGATTTGGACAAGATTTGGTAGGTCAATGGCCCATTATTGCCTCTATGCCCTAACTTTGCATTTTTCCATGCATATGAGGTCAAATCTGGTCCAAATGTGATGAAACTTGGTGTATGGCTTGTAAATGTCATTCAGAACATGTTCATGAAAAAAATTGATGAGGTTTGTGTCAAAAAGTTCCCTTGAGACATCCTACGCGTAGGATGTCTCCTGGTGATTTTTTCAGTGCTAGTGCTCCCAGTGCTTGCCCTTTGCCCCCCTAAGTCCCTTTTGAGCCTAATTTCAACAAAAAAGTCAAATGGATAGAGTATAACTCCCTGTGTGGTCTTTAGAGCCTCCAAGTTGTTTTCTGACTTTTGGAGTGCTTTTGGCGATGAAATTTCTCAATGTTGGTTTCCATAGCTTCCCAATCCCTTGGGGATCCTTGCCGTATTTGGCTTCACCGGACCTCCATTTGGCAATTTGTCTCTCTAGAAGCACTCGTGGTTGCGTTTACATACCTTTGATGATTTGTGGTGGTCTAACACCATAGGAATTGGTTGTTGATGGTCTAGGAAAGCCGCTCGTGAAGTTTGGTGGAAACGGACTTGCGGTTTGGTCGCAAGTGCATCTTGACGCTTTGTGTGTCTGATGCCGTTTCTGAGGTTTAGTGCTTCTTCGAGTCACTTTTTGGTCATGTGGGTCATATGGACTTGTCGAGCATGTCGAGATGCTTCTACCCATGAATTTTGGTAGCATTTGGTCGCCGTTCCGCCGATTTCCCATTTGGTGGCCTCTTGTGGGTTTCTGGGAATTAGGGTTTTTCCCGATGGTTTCCCACTGCCCTTGGCTATCCAGGACTGGTCTCCTAGACAAGGGTAAGTTGTCGATGAAGTGTTGTTGCTTTCGTGTTAGCCGTTAGGCTGCCGTCTCTACTTGCAGGTCTCTACCGCTCGCTTTGTGTGTGACCGCTACGCTAGTTTTCGCGACATAATGACAAACATACGCGAAAAGCTCAAGGTGGTGAGCCTACCTCTCATGTCTGGAGCTGGTCGGGTAGACGTGCGCATCGTAGAAGCTGCTGGAAGGTCGATCCGCTTTAGGTGGCAGAAGCTCTCTCCACAAAGTCAATAGTGAGAATGAGCTAAAAATGGGGTGAAAATTTCTTATAATGGAGGTCCCCGAACCACTTTTCATGAAATTTGACATGTGCTCCTATCTTCTTGCGAGATGCGGTTTAGGCTAAAAAAATTCTTGATTTGGACTCCGTTTGCTCTATTTGCCAGAAATTTGGCATTTCGGTCAAAACCTGGCCAAAACACGCTTTTCACTCCAATCTCATAATTGCACCCCCACTGTACCATAGGTTTTCCTTTAGGAACTGGTCATCCCCATAATTTTTTTTTCATTACGACTGTTTTTCATCTGCTTTTTGTATTTTTGAAGTTTTTCTACTGAAAATTAGTAAAATTAAAATGAAAATAGCAAATCAAACCCAGAAAATCCCCAAAAATCATAATAAATCACAAACATCACCGCAACACACTATATACACTCACATGTAATTTTTATGGCCAAATTTCTTCGTTTTACCAATATTTTTCTTGAAAAATGGCTATTTCTACTTATATACACACACCTAGGGGCTTGATTTGGCGTTTGGCCCACTATACCTGTAGCTTCATGCTGTATAAGGGCATATATACTTGGGTTAATCCAGAAAATTTCACAATCAAATGTGAACCCTTAAAATAGTCAAAAATCATGCCCTTTTTTGCTGTTTCTGTTATTGGTTCCGTATTTGAGAATGCCTCCCACCCTCCTAGCCGGAGTCCTCGCGGACGACAAGGTTTCTCCTCAGAGTATGTGCCGTGCATAGGTTGAAAAATTTGTGCTAACGCATGGCCGATTAATGTGGCCCTATTTTATGCATACTCGATCAATGCATGGAAAAATTAATGTTGTGCAAGAGAAGGGAATAAGCAAAATGCTTATTGGCATTCGCCATTGAGGCTTCCTGCTTTCTTTGTAAGTAGAAGCTGTAACTCTACTGCTCTCTGTTTAATTGTCTTTTTGGCAAGAGGCAAGTGCTTTGCCGACACTGTTGATGGAGTCGTAGCTGTTTCTGAGGATAGAATTGGTTGGGATGTAATAGCTATGGGCCGTATGGTCTTGGCTTTCCATTGGTATTTTGTTGCTACCGACTTTTGTAGATGGTTTGGCACTTTCTTGTTTGCCACTGGTTTGTCTTTCATCGGCATCCACATATGTCGGTTCTCCTTGTTGACATGCAGATGTCTGCTTTCCATTGTTGCTTGTACCGTAGGGAGTTCTTTTTGCTTTTGCTTTGGTATCCAAATGTGAGTGACATTTGGCTTATGGCTAAGCATTTGCTTTGGGATCCATATCTGTTTTATGACCTTGGTTTTGGGTTGAACCGTCTGCATTGTTGGAATCCGGTTGTTACATTGTTTTTTTCTCGCCCTTGCATTTCTATCCTTCCGCATCCATACTTGTTTACCTTGTTTTGGTAGCCTAGATTTTTGCATTGTGGCTGGTGACTTCAGCAGTCTGTAATTAGCATGGTTGGCTTTTACTTGGTTGTTGGTCTCAGGTTTCATGTTGTTCTTTGATGGCATGTGTTCTTTTGTCTTTGTTGCCAGTGATTGCATGGCTTGCAATTGATCATGATGGTACTGCTGAGCAAAAGCTATCACCTGTTGTTCATGTTCATATTGAATTTTGACCGCCTTTGATTTCCAATCTATCTGGACATTGTATGCTTTTTGCCAAGGTTGCCCTAGCATCATTGGGTGTTGTGTGCTTTCATCTGTCACCACATAGAATTTGTGTTGATAAATATATTGATATTGCTGTACATGCAATATAGTCCGTCCTAATGTTTTCAATGGGTGTGATGTGCTACTTTCCAGCACCTAGGGAGTAGGATGAAGTTGATCTGTGATTTTGAGGTGTTGGTATAATCCGTAAGAGATCAAATTTGCTTGAGCACCCGAATCAAGCAAAGCTGTTCATTCAACTTGATTGTTGCCCACTTTGACTGTAATTATTGGTTCCACTCTATCCTCCTCCAACTTCATCAGTCGGATGGCATTGATTCTCAATGGTGGTTCACTTTGTTGTTGTTGTCATAGAAGCCGTCTTTTCGCAATGTGTTCTTGTGCTTCGGCTTGAGCTTCCTCCCGTACTCTCTCTTTTTCCTTCATTCTTTGCTTTCCTTGATGAATTTGTTGGAGCATCTCTTGTGTGAGTGGTAGATGATATCTCCTCAGTCGACACCCACTAATCCAGTTTGGCATTTCTTCACCTGCTAATGTATCAAGCTTGACAGCTCCACTTTGTGATAGATCACTAATCAAAAATGGTCCCATCCCTCGCTTTTTAAGTTTCTTGGCATGCTGCTTCAAGGTATAAACAAGTACGTAATCACCTGTTTTGAACACTTTGGTACGCACATATTTGTCAAAAAATTCCTTTTTTCTTCTCTTTTTAGCATAGATTGAAGCGACAGCTCACAAGCGGAGTTCATCTAGCTTTTCAAGATCATCAATTCTTGAAGAGAGCTCATGCCCTGTCCATTCCAAGCTTGTTGCTACTCGTAGAGTTGGGATTAAAAACTCTATGGGTAGTGTAGCATTTAGGCCAAACACCATGTTGTATGGTGTTGTTCCTATTGATATTTTGTAAGCTACCCTGTATGCCCATAGTGTTGAGTATAGCTGTTGATCCCAATCTGTTCTTGATTCTGACACTATTTTAGTGAGAACCGTTGGCCTGTGGATGGTATGGTGCTGATTTTCTATGTATGACCATGAATTTCTCTAGCAGATATTCAATGACTTCATTGAGAAAGTGTGTTCCACGGTCACTGACAATTTCTATTGGTAACCCGTAACGTACAAAAACATTCTCATACAAAAATTGTGTCATGGTGCGTGCATCATCTTTTTGTGTTGCTTTGGCTTCGACCCATTTTGTGAGATAGTCTGTAGCCACAATGATATATTGGGTATGGGTTCGATATGCAGGGGGTGATATAGGTCCCACAAAATCAATGCCCCATTTTGCAAATGCCCTTGCCCCCATCATTGGCCTTAATGGCATCTCATCTCTTTTTATTGGTATCTTGGTGCGTTGACACGCAACACAACGCTTTACAAACTCATCGGCATCCATGTGCAATGTAGGCCACCAAATTCCTGCGGTTTCGTGTTGTGACACGTACATAGTGGGAACGCATTCTACAAGAGTTATCTTGTAATTTTTTAGATACATAATTATCTTTCCTATAATGTAAATATGCATATTTAAGTAGAATAATAAGCCTTCTATCTCATCCTATTATTTTTCAAGGGTAACCTATCCTTACTTTACCATCAAAAAATACTATGGGAAAAGCTCAATAGCTTCGCCTCTTTAACTTGGGGAAAAAATCATTGATTCTTTATTTATACTATCTCATTATCATCTCACACCCTAGCTAGATCCTATATCTAGGGTAAACTCCAATATATATATATTCTATGTATTTTTTATACTTTTCTTATATTTCTTTTTAAATAGCTACTAGGAGGGAATCAAATCCTAGTGCGACACTAGGTGGCATGATTTCAAAGATACACTTATTTTAATGCACTATTGCAAGCATGATTACAAAACTTTGTCAAGGAGCAATGTCATGCTTTCATATGGCATGAGGTGTCCTTTGGAATTAAATGAAAGTCTAGGCTAAGGGGACCACGGGAAGACTTTTGCTGTCAGAAATGGACCCTATTTTGATGAATTTTTTACACAAGGTTCCAATCTGAATTGAAAAATGATTTTAAAATAAAAATCGTAGCTAATGAGCTGAAGTTTCTGCCCATATTTTTACTTTTTTATTTGGAGCCACGGTTGAGGAGATATGATCAAAATATTGGACCCCAGCTTTCCCACATCATGCAAGGATAGCTCATTTCCAACTTTTCCAATTCCTATTCACACTGGCTCCTCTCTTCTTGTGTAAACCCTTGGGGGTTTCCTTCACCTATAAAAGGAGACCTCTTCTTCCTTGAAAAGGGAACTCAAGGATTCAAGCCATTGATGAGAGGAATTCTTGAGGGAGTGAGTAGTAATGCCTAATTGTACTTAGCCATTAACATAAGCCCAAGCCTACACTTTCTCCTAGAGGAAGACTAGCCATTTTTGTACGCTATCCTTGGAAGATCAACTATAATCAAAGAAGGTCTTGCACTTGGCGTATCAATCAAAGTGGAGTTCTCCCCTCTTCTTCTCTCTCCATCAATAATGGTGTCGAAGGGTTTGTCAAGTAAGATGTGTTCTACATTGATGTTTTCTTGATTTCTTGTTGTTTTCTTTTTCATCTCTAATCCAACATATATATATATATCTAATCTCATCTCTTTAACCAAATCTATCTCTCCCACTCTTAGTAATTCATCCTCTCTACAAATTTTAGGTTCTCCTTGCTACAGGTACATCTCTCCCTGCAGTATCCTTATTGCCTACGAACAAGAATAGGGCTTGGGAGGGAAACTCTCTTCTATTCTCTTTCCTTCTCTTCTCTCATATCTACATTTCTCACATACTATCCTAGATGAATAACCCACATGATGATAATTTCTATCGCTTTCACTATGTACAATCTATTAGAATTAACGTATGGATTAGCCGTAAAATATACTTTCAAAAACGTATAGTGTTTCTCTTTGGCCCAGAAAGGCTTAATGAAATACTTCTATCACCGGATCCCATCATACTACCTCTCATAGACTATAACTTTTCTTTTGACGTAAGCGTAGTTATCTTGCTATGAACCAAGAGGATTTGTATACACAATTAATCCCAATCACTAGACAAAATATATATATTATGGTAAGCACAAAGCTACAATTCCAAAGAACAATTCGTAGCCTATTTGGTCAGTCAAGATTGAATGCCATTAACTCATCTATTAACCCTTTTATACTACCCATGATACGATATGACCATAGCCTTGATGTTTCATCTTTGTGTTGTTTTGACATTCTCTTTTGCGTTCTTTCTTTGTGTGTGTGAGTGCAAGAGAGAAAGAGTGGGTCTTATTTGATTACACTTCTTTCCAAACCCTAGTCTTCATGGCATCTATGGTTTAACTCCTTCATATAGTTTTTGTTGAGTTCTCTCAGAAACTCTCACAACCATAAGCCCTGTGCTTTCCCGGCAAGACCGCAAATTTCTCGACAGCGGTTAAGACAATTTTTGCCGTCTTATCGCCCGAAAAATGGCCTCCACTTATTCCACTATGTGCATGTTCTAGAATCAGCAGGTATTCGCTTTCACTTGCACAGATTCTAAGTTGATTGTTCTTTCCCCGCTTATAGAGTCGGTTCCCAATTAACTGAAAGTGACGAGCTTCCAGCTCTATAGCTTTTTCCCGTGCTCTTGTGATGTTCTCAGGGAACGTCGTGGTGGTTAAGAAGTCAATGATATATTGACTCCATGCAGGTGCTATGTTTACCTGAAACAAAGTTGCGTGATCCACAGGTCATTTAGCACTACATATAGTACAATTGTTAACATAGGAATGTGTGTCCGCATACATAGTTGGCCAATAAATCCCTAGTTGTTTCAGTCTGTGGTGTGTCTTCACGATTGAACAATGAAATGCACAACCCTGGACATTTGCTTCTTCAAGGTAGCACTCGAATTCTTCCGGATTTATACATAATCGTAGGATTAGGTCCGATCCAAGATGATACAGCCGTCCTGCTATCAACTGGAAATTTTTTGTTTGTCGAATTGTTTGCTATTTGGATCTGAATTCCGTATTATCAAACTCACTTCCGAAGGAAATAATGCTAACAATTTCCTGAGACCATTTGGTACCATTTCAATGTTGAAAAGATAAGCATCTAGTATTTCATCATCTACTCCTTCAGGAGCTTCCCCGTTGTGTATCCTTGAAAGATGATTTGCTCGCAGATGGGTTTTACCCTTTTTGACCACCACTGTGAAGTCAAATTCTAGCAATATAATAAACGAGCGTACGATTCTCCCTGTATTGCAAGGTTTATTTACTAGGTACAAAAGAGCTTGATGATCTGTAAAGAACACAAATTTGTTTGCAAGCAAATAATGCCAAAATTTCTTTACAACATAAATCATTCCTAACCCTTTTCGCTCGGTGGTTGTGTAGTTCTTTTGTGCACCGTTTAACTGTCGGCTCGCATAGCAAACCGGAAAATCCATTGTTCCGTCTGCAGGTTGAGCTAGAATACTTCCAATGGCATATGCTGAAGCATCAATGTGCACATGGAATATCTTTTCCCAATCTGGTGCCTTTAGCACAGGTGTTGATATAAGGTTTTCCTTCAGCTTTTGGAATGAAGTTTCACACTCCTCGGTCCACTCGAAATTGACTAGCAACCGATACAGAGGTTGTGCGATAACCGCATACATGTATATGAATCTTTGATAATATCCACAGTGTCCCATGAAGGATTGCAGTTGTTTCGCATTAGTAGGCCTGGGCAGGTCTACAATGACTTTGACTTTGTCTAGGTCTGTGGTTATGCCATTTCTTGAGACAATGTGTCCTAAGATTCGTCCTTGCTTAACCATAAATACAAACGTCTCCGGGTTTAGACAGATTCGATATGTTCTGCACTTTTCAAAGAACTTTTGCAAATGGTCTATATGTTCCTCTTGCAGAAGAGAGTGTACACACAGGTCATCCATGTAAATTTCTAAGAATATTCTTAGGTATTCCTTGAATGCGTGAGTCATTAACCTCTGGAAAGTCTCTGGTGCATTAGTTAATCCAAATGGCATAACTCGATACCAATAAATCCCCCATTCTGTGGCAAAGGCTGTTTTGTGCTGATCTTCCCTTGCTATTGCCGGTTGGTTGTATCGTGGAAACCCATCTAGAAAGGAATAAGCCCGTTTCCCGGCCACTCGCTCCAGTGCATGTTCTGTGATTGGAAAGGGATAATTATCCCTTATGGTTGCTGCATTCACCTTCTTGAGGTTTACACACACCCGTAGTTTTCCATTCTTTTTGGGAACTACCACAATGAGTGACACCCAATCTGTATGTTCGATCTCATAGATGAATTTCGCTTCCATCAGTTTATCAATCTCTTCCTTGATTCGTTTAGCAAATGTGTCATTATATGTATAAGGACGTTGTTTGCTAGGTTTTGCATCCGATTTCAAAGGAATTGTATGTTGGCATATCAATGGATCAACTCCTTTGAGGTCTTTGTAGGACCAAGTGAACACATCTTTATACTTCTTGAGAAGTTGTGTTAGCTGCACTTCCTCCTCAAGCTCTAAATCGTTACCTATATAGACGGGCTGAGGCTTTTCACCTGGTTTTGTGAGGTCTATCTTTTTTGCATTTTCAGGCCCATCGTAAGATTCTTGGTTGGTTCTCTCCCTGATTGGTGGTGTCATGATGATTTTTCTGTCTTGGATAGTAAATTTCTGATAGTGTGATGGTACGTTCATGTTCCCCTTTTTTGACTCCCCTTTACCATCACTATCTTCTTCAGTAGTCCATATCTCTCTCAGAGACCGTTTCAGTTCTTGGTATTTCTGTTTACGCTCCAGTTTGGTCCACTCTTGGTCTTTTGTTGTTTATTTTTTTGAATTTTGAGATTTTTGTGATTTTGTTTCGGTTTTAGCTTTTCGTACCTGTTTTGTTTCCTCTCTTGTTCTTTCTTTTTGATTTTCTGAGAATTTTCCTGATATTTGATCTTTCACACAATCTCTGCTTTTACAAGCATCAAATAGTGAGTTTTACCTTTAATCCTGGGCACCAGGTTCTCTCTCGCTTTGTTTCCTGCTCTTCTCCTCCGATAGCGTTCTTGGCGTCTAGGGTGTTGCTTAGCAAAATCATAAAACTTGATATTCTCTGCTTCATTTCCACGCTCACTTGAGGTGTCTGAACACTCATTATCTGCATCATCATTTACTTCCAAATGTTCAGAGGAGTTGTAAAACCCTTCTTGTTCTGGAGGTTCCACCGTCTCTTTTTCTAGTACAACGCTTACCATGTAATAGGGTAGCACATCATAGCCATCCTTATCGCAAAAAAATTTTGTTGGACTGTCGGTAATGGTACAGACATCCAACGTTGCCAGTATGTGTTCCCATTCTAGAGGTTCCAAGGCATGTTCAGGAAAAGGTTCCGGAATATACTCCTTGTCCTCAATTGCTCTTTCTAAGACACATTCCTCTTTTCTTAAGCTTCTACAATGTGAAGCTCATCACATCCATAGCTCTTTTGGTTGCCCTAACCATGCTGGTAGTTCCGATCCTGCTACTGTAGACGAATCAAACTCTTCCACTGGTGTTTGGTTTACATCTTTGTAACTATGGTCTTTCAAGTGTGTTTTAGTTGTTGTCTCGCCATGTCTGAGGTATATGTGGTCATAACCCCAAGCTTGGACCATCTTTAGTTGTTGCATGAATGGCCGTCCCAAGATTATCTCATAATTGTTCTTTTTGTCGAAATCGACTATTGCAAATGTATGCTCATACTCGATTCCGCACAAAGTGACAATTACTTTTTCTAAGAGTCCTAGAGGCTTTTCCATGAACCCATTTGCCAACTGCAGTTTCATTTCGATAGCCCTCAGAGCTGGTTTTCCCCATTTTTTCCAGATTTCCTTGGTGGCGATAGAAACTCCCGCTCCACTATCAAGAATAGCTTTGGAAACTACTCCTTGGAATTCTACCGGTAGCGTGGTGTTTCCGTCTTCTCCCTCGCAATATTCTTCAACCTTATTCAATGGTACTAGTCTAGTGTTTAGGTTAGGTCTGTCCAACTCCCTGATTCCTTCTTGCTACTTCAAGGTGGGGTCTTTCACTCCAAATTTTTCTAGGCATTTTCCTACTATGGTCCACATGTTTGGCCTTAACCTTAGGAGTTCTACTAACGTGATTGTGCATGCCACCGGGGTGGATAACAGCTCAATCAATCCTTCTGAATCTATCACCTTGTTAGAAGAAAGTCTTTGAGATGGGATTGCTCTCACTTCCGACTTAGCTTCATATTCTCCCAGGTAAGAGGGTAAAGTTCTCAAAGAGTCTGGTTGGCTGTGCCTTGAACTAATAGATCCTTGGTCTCCCCCTTGTGAACGTATCTCAAAGTCCATCTACGATCTTGCCTCAGATTCTTCAATAGGAGGTAAGATCAAATTCTTTTCTTTTCTCGTGCTATTCATGGGGTTACTCATCCTTTTAGCCTCGTTGGCCTCACGGATTTGCTTCCACAGATCATCTAGACCGTTACCATCCTTTCCCATTTCTGCCAATATTTTAGGATGGACCCCGTCACTTGCCCCATCGGTGGTATTTGGCACTATGATAGGCTCTCCTCTGGACTCATAATCATTAGTGAGTCTTTCCTTTGTTTCTCTAATGTTGGTTGGATAGGGGTTGGAGGTGGTGCGTCACGACAATTTGTCGGTTTACCCAACGGGTCTTCCATCAATGATTGAGCCATCTTGATCATCTTTTTACACATATCCAACCTCTATTTTTCTATTTCTGCATATGGATAAGTCATCCACCTTTGCTCCTGGGTTTGGTTCTTTTTAAGTAGAGCTTCATAAGCTTTTAGCAGTGCATCCAACTGCTCGTTTACCTTGTCTGCCAGTACAAATCCTCCTGATCCTGCACTTTTGGGCTCTGCTATTTCCTTGGGTGTTGTGGCTGCTGTGATGTGTGAGCTTAAGCTAGCTAGATCCTCTAACCGCTCCAGTCTTTTCTTTGTATGTTTCAACTCCTCAGATAGGGCTATTTGCTCCCGTTCTTTCCTGGCCTTCCTACGCGCCTTTCTAGCTTTCCAAGTGTTTCTCTGATTTTTCGTTTCTGAACTTTGGGCATCGGTTTTTGGTTCTTCAACTATGGGTTCGTTCGTCCTTCTTTGGGCTTGGACTCGTGTCACCGCCTGAATAGGTATGATTGTTTCATTTTTCGATCCTCCACTGGAGGGTACTGTTTCTAATATGTTCAGGGTGGTTTTTGATCCTTTGCTCGGGTTTTTAGGGCAATCGGGAATCAAATGATTAATTCCACATTCTGGGCAATACGCATTGACTCTAATGATTTCATCATGAGGACAGTCTCGCAGCCAATGGTCTCCTCCACACTTGTAACAGGGTCCCTTGGGTTGTTGAGGTGCTCCCTGAGCCCCTCTTTGTTGGTAAGCATGTCTTTATCCGCCCATGCCTCCATTGGCTATGAACAACAATGTTCGTTCATCTAAGCTATATCTTAGTTCTCCTGCAGCCTGTGCAGTAGTTGGTGGTCCTTGATTCCCTATCATGGTCCATGGTTCTGGTGTCGAGGGTTCTTCCGGTGGATAATAGACAGGGTTTTCCGCATATCCATTGGGATCTTCATAATATGCATGCATAGGCACCAAAGCATTTTCTTCTGATTCAGTTACCGTTGGTGTGTATCTTATACCAACTGGTCGTAAACGTGGTAGGGGTGGTTGTTGCCCCAACACCGGTTGTGGTCTTTCTACACCTACAGGTCCTGGTAAGTTGCCTGCTTGATATCTCGGCATTGGTGGAACTTGAGGGGAAGCTACTGGAGCTTGGGGAGCGTAAGGTCTCTCTCTCACATATCCCTTGTTATAATAACATTCCTCGGTCCCATGGTTCATCCATTTTTGTTCAATAGCACACCACTTGGGCTGTTTAGCCTGGGGTTTTGCGTACAAGTTGATCTTTTTTAGCACTTCATCTACGAGCTGCTCCTAGTTTACCGTTATTTCTTCTTTCAGTGCTGTCTTGGAGGACTTGCTTCCACTTTGCTGTGAAGATGAATCATCATCAAGGTCCTTGAACTCTCCTTCTTTGTAGGCTGCACAATTGTCCACAAGGTACAGAGCCTCCTTGGTCAACTCATTCAACGTCATGCTCCTCTTCATATGTAAGTCTTTCTGGAGACCTGCATTCCTTAGTCCTTGGATGAATATCAGCATAAGTCTGGATTGAGTTGGCAGTTCTTCAACAGGACAGAACTTAACATATCTTTTTAGTCTTAGGGCTGCCTTTCGTACAGATTCTCCATCTCTCTGTTTGAATTTATGGATTTGTGAGACAGTGTCAGGAGTTTTTTGGAGCAAGGTATTGCGCATATGTACATACACATGCATGGTGCATCGAATAAAGGATTCCCAATTTCCATAGCCAGGTGGTTACGTGGGGCCCACGTGTGTACAGGTAGGACAGGGTGTACATAGTGCAGGGATTTTCACTATTATCAGTACCAGTGTGTTTTTTCTACAATAAGGAGGAGTTAGTAGCGCGTAAAAATTCTCGAGGAATCTATTCGTGGGCCAACAACATGAGGTAAGCAGGTGCGTGAGATGGCATCGAGTGGCGTCAGGAGGTCGAACGGGGTCAATACTTGCACGCGAAGAAGTACGAACACGACGTGGGTATTTTCTTGTGATACTTATGCAGAAAGGTCATCATGAGGACCCCTTTTTGGGGCCACTTCATGTGGTTGCAGGATGCATTATTGGGAAAAACTGAGTGCCAGGTGTGCGGATGATGCAAAAAGGTGACAACTATGCACTGCAAGGTCAGCTTTTGGCATGTTCGGGGTCCGTTTGGGGTCATCTAAAAGGCCAAGGGTGCCCAACTAATAAAGCTAAATGTGGGAACTGAAAAAACTGAGAGAAGACTAGAAACAACGTGGAGAAGAGAGAAGAAACAGCCGCAGGTGTGTTTTTGGGGTTTTTGGAGCCTGTTTTTGCCGTAAACTGCTCATCCGATGTCGGATTTGAGCACTTTGACATTGTAGACTAGGGTTTTGGGCCGTTCCAGACATAGTGGTGTTGTCGAGTTTGCCAAATTCCTCATTATTTTTCTACTATTTTGGCTGTGTGAGCTTCTCCAATGAGCGAAGCTTCTGCTCCAATTTGTGATTCTATCTGGTATCTTTTACCCATATTGTGTGAGCTATTTACCCTATTGGTGTTGGCCCAAGCTCAATTGTATCTAAACATCAGAAATTATCCTCTTTTGAGCTGAGTTTTTTGGGTGTGTGTGTGTGTGTCTACATGGAGTGGGCAAGTGCATAGTCTCTCTCCTCTCACTCCAGAGGTGTGTTCCCTGTCTCGGCCAGGTGTGTTGTGTGAGCTGAGTGGTGCCCCATAGTGTGTGTGTTTATCTTCCTAGGAGTGTGTGTCAGGTCATTATAGAGGCGTTCTGTGTGTTTCCATCCCGCTCACATTCTTTTGGCGTCCCCACGGAGGATCTTCTTCGAGTACCTTCTGCTTCGAGCTTCAAGCTTCGAGATTCGGGGTTACAGGTTACAGGTTACAGGTTACAGGTACAGGTGATTCACACAGGTACAGGTAGCTGGAGTACAGTGATATACTAGTAGTGATGTCACTTGCAGTTGTTGTAGGTATGCAGCACTTGGCGCCTATTTGAGCGCATTGTCTGCTGGATTGTACGTTACTTGTGGAAACTGCCATTGTACGCATTTGTGGAGACATACTTGGTTGTATTTGGCAGTCCCAACCATTTCTGAGACTTGGTCTGGAAGATACTCATTTCTGAGACTTGACTATACGCGATTTGCATTAGCCTTCGTGTGAGGGTCGATAGCGTGAGGTTTTTATTGAGCTGGGGGATTCTTAAATGTGGAGATCCTTTCGGTGATATAGGTAGCTGGAGCACCCTTTTCGTGACCTCGCCATAGGCTATGTACTAGTGAGTCCTATTTGATGCTCGGGTTCTATTGTTGACAGTTTATGCATATATATACAGTCTATATTTTGGGTTCCTACTGCTCTACTTCTGGGGAAACTCTGTCAAAAATTTTTCCAAGTTATGATGGCTGGTTTCTTGGTCTTTTGAGCCATTTATGTTGTTATGCTGTTGAAATTTTGTCAAAATCAGAGGTTAAGTCAGGTGTGCCTTCTTGGGAGCTTCATGGTTGGCTTTAATGGATGATCAAAATGGACCTCAATTTACTCCTTTTCATTTAACTCAAAGAATCTAGATAAATGTTCATGTGTCCAGGAAGATTTTTTTCCAGCAGCGCATAGTCTTTATGTTCGGGCCAAGAAGATTACGAGAGATCCTGGAATGTCCTTTGCCTGTTTTCATTCCGATGATTAACTATGAAAACTCATTTGATGTGCATGTGTTTGTCCTTATCGAAAGTTGAGCTCCATTGAAGTTTATGGGGATTGGGTAGTGAGAAGTTTTGGGTTCTTGCACGTGTGTTCGAAGGGGTTCTCAAAGCATTATAACTTGGGTAGCCATGGCTTTCTCTTATCCGGAGTTTCATGGAAGAAGTGATGAAGATGTGGAAGAATTTTTGGAAAATATGGAGGTTGCCTGCATTAGCAACCAGATTCATGACCCTGCGTAGATGTTACGCCTTCTCCAAATTTGTTTGAAGAGTGATGCACGAGTTTGGTCTAAAGCATTTGAAGAGGAGTTGCGTGTGGCTGATCCACCTGTAAGGTTGAGTTGGGACAATCTACGACATGGGTTGGAAGTGGAGTTTGTGAAGATAGAAGATCCTGACAAAGTGTGGCAAGAAGTACAGGCTTTGGTGCAAAAGGAAGGTGAGCCAGTAGATGCGTACATACGTAAGTTTTCATTGGCATGGGAGTGAATGTGCAAGGCCTTAGCACCACAGGTACCCCCACCTGACATGATGAAGAAGGACAGGTTCTTGGCTGGTCTTTGGGAGAATATACGTTGGAGAGTGGAGCTAAAGAAGCCTAGGACATATGAAGATGCACTAGAGGTAGCAAGGAACAAAGAGGAAAATGAGCCAGTTAGGGGTGGAGACTTTGCCCATGAGGTCTGAATTTCAGCCTATGGATTCTTCGCAAGGTCGCATGCCAGGGGTTCATCATGAACTAGTGGTTTTTGTTACTCCTCAAGTTATGCCAGCAGTGGTCACTACATCAGTGCAAGATGATGGGCTAAGGCAAGACATGAGGCAAGTGGTAGATTAAATGAAGAATCTCAGCCTAAACATGCTAGTTCAAGTGGGAAATAATCGAGGTTGAGGGAGGTATGCAAATCAGCCAGGAGGTGAAGAAAGACCTAGGAATGGTATTGGACAAAGCAATGGTAGGTTTTGGAGGCAGACGCCCACATGTTACAATTGTGGAGAGTTGGGTCACATCAGCCCGCAATGTGATAAGCCACCAAGGATGCGGGGAGACATGTATCCATTGCCAAGACAGGTGTTAACTAGGTCAAATGATTATGGCATCGAAATTAAGGGAGATGAAGGAACCAGTGGATTAACCCAAGAGGAAAAGGGAAAGACAAAAGTGCTAAGTGTAGTCACCTTGGAGAAGGCATCAAAGCTAGAAGATACATTAGTGATGCCTATTGGAAAGAGGACCACAGAGGATAAGGAAGGAAGAAGTACCCCAGGTCCTAGTAAGAAGAAAGGAAAGAGCCCTGAAGGCGAGGATGTCAAGGCCAAGAGGAAAAGGAGAGCTCGTCGAAAGTTTCATGTTTCAGATTTTCCACTAGGGGATGGGCAATTAAGCTATGACTTGAAGGAGGATCTGACGGGCAGGAAGGCAGATGTTACTTTTGGGCAGCTTATAGAGATGGTGCCTAAGCTAAAGCGACAGTGGAAGAGGATGGTTAACCCAATGGAGAAAGAGCCAGAGAGAGGTTCAGTAAAGGTGTTGGTAATGGATGAGCTACTAGACATTTGTCCAATAGTAGATGTGTGGCATAAAAGGAAAAATTTGGGACAAGGTTATGTGGATGGCGGAGCCCAAATATGCGTAATAACACACTCATGCGTTGAGAAGATGGGTCTCACAGTGGCTGGGGTGTCAGGTTTTCGGATCAGATTGGCAAACCATCAAAAAGTAAAATGCTTGGGTGTTGTAAAGAGCTTAGAAGTGTAGGCATATGATGCAAAGGGAGTGGTTGATTTTCATGTGATGCCAGCTGGGTTGAGATCATATCCTATTATACTGGGCAGACCATGGTTACGTACAGTGGGAGCTATTCAAGATTGGTGACATGGTATGATTAGCCTCTATGGAAGGATAGGTACCAAGAAGCTTTATAATATGGACACAAGGAAACGATTAGAGGAGCTTTATGAAGATGAGGATGAGTCTAGTGATGAAGACTCTTCCACGGTGACAGATGAGGACAGTGATAGCACTACCAGCAGTGATGAGGATGCTGATGTTGCATTTCTTTTGATGGACAAATAAATCCAGGAGTTTGGTTTAGTTGCATTTGCAAATGAAGTTGAAGATGAAAGTGAAGGGCCTTATGAAGTGATTGAAGGGCTGATGCAAACCAAGGTTGAGTTGTCAAAGAAGGAGGAATTGATGACACAAATGATCAGTGGAGACCTCTCAACTATGGAGAAGGATATATATTTGCACATGCTGGCTAGTTTTCCTGATTTGTTCATTACTTCATATGAAGATATCAGAGGGTTCAAGGGCGAAGAGATGCATATAGAGCTGAAAGAAGGTGCTAAGCCAGTGCGGCAAAGGCTAAGAAGGATGGGTCAAGAGAAAATGGAAGCCTTGCGAGAAGAGGTGGACAAGTTATTGAAGGCAGGGTTCATAGTCCCTGTGGAGACCACAGAATGGGTGAGTCCAGTTGTAGTCAGTCCAAAGAAGGATGGGAAGTGGAGAATTTGTGTAGATTTTAAACCCTTAAACGCATCCACTAAGAAGAACCCATATCCTCTTCCATTCATCAATCAGATCTTGGATTCAGTGGCAGGTTATGAGAGGTACAGAGTGTGTGATGGTTTTTGAGGCTATTTTCAATTGAAGATTGCTCTTAAAGACCGCACAAAGACCACTTTTATTATGCCATGGGGCTGCTATTGCTACACAGTATTTCCATTTGGGTTGTCAAATGGACCTTCCTTCTATCAAGAGAGAGCAAATTGGGTGTTGAATTCATTCATTGGTAGTTGTGTTAAAGCTTTTATGGATGACTTATGTGTTTATAGCAGTAGGAGTGAACACCATGAGAAGCTGCAGATGGTATTGGCTCGATATGATGAATCTGGAGGACAACTAAATCCAAAGAAATGTCATCTAGCACAGCCAAGGGTGAAGTTATTGGGCCACATGGTGTCAGAAAATGGCATTGAGGCTGATCCAAACAAGGTTAAGTCTATTATTCTTCTTCCATCACCTATGAGTACGAAGCAATTGGCAACCTTTATACACAAAGTGAAGTACATGGCAAGGTTTATTCCATTGTCTTCTCAGATTCTTTATCCATTACAACAAGTGGCAAAGAATGATCCATTGCAATGGGATGACAAGTGTGAAGAAGTGTTTCAAGAGGTGAAAGAGGTGTTAGGGGGGTTGTCAACCATGCAGGCTCCTGATTGGGAGAAAGTTTTTTATGTAAATCCCTCAGTAGGGGATGATGCCATTGGAGCCATACTATTGCAAAAGGGCAAGGGCAGCCATTATATGAGGCCAGTGTATTGTGCAAGCCGAGTGAAGTTGGTAGCGGAGAGAAAGTTCTCGGAAGTAGAGCTAGTGATGGCTAGTGTAATATTTGCTTGTCGACGATTTCGTCATTACATGCTACCACGACCTTTTGTTTTCTTGAAGAGTTATGCCTTTTTGCCACAGTTAATTAATGGCACTAACATGTCAAATGTGGTGAAGAAATGGGTAATTGAGCTACAAGAGTTTGAGTTCTCTTTTCTAGTGGAAGATAGTACAAGGGCTACCCTAGCTGATTTGTTGACCTACAAGGAGAATCCCCTTATTGTTAACGAAGAGGTGGTGAGAAAGGTAGTTGAAGAAGTGCCACATATCAGAAATGCACATGTGTTGTTCTTTGATGGTTCATACAGAAAGAGCCATGATGCAGCTTCAGGGGGTATAGCACTTTATGATCCAGAGGGGAAGCTAGTATGCAAGAGAGGGTTCAAATTGGATGCTCATAGTAACAATGAGGTTGAATATGCTACTCTGGAAGCCGGACTACACATTTGTTTGAAGCATGGGGTTCGAAGGTTGAGCATAAAAGGTGATGCCTTGTTAGTGGTGAAGCAAGTGCTGGGTGTGTGGAAGAGCAAGAACACCTCATTGAAGGAAATGTGATTCAGAATTAAAGGCCTGTTAAAAAAGTTCGAAGCATGGAGCATCAGACACATTGAATGTGCTCTAAATGGAGAGGCACATGAAGCAACTCAAGGCATGATTGGGGAGCTATTTGTGTTGAGGACCACTTTACCTCTTTATCATGGCCAGGAAAGTTTGGCTCAAGAAGAGGAGTTTTTGCTAACAAGAATCATTCCAAAGGAGATTCAGAAGTCTAAGAAGTATGTTTCTGTGCGTAGAGCATACATGTACAAATTGATTGTTGATGTCTTATACATGAAAGGGGCTGATCTCGTGTTGAGACATGTACCTTGGCGGGAGGAGCTTTAAAGAGTGTTGGAAAAGAATCATGAAGGCGCATGTGGTGGACATTTTTCTCTAAAGATCACCTTGCATAAGATTTTGCAAGAGGGGTATGTATGGCCTAGTTTGCACAAGGATGTTCACCATTGGTGTAGGTCTTGCAATAGGTGTCAAGCATTTGGGAAGAGAGTGTTGAAGCCAGAGCTACGAAAAACCATTATGGCGTTTGATGTGTTTGAAAAGTGGGGGATTGATGCAATAGGCCCGTTACCTATCACAAGCAGGGGCAAAAGCTATATTTTGACTACAGTGGACTATCTCTCTAGATGGGCAGAGGCTATAGCAGTAAAACAGATCACTGCAAAGGATGTGGAAAAATTTGTGTGTGATGAAATATGTTGCAAGTTTGGGGTGCCACTGGAGCTACTTTCAGATAAGGGGCCTGGGTTTAGAGCTAAACTGTTGGAATTAGGGTTGCAGAGAAACACACACAGCTTGGAGAAGACGAAGGAAGCTCAAGGCACACAATAGAGAGTGTTTCACTTAGTGTGCAATGGAAAGATAGGTAGCCCTAGAGTGATGGGCGTATATACAATGCACGGGGGAAAAAACCTCCTAAAGAGGGAAAAAATGCCCCAGCGGTCCTAGTGTGTTCACACACATCACTACCACATGTATATGGTAACAAATCCCCCCTGAAGTGATGTGGTGAACGAGAGATGGCACATGAGTAAAGGGAAGTGCCAAGCCCTGAGGACAGGATCAGTCCACAAAGGGGAGTAAGCCCAAAGCTTTGCGGAAATCTTCAAGCTCCTCACGAGACAATGCCTTTGTGAAAAGATCTGCAAGGTTGTCCTGTGTTGGCACATAAGCCAAGCTGATCTCTCCTGCTGAGAGCCTCTCCCTGACATAGTGGTAATGCACCTCAATGTGCTTTGTGCGAGCATGAAAAACTGGGTTCCTCGCAACTGCCAATGCGCTCTGACTATCAGTGTAGATAGTGTTGGCAGTGTCCTGTCCAACACCCAAGTCAGCCATAAGGCGTCTGAGCCATACACACTCAACCGTAGCTGTGAAGACTGCCCTGTACTCAGCCTCACAACTCGAAGTGGCCACAGTAGGTTGCTTCTTGCTCAACCATGATATACATGAACTGCCAAGCATGAAACAAAAACCACTTGTGGACACTCGCGTGTCAAAACAACCAGCCCAATCTGAGTCCAAAAAAGCATGTAAGTCTGGCGGCAATGATCCCCCCTTGGGATAAAACAAGCCAAGATGTAAAGTGCCACTAAGGTAGCGGAAAATCCTCTTGACAGCCTGCCAATGCTTAGACCCTGGGCTATGCATAAATCTGCTGACCTGCGAGACTGCAAACTGAATATCTGGCCTCGTGTTGCATACATAAATGAGGCAGCCAACAGCAGTTTGGTAAAGAGTGACATCAGCAGGATCGCCAGCATCATGTAGACTCAACTTCAAACCTGTTTCCATGGGAGTGGCAATAGGTTTGCAATCCTCAAGTCCAAACTTACATAGCAATGTCTCTATGTAACTTTTCTGACACAAGGCAATACCACCATCACACTGCTTAAACTGTATACCCAAGTAATGATGCAACAGCCCCAAATCTTTCATCTTGAAAGTAGCATTCAAATCAGCCTTAAATTCAGCAATATGTCTCTCATTTGGTCCAGTGATCAGCAAATCATCAACGTAAAGAACCACAATGAGAAATACATCATCCTCACGCTTTACATACAATGTGCTTTCTGTTGGACTGTTACGAAAGCCTCGTTTAACCAAATGAGTGTCAGCTTTCTCATACCAAGCACGAGGAGATTGCTTCAACCCATACAAAGCCTTCTTACATTTGCACACTTTGTCCTCTTGTGCTTTTATGACAAAACCGCGAGGCTGCGTTACATAAACTTCCTCAAATATGTCACCATTCAAGAAAGCAGTAACAATGTCTGATTGATGTACATCCCAACCAAAATGAGCTGCCAATGCACATAGAAAACGCACAGTAGTCATACGACAAGTGGGAGCAAAAGTCTCTTCATAATCTATGCCTTTTTGTTGTGCATAACCCTTTGCAACAAGTCGAGCCTTATGGCGATCGATCTCACCATCCGGCTTGCGTTTCAACTTGTAAACCCACTTCGTACCAATGGCCTTTTTGCCAGGAGGCAAATCACATAAAGTCCATGTGTCATTCTCTATAAGTGCATCATATTCTGATTTCATGGCAGCAATCCAATGTTCTGAATTCTGTGCTTCATCAAAAGATAGAGGCTCCTCAACATCATGTAAACTAGACACAGCCAAAGCATAACAATCTGATGCATAAGATGCATGGCGAGAGCCTGAACGAGTACGACTAGATAAAGGTGCATCCAATTTAATGTCACGCAATGTGTGCACCAGCCATTTTGGTATACCTCTAGCCTGCTCATTTTCAGCCCTTTCCTCATCAAGTACATCATGTACATCTGCATCAGTAATAGGCTGTTCTAAAACATTTTCAGAAACCCCCATAGGCTGTACATTTTCCTCATTGGAACTTACATTCGTATTTCCACCACTGAAAAGAGGCAACAAAGTGTCATAAATGTCCTGTGAGCTTACATTACTGTCTCTAGTACATGACAGCAAGGGCTGAACAGAATCTTCCACAAACACTACATCCCGTGAAACCAGAATACGTTTTGTTTGCGGATGATACAACCTGTAACCTTTGCTTTCAGCACTATAACCAACAAAAATACATTTGACAGCCTTATCATCCAATTTTCTGCACTGCACTTGTGGCACCAAAGCATATGCCAAACAGCCAAAACCACGCATGTGCTCAATAGAAGGCTTTCCATCATGCCATGCTTCATATGGAGTAATAGACTGCAAAGCTTTCGTAGGACACATGTTAAGTACATAAGTGGCACACATGATGGCCTCAAGCCAAAAAGAATGCGGCAAAGCTTGACTTTTGACCATACATCGTGCCATTTCCGTTAGTGACCTGTTTTTCCTCTCAGCAACACCATTTTGCTGAGGTGTATAAGGCACTGTACATTGGTGTTTTATCCCACGACTAGCCAGAAATGCATTAAATTCATGAGACATATACTCCCCCCCTCGATCGGAATGGAGGGTGCCCATAGTACATTTTGAGACATTTTCAGCCATAGCCAAAAATTGTTTGAAGCACATAAAAAATTGGGACTTCGCTTTAAGCGGAAATACCCATGCATGCCTGGAGTAATCATCAATGAAAGTCACGAAGTACAGGTAATTGCCCAAAGACGGAGTTTGCATGGGCCCACAAACATCACTATGCACAAGCTGCAACCTGCATGTGGCCCTAACTGAACCATCCTTTGGAAACTTAGAACGCTGCATTTTACCCAGAATACAGCCTTCACAAACATGTTTGACAGGTGCTTCAAGAGGCGGCAAAGAAGCAACGATATCAGATTTCTGCAAACGCAGCAAACTGGCAAAATTCAGATGACCAAAACGTGCATGCCAAAGTTTTGCATCTGAAATAGCCCTTGAATCTGCAACAGCATTTGCAAAATTTTGTCCACACTTGTCATACAAAGTGAGCTTATACAGCCCAGATGCAACAATTTCATCACCAAAACTGAGATCATGAACTGTACATCTGTCATCCACAAATTTGACTACAAGTCCAAGTCTAGCAAGTGCGGATACAGACAAGAGATTCTTCTTGATCCCAGGTACATAAAGTGCATCAACAAGTGTGAAGGAACTGCCATTAGCAGCAGTGAGCACAATCTTTCCAACTCCCTGAACTGGATAAGAGGCATTGTTGGCACAAGTGACTGAATTCCCATGAGGGACAGACTCAAGAGAGGTAAACAATTCACGATGTGAGGTAATGTGCTTTGTAGCACCACTGTCGAAATACCACACATGTGAATCTGCAGCAACTGACAAGCATGCATCATGGACAGCAGGATTGTAAGTGCACTCTGTGCTAAAAGCCCATTCCGCATCAACATCAGCATCACAATCTCCTTTCACAGAAGACTCAACAATGGCTGCATTTGTAGTGGATCCAGCATTTGCAGTGGAGCCACCCTCTTTCTTCTTAGCCTCTTTGGCCTTCAACTTAGGACACGACTTGATCAAGCGATCATTGGCTTTACAATAATGGCAACGCATCTTCTTTTTGCCCTTATCACCAGAATTGCCAGACGAAGTGCTGCCAGCAGAAGCATTAGGAACAGAATTTTTGCCACTCGCAGCAGAACCATAAGAAGTGGCTGCATTACTGTTACCACCCTTTCTTTGAGAAGCAATAAAAACCTGTTCAACTGCACGCTGCCTAGTCCTGTTTTTTCTAGAAAGTGACTCTTGCAACAGCAATGTGCATAATTCATCAAACTTGACAACTTCAGGATTTCCTTGGGTCATCAGTCTCCAAGTACTAGCAAAAGTCTGGTAGGAATCTGGTAAGGCATCAAGAACAGTCTGCACAAGGGAACTGTCCGAAATGACTTCACCTGCAGAAATGAGTTGCTCATTGATATCCTTGACACTAGCAAGGAAAGTGTCCATATCATCTTCCTCATGCATAATCTTTGACTGTAGCTCTTTACGCAGCAAAGCAATTTTAGCCTCATTGCGGCTTGCATAAAGACCTGCTAGAATATCCCAAGCCTGTTTTGCAGATTTTGCTGAACGGATGTGAGGAATAATGGTGCGCTTCACAGACAACGCAATCAATGCATGAGTTTGCGCATCCTTAACATCCCAACGAGCTTGTTCTGCCGTAGGAAAAACAACTCTAACAGCTGCAATCCTTGCAGCAAGACCTGCAACATCCTCAATATCGCCTACATCTTCAGAACCAGGACGTACATCAATGCCCTGCACAATGTTCCAGACACCTTTTGACACAAGAACATGTTGCACCATATAAGCCCACATAGGGTAGTTGTCCCCATCCAACTTGTCTTCAGCAGCAAACATCTTGAACACATCTGTGTTGTTGTTGTCAGCCATGGTAAATGCTGCACCTGATGTGAAAACTGCCCGAAAATAGGAGAAATGGAGCGGGAACAACTTGTGCTATATAGCACAAACTGTAGAAGACTATAAGGCACCTGTTATGCAGAAAACGGCACTGACAGAAAATCTGCACAAAATGACGAAATAGCCTGTGCAGTACTGCTCGTAGTGGAAACGGAGGCCGAAATGAGCCCAAATCAAAATTCTGAGCAGACCTAGCTCTTTGAGCTCTCCCAAAATATTTGTCGACCTACGAACGCTCGCCAAAGCTCACTGAAATTGGAGAAAGTGAGCAGGCGTGTGCTGGAGCAGCTGGCGACTAAGCCCAGGAGGACGTGACCTGCTCTGATACCAATTGTTGGAATTAGGGTTGCAGAGAAACACACACAGCTTGGAGAAGACGAAGGAAGCTCAAGGCACACAATAGAGAGTGTTTCACTTAGTGTGCAATGGAAAGATAGGTAGCCCTAGAGTGATGGGCGTATATACAATGCACGGGGGAAAAAACCTCCTAAAGAGGGAAAAAATGCCCCGGCGGTCCTAGTGTGTTCACACACATCACTACCACATGTATATGGTAACATAAACTGCTAGATTTTTTATGTGCAAAGATGAAGATTAGGCACGAGCATACGACTCCTTATTACCCACAGTGTAATGGATTAAATGAAAGATTCAATGGTGAGTTGGTACATATTCTTTCGAAAGTGACAGAGCACCAAGGAAAGAATTGGGATTTGGAATTGCCTAGTGCATTATGGGCTTACCGTACTTTGGTGAAGACAAGTACAGGGTTTACTCCATTTCATTTGGTGTATGGAAAAGAAGCACTATTGCCTATGGAAGTAGAATTGCCTGCGGTCAAGATGTTAGAGAAGTTTCTTGGGCCACCTAGTGATGCATTCGAAGAGAGGCTCTTACAGCTACAAGAGGTTCAGCTGGATAGGATGGGTGCATTGGAACATTATGGACAGATGCAAGATAGGGCTTTGGCAAAGATAAATGAAAAGGTCAAAAGTAAGGGTATCAAGAAGCATGACTTGGTTTTGTGCTACAACAGTAAGCTGGACAACACCTTCCAAAAGAAGTTTCAAATTAAGTGGGAAGGCCCTTTCAAGGTAGTGGAGTGTTTCCCGAATGGTACATATCAGTTGGCTAACCTGGATGGGTTTCTACATAAGTCAAGGGTAAATGGATTGCGTCTTAAATTGTATCATGCCAGGTTGATGATGGTCGAGCAAGATGAGTTGTATGCGGATCAAGGAGTGTTGGTGAAGGATGAGGAGACTTGTGACGCTGCGAGTCTCATATCGCTTTTTGCTACTGCTGATCATGAATGATCTAGCAGGTTAGGGAATGGGAAAATTATGTCAGGAGTTTTTTGGAGCAAGGGATTGCACATATGTACATACACATGCATGGTGCATCGAATAAAGGATTTCCCAATTTCCATAGGCAGGTGGTTACGTGGGGCCCACCTGTGTACACGTAGGACAGGGTGTACATAGTGCAGCGATTTTCACTATTATCAGTACCAGTGTGTTTTTTCTACAATAAGGAGAAGTTGGTAGCGCGTAAAACTTCTAATGGAAGCTATCCGCGGGCCGACGACATGAGGTAAGTAGGTGCGTGAGATGGCATCGAGTGGTGTCAGGAGGTCGAACGGGGTCAATACTTGCACGCGGAGAAGTACGGACACGACGTGGGTGTTTTCTTGTGATACTTATGCAAAAAGTTCATCATGAGGACCAATTTTTGGGGTTACTTCACGTGGTTGCGGGATGCATTATTGGGAAAAACTGAGTGCGAGGTGTGCGTATGATGCAAAAAGGTGACAACTATGCACTGCAAGGTCAGTTTTTGGCCAGTTCAGGGTCATTTTGGGGTCATCTAAAAGGCCAAGGGTGCCCAAATAATAAAGCTAAGTGTGGGAGATGAAAAAACTGAGAAAAGACGAGAAAAAATGTGGAGAAGAGAGGAGAAACAGCCGCAAGTGTGTTTTTGGGGTTTTTGGAGCTTGTTTTGGCCGTAAACTGCTCATCCGATGTCCGATTTGAGCACTTTGACATTGTAGACTGGGGTTTTGGGACGTTCCGGACGCGATGGCGCTGTTCATTTTGCCAAATTCCTCATTATTTTTTTGATGTTTTTGCTGTGTAAGCTTCTTCTATGAGCGAAGCTTCTGCTCCAATTTGTTATTGTATCTGGTATCTTTTACCCATATTGTGTGAGCTATTTGCCCTATTGGTGTTGGCCCAAGCTCAATTGTATCTAAACATCAAAAATTCTCCTCTTTTGAGCTGATTTTTGTGTGTGTGTGTGTGTGTGTGTGTGTGTCTGTATGGAGTGGGCAAGTGGATAGTCTCTCTCCTCTCACTCCAGAGGTGTGTTCCCTGTCTCGGCTAGGTGTGTTGTGTGAGCTGAGTGGTGCCCCATAGTGTGTGTGTGTGTATCTTCCCAAGAGTGTGTGTCGGGTCGTTATAGAGGCGTTCTGTGTGTTTCCATCCCGGTCACAACGGTATTATGAGCTATTCCCCTTTGAGAGAATTCCTCAATAAACTCGTCAAACACTTCCTCCATCGACTCAAAGTCTCTACGCTCTACAGAGTCAAACCAAGTGGCAACATCATCCTCTAGGGTTAGTCCAAACCCTACGATTTGGGTAGGAAAATGTAACACCTCTTTGGCTCTAATTACACGCACAAAGGCTGCTACATGATCTCTTGGGTCTCTGTTTCCTGTGTATTTCTTGTTTATCCATTTTTTGCAATTGAGAAGGTCTAATTCTGCGATGGTATACAAACCTCATCATTGGATCACCCCGTCGCAGTCGATACACCTCCTCGGGCCTTCTGTAATAAGTTGGTTCCTCTCCCAACGGTGCTCCTAAGCCATAATTTCTAACGGTTGTTGCTGGAGGTGGTTCTTCTCTTCGAACTCGTTCCATGGGTAGTCCTCCAGGCTCGGTCGACCCTTGTTTCTTTGGCTTACTCTCTGCTTGATACCTTGAATAGTGTGGTGGTTCTTGCAAATCCCTGAGCCCTCGTGCAGCTTGATAACCATCTCGGTTTCGGTCTGGTTCCATTGTTGCACTCTGTCGAAGCCATGCCTGCAATGATGGCTGGTTTGTTGGTTGGTCTTGGTTGTTGAATGCTTGCGGTTTGGTGGAATGTGAGGTAGTGTCATACTCATCTGAAAATGGATTTGTTGACTTGCTTGTGGTGTGGGTGGCTCTCGGCATTTCCTCAGGGTCATATGATGATGCTCCTGGACGTGTTGCTCTTTCTACTTCCTCTGGGAGAATACGTTGGTATTCTCGCCCGTATCTATCAACGAAAACTATGCCCTTCCCCGTAGCAGATTCATAAGAGAATAAGTAAAGAACTTTGTCTTTGCTTAGTTCGTTTTTGTATGGTTCTTTGCTGTGAAAGTAAGAGACAATACCCTCACTCTCATGTTTGTAGATTCCCACATTCTCGTTATAAGTTGGAATCCTGGTTGTTTTCTTATCATACATAAAAATAGCTCCGGGCCGATCAATGTTTGGTGGCGGTTCTTGAGTTTCTAAAACCATTTTCTCTTTTGCCATTTTCCCTTTCTCTTCAGGGTTGCTAACTATTAAATATTGGTTCCCCTTTTCGTCTCGAAATCTATCTCCATCATCATACACTCGGATTATCTCCAATCTTTGTGCTGGCCTCTCTTCGACACAAATGCACTTGTGGCCTCGATAGTCAGAATAGACTAGGACTCCTCTTGAGTTTGTTCCCTCTAAGAAGATCACTGTGAGCCTGAAATCATTCAAAGGATTTTGGGAGGTGCTTCCTCCTGGCATAGGTCCATCATAGGTGAAACATCCTTGCTTTTGACTACCCATCATGAAGAAGGATTTGTCTGACGAAGTGTCAGTATCACTCCCTTCCTCAATAATCGGTGCTAGCGGATCTAGCCTTGCTTGGGTTACACTCTCTTCGGTGGACACTAAGCTACCTTGGTCACCTGCCACTTTCTGGTCTCTAACAATGTATCTTCCTGATCTTAAATTCATCAAACTTATCAATGCAATTTATCACAATTCCAACCACTCACCTGGCAATGGGTCAGTCTCTGCACAACTTCTTGCTTTGTTGTTGAATATACCTGTACACAAGCGTTTTAAGTTCGGCAATTGAATCAAAGCATTTATCTACTAGAGGTTATCTTAGTAATGATTGGTATAACTGGAGATTTAATCTCAACCACTACTTTATTTTATACACTGCTGATGTTCTGGATTAGGTTTGCTAATTTGAAACAGTCCTTGCTTCGTGAAATGGGCAAACAAGGTCCAAATTCACTTCTGAAAGATGTTTCAGAACCCTTAAGCCAAATGGAACCTCACTGTCTAGGCCAGGTCAAATTTTCTCTACAGTATGCCCCACTAGACATCCTATGCGTAGGATGTCTCCTGCTGTGTTTTGCCTGGATTTTTGCACTATTGTTTCCCTTTGTTGTGCTGAGCTTACAGCTGCTTTTACTTTTTGATTTGAACATCTATTAGCTAGTCAATGAGTTAGAAATCTGTTCCGATGGCCTGTTGATGGTATTGATCAGTCTAATCAACTCCAAATTGGACCAAAACTGACTAGGAGGCTTGCCTTAGGCTATATAACACCTTACTATGCTCAAAGTCAAATTCTGGCTTCATTTTCTTGCATTAGACATCCTACGCGTAGGATGTATTTTTCTTCAGAATGGCTTTAAACTCAAGACTCAAGCTCCCCTTGAGTTGCTGATAACTTTGGTATACTCAGAATTCAGTTTGGAGTCCCAAATCACTCAGAAGACATCCTACGCGTATGATGTCTTTTTGGCCTGTTTGACCCTAGATTTGTCCCACAGCTTCCCCTTGATGTCAGTATCCCAGTGGTATGCTTAGATTTTGATTTGGATGTCAAAAGTCCCAATCTTCAGTTGTTTTTGCTTTCTCAGTCAAAAGTGCTAAAGTCCACTTTGAACCCAATTTTCTTACCCAAATGAGGTGAAACCCCTTTTAGTCACTCAATATATCATGCAAAACATACTCATGTAGTCAACTTATGGTTTTGGTCTCAAGTTAATGTTTTGGCACTATTTGGGTATGATGTCTAGCAATTCCAGTCTATTTGGCGTTATCCTTTCAAGATATGACCAAATTTCCACTTTCCAGTTGAAATTAGAGTAAACCCTACCTTCTGAACACACTCATCAACTCAAAATCCCAAAATTCCTCCCAGATTGGCCTGTAGACATCCTACACGTAGGATGTCTATTGGCTTAAAATTAAAGTCTTTTCTGACAGGAATGCTCCTGATGCTCTGTAGATCTACAGAGCATCAGGAATGCTCCTGATGCTCTGTAGATCTATCAGAAACACTCACAGTAACTTTTGGACTTCAATTAGGCTTTCAACCACACTTTTGCGTCTTTTAAAAACTTGTAATGATTCTACCAAGCAAGTGTACATGCATGAAATTCTCTAGATCTGAATCATGATGTCCTACTTAGTCTACTCCTACCTATCATGAAGAAATGGTGATAATGGTGTTTTTGGTTGCTTTTTGGCCTCTCCGGACTCTCAAGCTCTCCTCTCACCGCTTCTACCACTCCAACTCCTACTCTAGAACTTGACTACTACCTAAAACTACCTAAGTCTACCTCCTCTACCTAAGTCGAAGGATCTAAGCCAGACACACGCTTCCTAGACTCCCTCTAAGACCTAGAGAGTCCTCCACCCTCTGATCCTATCTAAATGTAAAACGAGACTCTTGGCAAGCCAAAAATCCCAATCCTCAAGGATTAGTCTCGGTCACCTAACTAAGGTTTTCATCCCCGGCAGCGGCTCCAATGTTGGATAGATACGCCGCGACGGACGTCAGCACAGCGAGAACTCACCTAACAAGTAATGTCAGCTAAGGACAAATCTCGACCCGCAGGCGCGTGGAAGCAAGCCTAAGGTGTCAACCTATACTCGACCGACTCATAACTAATTCCTACAGAGGTCTCTACCAATTGTCTAAGTCACATCCTTCAAGAGTGCACAAGAGGAAACTTCCCACAACGCTTGCTAGAGCCGAACACCCATCAAACACTTTTGAAACACCATAGAACTTGAAGGAGACCCTACTAATACCTATAGGCCACTCTCCCTAAGGTCTATGAACCAAAATCACGACCCAAAACACCCGGTGCAAAAACACGCAGGATGTCTGGCTGAAATCTGCAGGTCTTCGATTCCAAAATCTGAAGTGCCTAATGTGTAGTTCTACTCAATGTGAACGTGTGGATATGCTGCAATGCAAAATCGGATAACCTATGCTCACCCAAACAACCGATGAAGCTCGTAGAAGAAGCTCCCAAAGCCGGACCGTAAGCGCCCAATGTTGGTATCAGCGCGTGGCTCTAGTCGGGGGCAGCACGCTGCACTTCTCCGCACTCGATTCCGACCACCGTAGCACACGTAGCGTCAAGACGAAGGTCACTCTCTCTCTCTCTCTCTCTCTCTCTCATACACAGTACGCCCACTCACGGACTTCAAACTTGTTTTAAAATGACAAAAGGTTCTTTCATTAAGGTCAAAAAGTGGTATATATACCTTACAACTTCTCAAACCCTAAAGTTCCAAAATCAACCATCTACTCAATCTAACTATCAAAAGTGGGATACAATCTGGAAACTTCTGTAAGTCCCAATATTTACAAGATGAAAAATCGGGTTTTCCTCAATGAATGAATAATTACAAAAATAATAGTCCACCGAGTAGTTAGATGCCGTGGGGTGTGTCCAGCTTCTAAAAATTTGTAAGGCCCCCATTATGAGGAGAAGCCATCGTGCGTGAAGCAAAATCACTCGTCGGAAACCAAAATTTTCACAGCCACAATTCAAGGGCAATTTTTTTTTCCTTCACCGGAATATTCATTTTCGCCGGAATATTATGGTCGGACGACGGCGTCGTCCAGAAAGTGGTCGGAAAACAACCGGTCGGTTGGTCGGTAGTCAATGGCCGGTAGCTGGTGGTCGGAAGTCAATGGCCGGTGGACGAACCCAATGGCCGGTGGCCGAATTCAAAAGCGGACTTGTCTTCTCAAGGGCGGCCACACATGGGCGGATTGGAGGGTCCGATTTGGACCCTTCTAGACACAAGGGCGGCTACACATGGCTGCCTCTCATGAGAGAGGGAAGCCCTTTTTTCCTATAAAAGGAGTCCATTTCTACACACATTTTATAGTGTGAATATGATGCAACAAGGTGAGGTTGAGGTGTTGAGAGTGAAGCAAGGCGGGAGCTCCATTAAGGGTATAATACCTTTGTCAACTACTTCTTGTTTTGAAGTACTAAAGCCATTGAGTGGCTGCTTTCCCGTGGACGTAGCCCACATTGGGTGAACCACGTATACTGTGTGTACTCTCTCTCTCTCTCTACTCTATAATCTCTTGTGTGTGAAATCTATCTCTCTCCATTAAGTAATCTACTCAAATATCTATTTAGCTACATCATATTTCCTAACAAATTGTCGCACCTTCCACAAGGCGAGATCACAATAGGTGAAGCCTGATGTTGATGGACGATTGTTTTCATCGGTTGCATGTCACAAGAAACACCGTCATAGCCCTATCATAGAAGAATTTAAGGAGTTGGTCTACACATTTTGGAAAGGGGAGACTTGTGTTTCATCGAGCAAGAAGGATGTTTGACGAAAGAGGATGGGGAGAAAAAGGTACATAGAACACCCTATGCATTTTATGCATTACATCTGTAGTGCATAGTAGCTTGTATATGTTGATCAATAGCATACTAATCTATAGACTTTTGCTAGTTAGCATATGGACTGTGCTAGTTAGCATACGGAGTATTCTAGTTAGCATGTCTTGGGTTCTAAATAACATACAGAGCTAGTTGGCTAGCACAATATGTATGCTAATTAACATACCTAGTATGCTAGTTAACATACTTAGTATGCTAGTTACATACGTAGTATGCTCAATTGTATGGTAAGTACGCTATCTGACAGAAAGTGATTATGCTAGTTTACTAGGTAACATACGAAGTATGCTAGTTAGCAAGCCTTGAGTTCTAAATAGCATACAAAGTTAGGTGGTCAACACAAAAGATATGCAAGTTAACACCACTTATGCTAGTTAACACCTAGTATGCTCACTAGCATGATGGGTATGTTATTTAAGAAAAGGGTTATGCTAGTTAGAACTAGCACAACTGGGCTGGGTATGCTGGTTGGCATATGGATTATGCTAGTTAGCATGACTTGTGTTCTACCTAGCATATAAAGTTAGCTAGTCAGCACAAGATGTATGCTAATTAACAACATTTATGCTAGTTAGCACCTAGTATGCTCAATAGAATGATGCGTGTCCTAATGCGTATACTAGTTAGTATAGTGAGTATGATAATTAGCAAATGGAGTATGCTAGTTAGCATATAGACTGTGCTAGTTAGCATATGGACTGTACTAGTTAGCATATCGAATATGATAGTTAGCATGCCTTGGGTCCTAAATAGCATACAGAGCTAGTTGGTTAACACAATATGTATGCTAAATAACATATGTGGTATGCTAGTTAACATACCTAGTATGCTCAATTGCATGATAAGTATGCTGTCTAAAAAACAGAAAGTGATTATGCTAGTTAGCACATGGAGTTTCTAGGTAGCATATGGAGTATGCTAGTTACCAGGCCTTGAGTTCCAAATAGCATACATAGTTAGTTGGTCAACACAAAAGGATGCAAGTTAGAACCACTTATGCTAGTTAACAACTAGTATGCTCACTAGCATGATGGGTATGCTATTTAAGACAAGGGTTATGCTAGTTAGAACTAGCAGTTGGGCTGGGTATGCTAGTTAGCATATGGAGTATGTTGGTTAGCATATTGAGTATGCTAGTTAGCATGCCTTGTGTTTTACCTAGCATATAGAGTTAGCTAGTCAGCACAAGATGTAGGCTAATTAACATAATTTCTATTAGTTAACACCTAGTATGCTCAATAGCATGATGGGTGTCCTAATGAGTATGCTAGTTAGAATATAGAGTATGCTAGTTAGCAAATGGTCTGTGCTAGTTGGACAGAGAACAGAGAAAATGGTCTGTTCTCTGTCCAAAGCCCGCAGATGCAAATTTCCATAGAAGGGAATTCCTGATGGGAGATGTTTGACATGTGGAGTGAATAGGTTGGAATTATGCTGCTTGGAGACATCAAAGCCATGCAATAGTATTAATGTGAAAGTATTTGCATATGTACAAGCTCAAGACAAGCATGGAAATAGTAACAAAAGAGAAGATCTTTGCACAAAGAAATGCAGTGCTGGGAGTTTCTTCAACTCTTGAAGACCAAGTTGGAGCTCTTTATCACTCATAGATATGTGGCTTGATGTCAACGACAACAATTCAAGGATTGCTTCTTTGATTTTCGAACAATGTCGTCGTGTCAGTTGTTGTTGATTTTGTAGAGAATCATTCCTTCAAGGAACAAAATGAGATTCAGTCAATGCATTGGCACTCTACTCAAGTAACCAGTTTTGTACACATAACGTACTACCGCACGACAGGGGAGGTAGTCAAAACCGTCCACTTCTTCATATCAGATGACAAGGTGCATGACACGTTGTTCATGCAACACTGCTTCATGCTACACCGTGATTGGTTACAACAAGAGGGTGTCACTCGTAAGCAACATTGGTTGTGGTCTGATGGTGCAGTCTCACAGTTCAATGGAGCCAGGTCTTTTTACTTCGTTGCAAGATATGGTGGACTCACAGAGATGGGGATGAGTGGGTTCTTCTTTGGATCAGGGCACGGCAAGGGAGAGCAAGATGGTGCAGGAGTAGTTGTGAAAAGAACCTTGACCCATGAACAGCTAAAACCTAATGGAGCTATTTTGCGGTGTGCAGCTGATGTAATTTCTTATTGCCAAGCCAACATGTAGCAGGGAGCACCTTCACACTATACTTCAAAAGAAAGGGAATGTTCCCGTGTGTTTTGGGAGGTTAAAGAGGGGGAAGTGAACAAGCATATGAAGTGAAATTGTGCCAGTGTGGAAAAAACTCACTCTCTGCATCCTTTTCGTGGTCACAACCCTGCGGATCCAACTGTCCTTGCAACAAGAGCCTTGGAATTCTTTTGTGATGCATGCATGCACGGAAGATGTAATCACTACGTTGTCAAGAGTTTTTTGGAGCAAGGGATTGCGCATATGTACATACCCATGCATGGTGCATGAAATAAAGTATTGACCATTTTCCAGAGCTAGGTGGTTATGTGGGGCCCACATGTGTGCAGGTAGGACAACATGTACATAGTGCAGCGATTTTCACTATTATCAATACTAGTGTGTTTTTTCTACAATAAGGAGGATTTGGTAGCGTGTAAAACTTCTCGAGGAAGCTATCCGTGGGCCGACGACGTGAGGTCAGTAGGTGCGTCAGATGGCATCTAGTGGCGTCAGGAGGGCGAACGAGGTCAATATTTGCACGCGGATGAGGACGGACACAACGTGGGTGTTTTCTGGTGAGAGTTATGCAGCAAGGTCATCATTAGGACCACTTTTTGGGGCCACTTCAAGTGGTGGCGAGATGCATTATTGGAAAAAAGCTGAGTGCCAGGTGTGCGAATGATGCAAAAAGGTGACAACTATACACTGCGAGGTCAGTTTTTGGCCTGTTCGGGGTCCGTTTGAGGTCATCTAAAAGGCCAAGGGTGCCCAACTAATAATGCTAAGTGTGGGAACTGAAAAACAGAGAGAAGACCAGAAAAAACGTGGAGAAGAGAGGAGGAACAGCCGCAGCTGTGTTTTTGCTCATTTTGGAGCCTGTTTTGGCCGTAAACTGCTCATCCGAGGTCGGATTTGAGCACTTTGACATTGTAGACTGGGGTTTTGGGCCGTTCCGGACGCGATGGCGCTGTCCATTTTGCCAAATTCCTCACTCTTTTCCTGCTGTTTTTCTGTGTAAGTTTCTCCTATGAGCGAAGTTTCTGCTCTAGTTTGTGATTGTATCTGGCTTATTTTACCCATATTGTGTGAGCTATTTGCCCCATTAGTGTTGGCCCAAGCTCAATTGTATCTAAACATCAGAAATTCTCCTCTTTTGAGCTGAGTTTTTTGGGTGTGTGTGTGTGTGTGTGTGTCTCTGCGTGGAGTGGGCAAGTGGATAGTCTCTCTCCTCTCACTCCAGAGGTGTGTTCCTTGTCTCGGCCAGGTGTGTTGTGTAAGCCGAGTGGTGCCCCATAGTGTGTGTGTGTATCTTCCCAAGAGTGTGTGTCGGGTCGTTATAGAGGCGCTGTGTGTGTTTTCGTCCCGCTCACATTCTTTTGGCGCCCCCACGGAGGATCTTCTTCGAGTACCTTCTGCTTCGAGCTTCGAGCTTCGAGCTTCGGGATTACAGGTTGCAGGTTGTAGATTACAGGTTACAGGTTACAGGTTATAGAGATAGGTACAGGTACAGGTGATTCACACAGGTACAGGTAGCTGGAGTACAGTGATGTCACTTGCAGTTGTTGTGGGTATGCATCACTTGGCGCCTGTTTGAGCGCATTGTCTGCTAGATTGTACGTTACTTGTGGAAACTGCCATTGTACGCATTTGTGGAGCCATACTTGGTTGTATTTGGCAGTCCCAGCCATTTCTGAGACTTGGTCTGGAAGATAGTCATTTCTGAGACTTGACTATATGCGATTTGCATTAGCCTTCGTGTGAGGGTCGATAGCGTGAGGTTTTTATTGAGCTGGGGGATTCTCAAATATGGAGATCCTTTCGGTGATACAGGTAGCTGGAGCACCCTTTTCGTGACCTCGCCATAGGCTATGTACTAGTGAGTCCTATTTGATGCTCGGGTTCTATTGTTGGCAGTTTATGCATACAGATACAGTCTATATTTTAAGTTCTCATTGCTCTACTTCTGGGGAAACTCTGTCGAAATTTTCCCAAGTTATGATGGCTGGTTTTTTGGTATTTTGAGCCATTTATGCTGTTATGCTGCTGAAATTCTGGCAAAATCAGAGGTTGAGTCAGGTGTGCCTTCTTGGGAGCTGCATGGTTGGCTTTAATGGATGATCAAAATGGACCTCAATTCACTCCATTTCATTTAACTCAGAGAATCCAGATAAATGTTCATGTGTCAAGGAAGATTTTTTTCCAGCAGCGCATAGTCTTTATGTTCGGGCCAAGAAGATTATGAGAGATCTTGGAATGCCCTTTGCCTGTTGTAATTCCGATGATCAACTATGAAAACTCATTTGATGTGCATGTGTTTGTCCTTATCTAAAGTTGAGCTCCATTGAAGTTTCTGGGGATTGGGTAGTCAAAAGTTTTGGGTTCTTGCACGTGTGTTCGTAGGGGTTCTCAAAGCATTGTAACTTGGGTAACCATGGCTTTCTCTTATCCGGAATTTCATGGAACAAGTGGTGAAGATGCGGAAGACTTTCTGGAGCAAGTCGAGGTGGCATGCATAAGCAACAATATGTGTGATGAGGAGAAGATTTTGAGGCTATTTGGATTGCTTTTGAAAGATGAGGCCCGTGTTTGGTTCATGGATTTGGAAGCTAAAGAAGCAGTGGATTCTTCTTATGGTTTGAGTCTTGACAAGTTTATAGAAGCTTTTTTAGAGCGTTTCCAGGTTGTGGAAGATGCAAATGCAGTATGGAATGAGCTCAATGCTCTTAAGCAAGGTTCTTGTCAAGGTGTTGATGCCTATGTACAAGGTTTTACAGATTTATGGACTCGTTGGTGTGTTGCTCTTAAGGATGAGACCCCCCCTTATTCATTGAAGAAAAGTTTTTTTGTTGATGGTTTGTCACCTTGGTTGCGGTTCGAGGTTGAGTTGAAGAGGCCCGAGTCTTTTGAAGAAGCAGTATGCATTGCAAAGCACAAGGAATGGAAGTTTAAGCATCTTGAGGAACATGGTATCAGTACAGGTATGCATGTGCAAGATGGATTTGACATGGAAGATGAAGTTAAGCCTAAGCAGGTGAAAAGTAGCCTATCCTATGATGTTTCTCATTTCTTCCCAAGGTCTATTGTGAAGCGTAAAGAGGTCTTGCAGGTTGACAGGTTTCTGGAAGAGCCTAAAGAGGTGAGTAATGCTTTGGATACAGGATTGAAAAGTCTTGAAGAGGATGCATTGGATACTTGTGTACCTTGTGATTCTGGGTGTGAGTGTGAGGTTGAGGTTATTGATGATGAGAACGTATCTTTGGATACTAGTTCCTTGGAAATTAGGGAAGAGGGCAAGGTTGAGAGCCATTTTGTGGATTTGTTGGATGTGGAGCCTGTTTTGAAGCCATATTTTGATGTATGTGCAGTGATTGAACCGATTTATGAGCATGATTGTGGTTTAGAGCAGGGATCTGTATTCTTGGAGACTGATGAACCCATGCTAGAAGCTATGGATAGTGGTGATAGCCATGATTATGATGTGGATGAAGTTATGTGTGATGATGAGTATGCTTATGATGAGGAGAAGGGGTTTGGCATATATGAGTCCAATCTCAGCTATGTGGATGCCTATGCTAGGGATATGTGTGCTGCGGGGATACTTTTGTGCTTTGGATATCAACAAATTTACCTTCACACAATTCTTTTAGCTACTTGGGTGCATGATATGCAAGTTGTTGCTATGGCTGGTGAAGCCAAGATGCCAGGTGATGAGTCACTTGAGTTGTCTCTATCGGTTGGGTTGAATGTGGCATGCAATATTTATGCTTTTGGAACTCCAGACAGAGCGGATGTGTTAGTTGGATATGCCCATGGTGCATTTTGGTTGATTGTTGACAAATGTAGGTGTGGTGTTATGATGCTTCTTTTGAATCAGGCGATATGCCTTTGGCCTTTTGATCCAGGTGGAATGAGCATCTACTAGTGTTGCTACTGCTGAGCATGAATGCTCTAGCAGGCTAGGGGGTGGGCAAATTATGTCAAGAGTTTTTTGGAGCAAGGGATTGCGCATATGTACATACCCATGCATGGTGCATGAAATAAAGTATTGACCATTTTCCAGAGCCAGGTGGTTATGTGGGGCCCACATGTGTGCAGGTAGGACAACATGTACATAGTGCAGCGATTTTCACTATTATCAATACTAGTGTGTTTTTTCTACAATAAGGAGGATTTGGTAGCGTGTAAAACTTCTCGAGGAAGCTATCCGTGGGCCGACGACGTGAGGTCAGTAGGTGCGTCAGATGGCATCTAGTGGCGTCAGGAGGGCGAACGAGGTCAATATTTGCACGCGGATGAGGACGGACACAACGTGGGTGTTTTCTGGTGAGAGTTATGCAGCAAGGTCATCATTAGGACCACTTTTTGGGGCCACTTCAAGTGGTGGCGAGATGCATTATTGGAAAAAAGCTGAGTGCCAGGTGTGCGAATGATGCAAAAAGGTGACAACTATGCACTGCGAGGTCAGTTTTTGGCCTGTTCGGGGTCCGTTTGAGGTCATCTAAAAGGCCAAGGGTGCCCAACTAATAAAGCTAAGTGTGGGAACTGAAAAACAGAGAGAAGACCAGAAAAAACGTGGAGAAGAGAGGAGGAACAGCCGCAGCTGTGTTTTTGCTCATTTTGGAGCCTGTTTTGGCCGTAAACTGCTCATCCGAGGTCGGATTTGAGCACTTTGACATTGTAGACTGGGGTTTTGGGCCGTTCCGGACGCGATGGCGCTGTCCATTTTGCCAAATTCCTCACTCTTTTCCTGCTGTTTTTCTGTGTAAGTTTCTCCTATGAGCGAAGTTTCTGCTCTAGTTTGTGATTGTATCTGGCTTATTTTACCCATATTGTGTGAGCTATTTGCCCCATTAGTGTTGGCCCAAGCTCAATTGTATCTAAACATCAGAAATTCTCCTCTTTTGAGCTGAGTTTTTTGTGTGTGTGTGTGTGTGTGTGTGTGTGTGTGTGTGTGTGTGTCTGTGTGGAGTGGGCAAGTGGATAGTCTCTCTCCTCTCACTCCAGAGGTGTGTTACCTTTCTCGGCCAGGTGTGTTGTGTAAGCCGAGTGGTGCCCCATAGTGTGTGTGTGTATCTTCCCAAGAGTGTGTGTCGGGTCGTTATAGAGGCGCTGTGTGTGTTTTCATCCCGCTCACAACGTCAATAAAGCTCACGTGTAGCCTTGTGATTATCATACTCTACTGTCATTACCTAATGAGACTGTTTGATTTTGAGCCAGTCATCATGATGTGTTGAGTAGCGCTCTATGTGCTAGTGACACATTTGCTTTAAATCCAGATGCTTCAACCAAAGTCGAGGATGTGGATTTCTACCTGGTCAAGAGTGTTGCAACAAAGGAGAAGGTGGAGAAGGGGTACCTCTATGAGTGTGGCAATGAAATTGACAGATGCTCATATGCTGTGCAAGGTCTATATTACGAGAAATATTACTTCCCGTACCTTTATGGATCTCCCCCTCCTTTCTAGGGATGTGGGAAGAGAGAGCAACACACAGACACACTCCCAAGCTCTCCCTTTACACAAAGGGAATAATGGGCACATGGCATGCTTCTAGCCTAGATGCCCCCAATCTCTCCTCAAATCGTATTGGATGGCATAGACGTGGACCAATGAGAATTAGGCTAGAGTAAAATTAGTCTAATCAATTTCAAAATGCTTGATAAAAGAAACAATAGAAATTAAACTCCCTAGAAGACTATTGGACAGTCTACCAAGGGGTCCAATGAGGATTCAGCAGTCTAGTGGCTTGCTGGATTCCTATTGGCCAAAAGACTAAAAGTTCCAATGAGAGTTTAAATAAATTATTTTAATTACCTAAAGCTCTCACAAAAGGGGAAAGGGGGACACTTGTCACAAGACTATCAACTATGCTTCTTAATTTCTATTGGCTAAGCTCTACAGGAGCCAATGGGAAGCCATCAAGAGAAAATGGGAAGAGGGGTCGACCAAGAAGAGAGAGAGTTGGGATTTTTAGGCTTCCTAATTTTTCTACTCACAACTCATGTGCGGAGCCAGAACTTCATCTCCTTCTCCAAGCATTAAGAAGTAGAGGCCTACACCAACAACTTTTGGCTAGAATGCAAATCCAACCAAGAGCCAAGCTTCAATGGCATGCTCATCTCCTCTACCATGCTAATTACTAAGCTATAAGAGTGATTATGTGAGGGGAATACTTATTTCTCATAAGATACATCTTCTTGCTCTTCATCTTTCCTCATTCCCTGCTATGAAGGTGTGTGAGGTCTTGGGACTGAGCCTAGGCCTACTAGGTGTGTTTTTCAAGAATAATTTGGTGCATGAAGCTTACATCTCCATTGCACCTACAAGTTTTATCAAGGAACACAAAGATTGTATTGTACAAAAGTCTCCCTTGATGGGAGAAGCTATAATACAAAGCTTTTTTGGAGGGGGGACTGGCTCCATGTAAATCCGGTCCTCAAGTGTTGTCAATTGTTGTATTTCTTTCTCTTTCCAAGTATTGTCTATACCAAACTAGCTAGGTATGATTGTTATGTTTTTTTCTTCAAGTAGCTACTCTCTCCATGCTCATTAGGAACTTGTTCTTAATGAAATTACCACTATCATTTTCCACTACACACAAGTTACTAATGCATCAAATGTTACAGAATAGTTATCATATTGGTTTTGGGATTACATACACTATATAAATACCTACCATACAGTACTGACAATCACTAGTATGTTTAATAGGGTCAAGCATCTTCAGTGCTAATAATTATCAGTAGCATACTCTTTAGACTAGTTAGCATATAAGGTCTTATCTTCTTTGAAATAAATTGTTTTTCTTTCCAATTAATCAGTTTTTAGCATTTTGGGTAATCTCAAAGGTTTTAATAAAAGGTACCTTTTTGGCAAGTCTGTCAAAGCCTTTAGATGATGTGAGCCACATGCGTGACAACAAACTTGGCAAAGAAAAGATTGAAGAAGACAAGCCCTTTGTTCAGGAGCTGGATAAGGAAGACACCATGAATGAAGGGGTGGATGTTGTAGCACAGCATGCTATACAGAATCAACCATCGAAGGAGGATGATGACTTTGTCATGGTTTGTCCTCCGGATGATAAGCCTGATGTAGCTCAGGCAGTGAGAACCTTAGAGAAAACAATGGGTAGTGCTTCAAAGGAGATAGTGAGGATTGACAGGTAGGCAATGTGCATGAATGTCAACAACAGTTGGGGAGTTTTGTGAAAATTGAACAGTCAAAGAGGAAAGATGACACTGAAGCGGTACCAAGAGACGCTACAATGGACAATTTTGATGTCCCTAAGAGCCTGCCCAATATCTGTAGTGCTAGCAAGCTAGTTTGCCTATAACTATTATGCCCTTAACACTAGTTTGGTACCAAAAAGGACACTTTAGTGTCCTTTTTTCACGAATTTAAACAAAATGGTACATGAAATCTAGAAAAAATCTCAAGAAATGCTTTTGAAAACTTAAAAAATGTTATTCAAAGTACTCATACAAATTATAATCCCTTATTTTCTATCATAACCTCAAGAGTAACTACACTCATGAAAAGAACCTACACAAAACAACATTCAATGTTTCATTAAAACTCATACTCTAGCCTAAGAAAAAAGTGAGCATTGTGCATGCAATAATCCGTGGTAGCTACTTATATATGTGTTTGATATTTTTGCAATTGACATGTGAGAAAAAAATCCTTTGTGACTAGAATTAAATATAGAGAGTCTTGTGGGTCAAATATGCAACGTTCACAAATTCAATTAATGATCACAAAAAACATTTAGTTCATCCAAATTTTCAATGTCTTATGATGCATATATACTAGATCTATGACTCCATTACATAAGGTGATAATTTTGAATGGTTATGCAAGCCACATTTGGTGATTTATGGCATATCTAAAAAACTGCGCATGTTGTAATTATGATTTTTTATTTATCAAAGATAAGCCTTAAAATAAAGTCATTTTGGATTTTTCCATTCATCTCACTTATTTGTATACAAGTACCTCATATGGACACAATTGGGAGATTTATATACACACTTTCATTAGTTTTTCATAGTAATGTTTTTTTTGCAAGAAATTACACACAGCAATTTTTTTAAAATGAGCTTAAATTACAAGATTCCTATGAGTTTGAACCCTTGAAAAATTCTTAGTTGATGGGTACTGACCTATAGATACATTATACACCTTAGTTTTTTTCCCATAACCTCATCATGTTAATGAAAGAGGCCTTGAAAGACCGAAATTTTCCTCTTTGTCAGCATTTTCAAGATTTTGGTCTTTTGATTATAACAAAAATCTAGTCCCATAACTAAATTATGAAGCTCAGTTTCTTGCTATGATAAGTTTCTTCCTAACCATACACCTTGAAATCTATGCAACATATTATTTAGATGAGAACTTATATTCAATTTATGACAATTTTGTTGAAACCGCACTAAATTTCTATGACTTTTTCATCTTAAAACTTATTATTATAATCTTGATTTGGTACTAATTTTTGCAAACGTAAAATTTGGCTATGTTCTTCACCTCATAGCTAACCTAAGATATGAACATGACCTATGAATTTGGTTTCTAGATTCACCAAATAATTATGAAAAGTTGCTAGAAAAACAAGACACTTTAGTGTCTCGGGACATTTGAGTGTCCGATTACAGAACTAGTGTTAAGAGTGTGCCCATTCCTATCATCATTATATCCATACCCTCATATGTACCTGAGTGCACCTCTTGTGGAATCATGTAATTGTTTGAAAATATATAATAAATAAGGTCTGTTTGGAGTAAATATAATAGTCCAATATGTAATGCATGTCCTTTATGATTTCTCATTCGATACCTATGCTGTGTTGTAGAGGTCGCAAAAATAGCCACATATTTTTGGATTGGTGCCTTCGATTTTTTCATGTTTTTATATGGAGCACCAGCATGCCGTGTAAGGTGAATGGAATTCTAGATAGTATATTCAAAGAGAAAAAGTCAAGGTTGGCAGGTGTTTTTGGACAGTACCATTGCACTGGCCCAAAGTGGAAGATTAGGGATAAGCCTATGTTCTTTAAGAATTTAAATCTCTTTTGGAAGAACAATCCGTATTTTGTACCCACAAACATTACTATCATTGATGATACTACATAGAAAATGTGCCAGAACAATGGAGAAACTTGGCTTATTAGTCCCAAGTTAGAGCACTAGAATCAGAATGTTGAGTAGCGACAATAGTTTCCAGGATGCACTTTGATTGAATAGCTCTTTTTATGGATGCAATCTGAGGATCGGCTAACTATACATTTGAATACGTGTTTGATACCGGTCGTGACTCATTTTATGATGTATTCATCAACACGATAGAAGTAAAAAAAAGAGCCAAGGATGAAGCCACATGGAAGGATGCACTCAGTAAAAAACAAAGGGAGGCTGACCTAGAAGCTGAGCAACATGAGAGGGAAAGGCTAGACAGGGAAAGATTGGAGAAGCAGCTGCAGAAAGAAGAGGATGAGTAGGATCAAGACCGAGTGAAGCATAAATAAAAGCACCATGGGGATGAAAAAAAGTCTCATTAGTAGAATGCACTTTATGTGTATTCTTTTGTGATGTAATTCAATGGAGATAGCAGCAACACACTCTTTATAGAATTCAAAACTATGTCAGGTCATTTAATAGCAGCAACACACTGATCTTTATAGAATTCAAAACTATGTCAGGTCATTTAATGTTGTAATATCATGAGGGATCCGGACCATTGTTTCAATGCCCAAAGCTGTTCTAACTGATGTTAAGAAACAACTTTTGTGGTATTTGATTCTTTTGTGACCAAATTGGGGTTTCTATGTGCTAGCATAGTGGGTACGTTAACTACCATCTTGGATATTCTAACTAGCACACTGGGTATAATAACTATCATACAAGGTATGATATCTAGCATACAAATAATTTTAATAAGCATTTTGAGCACAATAGAAGTATGCTACATATCATACAAGGTATGCTAGTTAGCATACTGAACCTACTAAAACAAGCATACTTCATGTGCCAGCTAAGAATCCTTTGAGGTATGTAGGGTATGCTAGCTAGCATACTTGGTATGCTAACTAGCATATTAGGTATGATAACTACCATGCTAACTAGCATATTTGGTATGCTAGCTAACATACATATATTTATTAGAAGCATTGAGAGCATGCTAACTAGCATATTGGGTATGCTAACTAGCATGTCAGCTAGCATACTGGGTATGCTAGCTAACATATTGGGTATGATAGTTAGCATATTGTACATACTAGATAGCAAATCTGGTGTGCCAGCTAAGCACGCTTGCAGGTATACTTGGTATGCTGACTAACATACTAGGTATGCTAGCTAGCATACTTGAACTGCTAACTAATATGCTAACTAGCATACTTGGACTGCTAACTAGTATGCTAATGAGCATAATTTGTATGCTAACTAGCATACCCAATATGCTAACTAGCACAGCTAGAGCATACCCAATATACATGTTATCTTAACTATCATAATGTCTAGCATACCAAGAGGTAGCATATGGTAGTTAGGATATAGGATATGCTTGTAAATTGACTCTCCAACAAGGTTGAGAACTTGAAAATGCTAATGATGGTTTCATGAACATGGTTGTAAAGATGATTGTAACCAGCATATAAGGCCGTTATCATTATTGGCGGCGATAGACACCATAGCCATATACACACACAAGAGAATGGGAACTGAGAGAAGTGCATTACATGCAATAAAAAATATGTTGAAAATTCTTAGGTAATAGCTTAAATTGAAGGACATGCTATTATATATTGATTCATAGCTTTTTGGGGTGATTGTGTACAATTGCCTTCTCTTTGGGATGTACTGCATAGGTATTCTAATACATCATACTAGATGTGAAAGTATGTGGACGATGGGCTGCACACTACCTAGCTTGAAGTTGTATGCATCCAATTTTTTTTAATACAATCCTTGCACAACATACAAGCCTCTCTCAATTAAATTTCTCCATTCATCAATGTACCGCTTCTCCACCATCTACCTTGCTTTAGCACAATTGACTATGTAGAAATCCACAAATTTAGCATTAGTTAAAGAGTTTGGATTTATTGCAAATGTGTCTTTAACACATAGAGCACTACCTATTGCACCTTAATGGCTTTCATAACTGAAGTCATCATAGCCAATGACCTCATCTATTGGTATGTCATCTGTCGGCTCAGAATCAACCTCATCAGCAGGGAATGGTCTCAAAAGATGATACTCCCAAGGTTGTATGTGAGATTTGTTGATGCCATGATTCCGATTTGAGTGCATGCATGCATCAAAAAATCATGCTAATGGTCTTGTTGCAAGGGTAGTTGGATCGTGTAAGTTGTGACCATGGCAAGCATGCAAAGAGCAAGTTCCTTAACACTAGCACAATTCCACTTGACTTCTCTGTTCACATCCCCTAATTTAACCTCCTGAAAACACATGGGCACATTTTTACTTTCTTTTGAAGGGTATGATGCAAGTGGTTCTCCCTTTGACATATTGGCTTGGCAATAAGCAACCACATCTGCTACACACTTTAGAATAGCTCCATTAGGCTTCAGTTGTTCATGGGTCAAGGTTATTTTCACAATTTCTCCTGCAGCATCATACTCTCCCTTGCCATGCCTTGATCGAAAGAAGAACCATCTCATCCAGATCCTTGTCATTCCAACATATCTTGCAAAAAATTAGAAAGGCCTTGGCTCCCTTGAACTGCGAGGCCACACCATCGGACCACACCTAGTGTTTTTTAAGAGTCACACCCTCTTGTTGTAACCAATCACAGTGTAGCATGAAGAAATGTGTCATGCACCTTGTCATCTTATATGAAGAAGTGGATTATTTTGACTACTTCCTCATCCTTGTGGTAGTAGGTTATGTGTACAAAAATGGGTACTTGATTAGAGTGCCAATTCATTGACTCAATCTCATTTTGCTCCTTGAAGGCATAGTTCTCTTCAAAACCAACAACTAAAGCCACCGCGTCCTTTGGAAACCTAAGTAGACGTTACTTGCATTGTTGTGCTTGCCATTGAACTATATAGTTATGAGTGATAAAGATCTTCAACTTTGACTTCAAGATTTGAAGGAACTCCCATCACTGCATTTCTTCATGCAATAGATCTTTCTTTCTTTTTTTGATTCCATGCTTGTGTTTTGCTTCTACATATGAAAATACTTTCACAGTAATACTCTTACATGGCTTTGCTATCTCCAAGAAGCATAACTCCATCCTCTTCACTCCACACATCTTACAATCTCCCAACAGACATTCCCTTTATGGAAACCTGCAGCTGGTTGATTTGGATAGAGACTCACTTCCACAGTTGTGTGACACCTTCGAATGTGTGATGTGAAGCCTCTCAACCCATGCTAATGTTGTTGCCCATAGCACAAATGCTGCGTACACAATTGTAACCTGCTTCATACAAACAAGGATTTAATATTCATGTGTTATTTTTTGTGATTACAATGTTTATAATCACATTCACATAATCACAACTACCGTTGATGCAGCCAAAGTTGGTCGATGCTAGGAGATGGTCTATGCCAGGCAAAGGTAGTAGTCGAGTGCAGTGCAGAAGGCTAGGGCAGGTGCCAAGGCCCTAAGTAGCCAAAGGGTAGCGGGAATGTATGCTTAAAGCGGCTTTTTAGGCCAAAAGGGCTGCACGATAGTCCAGATGAATGGTGGGTCAAAGTGTCAAAATGACAAATCAGTGTCCTAGAATGTAGTGTTCAGCATGCTCTAGAAGCTGGTCCAGATGGCTCGTCAAACGGAGCCCCGGTGCTCAAGATATTGCGGTTTAAAGTTGGAGTGTGTAGCAGATCCCCGACAGGCAGGGCAGCTGGGGACAGGTGGCTCGAGCTGATGTCAGTGTATACATGTGTAGTTCTTGAGTTGTGGAGCATGTGGGTCTTCTCGGATCGCAAATCGGAGCTCTGGATAGCAAGTTTTGGCAAGTTGAAATTTTTCCGGGGGTTGGGTCTGAGCCCACTTGGCTGCAATGGAGGGTGTTCCATCTGGCAGTTTTATGGCCTTGCCAAAGTTCTCGGCGATAGTGTGCATCATGTGGAGCTAGCACAAGTCAATGGTGCATCAATCGGATGCTTGGGCGGCCAAATACGAGAAGATGGAGTTGGGAGCCGTGGGCAGTGAAAGGTTGCAGATGATTTTTTCCGTTTTTTGTGGCCTTGGATGGCGGACCCAGGGAAGTTTAAATTCGACGAGCACGGGGGAAATTGAATCCGACGATCAAGGTTTCTTAGTAGAATATGGCAGGCTTATGAAGTGGGCAAGAAAGAAAACAATGAGGGTGGGGATTTTTAACATGACCTTGGAAGCCATTCAAAGAGGGGGTGCCATAGAGCTGCCACGTGGCCTGGCAGGTTAACCCACATGAGGTGTCAAAGCTAGAGAATCCGGACTATATTATCTTGGCCATAAGCCCTCAAGTGAACACACAAGGGAAGAGAGAGGGGAGCTCTCCCTCCCATTGGCTATGGCGGGCCCTTGCGGGCGCTGCGGTGGTGGCGGCATTTTTGCGTGCGGCGCGAGGCGGCCAATGGGCGCACCCATGGTGGTTTTGGGCAATGCAGTGGTGGCACCGGTGGAGCACGCCTATAAGGCATGTGATGATGTGGCACCCAATGAGGGGGAATTGTTCTCGTGCCGGTCGAGGCCCAACAATTTTTTGAAGAGAACCCCCCCCCCCCCCCATTAGTGAGGTCGCTACTACTCGAGGGCAGGGGGCAGGGGATAGTTCCCGCATAGAGAGAGGGAGAATGAGCTCAAGAGCCGCCAAATGGGCCAAGCCAAGGGCCATCCGAGCAAAGTAAAGGACAAGCCAAAGCCCCAGGACCAAAGAGAAGCAGAGGGAGAGAGAAATAAAGGAAGAAGTGGCAAGAGGAGCCGAACAAATAAGTCAAAATGAGTGAAAAGGAGCAGTACAAAATAGGCCCCAAAGGGGGTAAAAGATGAAGGTGAAAGAAAAAAAAAAGCCAAGGGGCAATAGCGACATCCCTAATGCCCCCCCCCCCCCCCCCCAAGTGCAAAAGAGAGAAGAAGAGAGCAGATAGAGCAAGGCGGTGCCCCCTTCCAAAGAATACCAAATTAGGGTACCAAATGGACCAATGAGAGGGTAATTTTCCTAATTGAAGACCCCCTCTATAAAAGTCAAAAGTGAACTAAATTAAGGGCTTTTATTTGGCCTTTCGGATGCCGTTTGGAGCCTGCAAAGAGGAGTTCTTTGGCAGAGAGTGTGCATGTCAAACCCCTTTGTATTTTCTTGTGAAAATGGCCATGGTGATGGCAGTGGAAGCATGTGTGTGTGTTTTTTGAATTGCAATCTAGCCACTGTTGCCCCTTCTCGTTGTTGTTTCCCCATTCCCCCCTTCTCTTTCTCCTGCTTTCATGTTTTCCTTCGGTGCCGGCTGTGTGGATGTGTGTGCCCCCCCGGACCAACGGTGTTTTGTGTGTGAGAGTGATATTGAGTGGCTATGTGTGTGTGTGTGTGTGTGTGTGTGTGTGTCTGTGTGTGTACGGGTGGAGACAGGCCGTGGCAACAGGTGTGTGTTGTGTGGTGGATTTGTGGAGTGTGTGAACAGTGTAAATTGAGCAGGTGGTGGTCTGCTAGTGTAAAGTGTTTCTTTGAAGGTGTTTTCTGAGAGGATAGGGGTGTTGTGAATACCTTGAGCTATAGAGAGGCCGTTGTGTTTGTGCCGGGCGTGTTCCCCCATTCCCCCTCTCCAACATGATCACTAAAAAGCCAATAAGTGGTGATGTGGCAACCCACCAAACCCCCACCAAGGTATGTGTTTTTCCTAACGAGCTTACTAGGAAAGTATGAGAACCCTAATCTGAGGCCGTTAAGAATTACAAAAATCCAAGCGGGCTTACCAAATCAGATTATTTCTATAGGTTAAAGGGAAGTCACATGACTATCTAATATGATCATGTTTTTTGAGACGTGGTCTCTCAATGTTAATAATGTTTTCACATATTTGTGACCACGTTAATGAAAGCCATGCATACAAACTAAAATCACAACAGTTTATGTGGTTAAATGAGACTTTTAGAAAAGACATTTGCACATGGTATTCACAAGAACATGTGTATCTATCCTTCAGCCACCTACAAAAGAATGGATTCAACATCTCAAACATTCTCATGCCAATCTTCCAATCTAGATGCTTCTCTTTGAATTTGTAAAAGAATTCCACCTGCAGTATCCATAAATGATCAACTTATGCTCCCAGAATGCTAACTTTGATATACAAAATGCCAACCAAGACATCCAGTATGCTCTTCAAAACAAATCAGGTTGTTAACAAGCAAAGTTACAAGTATACAGACCATGCTAACCATTATATCTGGTATGCTAACTAGCATACCAGGTATGTTAACAAGCTCACCCAATATGCTAGTGAGCATCTTTGAATGATCAATAGCATACAAAGTGTGCTAGCTTGCATGTGCTCACCTTCTCCCACAGTATGCTGACTAGCATGCATAGTGTGGATACCATTATTAGACTTTAGAATAGTATGATACTTATCAAATCATAGAACCTATTACGCACTAGAGATGCAATGCATAGAATACCAACCTTATGGCATATAAGTTGCTTGATCATCTGAGATTCATCCAGAAGGTGCACAGGGTGTGTTATATAGCTTTTCCTCCCTATTCTCTTTTGACAAACATCCTTCTTGTTGGGGGATATACGAGTCTCCTATGAGCAAAATGTGTAGACCAATTTCTTGATTTTGTCAGCGATAGGGTTATGACGATGTTTCTTGTGACATGTAACCAATGAAAACAATCAACCATCGATAACAGGCTTCATCCGTGAATTCATTTTGTTCAAGGAGCGACGGCCAACTTTAAGGACCCTTGCAATTTTTGCAATAGGCATGTTATCATTTGAGTTCACCATCATCTATAATTCTGCATTCTTAAAAAACAACTCCTTGTTAGAACCTGGCTGCTTGAAAGTAGCTAATGTGTTGCGGACATTGGAGACTGAGGAATGTTCTTGGATTTCTTGAACAACAGGATGTTCAACAACCAGATTTTGGATTTCCTGTTTTACTTTTGTCTCAAAACCTTCAATCCTCCTCTTGAAATCTATCACAATCTTGGAGGATATTTTCTTTTTCTCCTCATCATTGAGGGCATGATGTCCTTGTTCCCCATACATATATTTCTTCTCACTATGTTTCCTCTTTCTTTATCTCTCGTATTTTCTGATCATAGAAAGAGATGGATCTTGGAAGTTGTGATGCATCACCTCTAATGGCTCCCTTTTGCAAGTTTCTCTTGAGGACTACAAAAAGCATAAATAATTAATTACTTGAAATCACTTAAATGTCATATATGCTTGCATCATAAGTTAACATTGAAGGAGTACAAGCGGAAGTGCGACGCGAGAGAGATTGCGAGAAGAAGAGCACGACGATATGGTGAGATGGCTCTACTGTAATGTGTAGAGCATAGTGAGTTCTTATTAGGTTTTAACAAAAGAATATGTGTACATACCTGGTGGCCCGCCCACTTACCTGGGCGACCACATTGGGCTTTATACCCCAACAACCTCCCACTTAAAGTCCAATGTGGTACTTTAAGTGTGAGAGAAGCTACTATACAAGCTAATATACAAGAGATGTAGAGAAGTTATGTACTACCCTACACCTAACTGCTTGTGAAAATGCGCAAAGCTCTCTGAGGGAAGTCCTTTTGTAAGTAGATCAGCAAGATTTTCTGTGGTGTGAACTTTGACAAGCTGAAGTTGCTTATCCTCGAGCATTTCCCTGATGAAATGATACTTCACATCCACATGCTTTGTCTTTGAGTGATAAACTGGATTGCGAGCCAATTGTATAGCACTTTGACCATCACAATATAACACACCCATCTCTTCTTTGATTCCAAAATCTGTTACTAGTCGATTAAGCCAAATTGATTCTTTGCATGCCTCTGATGCTGCAACATATTCAGCCTCTGTAGTAGACTGAGCATGATACTGCTCCACCAGCCAATGTAAAGACATACCCTGACGTAGACCTTCGGTTGTCTAAGTCACCTGCATAATCTGAGTCTGTAAAACCCTTTACACTTAGCTCCTGACTCCCATAGCATATACGCATACTCTTTGTAGCTTTCAGGTATCTCAATATTCCTTTCACTGCCTCCCAATGTTTCTTGCCTGGGTTTGGCATGTATCGACTTACTATTCCCACTGCAAATGCAATGTCTGGGCGAGTATCAATCATTGCATACATCAAACTACCCACTGCAGACGCATATGGAATCTTATCCATTTCAGCCTTTTCTTCCTCAGACACAGGACAATCTTGTTTGCTAAGTTTCACATATGGTGGCAATGGAACACTCAGTGCCTTTCCCTTCTCCATATTGAAACATTGCAAAACCTTGTCAATATACTCTGTTTGAGATAACCAAATCAACTTCTTTGATCTGTCTCTCTCAATGCGCATACCAAGTATATGACTTGCCTCACCCATGTCTTTCATGTCAAACGATTTTGCCATCTTTGACTTCAAAGCTGAAATTTCTTCCAAGTGCTTGCCAGCAATCAACATGTCATCCACATACAAAATAAGGATCAGCCAACTGCCATCCTTAGCCTTCTTTGTATATAGACAGTGATCGAACTCACTACGTTTGTAGCCTTGAGAAAGCATAAACTTGTGGAATTTATGGTACCATGCCCTCGGTGATTGTTTTAAGCCATAAAGACTCTTTAACAACTGGCATACCCAATCTTCCTTGCCTTTCTCAACAAACCCTTCTGGTTGCTGCATGTAAATTTCCACATCTAAATCACCATGCAAGAACGCTGTCTTGACATCCATTTGGTGCAACACCAAATCTAATATGGCAACCAATGCAAGAAAGCATCTCAATGTAGTCATCTTGACCACCGGAGAGAAGACTTCATCAAAGTCAATGCCTTGTTCTTGCTTAAATCCCTTGGCAACAAGCCTTGCTTTGTACTTTGGCTGACTATCATGAGCGGTGATCTTATACCTGTAAACCCATTTACAAGGTAGATCCTTTTTGCCCCGTGGTAATTTAACTAGCTTCCATGTCTTGTTTTTATGCAGAGCTTTCATCTCCGACTGCATGGCCAATTGCCAATTCCCAGAGTCCTTCATTTGCACTGCTTCCTTGTAACATGCAGGCTCATTGCAATCAGTCAACATGACATAGTTCATAGATGGAAAAAACCTATCAGGAGGTCACGTGACACATCCAGATCTACGCACAATAGGTGGCTCAGGCTCAGCCACAACCTGTGGTTCCACTCTATCCTGTCCTTGCTCCTCTTGAGCCTTGACATTTTGTCTTGCACGTGCAGGTCCATCTTCTTGGAAGACAACTCTTCTAATCTCCTCAACCCTCTCTGGTTTAGAATGATATTTGGATTCATTAAAGTGAACATCATTGCTGCGGACAACCTTTCTCGATTCGGGATCCCAAAGTCTGTACCCCATCTCACCACAATTACCATAGCCTAGAAAGATGCACTTTCTACTCTTTGGCTCAAGTTTGTTCCTAAATTCCTTTGGAACGTGAGTATATGCCTCACAGCCAAAGACTCTGAGATGCTTGTATGAGGGCATTTTGCCTGACCATACCATCTCTGGCACTGAATACTTCTGAAAAACCTTGCTAGGAGATCTATTTACAAGATGAACAGCTGTTGATACAGCTTCAGCCCAAAACCCATTTGGCAGATGTGCATTAGACAACATACTTCTGACCTTCTCTTGTATGGTCCTATTCATCCTCTCAGCAACACCATTTTGAGGAGGATTGTAAGGAGCAGTAAGTTCACGTTTTATACCTTTTGACTCACAAAAGTCCTGAAAGGCCTTTGAAACATACTCTCCACCATTGTCAGTGCATAAGCATTTAAGCTTCTTGCCACTATGATTTTCCACAAGTGTCACAAACGTTTTGAAAACACTAAACGCTTCATCCTTGTGCTTGAGAAAGTAAACCCATACTTTCCTCGAGTAATCATCTATAAATTTCATAAAGTAAGAAGCTCCCCCTAAAGATAGGTTAGGCATAGGTCCACACAAATCACTATGAACAAGTGCCAACTGTGTATCTCTTCTACTGCTTCTATGCTTATGTGGCTGCTGTGTTTGCTTACCATACAGACAATGTTCATAGAATTCAAAATCATTAAATGAAAAGCGAGGCAAATAACCAGAACGAGACAAGATTTCCATTCCCTTCTTGGACATATGTCCTAACCAGCTATGCCACAAAGAAACGTTCGGCTGCTCAGTTACATTGATTACATTTTTAGAGACATTTGATACATAAATCATGTAAAGTCCTCCAGACTTTACTCCATGTGCTACTGTCATAGAACCCTTGGATATCTTCCACATGTTCTGTCCAAAAGTGGTGACGTAGCCAGCATCATCAAGTAAACCTGTGCTGATCAAGCTCTTTGTAATTGTGAGAACATGTCTCACATTCTTCAGCGTGAAAGAAGAGCCATTCTGAAACTTCAATTGAACATCTCCAACACCTAAGATCTCACATGTTTGCCCATTGCCTAGCCGAACATGATCTTTAGTGGTCACATAAGAAGTAAACCACTCCTTGTTTGGAGACACATGAAGTGATGCCCCTGAGTCTATAATCCAGTCACTCAGTGCATTTCCATCAGATGCTGTAAGAAGAGATGAGTCCATTGTATTCTTCAAGAAGTAGATGTCTCTTGACACTAGACTGTCATCCTCTGCAACAGTGTTTGTCACATTTATTTCTTGAATCTTCACTGAGGACTTGTTCTTCTCACCATGGTCTTCAGCTTTCTCTTTGCCTTTTTCTACTTTCCATTGTCTGCAGTCTCTTTTCATGTGACCCTTCTTGCCACAATGGTAGCATTCTATGTCACTCTTGCCTTTAGCACTGCGGGACTTGCTACGAGACTGATTCCTCTTTCCACCTTTGTACTTTTCTTTGGTCCTTCCCCTGACAACTAAGGCTGTTCCTTTTCCTTTGTCCATTGTCTTTCTATTGGTTTCTTCAGTAAGCAGACTTCCTTCTACACCTGCTATGTTCAAACCATCTGGAGGTGCAGAATTACTCAAAGCTGTGCAAAAAGTGTCCCAACTTTCCGGCAATGTGATCAACAGGAACATAGCTCTAACAGGTTCATCAAACTTGACACCTTGAGCTGACAACTGACTGTAGATGGTGTTGAATTCATTTAGATGATTGGACATAGGTGTCTCTTCTTTCATCTTCAAGTCAACAAGCTTCTTAAGCCAGTGTACCTGTGAAGTTGCACTCTGCTTCCCATAAAGATCACTCAGCTTTAACCATGCTTGATAAGCCGATATCTGGTCTGCTACATTGAAGTAAACGCTTTCTGCCAAAGTCAGCATAATGGTAGAAAGTGCCAATTCATCCATTTCGCTCCATTCATCTTCGTCCATATCTTCTGGTTTTATCCCCTTGAGCTTTATAGGTTTTATCTGCTTCTTTTGTACCAACACGTGCCAAATCTGCTTCTTCCACAATGGGAAATTGGTTCCATTCAGCTTCTTGATATTGTAAAGAGCAGTGTCCTGTGATCCAGCCATAGCTACGCTTAACAGTAGTTTACTTTCCTGGGAAAAATTCGGCAGAGTTTCCCCTGTAAACTGACCTCTGAACCAATATCAACCTGTCAAATGAACCAAGAAAGCTTCAGATTCTACATAAATTTCGGCAGAGTCTCCTTTGTAAAAAGGCTCTGGTGTACTAAAAAACAGACCAAAAAACAGCTCAAAAACATTGTCTCTCTGACACTATAAGCTGGGGGTAAACCTGTCCTGCACCTGTACTGTCTCTCACTGTCCTGTCACTGTCTTGTAAGCATAGACTATGACAATGCCTCAATGGTAGTAAAGCAAAGATGCAATCCCAACTGTCTAACTCACAGTCAATACATCCTAGCTGCCTATCTAAGGGTGCTCGAGGGATCGCTCCAAGACCTGTATCACCGAAAGGATCTCAACATTTGAGAATCCCCCAGCTCAATAAAACCTCACTCGACCCTCAACAAAGTCTGCAGTAAATCTGACAGTACATAGACTTCCCACAAAGTCATACATCCACAAATTTCCCACTGTATGCTGTATCCGCTGCGGCGGTTGTTTGCTGCGTGACTCACAGCCAGCAAACCCTCAATAGACATACATCATCTCTGACAATACATCCCATGTGGAAGTACCTCCAATATCAGGATGAAATCTGGAATATCAAGCAGCAAACACAAGCTACCTGATGAACTAGTGGATGTCACCTATAGTCTGTGTGTAGATGCGCCCGTGTCGTATGTGACACGCCTCCAAGAACTGTGAGCCGTCCTTCGATGTGTAGAGAGCCACAAATCAACACTCTCGGAGTGTCGATATCCTCAACACCTACAGTCGTAGGCCGAAAACCCCAAATTTGTAGAGTCGGATCTGCACCCGTCGAGACCACGTAGTCGAAAATGGCCTGCGTAGACCTTTGTCGAAGCCGAACGGTGGCCGAGATGACCTCAGAATGAAATTCTGAGAACCTGATTTGGGGACGTGTCTTTGCCTGTCGAATTTCACTCCAATCTGAGCTGGTGACTCTAGCCTCCTGCAGTGCTGCCCCGAGCCTCGATCTGAGCTTTGATACCAGTTGAAGGAGTACGAGCGGAAGTGCGACGCGAGAGAGTGTGCGAGAAGAAGAGCACGACGATATGGTGAACTCGCTCTACTGTAATGTGTAGAGCATAGTGAGTTCATATTAGGTTTTAACAAAAGAATATGTGTACATACCTGGCGGCCCGCCCACTTACCTGGGCGACCACATTGGGCTTTATACCCCAACAAACATTGGCAATTTATTAACCAACATTGAACATGCTATTTACATATCCAACATTGGAGCTAGTGGAAATATTCTTGTTTGGTTCTCCATAGCTGTATGGAGATGGGAGAAGAAGGAAGAAAATAGAGAGGAGGGTAGGTTAGGGCCATCTAGAGAGAGAGAGAGAGAGAGAGAGAGAGAGAGATATTAGCTTGGACAACTCATCGTCTTGGATAGCACATTCTTTCCTTCTCCTCCTTTCTCCTTCCCTCTCTCTTTGTATACTTTTCTTTCTCACCCATCACCTGCAATGGTGCTCATGGACATCACAAATTGTGCTCATCTATATCCATGTACTCACACACCACAAGTGCACATATTTGCTTGCCCAAGGAGTTATCACTGAAGGCCACACATGTGGGTCAGCAAAGGTCATTAGAGGAATGTCACGCCACTGGTGAGATTAATGACGAGATTTGGGTGGATGATCATTTAGACACGTACGATACACAAGAACTTCATGACTAATTCCATGTTGAGTTTCCAATGTGGAGTAATTATTTACTTCAAGTAAATGTCATTCCGATCATGAAATACATGTATTTCCAATGAGAAATTTCTTATTCCCATATGATAATGTATAGATGTTCCACTTGGGAAATAAATTTCTATATGATAATAGATATCCAAAGTGAAAATGTAGGTTTTCCATTATGGTATTTTTTTCCCACTTTCACCAACCAGAAAAATCTTCATTCACGCATGGAAATCTTTGAGGTAGTTTTTCCATGTGGAAATAATGGTGAAGACAGTAAGACAAGGGGAATGTTACCATTGGCCCCGTCTGTATTGTGCCTAACCTTTCATATGGTAGATTTTTTAAAACTTGGTAGGCATTGATATTTTCTTTATTTTTATTTATGTATATTTTCATGAAAATTCGATCTTCCCATTCGATTCCAACTGGCTTCTGTTTTACTGACGCCTGCCACTCTAAATATACGCAATTAAGAATAAGAATATGTTAAAAACCTCTTTATGTGTCTCTCATGGTTACCTCTGAAATCGGCCTTGAGTTCAAGCTCCACTGCATAGATTTTACAAGTCTCCTAAGATTGTACTTACAACATTATAGACTTCCCTTATCTTGTAAATGGTATAAGTTTAGACTAAAGATGTGGTGATGAATTTACAAAGAGGTAATCATGTGGTATTTTCATTCTATAGTGAAAGATGTGTGCTTGAGAAAATCTTACATAAATGAGTGACTACACCTTTTAAGAGTGACTATAGTATATACTTTGAAAGATTATTCTCATTACATATCATACTTAATGCTTGGATATTACAAAATCAGTCTCCAAATTTTAGATCACAATTTTTTGATGAAGTTAATAGTTTTGCCTAATTTATATCTATCATAGCAGATGAAGATTACCTATCTATACCCCAAAAATGAATATTACAATTATAGGCAAGCTCCATAACACCAGAAAATCGATCCTTTTTACTAATGATGCATAAGAACACCATCTCTAAGCTACATATGAAGAAATTCAATTCAATCTCCAAAAAGCTTGTGTCATCCAATACAAGCTTTGATAAGTGATCATTAAAAGAGAATTTTGAACCTCTACAAAGTCTTTAGGTATATGATGTACATAAAATTGAAATTCTTCTTCCTCCATTCTCAATACACAACATAACAGTCCAGTACAAGATTTGAGCTCTTTTTGAAGAGTAGAATTTCGAGATTTTCCTCCCAAGAGCTTTCATCATCAATCCATATATTGAGATAGGTTGTCCTCGGTTACTATGGAGGCTGTAGTGAATGAATACTAAACCTTGCCTAGAATGACATGGTGGCAATGGCGATATCCACCTAGTAGTGGAACAAGTTGCGAAGGGTGCACCTAAGTTGGCACAATATGATACGTCCAGGCGTAGATTTGAGAGACTGCTAAGCCATGCATGCAAAAGGCCCCTCCAAGCTGATGGTGCATGGAGATAATCTAGATTTGAATAAAAGTGTTGCTGCCCTGCTCGGTGACAGATCGATTCAGATCCTTGCTCTACCATCTCATGCATCTCGCAGATGCAGGTATTCTATGACCACTATGGGCACCTCTACTACCGAAGGTCCAGCATTTGTGGGCTTGATGGGCAGCCAGGGCGCTCATGACCTGCATGCATTATTAAGCAAATTTAGCTGACATTATTAAGAAGTTGCACACCTAGCTGCTTGGGCATGCATGAGCCATGTTGTACGTTGTTGCAAGTCTCAACTAGTACACAATCTCTCTCTCTCTCTCTCTCTCTCTCTCTCTCTCTCTCTCTCTCTCTCTCTCTCTCTCTCTCTCTCTCTCTCTCTCTCTCTCTCTCTCTCTCTCTCTCTCTCTCTCTCTCTCTCTCTCTCTCTCTCCCCCATGCTTTCCTAATAAGGGAGTAAGGAAAGAGCAGCCAATTTCTAAAAGTGGGATCAAATGTTGTCAGATTGAAGACATGAACTCACTCAAATAATTAGCTATAGAAACACTAAACAACAAATAATAAGCTATTCATCCACGCATGGCAAATCAGAGAGTTCGACTTCAACTTGGATAGTGTCGGATGAATTTTGATTAACAGAGTTCCAGATGTAACTCCTACAAATAATAGAAATAATTAGACGATGCTCTTTGGTATGTACCTGGTCATAATTATAAGGTAACCCCACACTGAGTAAGATCAAGTGCCTGCAGTGGAAGAACTGCTTGAAGCCTCCGTCCACTAATTATAGCACCTTATGCACGCATACGATGAACCAGCCAGCCGTATGTATTGGGCAAGATTGCTCTGCAAAATCCCGTGAGGGGTGTACTGTAGAACGGCCACGTACGGCGGCCTTGCAGTAGCGTCAACTCAGTTGGAACTAGCTGAAAGACAAATCAGTTGCATAAGGCGATGGCATCAACTACTCAAGATCTGGAAGTGGGATCCCAATCCGAGAGAGAGAGAGAGAGAGAGAGAGAGAGAGAGAGAGAGAGAGAGAGAGAGAGAGAGAGAGAGGGAGAGAGAGAGAGAGAGAGAGAGATCAGGGTTGCAACTTTTTGCTAGCCATTTGGGCGGGACGACGTGCATGGCCAGTGGGGCCGCTCATGGAACTAATTTTAGCCAGCAGTCATTCAGTACTGATTGACGGTAGAACCACTAGGTGGCTATAGGTGGCAGCTAGCACAGAGGGTGGGGACGCTGGGGAAGAGAGAGAGAGAGAGGGGGAGAGCGAGAGATTTTTCACGCTCCTATTCAGCCTCCTGGCTAGCAAGATAAACATATTAGGCTCATGTCACACACGGGCGGTGACCGTGAGTGACATGGGCTTACTTGGGCATTGAAGGGCTGTCCGGTCAGCACCGTCACATTAGGCGGACATACAACCTTAATGAGAACTAAAGAAAGAATCTAAACGTGAATTCTACTAAGTCGTTAACCAACGAGCTGAGTGAAGGCGGCCATGGGCGAGGGATGGACGAGAGGGACACTGATATGTCCATTTAAATTGTAAAAACCCTTGTTCCAATTTTGGATGGACTGCACCAATTTTTGCATAGTTATTGAAGTCAACAATAGTAAGCTGCCTGTTGTCTGCAAAGGCCCGACCGCCTTGCACTACCTTTGATAAAACTAGTGTCAGTAGTACAAATACCTATTGGTCTACATTTAATTAGTTTATAGTTTTTCATGAAATATATGGTAAATCCATCGATTAATTATCTATAACTTGATATTCTATGTATATATACCAAGCTGTATATATACATGGATGTCATTGGTCATCTATACATGAGGTATCATAACTATCGTAGGTTATTATTTATATCCTATCTCGCTATCCAACAAGAACATACATGGAGTATCATCATTATTATCTCGCTATCCAACAAGATCATACATGCAATATCATCATTATTATCATGCACTATGTTTGCCATAATTGTTATCGTGTGTTAATATCACTTATTAGCTTTGTATATCTCTAATTTATATCCTATCAAGTGGATATGAGAAACATGCACATTATTTATATCATAGCTCGTACTTATTACTGTGTCTCATCATCTCTCTGAGTGTTCCATTATTATAACTCTTCTCCACCGCTTTGTAAATTCTTGTAGCACACTTAGAGCTTCCCTTCAATAGCAGACAGGTAGATAGAATATCAAAAAGTTAGTTCTATAGACAAATAGATACTATAGCTAGCTATGTTGATACCGTGATATACATGTTGACCTAATTTATAATGTTTGTAGCAAATACCTCTTGATATATAGGTATTGTAATTATTATCGCACATTATGTATATCATAGCTCGCAGTTATTATTGTGGTTCGTGTTCTTTTATTATCACTCTTTTCCACCCCTTTGTAAATTCTTGTAGCACACTTAGAGCTTCCCTTCAATAGAAAACAGGTAGCGATAATAGCAAAAAGTTAGATCTATAGACAAATAGATACTATAGCTAGTTATGTTGATACCTTTGTTGAGATGTAGAGAGAAAGAGAGAGAGAGAGGGATCGAGAGAGAGACAAGACATTCCTTTCACCCACAAATCTAATATCAACTTAGTTTAAATATTTTCAAATACAGTTCACTGATCTCTAAAATTTTATCTTGGTAAGTACCTCTAAATTTTCAAGCTGAAGGTGAGAAAACTTACAAGTTACAAAATTAATAAATACACGGCAAATATCTCTTGATCTACATATTTGTCTAGTTTATAGTATTTTGTGAAATATGTAGGGCAAGTATAGTACTTAATTATCAATAATTTGATATTCTATGTACACATGGAGTTGTATACATGTATGGACACTGTCCGTATATGCAAGGGGTATCATAATTGTTCTTATAGGTTGATGTGTATATCCTAAGTCACTCTCGAACTAGACTCATGATACCACTATTATTATCGAGCACTATTTACATCATATATCAAAGATAATAAAAACATGTGCTATAGAATTCTTAGCTCAGTTCTCGCTCAATTTTGGCACCAAGATTCCATCTGATTTAGATGGTTTGGGCATACAGAAGGATAAGAGATGTTGCGGAGGGCTCATTCACAAATTTCATGCTAAGATAATATGGAGAGATGTGTACGTATAGGGACACTATCCATCTATACATATATATACATGTAGGGATACGCACACACACTCTCACACAGTCTAGGTGAGAAGTAAAGAAGATTATCTCTTCCCAAGCTTTAATGGAGAGCTCATCGCCTACTCCAATCTTGTGAGATAGAAGCCTACATCGACATACTCTTGGCATGTATATGCAAATCCAACCAAGAGCCAAGCTTCAATGCATGCTCATCTCCTCTACCAAGCTAATTACTAAGCTAAGCTATGCTAATATGAGTGATTATGTGAGGAGATGTACATCTTTCTCGTAAGATACTCCTTCTTCCTCTCAATCTACTCTCATACCCTGCTAGCTCTCACCATCTTCGAAGGTGTGTGAGGTCTTGGGTCTGAGAACGGGGATAATTGATGTTGTGTTTGCAAGTGTTTTGCTTAGTGCATGAAGCTTTCATCTTTATTGCACTAGCTAGTCTTGAAGGAACACAAAGAATTGTATTGTACAATGTCTCTCTTGATGGGACAAACCATAATACAAAGCCTTTTGGAGGGGGGACCGGCTCCATGCAAATCCGGTCCTCAACTGTTGTCAATAGCTTAATTTCTCTCTCTTTTGAAAGTATTGTTGATGCTATCTAACTAGGTGTTATGCTTTTTGTTGCTCTCTCCACCCAAGCACTCTTGTAATTCTCATTTGCCCACTATGTTCATGCTAATTTCCGGTACACATAAGTTTTTAGGCCTTTAAATGTTACACATATGCTCAAAAGCAGTAACCCCTCCATTGATAGAGTTTCTGGGAGGCATACTAGCCATGGATGCATAAGAAGGTGCGCGAGTTTGAACTAGCGTTCCTCTGGGGCTAAACATGCCTAGCCGTGTAGGTGGAAACGTCCAGGAAGAGGGCTGCATTGGTTTGCCAATGAAAGAATTAAGTCCCTTGGTACAGAGGATTGACGGTTACTACAGAAGGAGACAATGACGGGATGATGACATTGTCTGGGTTGCTTGGCCCTGCTCAGCCCATTGCGCAGTGCTTCCTGAAGTTCCATGCAGCCTCACCCCGCAAAGCATTTAGAGTCGGCTCTACAATCTAGGTCCTCCTCAGCTTCTTTTCGTGTCATTTTCAATTGGGAAAATTACCAAAACACCGCAATATTGGCCATATTGTCTATAGAGTTTCTCCTATCCCACCGAGCTGTTGAATGGACAGCAGTGAACTGCTCCTGGAGGCTAATAGGTACTGACATATTGGTATGCTTGTCTCCAGAAATGCAATTACTCCGTAGTCTGTGTTCGCCAACTTCTCCAGCATCAAATCTCTTTGTGTGGAAAAAAGTATTAACTTCTGCTTCTACTCTTTGACTATTCTTTTGATCTTGATCAGCAGTGTAGGCACCTGCATGATTTACTACTTGAGTTCCACTGCAATGCTGTTGCATCTCCTTGGAGCTACACATTAACCAACTCCCGCGGACACCATATTCTGCGTTGAATTGGTCATGAGAGATGTTTCTGTTTGTCTACAGATTGTTCCGAAATGCTTGCCTCATCAAAATTTCACATAGGCTATCAACAGAGTTGCACGAGGAGTGTGTGCGCTCCTTGCCGCACTGTCGAAGCAAGGGACTTGCCAATACACCGTATGCGAGCCACAAACGGCTCCAAGCACACAACAAGCCTAAACTAGCAAGCTCAAGAAAACAAAGGGTGTGTCACTCACCGCTCTACGCTCGCCTTCGTGGTGGATTCCTCGCCGCGATGAAGAAGAAGCTGCAGTCGTGCCGCGCTCAACCGCTTTGCCGCCGTCGTGCCTTCGTAATGCTCGATTGCACACACACTCTCCCTCTCTCTCTCTCTCTCTCACACACACACACACAAGGAGGTGAAGAAGAAGAAGATGGAGATGGAGCAAGAGCACTCTTCAATTGCACAAATGAGAGAATGAGTAAAAATTAGGTTTAGTTGGCTTTTATAGGAGCTCACCCCATTCACACTTGGGCGCCCATGCTTAACCAACTAATCCCTTGAATGTCCAAGTTAAAGTGCGCCTCTCATCGGCGATCACTCTACCTTTCCCTATTGGTCCGACAAGCCCGGTACCTGACTCTATCGAATACATAATACACGTCCATCGTAGGTGATGGGTTTCCGTGAGCCGTGAGGGTTAACATGCCCCCCTTCCTGATGTAGATTCCGTCCTCGGAAGCTATTGAGTTGAAGCTGGATCGTCGAGGTGGAAGAGCATTTGAGATGAATGTTCTTAGCCTTGTTCAGTCACTGCAAAATCAAACAACATTGGCACAGTAATTGCATTCTCTTAAAAAGCATATGCAGTTTTAGATAGAAAAATTGATTGGTAAAAGAATTTCAAACAATTTGTTAGCAATGAACATTAAATTTCAATGTAATCAAATGCATAAACAGATGTAAAGGTAGAAAATTAAACAAGTCTGGGGTCACTAATTTGACGGTCGAAAGGCACTAGAGATCGAATATTAATACCATGGGTAAGCTTCTTAACTTTCTGTGGTCAATTAAGTTGTTTAATCGCGAGAGCCAAGTATTCATGTTCGAGGGCTGACTAGAGGCTATATCTAGAAAACCTTGTAGTTAAGCTACCATAAAAGGAATTTCTCATGAAATCATCGCCTGACTGATTACTTTTTCTTTGACCCCCCAAAGTCTTTTCACACTGATTCAATTTTGATGTGTGTGCTTATTTTGTATGCCTTGGGTTTTTTGCTTTTCAAGGAAAAGCGCCCACACTGGGAACCTCTAGGGCTCTAGTACCATAGGCGATACATGTGAGTGAAGTACCAAATCAAGCCGAGATTTCTTTTCCAGCTTAAAATTTTACATTGTGGCACTTTGATTTTTTGTTTGTTCATTTTCAGCATTTTAATTTTGTAACTTTGGGGGGTCATATAACACTGTTACCCTCCCCAGGCTCATCACATTAGTAAACTCCCTTTATAATACTTAAGCTAAAGGTCACTAGGGTTAATCCCACTAGAAAGCCCTAGTACATTTCATACAATGCTGCCTAAATCGGATTAAGAACCTAAGTAACCATTGTTTATTAGGAAGGCATTCCCCATGGTATTAAGAGAAGATTTCTAATATCTAGCTTGGTCAAACTAGCTTAGTCGGACTGCTTGATTTTTAAACCTAGACAAGTGATTATGACAAAACATTGCATTGAATTAAATGTTTGATACTAAGCCAATGCGCTGAATATTATGCTACCAATCACAATCAAAGCAGACAAACATGGATGCAAAAAAGATAAGGGCAATGCTAATGGATAAGAAACACCTGTTTGTGTTGATGGTCGCGCTTGATTTGAAGTGTGAACGAGAGAAAGGTTCCATGAAGGTCCAAATCCTATCAATAGCAACACGCTCCTGTACACACTAGGAAACAAAAGGAATACCTCCAGGAGGCACATCAGTGGGAAAAATTAAAACTCCTAAAAAACAAACTCAAAACACAATCTAGACCCCTAACCTACCTATCTGTCACCCCTTTTAGAATCAAGGAAAGAGGATATTATATAAACCGGGTGGCCACCCTAAGGCTAGGCCTCTATCCTCATCATCTAGATAAATAAAATCGTTGTCCGTGAGGCCATAGTCTTCCTCGGTCTCTATTAGTTCCTCTTCATCATCCTCTTGTGCAAGCATGCTAATCAAGAACCTCGTGATGCGTGGATACTCATCTTGTGCAAAAGAATAAGCATGTGCCATTGGAGACACATTCGCTACTGGGTAGGGATCACTAGTTAGCCATAGACGTATCAGCCATTCTAACTCCTCAAAATTTCTCTCACATGCAAGGCTCTCTATCAAATCCCATTCGCAAGAAAGTATAGGGTAGCATACGTAGAACACTTGTTGAAAAGACAAGGGGTACCTTTCATCAAAAATAGAAGTGCATGCCTCTGGTGAAGTAGCCATTTCTGACAAGACAGATAGATTTGGTTAGGCCTTTAAAACATAAGAGTTGTTTTTGTGTGTTGCTTGACTTGACACGGTGAATTTGGACTTATATGTAAGATCTGATAGGGTGCTCTCTCATTGCTAGGCGCTCTTGCTCTTTACTATTTTTGTTTTTTTGCGAGTATAAGGCTATATATATACATTCCCTAAGATCGGAGATTGAGAGGTCAGGGAAAAAGGTTGAGAGGGAAACAAATGAATGATGACTGTCAGCAAACACTCCCCCCTTCCTTGGGTAGATCATACCGTTTGAAATGAGCTTGTCACCCTTTGAAACCAATTGTTCCAGTTGGTAATAGGTGAGGATTTTTGCCAGTAGTTTTCTATTACCCTAGGTGCCTCGTCAAGTTGTAAGGGTGGTAAGGTACTCTCCCAGGATTTTATTTGCAACGTTGTTGTAGGTGGTGAACTTACCCCGGAAGGTGCAAACTCTTTCGTGCTTGGATGGATATGTACAGTGGTAGGTGGAGGTTGTGTCGAAGCTTCTATTTGCGTATAGGAACTACATGAAGAGCAAGAAGCTTCATTTGATTTCCCTGTTCCTGAGCTAGGTGGAACAAATCGTTCTTTCTTTGGTACCCAAACTAGCTCTAGAACAGGTGTGTAACGTTCCATGATTTTTTCCTTTCCGCAATTTTCAATTTGTTTTGGAGCCACAGGATTGGGTTTACATGGGCCAGGTGACAGGTAAGAGTACACTTTACGTTTGGGCACCCAGATTTGATCATTTCCTTCATAGTATCCTTGGGCTTCCAATAGTCGTTTAGGAATCCAACGCAGCGTTTCTTTACATTTCTTGGAGTGAGTGGTACGGTTCTTACTAGGTTTCCGCTTTTTTGCATCAACCATGCTCACTACAGAGGTTTTAGGGACCCACTTGTATGTTTTCTCTGTTATATTAGGATGGTTCTTGTGTGTCTCAAGCTTTCTTTCAACTACATTAGTTGAAGCTCTAGAGAGTTGGGCTATGGGGACGTATGGTTCAACCTCCTGGACATGCAATGTCTTGGGTTTTATTTCCTTGGGCAATATCTCAGGGACTATGGCTTGAGTGGTAGGGCTAAGAGTTGGTTTTTGCGTTGTAACACCCCAGTCCCCCAATCAATAGTGCATTTGGTGGCTATCATCCACGTGCGGCCTAGGTTTATATTACCCTCCATAGTTCCAGTAGGCATGACCAAAAAGTCTTGAGCTACCACCCCATTGTCATAACTGACAGAAGTGTGCCAGATTCCAAAAACCGCAGTTTTTTTCTTGTTGACACCCTTGACTTGGATAATACTCTCAGATAGAGGTGGCTTCCCTAACTGACACCACACCCCATAGGATAGCAGATTGTATTTAGCACCCGTGTCCAATAAGGCGTTATATAGCACTTTTCCATAGGCACTATTTAACTCAATGGGGTATCGTAGAGGTGTGTCAGAGTCCAACCCATCCTCTTCGATTTCCACGTGGAATGCATTTGTGACCCCAAGGTTAGCCTCTCGTTTTTGTCTTATACGTTGTTGTCGCTCCTTAGCCTCAGCTTGAGCTTGTATCTTGTTTAACTCGGTTTGTGCTTTGGCGGCCTTCTTTTGATGAATGGCCCGTAGTTCTTCTTGGCTTAAAGGATCATAATATCTTTTGAATTTACTCCCATTGAGGAATCCAATGGTTTCAACTCCATCAAGAGTTTCCACACGAAGGGTACCTTGTGGGGTAATTTCACATACTCTATATGGTCCTTTACCAGCATATTTCAACTTTTTCTTCTCTTTACGTACTCCATACATAAGGACTTTATCACCAACTTTGATATCCTTGTCCTTCACATGGCGATCAAACCACTTCTTTCTCCTATCCTTTTCCACAAGAGCATTTTGCACAGCCAACTGTCTCTCTTCGTCTAGTTTTTCTAAGATAAACAAACGCTCGGTTAAGGGGTTACCATTCCATCCTTCTTGCGAAGCTACCCTAAGACTAGGAATGACAAACTCCCAAGGCATAACCGCTTCTTGGCCGTATACCATTTTGAATGGCGTACAATTAATAGCCACTTTATGAGCAGTACGATAAGCCCATAGAGCAGATGTCAACTTCAAATCCCAATCAGTGCGATGAGCTTCTACCGTCTTGGTTAAAATAGAGATTAGAGTCTTGTTGGTGCTCTCGGCTTGTCCATTAGCTTGCGGGTAATAAGGTGTAGACTTATGGTGGGATATCATAAAGGTCGTGGTAAGCTCTCTTATTACCTCATTTATAAAATGGGTACCATTATCACTAACAATTTCAAAAGGGCAACCAAATCTTGTGATAATGTTCTCAAAAAGAAACTTAGCTGTTGTCCTCGCGTCAGCTTTTTGTGAAGCCTTAGCTTCAGCCCACTTTGTTACATAGTCTGTAGCAACTAGAATATATCGAGATTGAGTGTTGCGAGCTGCGGGACTAATTGGACCTACAAAGTCTAAGCCCCATTTTTCAAATGGTTGGGTTACTTTAATAGGATGTAAGGGCATTCTGTCCTTGCGCTGTGTGGTCTTGTAACGTTGGCACTCATCACACCCTTTTGTAAAAAGTGATGCATCCTTAAATAAAGTTGGCCACCAATAGCCTGATTGCAGCACCTTTCTAGCAGTCAGGTCCCCTGAAAAATGTCCTCCTGCTATGCCCATATGTGCTTCTTGCAAGATATACAAATATTCATCCTCGCGGGCACAACGCCTAAGAATATCGTCCTTGCCTAATCTATACAGGGTTCCGGCAATCAAACAATAGGGTTCACATTCTTTTACTAGCCTTCGAGCGATATCCTTACGAAGTTCCTTGGGTGGAAAACCATTAACTAAAAAGTTAACAATGTTCTCACTCCATTCAGGCATAGTCTCAACTATGAATAGGGAAGTATCGGGTAATTCATCATCAACTCCTGTAGGGGCTTCACCATTGGGTATGCGAGACAAATGATCAGCCATGACGTGCCTTTTACCGGGTCTCACTACAATCGTGAAATCAAACTCAAGAAGAATTAACAACCATCGTGTGATTCTTCCTGTGGAGCATGGCTTGTTTACCAGATACAGCAACGCTTGATGATCCACATAAAATACAAACTTGTTTGCCAAAAGGTAGTAGCGAAATTTCTTTACTGCATAAACCATTGCCAAACCTTCTCGCTCTGTAGTGGTGTAGTTCCTTTCAGCATCGTTCAATTGACGGCTTGCAAAGCTAATGGGATAGTCCAATTTATGTTCTCCTGGTTGAGTGAGAACACACCCAATAGCAAAGTTTGATGCATCAATATGCACATGGAAAATGACATCCCAGTTAGGTGTCCTTAAAATCGGAGCACTTGCTAGTGTTTTCTTCAATTGTTCATAGGCCTGGTCACACTCTTCAGTCCATTTAAATTCAATGAGAATCTTGTACAAAGGACGTGCTATCTCAGCGAAAAATAAAATAAACCGTCGATAATAACCCACGTGTCCCATGAACCTTTGAACTCCCTTGTAATTGGTTGGTGGTGGTAACTCTAGAATCACTTTAATTTTTCTCTCATTGGTTGAGATACCATTCTTGGATACTATATGCCCTAAAATAACTCCATGCTTGACCCAAAATTGGCATTTGAACGGGTTCAATGAGATACGATATAACCTACATTTTTCAAACACCTTCCGCAAACATGATAGATGTTCTTTCCAAGAAGAGTAAACACAAAGGTCGTCTAAGAAAGCTTCACAAAACTCTCTCAAATATTCTTTAAAAGCAGTGTTTATTAATCGTTGGAATGTAGCAGGGGCATTTGTTAAGCCAAAAGCCATCACACGAAATGCAAACACGCCAAATTCTGTGATGAAGGCAGTTTTAGCTTGGTCCTCTAGCGCTATCGTGATTTGGTTGTAGCCTGAGTACCCATCTAGAAAGCTATAAGCTTCCTTGCCTGCAACTCTTTCGAGTACATGCTCGGAATATGGTAGGGGGTAATGGTCTCTTCTAGTAGCTGCATTAACTTTTTTGAGGTCCACGCACACCCTGAGTTTCCCATTCTTTTTTGGCACGATAACTATTGGCGACACCCATTCAGAGTGTTCAATAGGATATATGAACCCACATTTGATAAGCTTTTCTAGTTCTTCTTGAATGATCTTTGCGTACTTAGGATTCACCGGGTAGGGTCTTTGTTGTACGGGCTTCGCAGTGCTAATCATAGGGATTGTATGTTGGACCACAGAAGGCGGAACACCTTTCATATCATGGTATGTCCAAGCGAATACGTCCTTGAATTCCTTGAGAAGCTCTTTGAGGACCGCCTCTTCAACTTCTGTGAGGTCTTGGGCAATAAAAACAGGTTTTGATTCTTCACCGGGGTTAGCTAATTCTATTTCTTTAACTATTGCCCGACCATCATAGATTCCATTATTCCCATCGATAGGTATTCTTTGGGCTTTTGTGTACACAACCTTTGCTTCCCCTGTGGTGTAAGATTTGAAATGTTCTGGTGCACGATGCAAGTCTGTGGATTCTGGTTGTGCGTTGGTTTGTGCTTCCATTTCTGCTTTCTTGTGTTGTCGAGCTAACTCTTGGTTTTGACGCCTCCTTGCAGTGCGGCTCAACTTTGGCTTGTCTATGATCTCTAATTGGGCTATGTCATGGGGTCGTGGTCTACACCACATAACATTTTGGAGATATTCACCCCAATTGTCTACCAATTTTCGATGAGCATCACATGCTCCTATATAACTGAGCCATTCTGCTGAGGATCTCTTCTTGTTTATCCTAGCACGTACATTGGCTCGATATCGACGCCTCTTAAGGTTTTTCTTTTTCTTATTTGAGACCTGCTTTTGATTTGCATTTAGATCTGGCTCACTAAAGGAGTCCTCGTTGGTGTCCTCTTCACTCTCGGAGGAGCTATCATCGGTTGATGTGCTCGATCCTTCCGAATGTTTTGACTGTGAACTTGCTCCACTCTCTAATTCATGAGATTCAGAATCCGTTTCACTCTGGGAGTCAGTGTCCAAGTCGTGTTGGTCAAAGTCTTGGTGTCAGAGCGATGATCAATAATGGTTTTACTCCCTAAGGGGTGTACCTTACCAGTCACCAAATCCACTCTAAGGACAGAGTCTTGGAATTGCAAATAGACATGGTTTTTAGACCAATCGTGAACCATTTGTGCTTCCCTCATGAATGTTCGTCCTAAAATCATTTCATATGACATAAGGTGTTTAGAGAAATCCATTACAATGAACGTATGTCGTACCTTGTGTCCTAGAACTTTGATCTTAAGATCCTTGAGCATCCCCATAGGTTTGGCTATGGTACCATTTGCCATCTTTACCACAATGTTAGTAACACTGAGGTGGGGTTTTCCCATGGATTCCCAACAATCTTTTGTAACGATGCTAACTCCCGCACCACCATCAAGAATTCCCTTTATAGTTAATCCCTTGGTAGTGATGGGTAGGGTCGCATTAGACTCGTCGCCTTCAAAATACTGCCCTAATTCGTTAATGGGTACCTCGATCACAGACTCGTGTCCATCTAAGTCAAGTGATTGCACATGATTTTTCTCATCAATCATAATCGAGTCAGGCCTATTTGGTTGCGCAAACTGCGGTAATCCCGTTCGTAGCTCTCCGTTAAGGAATGCTCGAAGTGCAAGGAATAACTCAGGATCTCCATACAGCTTTGCTATGATTGTGGTTCGGACCTCAGAAGACATGAAGTCCACTAGTTTGGCAACATTCATTGGTGTTTTACAGGGTGTAGGTCCTTGACTAGGAACTGGTGAGGATGGAATCTCATATTCCTCAATGGGATCAGGTATTCCTTCGTTAAACATCCTTTCCAACAAGAAGGGTGTATGCTCACTTTCTGATGTCCTGTCCTCACTCCCTTCTTGGATGATACTAGATATGGCTAACGGTCTATGGTTCATGTGGGGTGGATGAACTTGCGTGGGAAACACTGTGTCATGAATTTTGACCTGCATGGGTTCTGGTTCTAGTTTCCTTTGAGTCTCCTCCACTAAACCTCTTAGATGTTTCACCTACTCAATCTCGTCTACTGGGTTTGGATACGTCCCAATCTTGTTTTTACGATTCTTCCCTTTTTGCCCCTGCGGTTTATCTTGGGGGTCTTGGATTGGATTTGGAAACACTTGTGGTGTTTTCAGAGGCTCTTTATGGTTTTCTCTCATTCGGTTTTCATTTGGTTCCATGTTACGGTTTTCTTTGTCGGTCTTTCCCTTTGTGGTATTGGTTCTAGTCTCCATTGTCTCGACTGAATCTGAATCATCCTCGAGGTCATTCATATACACGGGGTCATCTCCTGTTTCTATGTTTGTTTTGGAACTTGGCTTTGAATTATCCGTATTCTGCGACTTCTTCCTTCGTGTCTTCTTTTTCTTTGCTTGGATAACTGACGCGGTATCTCTCTCTTCGAGGATATGGCCTGGCCCTTGAAGCATGGACCGTGTAATCGCATAAGCGGGTGCAACGGGTGGTATTGGCGATGTCACACTAGCAATTTCAACCAAATTTAGGGGTGTGATTTTAGGCGCATTTGGGTTATAGGGGCATTGGGCAATCAAGTGATCTATGCCACAACAATTACATGTGAGTATTGGCATTGCAGACATGCTTCCTTGATTCATTTGCATCTGTGCAGCATTCTTTTGCAGCCTAATAGGGCACTCCGCTACTCGATGTGGTCCACCACACTCGTAGCATTAAAGAGGTGGCCTCCTAGCCTGGGTGTTGATATTTTGACCTCTGGATGCGAGAGCAGCAGCTTGATAAACCGGCTTGACTTGTCCCCAACAATCTTCCATGTAGTATATAGGACACTCATCCAATGTATCAAGTCCGTAGGCAATACTAGTGTCTATTTCCTCCTCACAACCATCTGGATAAGCATTTGATGGCTCGCAACCCACTTGGTTCATAGGGGCGACTCTTGGATGCGGGGGCTGCGGTCCTAGCACAGGAGGTGGTAACGGTGTAGCTTGTACAACATTTTGAGATCTAGGGACCATGTGTTGCGGTAGTTGCTCAACAGGTGGAGTAGGCATCAATACAGGAGCTCGAGGCGCATCCGTCCAGGCTACAGGTGGTCTATTTGCCATCATACGTTTGATCATTAAACAATCCTTAGCTTGGTGACCATACCTACCACATGCGCTGCAAGTTCCATTAAATTTTACTCTAAACGTATGGCACTCACTAGTGCTATGTGGACCTAAGCAAATGGAACACCATTGTTGCTCCCTTCTTGGATACATGTGACTACTTTGAGGGGGTCGATTATCCTTAAGAGACTCTTGGATTGCCTTGGTGAGGTCTGTCAAGAATGTCTCAAATACCTTTGGCTCATTGGCAATGGGCTTTGCAGTCATGGGTTCATACTCAATGGCTTGTGAGCTAGTGGATCTCGTGTCAGTAGACACCCTCATGCCTGCTATCATCAAGTTGTCCTCTAATTGGATTGCATTGGCAGTGACATCTTCCCAGGTTGTGATACCTCTAATCACTATTCCATTATAGATTCCTTCATTCCTCAACCCTCGAATGAATCGATCAAGCAGTTGGTTATTGTTGAAGCGCTCATTTACAGGGCAGCGAGAGTTTAAGTGCTTTAGACGACTAATGAAGTCCCTTACTGACTCTCCTTCCTTACGTTCGGCCTTCTGTAGCTGAGATGCTACACCCCAAAGCACACCTTCTCGTATGTACTCCTTTAGAAACAACCTTCGAAGGGTAGGGTAGATTGTTTTCTCGTCCACCCTTAGGGTCCTATACCAATCTCCAGCCTTCCCACTTAATGTCAAGCTTAAGGCATTGCACTTATGTAGTTCGTTGCGTTCCCCTAAGGAATCACATACTTGTTCAAACACTTCAATGTGTTTCCTAGCATCTTCGTCCCCATTGAATTTTTGCGTGAGTTTGGCAATTTGTACTGCCTTACTTCTAGGCTCTCTATCAGATGCGTGACGCATATTTTCCGCGATAGATCAACCTATGGTTTGAGCAAACGCTGCCAAGTCACCTATGTGAGGAGGCAGGGCCGGTGGAGGTACTCTTGGAATCATATGTGGGAGAGGAACGGGTACCGGTATTGGCATATGTGTGGATGATGCAGGATATGGAACATAACCGGACATAGGTCCACTCGGATAAGAGCTAGGGAGCGGCACTCGAGGAGCATAAGCAAGTGGTACAATTGGAGGTGGGGGGGCCATGTGTGCATAAGGGGCTAGAGGCACATATGGTCGAGGCCCCATATTAGGTACTACAACACTAGGTAGTGGCACTGCGCTAACCGTAGATGTCATCGGTACATTCTCTGTTAGGATTATCCCTGGAGTGAGCACTGTGTTTTCCTTGATAGAGGGTTGAGCCAAGTTAGGGAAGCTAAAGTTGTCGCTCGGAGGCTCAGAATGCATAGAGACCCCAGGTGAAATGACGTAAGATGGGTCCATGGGGCTCATTAGAGGAGTCTCCATTTGTGATAGAGAAGGCTGTTGAGCCTTGCTCGTATCCAGAAATCTCATGGGGCCAGTTGAGAGTATATTTACCCCTCGGTTTTGCCTTTCTGATTGAATAATGCCATGGATAACATTACAGATCATTTTCTGTTGATCTTCGATGCTTGTGGCACTAGAGGTGGATTGTACAATCTCTATCCATCCTACATGGTAGGCGTGGCCAGAGTGTAGATCCGTCAACACCTCAGTGTGGAGGTCATATGTCCAATGATCATTAATGAACAATCCTTCTAGAGTCGACGTGTTAATGGTTTCTTGTGAGGTAGAAGCAATGTTGCTCCCCGTGGTTTTACTTGTCACCAACGGTACTCTAGAGGGAACTTCTGAAGGAGGCAGCTCAACAGGGCCTTCTTGGTAAGAAGTTGGTAGGATATCCACATGGACACTCTTTGGGGGTGTGGGGTCCACGTGCGATGTGAAAGGAGAGTCCACTTCCCCACCCCCTTCGTGTGCTTCATTTGCATCAGGTTCCGAGCGAGTAGCTCTACCTAATGTTTCCATGAAACGGCTAAACATACTAGTACTAGGCTGTGGAGCTTCGGGAGGTGCATGGCGTTCTCTCTCAGTGTTTTGGTTAGGGTATGCTTCCATGATTTCTGAGTCGGAGGAGGAATCACTAGCGGCTATTTTAGGGTCTTGGGTGGTGCTACCTTGTGTCCCCGCTGAGGGTCTAGAGCTTATCGTGGATGGGTAATGGGTATCCGTATGAACAGAGGCACCCTCAATATGCTCGTGTTCTAGCACCCGCCCAGAGCGTAAGTGCATGTGCTTTTGATACCCTAAGGTGTCAAAAAGCTGCTCTAGGAGGCCTTGTGACTAGTTTTTAGCGTGTTTTTTGTTTGTTTTTTTGCTAGATTTTTTAGAGCGTGTCGTGGAATGGGCCGTGTGATAGCTCGAAACGAGCGTATCGGTCAGAGAGTCGTGCTGTGCTTTACAGCCCTCCGTTTGGTCACTCTATGCCCTCGGAATCCCTAAAACTGTCAATTTCCAGTAGGGAACTAGGCCCAAACTAGAAAGTCTAAGGGTGCAAGTGGGAAGAGAAAGGAGGAGAGTGGAGGACTTGTCCCACATGCTCTCATTCTCTCTTGAGGGAGTAGGGTATATATATAAGAGTGAGTTTAGTATATATCATAAGACTGAGGACTGGGGCCTGGGCCTGGGCTTGGGCTTGGGCTTGGGCTTGGGAAAATGATCCCGATCTATCTTTTATACAAACCAACCCGTCCGTTTTAAGAGTCACGTTTTTTATTTTCGAAAAAATTCGCCGCCCGCTCACTCGCGTTTTTACTTTCCGAATTTTTTTACTTTTTTTTCCAAAAAATTCAAAAAATTCTTTTTTCAAGTTTTTTTTTAATACATTTTTATTGTTAATGCAGAAAATACAGAAATTGAAAACGCAGGTATGCAAAAAATGCAGAAAACGCAGAAATTGAAAATTGCAGAAATTGCAGAAATTGCAGAAATTGCAGAAAAAAACGCAGAAATTGCAGAAAAATGCAGAAATTGAAAACGCCGAACTTGAAAATGCAGAAATTCCGGAAATTGAAAAAACGCAGACAATAGCAGAAATTGAAACTTGACAGCAAATGCAGAAAACGCAAAAAACAGAAATCTCCACACACTCCTTCCCTGCCTTTCCTATGATAGAAATTGCACCACAAGGAAGCGTAAAGTGCTAACCGAGCTTAGTGTAGGGCATATCCCCGACAACGGCGCCAAAAATGTGCGCTCCACTGTCGAAGCAAGGGACTTGCCAGTACACCGTATGCGAGCCACAAACGGCTCCAAGCACACAACAAGCCTAAACTAGCAAGCTCAAGAAAACAAAGGGTGTGTCACTCACCGCTCTACGCTCGCCTTCATGGTGGATTCCTCGCCGCGATGAAGAAGAAGCTGCAGTCGTGCCGCGCTCAACCGCTTCGCCGCCGTCGTGCCTTCGTAATGATCGATTGCACACACACTCTCCCTCTCTCTCTCTCTCTCACACACACACACACAAGGAGGTGAAGAAGAAGAAGATGGAGATGGAGCAAGAGCACTCTTCAATTGCACAAATGAGAGAATGAGTAAAAATTAGGTTTAGTTGGCTTTTATAGGAGCTCACCCCATTCACACTTAGGCGCCCATGCTTAACCAACTAATCCCTTGAATGTCCAAGTTAAAGTGCGCCTCTCATCGGCGATCACTCTACCTTTCCCTATTGGTCCGACAAGCCCGATACCTGACTCTATCGAATACATAATACACGTCCATCGTAGGTGATGGGTTTCCGTGAGCCGTGAGGGTTAACAGAGTGCGACTGAAGCCAACAGCTCATCAGACCATGATCACTTGCACTAGTGGCAATATTCCCCAATGCCTTTCCCTCGACATTGAGCTGTCTACCACTAATCCCCTCACACACTCTGCTAAAAGCGCAAGCATCTAGCATTGAAGCCACTCGCTTATAATTACTTGAGGATAACCATCAAAAGCTTTAATGTGATCGATCCTGCTATGCGTTTCTGATCTCATGTCCACTTTGGTGTTTACTCGTTCCATTTCTTTTGCCTCTGCCGTCTGCATCACCAACAGCCTGATAGCATCAACAGAAAAATGTGCTGAACGGGTTTGGGAAGGCAATGAGTGTAGGTGATTCAACTCCAGATTAGGCTGAAATGATCGTTGATTGAAATCTGATATCTTCTGTTACAGTAGCACTAGAACAGAGACCTCTGCCATGCGGCGCCATAGCTAGGGGCTGCATACTGAGGCACATGGGCGGCTCCTATACTGTGGGGCTCCTCCTTCTTGTGGCCGCCCATATGCAACTTGTCGCCGATCTTCTCGATCATTTTGGCCACCCCTAAGAGTTGCTAATCGGTAGACTTGTCGTTGGGAGTGCTCATCACATTTACAAGCATCCGAGCAAGCTTGATGATCTGCGACTGCAACGCAATGCATAGTGCGCTTTTTATTTTATTCACCTGGCAGCTTTTCACGACGAAGTTTGGCAGTGAGGTTTTTTTTAAATTTAAATCTATTTTTTTCAATTTAGATCTAATGCCACGTGTTGGCTGCTGCGTTCAGATATCGGAGAAAGGGCCTTGGGCTCACCAACTAAGAAACCTAATTTTCTAAAATTTACTCTTAGCAAATTCAAGAAAAGGAATTTTGTATGTTTGAAAAATGATCTCTCCCGAACAGACTGCCACTTTCTCTCTCTCTCTCTCTCTCTCTCTCTGTGAATCAAATATCACACACTCTGGAGCCTCATAATGGAGAAACGACATGGTCAGTGGGCGCGCCTCTGAACGGTTATGCTATTTCTGGAAAAAATAATATTCATTTCCAGGTTTTTGTAGGCAAAGCCATTGCTTGTGATGACCCACGCTCCAGCCAGCCACACAAGCGTCACACAGAATATGATCCAAACGATATGATGTCGCAGCAGCCTGCAGAACCGTCCAGAGCGACTCCCTTACCCCCAAAAGCGCACACACACACACACACACACAGACACAAGTATGCTGCTACAACCATGCTCTTCTCCCGCTACATTTTCTTCTCTTTGTGACGCATCTTCTGCAGTCTGTTTTAATCTTTAGCTCGGCTACGTTTACTACAGCGCCATGCTTGAACAAGCCTATCCTCAAATGCATTTACAGGGTGACACAACCGCCCAAGCTTGAATAAGCTCCTCCTCAAGCTAGCACTTAATCGTTACCTATTGCTGAGGTGCAACACGTATCCGTAATTCTCCGAGTCCACCTGCATCCCCTCATTCCACTTTCTCCGGCCAAATAGGACTTCTCAAGCATGCCGACGTTGGCAACGAGCTCATATGGGCACTCAGGTCGAGCACCAGCTCATCTCCACCAACTGGCTCATATGGGCACTCAGGTCGAGCACCAGCTCATCTCCACCTTCGAGACCACCAACTGGCTCGTACGTGCAATCAAATCGGAGAAGGCGTATCAGTAACAAGAAGAGAGCGCCAGATCTACAGCCCCATATAACTACGAGTTTCATCCTTTGAGGAGTCTTACAAGATGGCGAGCGAGTTTTTTTGAGCGATGAAAAAAACGAGCGAGTCTCTCAATAAAAGGTATTTGTAAGTTAGAGATACTTTTAAATGTGATAAGAAAAAAGAGACATAATAAGTGTGACAATTGTGATAAGATGTGGAGTAGCGACAAGGGATTGAAGTATTAGGAAAAAAGGAGAACAAGGGTTAAAGTGGTTAGTGAAGATCCACAAGAAGCCACCAATTTCTTATTATTTTGCATGCAAGCCACTATGAAATTGTGCTTAAGTCATCACGATTCATTAATGACTCATTTCGTTCTGAATATGAAACCCTAATCTTTGAGGTAAAGAGCCTTGGGATGTGGTCAAGAAGCTTGGTGATTTTTCTTCTAAATATAATGGTCGCAGTGCTCAAAACTAGGTGTAGGAACCTTTTTTTGGTAGAGAACTTTAGGACGTGGTCAAGAAGCTTGGTGATTTTTTTTTGTGATTATATGATGCTCAAAGGGCTCAAAAACTAGGTGTGGGCAAACTCTAGTTTCTTAATATTATTTTTGAACCCATAATTAAGAAGTTTCATGAAATTTTGCTGTCATATACAAAAGTTATATTTCATTTACTAAATTCTTGATGTGAGCCATTTTTGTGGCTTCAGCCAGTTTTGTGGCTCATTACAAGTCTAGTGTTAAGTGGCTATGCCCAAGGTTTTTCTTTAAAGTAGGAATACAGTAAGTAGCACACAATTTAACAACATGCACACGTTTCCTCCTTGGTGCATGCACAGGGTGTCCTCATCATTCCATATTACATTGGGTGAGATTTTATGAAGCATTTTGAGCAACTGAGCATTGTACAAGTAGGAAAGTAGACATTGTGTTTCAAACAAGTAGGTCAAGGAGTAGGAATTGTAGAGCATGCAATACATTTTCTTTGCACTTCTGTCGACCACCAATGGAGTAGTGAGTGTAGATAGCTTTTGTGCCGTAGGTTCGAGTTATCTTCTTAAATAGAGTGGGGTCAGTTTGATGCTATATTGTTATGGCTATAGATGCAAAAGACATTGCCATCTTATAAAAGACCCTCACTAGAAATAGCAATGTCTTTGAATTTATGAAACACGCCAAAAATCTATCGCAGCATCGCCCAGATCCGCCACCACCAATGGTGGGGTGCCCACCATCCTGGAACTAGTCTGGGCTAGTGCGGATTGGTTTGGACTAATTTAACCAAGGCCATTAGGGAGTACAAGCTGTAGTTTATTAAAAAAAAATGTGTATCAAGAGAGAAAAACGGCAAGGTGAGTCTGAGATGTCAAACTAACTTAGGGAAAGAGAAGCAAGGGGTGCGTCGACTCTAAAGCTTGAGGGTAACCCATGGGTAGGGGTGCAATGCTTGTGATGTAGCCTTGCAATTTGCAATTGAGCTTGTAGAGATTTTTTCTTGAACTTTACGTATCACTGATCCTCACAACTTGATGTGCTGGGATATGTGGTTACACGTAGTATCTTCCACCGAAGTGAGGGACCGGATTCCAAGGGATTCCAAGGAATCTAGTGAAAAAACCCAAATGGAGATTATTTAACTTTCTATAGGTAGCTAGAGCTTATTTTAAAACATAAAAAAAACAAAAACTTATGCTCAAACCAGTCCGCGCCGGGTTTCAGCAGTTTCACAAGGTCTTGAGAGTCCCCTTCCGTGTTATAGGCGAAAACGCTGCATGGCGAGCTAATAGGGTAGTTAACATGCTCAAACCAGTCCGCGCCGGCGCAGACTGGTTTCAGCAGTTTCACAAGGTCTTGAGAGTCCCCTTCCTTGTTATAGGCGAAAACGCTGCATGGCGAGCTAATAGGGTAGTTAACATGCTCAAACCAGTCCGCGCCGGCGCGGACTGGTTTCGAGAGGTTCACAAAGGCCTTCTAGGTCATAGGCAAAACAAGCTGCTATCGGTGAAAAAGCTGTCGGATGAGCAAGGCGAGATTCTGCAACCATTGCCTTCGCCGTCTCCTCCCGAGCTGCAGAGCTAGCATCAAGATGCCACAGATGGAACGCGGGAAATGCTTCTGACAATTTCACAGGCCGATGCGCGTTCTAACCTGTAGGACATAGCAAAGCCCATCATTGGAGAGAAGGGTTTCTCAAAAGAGGGTTGCCCCTCAGCTTTACAGCCAGGCAAGGAGCCGACAAATGAAGACGAGCCGATAGATGAAGACGAAGTTCGGAAGAAACTCATTTCCATATGCTACGAGGGGCCTTTCCTCCCCATTTCAGAAAGCTTCTACTTAAAGAAGTCATCATTATATATGAGCTTCTCATACTCGATGATGCAAGTGGAGGATGAATCAGTGTGGACAACCTCAGCTGCATATCAGACTACGCTGGCGCTCGTACGCGAGAGAGAGCGCACATGCCAACAGCTCTGGGGTTGAGGGAGAGAGAGAGAGAGAGAGAGAGAGAGAGAGAACCCTGTGAGAGAATCGCTGCCAGCCTCGTCAGTGCACAACGTGTGTGAGCGAGGTGTCATCATCTCATAGCCAGCGCCCGTTTTCTGACAAGCTGTTGGTCGCCTTGCTGCCTACTACGTGCCGAGCATCTGTTCTTACCATCCTCCTTCGCTAGCCCTCGCCCCTTCCATTTTCCTTATGAAGTCGACGAAATCTGCTCTATTATGTATGATTTTATGAATTTGTCTGATCTGCTACACCTTACTAGCAAACAAAAAAACACGGCTCATCAGCGAGCAAGTAGCTGGAGATGGAGGGTATGCTTGCCTTATGTGAGAAAGGGAGAGGGTGAGAGGGATCCCATACAGTCAGCGAGTGTCCCCATAGCAAGTCCTCTTATGAAGGGCGTCGAGTTCCACATAACCTTATAAGAGATGATGGACCTCTTGATGCTTGATACATGAGTGCAATACCTAAACTTGAAGATTGGTTTTCTCAATCATGCATCAGGAGCATCTCTTCTGATGACATAAGGCTCATACACCTAAGAGCTTGGAGGCATGTAGGCTGCTTCACCAATAGGACTATTGGGAGTAGCAAGAGCATGGCATGCTAAGTAGGTAGCACCTAAAAGGGGTAGGGCCTGTGACAATAGGTTTTGCAACAGTCAAGTTGCCAAGGAAGACCTCAATGAGGGTTGCATCATCATCAACATCGGTATCTACAACATGGAATGTCGAGGAGGGTCAAGAAAATCTACATGCAAGAAGGGTCTCCACCTTAACAGAAGAGCAAGGCATGGTTTGATCAGTCGTGTGACCAGTGGCCTTGAAATTGGGATACCTTACCACATAAGAGCATCCATAGAAGGCTTGGCACGCTCGTTTGCAGAAAGGTATGGTGGGATCACTCCTCTCACAGGTGTGTCAGGATCATTGTAGGTTATTACTGTGATGATACCATCATAGATTGAAAAGAAAGAATGAGAGAAGAGAGAGATAGTGCAAGAGCAAACATGCAGAGGCCCATCCACATTATGGCTACCTTTATGTCCATACCTTTTTTGATGTTTTTTATGTATCCATAATTAATCACTTTGCATATACTGTTGTGAGTTGGGATTTTGTTAGGGCCTCAACGTGTGAAGAGGTTTGGGATTTTGAAGCCTTCACTATTTTATGGTAATTTTGTGTTGAGATGCTAGTTGAATATAGTATGACATGATTATTTTCTCCAATACACCTTTCTCTCACAACAATTGTCAAGGGTGTTGCTCATATTTGCTCGAAAACCTGGCTTTGCTCGGTTTTCTTTGCTCGTTGATTGGAAAGCCTCCCTTTGAGCAGGGCTGAGCTCAAAGCGTCATACTCGAGTATGGCTTTCGAATGGTACTATGTGATGCATTTTGTTTCAAGTGTTAATATCAACCCTTTCAATTTTGCTTGCAGCTTTGAAGATATGAACTTAGAAAATAGGTTGTGATGGCATGGGACACTCTTATCGGTTGTTAATTTTGCGTAGAGATTTTGTTGTACACCTCAAACTTTTCTTGTATTGGTGAAGGTTGGAGTGAGATAGGCATGAAGAGTGTGGCCCATATACGTGATGTGATGGGTTGGTCCAAGAGGGTAGCCGCACATTTAATTTGTTCCTATGAGTCAAGCATCACCGATTCTCCATTCTTTAGAGAATATGAGCATGACTTCATAAAGCGAAGCTCTAGTATATAAGCAAGCCACAAAGTCCTCCACCCTTGTGTCACTAAAGGTTGCTTGGATGCTTCTCTCCATCATCATAGAGGTCAACCTAGTTACTAAGTTATGAAGAGCTCATGCTTCTAGCAAGCCTAAAGTTTAATTTTTTATTGTTCTTTTGTTAATCATCCAACCGTCTGTTAATTTTAACAATTTCAATATGCTACTAAAACATTGTTAATGCCACCTTTTGATTAACGGGTCTCTTTTGTGTAGATGCTTAAAATATCTAAGTCATGTAGAATTATGAAAAAGCCACATAAGTTCAATGAGCTGCATGATAAAGAGGTGAGATAAAGAAAATATGAAAGTTAAACATGTTCCCACTTAGATATTGTTAATTGTCTTGTCGTGTGTTTTACTAATTATCGTGTGGGATGCATAAGGTTGTGGTGGAGCTACTGAGTAATGACCGCATGGAGGCAATTGCAATGGATGTATTGAACTCAGACAATGTAGTTGATATGTATGGTTAACTTTTACCAACTTTAAGAGACCTAAAGAGTATACACAAAGTACATTTAAAAAATCACTCAATTAGTAAATCATATCAAGAACACCTTTTGAGATGTTATGTGGAAGGGGTTGCCTCCAATGAAACCTCCTTTTGAGATGTTTTGTGTAAAGGATTGCTTCCACTAGAACCTCCTTTTGAAGGCCCTTGTAGTTCTATTCTCTTTAGAATTGAATCCCCCGATGTATCTCTAGTTAGTAAAGGATCATTGCTTGGCATGAGCATGACTAAAATTTGTAATTTCTTGATCTTTATATAATCCACTCATCGTTGAATTTTGACAAAAAAAATTGAAGTCTCCAAAGTCCTTGTTTATGCTTATCTTCAATGTAATAAATCTCTCAAACAATCTTGGGGAGTTAAGCTAAATTTCATTCGAGCATTGCTATAAAGTATTTGTGCAATTTGGTTAGACTTTTAAATTAAAATATTGTCTTAGAAACACGACAACAGTCTAACTAACATGTCAAGACATCGGATTGTTTAAAGAAGTAAGGCTATGGTCATGCAAGGCTTAGTTATCAAAACTTTGAAATGATTACTAAGCCTCATTCTTGATCACAAGCTAGAAAGAGCATAAAATGAAAAATTATGCCTAACCTATGTATCTAGCTACCTATTTTGGCAGAGTTATAAAGTGCAAGACATAGCTGAGAAGTTGAATGAATAGCTAAGCCTTGTGACCATGCAAGAGGCTTAGTTATTCATCTAATGCTCTAAACATAGTTGACATAGTTATCTACAACCAATAACTAACCCTCGTGCGATAATAGCTTAAAAGAATTCTAAGACATGTATATTTGAAATGTAAGATGACGGTTTGTACTGTAAGGGTAAGGACCAAATACTCAGGAAGGTCCCTCTCTCTCACGAAATCACGGGAGTAATTGCTAGCTGTCACGACGGGGTTTGTGGTGGTCACTTTGCCCTAGACATAACAAGTAGGAAAATCTTGCTTCTGTCCCTTTGTGGTGGTCACAAAGGGACAGAAGCAATGGCTGACGCGGAAGGCCACAAGGTATCGACTCATCAATGACGGTTTGTACTGTAAGGGTAAGGACCAAATACTCAGGAAGGTCCCTCTCTCTCACGAAATCACGGGAGTAATTGCTAGCTGTCACGACGGGGTTTGTGGTGGTCACTTTGCCCTAGACATAACAAGTAGGAAAATCTTGCAGGCAGGCTTCATATGGCCTAGCCTCAACCGTGATGTACACCATTGGTGCAAAATGTGTAAGTTGTGTCAAAAGGCCGGCACTAGGTCACTTATGCCTGAACCACAGACACCTATTCTCTCATATCGCCCATTTGAAAAATGGGGTATCGATGCCATTGGGCCATTACCTAGGGCCAACTCAGGAAAATTCTACATTATCATGGGGGTCGACTACATGACTAGATGGGCAGAGGCTACAGCTACCGGCCACTAGAATCACAGCGGTAGAGGTAGCTAAATTTATCTACGAGCACATATGCTGTAGGTTTGGCACACCTTTAGAGATCATCTCTGATAGAGGGCCAGGTTTCAGAGCAGACTTGGTAGGAGAATTAATGCAAAAACTGGGTATTACAAGGAGGTACTTTTCACCATATTACCTTCAATGTAATGGCCTAGTTGAAAAGGTAAATGGAATGGTTTCTAAAATTATTACCAAGCAGGTAAACAATCATCCCGGAGACTGGGATAAGTATCTACTACCAGCTTTATGGGCCTTCAGAACTTCATTTCGTACATCCTTGGGATTCACACCGTATCATCTAGTATTTGGTAAGGAAGCAATCTTGTCCATTGAAGTGCAACTACAAAGTCTCAAAGTAATGGCAAGCCAACTTCAACAACCCAACATGCATTTGAGAGATCACATTATCAACTTGGAAAGACTGCAGCTGGACAGAGAAGAAGCAATAAATTATTATACAGCACAAGCAGAGCATAGACGGCTTAGCTTTAACGAGCATCTCCGGAAAAAATAATTGAAGAAAGGAATGTTGGTGATCCGCTACGACAATCGCTTCGACACGCGCAAGGATAAGAAACTCCTGCTCCGATGGGAAGGCCCTTTCATCATCAGGAAAAAGTATGCCGATGGAAGCTACCAGCTTATGGAGGCTGATGGAAAACTTCATAAAACCAGGGTAAATGGTTGGCGACTTAAACCTTATTTTCTTCGATTTGACCAGGCTTCACCAATTGACATTCTAGATGAGGGCACACCATCAGCCACCACCTGCGACGATAATGATCAAACAGACGAACTAGAGACATGAATGCCTCTAGCCAAAAGGGGAGGGCTAATGATGGGGGCTTTTCACAAGCCAAGCTCCCATACCCCTCTTCTCTCGTCCCCACCCCATGAAAACCCCCTCTTAGGGAGGGAGTGATAAAAGTCATTGGAAAAAGTAAGAAAAAAAATAAAGTATGATTATGTAAATATATAAGAAAAGTAAAATAGGCCACCTCATGCCTGCGGGGTAGCCCATCCCCACCTTGCCTCCTTTTTCTTCACTATTGCCCCGCCGGGTGTCCCTTTTCCTCTCCTCCACTCAAAAGGTTAACCCCCTCTCTCTTCCCCTTGTCCTTTCTCCTTTCTCTCTCCCCTCAAGCTACCCCATCTCTCACCAATAATGCATTATAACGCACCAATAATGCACCCTAACTCACATGCAACTTACCCTATCTTCCAAAATAGTATACCCCACCCCCTCTTTCTCTCTCCTATCATATCCCATGACCCAGATACCCCCCTCTCTCTCTAAAGGGCTCCATGTCTCTTGTCTTGTAGCTAAATAACCTCCCCACACTCACACACACTCAGTTTGACTGAAAAAGGTGCCCACAGACCCATCCCTACCCGGTGGTTACCTGATTTTTCTTTTGTTCACACACATCTGCACACAGATTCACCTCTGAACACACTCCCCTCTCTCCCCTCTTGTAATTACTTTATTCTCCATGTCACCTCTCACTTTTTTTCATCAACCATCTCTCTCTCTTAGTCTCTCTCTCATGAGACTGCTGTTCTGGCACATATACACACAGCCAGACAAGTGGGGCCCACAGTCACATGGCCTATGTAGATAATGATTTCTTCATTTCTAAATTCTAGAATTTATCCCCCCTCCTCTCCTATATAAAGAGGGGTCACCATCACACTAAGGATACACACCATCACCAAAGAGTACACTATGCACTGCGTGTGCCTAGTGCACACACACACACCCACACCATCACCATCACCGCAATCACCATGCTCGTCTTGAGCATGACCTCTACACCCTTGGGCTATATATGGAAGATGAAGGGAAACTAAATGAAGTATGATGGCCATAACCCTCGTGCGAGTCTTCGCCATCAACTCCCACCTATCCACCATGTGCTCTATCACGCTCTCCCTTCTCATTCCCCTACCCTATGCTCCCCATTTCATCGCCTTATTATCTAAATAAAGCTTGAGGTTTTGTGAGTATGTTTTCTTGCGATGTTTTGCACATGTGAGGTGTGCGGAATCGCCACCTAGTCTTGTGTTTGGAGTGAGCTTGTGTATGTGTGAAGGGTGTGCGGATTCGCTATCCTTTTGTGGTGCCTAAGTACTAAGCCGCTATACCCCCTCCCTCACTCTCTCTCTCTCTCTCTCTCTCTCTCTCTCTCTCTCACTTGATCTCATTCCCTTTCCTCTTCATCATTACTCCCAAGCATCCATCTCTCTTGGATGAAAACTTTGTTATGGTGGTGTGTTGTTTGCGTCCTAGCCACTGAAGCTAGGTGGTGCCCCCTGTTTTCTTTACCATGACAGGCTCGAGACGCGCCATTCGGTCCCCGGTGTTTTAGAGGCCGTCGGGGTTCGGGGTTCGCTTTGCTCCCGTCAATACTTTTGGGATTGCGTCATTCATTAGTGGTACATCCTCTAGAGTGACACTAGTTCTAGCCTGATGGGTTTTGCAACCACTTCCTTGATGTTGGGTTTCGAAGTTTGGTCTAGTAAGTTGTACCCATGAGAACGCTTTCCTGTAGCATGCAGATACATTTAATGAGAGCCCTTGTTTTAGGCAAATTTGCATGGAAAGGTTTCATATATACATGCAAAGACTTTGAACAATTATCAAATAGTGTATTTTATTGTGTCAACTCTTTCTCTCTCGTTTCTTCCCTCCTTTGCATGCCTCCAACATCTACCATGGTGATCCTCCTTATATGCCACCTCCATAGAAATGCACATTTCTTGTGGTATTATAGCCCAAGCAGGCAAGAGTTCCTAGGCATCTACAAGCAGCATATCAAAACCATATCAAAATGCAGGTCGTTTTGGTGGCATAAACAAGAAGGCAATACAATAAGGAATTCTAAAATGCAACCAATTTTGATTGTGAAGAAAGTGCAGAGATACCATCAATTCCTAGGTGTTGTCGTGAGTAGTTGAAGAACAATGGTGCCTCTCAAAATGTTTCCATTTTTGGTGCTCACAAGGCAATCCTTTTGCGGTGGAGCATCTCAAAACGCTCACTCATAGTTAATCTAGTTACCATGTAGCATTTCAAAAATCCCTTTTAGGCTATAGAGTCTTGGCATGCTGGCAAAGACATCTATCAGTGATCTGAAATGCTAGGACAACAAGCACAAGGCGGTCTCTCCATCTAGAACATCTCAAAACGCAGTGTGGCAAGAGACATATTAAAGGAAAGCTCGTAAAATGTTGTTTGTAGTAGCTTGTTGTTTGCGAGTGAAATTCAAGGAATCTTGGCATTTCCACTACATATCAGAATGCTACTTGGTGCAATGTTAAAGGTTGACAATTTTGACAGAGGTGATCAATTTCAATTTACATCATCAATTAGAGAGTTTTTTTCTATCAAGCCTCTAGAAGCTTTTGACATTCCAAAGAATTTTCAAACTAGATCAACTCAAGTTCAACCACAAATCATCTCACATATTTCAAAATTGTTTTCTCCCTATTAAGGGTCATAGATTTGTTCAGTTTGTCAAAGTTTATTGATTGTCAACACATTCACATATTTTTACTCAAAGCCTTCTTTTAGCTTATTTGTTGTCAGTTATTGTCATGCCATAAATTTGTACGGGTTATAGACACTGCCCTGAACAAAAGCGATAAGACCTCCCATTTCAATTTGGTTGAGTTCTTGTTGGTTCACTTTGATTGTTGTCCAAAGGAAGCTCAGACACACACCTATGTTGTTGTGAAGGGGGGGGATTGCTATTCATAGTTTCAAACGATTGAACTTTACCCTAGTCTATACGAAGTCCCTTGTCGGTGGTTCAGGCTTGAGGGAGTATTGTTGGGTTTACAAGCCCAAGTTTGTTCTAAAATACACCTATATATGACATATTATACGTATCGTGTATAACATATAATGCAATTTAGATGATCACACATGAATAAGATGTGATTACGTTAATTATTAATGTGACTCTCATGGTAACCTTCAGAAATCACTAGAGCCGATAACCTTTTGTGTATTCTTAATCACGTTGGGCTTTTTAATTTTCTCGATGGTCTGGGGTAAAAGATGCAGTGCTATGGAGGGTGGCGTTTGAGAAGGATCACCATGGCACCTGTTGGAGGCATGCAAAGGAGGGAAGAAACAAGAGAGAGAAGAGAGTAGGCGTCAACACGATAAAAGAAACAAGCTATTTTGATAATTAATTAAAGCCTTCACACGTATATATGAAACCATGAAATCTTGACTAAAAGAGGGGATCCCACTAAATGTATCTACATGCCATAAGAGAGAGTTTCCACTAGTACAACTTATATATGACCTCATATTATACGATGCCATATCAACAAAAACGGGAAACTATTTTTTTCCCTAGTTTCTTGATCGAAAGAAGCTTAGATTGAAAGTCTTTTTGATCAAGAATCAAGTTTTTGTCTAAACTTTTTATGTTGTGTAGAGGTCAAACTCACACTCATACAAGGTGTTTATTTTCTAGGAGTCACTTGCTATGTGCTTAGTTTACTGAATTGTGAAACTGAATTAGTAATATAATTTAGAGGTTCTCGTTGTGTGAAGAGTGTACTCTCACATGAGGTAATCAGTCTGCAAAATATAATAGAGTAGAGGTCAATTCTATTTAGGTAGGTTTGATTTTGATGTGCAGATATTTTCTAACCTCAAAGTGAACATAGGTATAATTTTGTATTCCCTTTGTAGGTCCATCACAATATGCTCTCATCGGAATTGAAATTTAGGAATCTCATGTCCAAATACATTGATGTTTAATTATGTTTATTTGGATTGGTACGTCTATTATACTATGTGATTGTACACGTTGTCAAGAAGTAGGCGGTCTTGCCAAGAAGGCACCGGGCCTCTTGCTATGAGAGTTTGTGAGGAATCTCAAGGGTTATGAGAAAGAGCTAAGATGTAGATAACATAGCTTCTAGAGCTAAAGAAGAAATGTAGCCAAAGAAGCCGCTCACTTTTCCTTACAAACACACACGTGATGGAGAGAACTCATCAAAGATAGTCAGAACAAAACAAAAATGAAAACATCGAGATTACGATCATATCGTATCATGGGTAGGATAAAAGGGTTAATGGACGAGTTAATGATATTTAATCTTTGTTGTCCAAATAATCTATGGATTGCTCTTTGGAACTATAGCTTTGTGCTTACTATAATGTATATGTTTTGTTTAGCGATGGGGATTAGTTGTGAGTACAAATCCTCTTGATTCATAATAAAATAACCACACTCACATCAAAAGAGAAGTTATAGTCAATAATAGGTAGTATGATGGGATCTGGTGAGAGAAGTATTTCGTTGAGCCTTTCAGGACCAAATAGAAACACTATGCATTGCTGAAAGTGAATATTTTGACTAATCCAAATGTTAACCCTAATAGATTGCACAGAATGGAAATGAAAGAAATTGCCTCTATGTGGATTATGGTTATTCATCGATGATATACTTAGTATGTTCAAAGATAAAGGTGTGAAAGAAGTGAAAGGAGAAGTAGAAGAGAGTTTCTCTCCCAAGCCCTGTCGTTGCCCTTAGGCAATAAGGATACTGCAGGGAGAGAAGTACCTGTAGCAAGGAGATTCTAGAGTTTGTGGAAGATAATGAGAACCTTAAGAGAGAGAGGTACTTGTGAAAGATGAAGATATGGTTACTAACCTTGTGCACATAATTGTTTCCCGCAAGAAGGTTGTGCCCGTTACATTGACAAGATTGCTGCTTGAATACCTTCCAATGAAACAATTAGGACACAACAAGAGAGATGAAAGGAGGAGTAAAGATAGAATTAGAGATAGATCTAAGTGTGGTGGTGGTATTAAAGATAAATAATGAGAGATAGAGAAGGAGTTAAAGACAAGTATTGGACTAGATATGCAAATGAAAGAAAAACTAGCAACATATATCTTACATGAGAGCAATCGCCACCACCTTAATGGAGAGAGAAGATGAGGCAAGACTTCCGCCTTTCTTCAAGAGAAAGTGTGGCACTAAGATGAGTGTGTCACTATGGAATTTGTTAAGTATGGAGCCTGATTTACCCTTGTAATGTTTTGTGGTAAAAGCGCACATTTGTAAGGCCCCCATTATGAGGAGAAGCCATCGTGCGTAAAGGTAAATCACTCAACGGAAACCAAAATTTTCACACATTCAAAAATCAGGGGAAACTTTTTTTTCCCTCGCCGGAATATTATGGCCGGACGACGGCCGGAAAGTGGTCGGAAAACAACCGTCGGTTGGCCGGTGGCCAGTAGTCAATGGCCGGTGGTCGGAAGTCAATGGTCGGTGGCCGGTGGCCGAATTCAATGGCCGGTGGCCAAACTCAAAAGTGGATTTGTCTACACAAGGGCGGCCACACATGGGCGAATTGAAGGGTCCGATTTGGACTTACCTACACAAGGGCCGCTACACATGGTTGCCTCTCATGAGAGAGGGCAACCCTTTTGGCCTATAAAAAGAGGCCATTTCTACACACATTTCATAGGGTGAAGTTGATGCAACAAGGTGAGTGTGAGGTGGTGAGAGTGAAGCAAGGCGGGAGCTCTATTAGGGTTTAATCCCTTTGTAAACTACTTCTTCTTTTGAAGTGCTAAAGCCATTGAGTGGCTGCTTTCCCGTGGACGTAGCCCACATTGGGTGAACCACGTATATCATGTGTACTCTCTCTCTCTCTCTACTCTATAATCTCTTGTGTGTGAAATCTATTTCTCTCCATTAAGTAATCTACTCAAATATCTATTTAGCTACGTCTTATTTCCTAATAGAATTGAGCTATTCTCACTCACTCATAACTTCCTCAATGAAGAGAAGGTTGCCCTTTTTATAGGTGAGGGAGCCATGTTTTACATAATCACTTGATTAGGCTAAAGAGTTAGCCCAAATCAAATATTCTTTGGATATTTCTTAAAATGGGCAATATTAGGACTCAAAATATCATGAAATTCATCATTTTTGGTCGTTGAGGCTCCATGTGGGTGCATGATGTATGTGGGCCCCACCTAGGCATCTTCTGTGTGGCTCCAGTAGGGGGTCCCAACTTGTGTGTCTTGTTCTTCATGGCATCTTTGAGGTGTCACATTCACATGCTTATGTCTTTTATCCTCCAAATATCTTATTTTATGGAAAAAGACCAAGATTACCTCTTTTCACTTGATTCACCTGTTTACCATCTCTTCTTGCAGTGTAGTTGTGAGAGGGTTTTTCACTGGTTTCCCTATAACTTTTGACTTGTAACTCGGATTGACATGCTTCAAAAGGAAAATTGTCCTACTAAAAGAGCTTGACTTAGTTTTGGCCTTTTCTCCACGCCCTTAGGTCGGAATTTTCAAATTGGGATGGTCCAAGAAGCTTTGGATCTTCCTTTTCATAAAGTCTTCTAGTAGGCCCTTCCCTCTTGTATGTATCCAAGAAGGTATGCATTATTGAAGGGTTATATTATTAGATAAATGTGAAAAGAAGAAAATAATTTATATATGGTAGGGTATAGGTGAGATATTAGAAGAAATATACAAATTCTTTTCCCCCAGACAGAAAGAGGCACAATCATTGGTACTTTGCTTGCAGTACTTTCTAATAGTAATGTACATTTATATTACTTCAAAGGTAAATACTAAGGTATGGTAGAAAGCTTTTATTTATGCATATGAGTATTATATGAAGTATACTTATGCGTCAAAAAGTCACAAGATAAATCGTTTAATGCCCGTTTCCACTATATACGTGCCACAGCACGACAACGTGTAGCAATTGCAAATAGATAAGCTCTCTCTATTGTGGAGTGTGAGACCTTCATGTTTGCACTTCATATAGATATGAAAATCGTCAAGGTTTGCAATTAATCCTCATGTTACAATGATTCAATCGCAAGATTTGATCAATATTATCGATTATCGTAATGTGTGAATGCCGTAAGCTTGAACTTTTGATAAATCGATATAGTGTAACTTGATGAGATTTATTTGTATCGTTTTAAATAACTGATTAAAATTATCAATTATTGTAACCTATGAAAGCCAAAAGATTACACTTAGAGGAATCGATATAGTGCAATGTGAGCATTGTGATTGAAATGTTTTGTTTGAAGTGATGAACTTATTTTGTGCTTGAAAATTTAATTTGATTGACATGAGTTTATACATGAAGAACGATAAGACTATCATTGTTTATTGTGAATTGATAATCTAGAGTGAGGCTAATTGATAATGTGAACATATTTTGATCTTTATATTGATCAATAGAGCATTGCTTGTGTAGTTTGTTGTTTCGACCTCAAATCGACAACTGGATTTGTTGATTCTAACAGATTAAATTCATATGTCAGCATGGTGAAAGGACATGAGTGGAGTTACATCCATGAGCTACGTGAAAGAAAGAATACATCTTGATTCCAATGCAAGACCTGCGGCCACGCATTCAGTGGTAATGTAATCAGAATCAAAGAGCATCCGTTTAAAGTCCTTGGTAATGTATCCAAGTGTACGACCCCGCTAAGAGATATTCATGCTAGATTTCCAAAGTATGCTTGCATAGTAGAGCAAATTATTGTAGCTAAAAGAAAAAGTGATACTGCCAAACAAGTCACAACGGATGTTGGAACGTCTAACAAAGCATGTGCCTATGGAAGTAAATGATCAAGACCAAGAGTGTCACTATCAACAGACTCTATTCTAATGGTAGATCCTAGCTCTTTAGTAGCATCGAAAGAGCTAGCATCCACTCTCGTGCACTATTCTATAATTATTTGGGATTTTGGAAAGAACGAGGCTTGCTAGGATATTGCAAGCATTTTCTATGTGTGCAAGTGTTTTTTTGCATTCGTGGATGGACCAATGTCAAGATCTTCAACTCAAGACATTGGCAATACAAGAAAGACTTTCCTGTTTGAAGAGGAAGTTTGCAAATCTCCAACAACCAATGTAGGAAAAGTATGCCCACCTTATGAAGCTTGTTAATACCATCGCACATTATAAAAAAACATACCTTCTTGCAAGAGAATGCAAGCAATCATTTTCATCCATTGAAACACTTGCACATATGGATGCAACACACAAACAATGAGTGACAACCACAAGGTGATTTGGTCTTCACTTTTAGGAGACATTTCTACTTCACACTATTTGCTAACGTTTATCTTGTTCATTGTCAGAAACTCTGTTCGGGAGGCATGTGGTGGAGCAAGCCAAGATGATTGAGTGAACTTTCTCACTATTTGTCTCAATATCCATGATGTGATTTCTATCTTGCATTCACCTAGGAGGAAGAACAGTAGGGATGCACTCATCAAGGAGCTTATGCACAAATTGGCAAATGTGGTTAGTAAAGATGATATGCAACAAGCTTGGGATGAGATTGGGATCATGATGCCAAAGCCTACAAGGCTATTTTTCAAGTCCTAAAGGATGTCCTGTGGGAGTGTGGAATCATGGAGAACCTGTTTCTTGGTCCTCACAAGGTCAACCTTGCAAAAAAGGGCATTAAAAAAGATGTGCTCTCTTACATTGGGGCATACCTACACATTGAGGACACAATATCTCAAAAGGTTTCCACAAGCTATGCTTAGATTCTACAATTTACCTCAAGAGGGTGACAAAATATACTTCTTACTTTTGGTTGCGTTCCTCTTATCATAGACTTCAAAGGCCTTGCCTTTACTTGTTTTGCAGTCCTAGCACAAAGGTGGCTTTTGTGCTGAAACTCGATGAATGTGAAATAGTAAAGGTTGAAGATTAGAGAGGTTAAGCGTCACGTTAATGAATGAATACCTATTGCAAACCAAGAGAAGCAATTCACTCGATCCATATTTCACCCCATCTTTTGGTGTGCAATTAGAGAAATACATTTGGTGGCTGGGTGTTGTTGAAGTTCCCAAAGGGACCAATGGAGTACTTTCATGGATTTCTTAAAGAACTTCATGGATTACATAAGTAATACACTCTCAAATTTCAATGAGAAGATGGAGGTTGAGGGTCCCCGTAGCTTTGATCTGGAGTGATCCTAGGTGGGACTTAAAGACCATAAAGTTTTTTCTCGGCTGCAAACAAGGGACTTCTTCACTCTATCCTTGTCCATTTTGCACTAAGGGGTACAAACCTAATAGAAAAAAATCACAAAAGAGATCTACAAAGGGAGATTAAATGCTTCCATAGCAAGAGAATAGAGATGAATCATTGGACAGATGTCAAAGATAAAGGCATGGAATGGAAAATGTCTGTTTTGAGATACCCCATGCTATATGCCCTAGATTCTGCATTAAAGGACAAGTCTTGGAATCCAATATTTTCATATTTTATATCTAATGTACATTTTTGTGCATTACATGCATTCATGCACATTTTTGATAGCATAATGAAGCTCCACATTGACTATGATTTCACAATGAAGGCGATCATTAGGGTGGAAACACTTCTCAATTCCATTGGCTATCATGGTGGAAATTTGTCAATTGTTTCTGCAAAGAACATAGGGGAGGCCCATGAGATTGTCCAACAAGTTTCAATGAGTGGAAAGAAAGCTAGACACTTTTTGAATAAAGCAGCACAAGGAGTCCCATGCGGACATGACGCACAAAACAGCCCAACTACAAGGCAGCTAACCTTTGGAAAGTCTAGAATTATGCAAAGCTTGGACTCATTGAAAATAAGTGCAAGCAAGTTTGGAAATTTTTTGATAGAATGGTCCCACTGATGGATCTTACCATCACAATAGAGGATCAACCTCAATCATTTCAAGTGGTGTTGGCAGATTTCACCAAGGTCTTTACCCTTGCTTGGAGTAAAAATAACAGCACACATTACATGGTAAGCCATGTCACATGGTGAAAGTATTGTTTGCATTTTATGATTTGCATTATTTTCTTGTGTGAACAACATATTTTGTTTGCGCATGGAGAATTTTTATGCCCAGAAAAGGCTCGCTTGAAATTTTTAGCACTCAAGGCATGGAGAAGTCCCATTATTGAGCTAGGGGGTGTACTTTAAAATACTTAACATGATGGTGGTATGGTATAGTCTAAATATTTGGAAGAGAATCAATCGGTTTTTTCTCATGACATTTGCTTGTAAGCTTGTTGGGATTAAAGCCCAAGTGGCCTCCTATATGGATATGGACGCGCGCCCGCCTAACTCAGTTATAACTAACTCTTTGTATATACTCACTTATACTTTTGTGAATAATAAAGATTTTGGACTAACCCTTCAAAGAATTCTCTGCGTACTATGTAAGCTCTCTATCTATATACCTGTGTGTGTGTGTGTGTGTGTGTGTGTGTGTGTGTGTGTGTGTGTGTGTGTGTGTGTGAGTCGATCTAACCTCCGCTCCGCGACTTCAATTGGTATCAAAGCAAGGTTTAGTGCATTTTTTTGTAATCACGTGCGCGTGCACTTTTTAGGCAGATTCAGGATCCGGAGCTTGGAAATTCACACTCGGCGTTCCGAGAGTATTTCCATCAGGCGAACAGGAGACCTGCGGTTTTACCCCCCTCTCGAATCTGTTTATGCCCTCAGAAACCCGTCTTGTGTAGATTGGAAAGCAGGAGGTGGTCAGCATCAATATCGGCATCAACATACATCACTCGTTAGTCATAAAAGCATCATCTATAGACCAAGTACACATATATATCATCAGATATATATATTGCAGTCTACATTGCTACTTCTTGTGCTTGCCAGGTTCCAGGGGAGGTGTGGCCATACGAGGGCTTGACACCACTGACATGTATTGTAGATTCATGTACTGTGATTGTGGGTCTGCTAGTTGTGAGTCACACTAGCAGACAGACCATCGCAGCGGTCATAGGATTGTGGGTCTGCTAGTTGTGAGTCACGCTAGCAGACACACCATCGCAGCGGTCATAGGATAGTGATTGGCCTATTGTAGGATGTATGCTACTACTGAGCAGTTTGATGAGCCATCTGAGAGGGTCGTGTGTGAGGTTTTTCGAAGCCAAGGACTGGGGGCTGGGCTACCCAGTATGAGGTGGATTAGGTTGCTGGAGTTCCCCTCTACACGCACCTTCTTCGGCGACTTTTATCCCATAGGATGTATGACTTTGTGTAGACACTCGATTGCATCTTATGCGTCAAGCTGTTGAGGCATTGTTCAGGGTTCAGTATTGAGACAGATACAGGTTCTGTGATTGCCCAGACAGGAGACACTGTATGCTTACAAGATAGCATATTACAGAGATTTTTAGATTTTTCACTGATCAGCTATTTATGGTTGTTTTTGAGCTATATTTTGGTTTCCAGAGATCAGTTTACAGGGGAGACTCTGTCAAAATTTTTCAAAATACTGACAGTTCTTGAGGAGAGATGTTCAGCTTATTGTTTACAGCTTGTTGATTGTGTACAGAGGCCAGTTTACAGGGGAAACTCTGTCGAATTTTTCCCAAAAGTAAACAGTTTGGTAGATATGACATCTTCTCAAAGTGAGACTCTTTACAACATAAAGAAGTTGGATGGCACAAACTTTCCATTCTGGAAGAAGTAGATTTGGCAAGTTTTGGTGCAAAAAAAACAAGTGAATCCATTGAAGCTCAAAGGGGAGAGACCAGAAGGTATGGCTGAAGATGAGTGGGAAGAGCTTGACGAGTTAGCTTGTTCCACAATCATGCTAACACTGGCAAAAATGTTTACTTCAACGTAGCAGAAGAGACTATAGCGTATGGTGTGTGGCAAAAGCTATGTGGTATATACGAAAAACAAAGTGCTGCTTCTCAAATTTACTGGCTCAAGAAATTGGTGGATTTGAAGATGAAGGAAGGGACAGCCATGTCAAATCATCTCAATGAATTTCACACAATTTTCAGCCAGTTAACAGCAAAAGAGATAGTCTCTCCAGATTCAGTGAAGGCTATGTTTCTCTAAATCACTTTGCCAGATAGTTGGGATACTTTTCGCACAACGTTAAGTAATTATTTCGCGCCAGAAGGTCTTACAATTGCCAATGTAGAAGGCAGCTTGCTCACAGAGGAAGTGAACAGGAAGAACATTGATAAAGGCAATAGTGTTTTGGTCGTTCGAGGGAGACAACGCTCTAAATAGAAGAAGGGTAAGAAAGCACAAAACCGAAGTAAGTCTCGAAACTCGAAGTCAAAGGATGACATAGAATGATACCATTGTGGCAAGAAGGGTCACATGAAGAGAGATTGTACAAAGTGGAAACAAGAAAAAGGCAAAACAAAGATTTTTGAGCAAGATGAAAAGAAGAGTTCAGTGAAGATTGAAGAGGTGAATGTCACAGGATCTGGTTCAGATAGTGGTTCTGATATAGCAGCTGGTGATATATTCCTCACAAGTAATCTTGATGTTGTTTTCTTGACTACAGAGGATGGACGTGCTATGAGTGATTGGACTATCGACTCAGGTATTTACATGTTTCTCCGCACAAAGAGTGGTTTACATCATATGTGGCTACTAAAGATTATGTGAGACTTGGCAATGAGTAGGTTTGTGACATACTTGGAGTGCAAGATGTGCACTTGAAGTTTCATAATAGCTCTTCTTTATGGCTCAAGAATGCCAGACATGTTCCAGCAATCCGAAAGAGCTTGATTAGGACAGGGAAATTGGATAATGCGGGTTATGTGACAGTTTCTGGGAACAACGCTTGGAAGCTCTCCAAAGGTTCGATGAATGTAGCACATGGCAGAAAGTCAGGAACTCTATACGCTTTACATGTTTAAGAGGTTAAAAACCATGTAATTAATGTCATTGAGCAGCCAAGTGTGTCACTGTGGCATCGTAGGCTGGGACATATGTCAAAAAGAGGAATGGAAATACTTTCTCATTATGGTTATTTTCCTGGCTTTTCATTTAAGATTTTGAGTTTTGTGAGAAAATATATATAATGCATCAAACTTGACAACTTCATGATTTCCTTGGGTCATAAGTTTCCAAGTACTAGCAAAAGTCTAGTAAGAATTTAGCAAGGAATCAAAAATTGTCTGCACAAGGGAACTCTCTGAAATGACTTCACCTACAAAAATAAGTTTCTCATTCATATCATTGACACCAGCAAGGAAAGTGTCAATTCATTTTTCTCATGCATAATCCTTGACTCCAACTCTTTACGCAGCAATGCAACTTTTGCCTCATTGCAACTTGCATAAAGATTAGCCAGAATATTCCAAGCCTGTTTTTGTAGATTTTGTTGAACAAATGTGAGCAGTAATAGTGCGCTTTGTAGACAACAAAATCAATGCATGAGCATGTGCATCTTTTACATCCCAATGAGCTTGTTCTATCGTAGGCAAAGCAACTCTAACAGCAGCAGTCCTTGTAGCAAGACCCGCAACATCCTCAACATCGTCTACATCCTCAAAACCAGGACGTACATCAATGCCCTGCACAATATTCTAGACACCCTTTGACACAAGAACATGTTGCATCATGTAAGCCCACATAGGGTAATTATCCCCGTCCAATCTGTCCTCAACAGCAACAAACATTTTGAACACATCTGTGTTGTTGTTGTTGGCCATGGAGAATGCCTGCACAACCTGATGTGAAAACTTCCTAAAAAGAGGAGAAACAAAGCGGGGAACACCACGTGTTATATAGCACAAATTGTAGAAGACTGTAGGGACCTGTAATGCAAAAAATGGCACTAACAAAAATTCTACACAAAATGAAAAAATAGCACGCGCAGTACTGCATGTAATGGGAACGGAGGCAGAAATGAGCCCGAATCAAAATTCTAAGAAAGGGAACACTCCCCAAAGCTCACAAAAATCAAAGAAAGTGAGAAAGATAGTGCTAGAGCTGCTAGCAACTAAGCTTAGGAGGGCACACTTTGCTCTGATACCAATTGTTGGAATTAGGGTTACAAGAAAACACACACAGCTTAGAGAAGATGAAGTAAGATCAAGGCACACAATAGAGAGTGTATTCCTTAGTGTGCAATGGAAAGATAGATAACCCTATAATGATGGGTGTATATACAATGCACGGGGGAAAAACATCCCAGTGAGGAAAAAAATACCCCGATGGTCCTAAGTGTGTTCATGCACATCACTACCACATGTATATGGTAGCATTTTTGAATTTGGGATATAGAACACTTACAATATTAGGCCATTTTGAAACGAGTAACTTCTCTTTCTCTCTGTCCCTTGCTCTTCCATTCATCTTCAAGAATTGAGATGTAAAGAAAAATTCATGATATGATCGACCCTGTGATGATGGATTCGGTTCTTGGCTCACTCTCCCCTCTCTCTAAACTATGCACTTTCGTGAATCATTACCAGATACATATTATTAAAGAACATGTAGTTAAGAGGGCTGATTCTATATAATGAATTTATAATCATGGTTAAAATACATTGGTTAGTGATACTCCTTAGGAGATTTTAGAATCACTATTGAGAGATATATACATATAACATATGCATGTGTAAAGGCTTTGATGTGCCATTGCTTCCTGCCTCTAGCTTCAATATTATCTACCACACTCTCTAAGCGAAGGTGGGTACTATTTAGCAACACCATTTGGCAAGGTTATCTAGGAGTATACGCTAGCATTTCTTAGTTGTATCAAACTAATGTTCTATTAGCACTTGGATCTGCATTTAGAGATAGTCCAATAGATATTCTATTGAGCCTGTCTGCTTAAGCTGATTGCATATTGCAATGGATTCCACCATGGATGGTTGGATTTTTTCTTTTGATCTTGTTTCCTTGATCTTAAAACTCTTTAATCAACTTGACTATTTTTCTTAGATGTGGACAAAGATGTGTTGCAGAAGGATAACATCTTTGACATTTGCAAATCCAACAAGAAGCTCGAAGTGGCATGCTCAGAGGGTGTTGCAAGCATCACGGCATCTCCCAAGACTTTCTCGCCAAATTTACTATCTAAGTTTCTTAGCCCTAAATATAAGCTCAAAAAAAAGTCCCGAGGTGAACGTTTTGTGTTAAGTTTTTCTGCTTTGTGTCATCAAGGATGTGTCCAATTCTGATTTGGATGCAGTTCAAGGTTGTGCTAGCAGTATTCAAAGGTCTTGTGAGAGTGGAGAAAATATTAAGTCTACCATATCTCCAAGTGAATTAGCTTTGTAATACTTTGCTAAAACTGAGCCATTTGCTAAAATTTTCAGCTCTCAGCTTTCTATAGTCAAGGCCTTGTCGTGTCTTCTCATTTTTGATCTCTCTAAACCGTTTTCTTTTGAGGGAAAAGTGTTGGTCACATATGGAACTTACAAGGTCCAAACCCGAGTCGTTGACTAGGAAATATGTAAGATAGCACGTGGGAATATCGTTTCCCATTTCAAAGATATACATTCAAAACAGTTTGCTCTTTGGGACTAGGAAGCAAGTGATCTTTATTTTAATTTTTTTTGTCATATTTCATGCACTCATTGTATTATTTTCTTTGCCTAGGTCTTTGGCACTCTCCAGTTTGTTAACGTGAATAGACTTGCACTGGAGTATACTTAAACTCTCATCCCTTTTTCTTTACATGTAACAAAGCTGTTAAAGTTGTGCGGGTCCCTATTGTGCAAGCACGGATGATGGATCGTGACAAAAAAGTAAACTCTCTTGTGCTTTATGGAAAAGTAGTGGACAAGGTTCTTTGACTCTCAGGAGACTTCTTGCAATTATAAAACAGTGGTCATGTTAATTTGAAGTGTACCCTTAGTACCATCAAGAAAATTGGCACATTTTCTATTGACAAAAAATGTTTTTGTGACAAGTTACAAAGCTGAGGTGGAGCAATTGGTTATTTGCTAGGTTTTGTTTTGCTCTCTCTTACTTTTTTTATTATTTGCCTCCCCCCATATCCTATATCCACCACTAACAACATTCCTATTATCAGTCACCATATAATTTTGTGCCATTGAAATATGATCTTCACTCCAAACACAACTTTTGTAGTTAATGCATAGAAGGTTCAAATTGATTCTCTATTTTAAAGAGGTATAATAGAAATCAAGATTTATTGTGTGCTCTTCTTTTCATGTTCGGTCATGAGTGGACAGCTAAACAAAACTGATAATAAATCTCAGTCCCACTTACCCTAATATAATTAACAAAATCAACCATTAATAGGCTAATTAAGGTGACATCTTCTTAAGCAAGAAAAGAGAAACCAAATTCTCTCATACCAATGTAATGGAAATGGCCTATGAACTTTGAGAGTAGCGGACTTAGGAAACTTGGAAGAAGCATTTTTGTGAGATTACTTTGAGAGAATATAGGGTGAACTTAATTGATGGTAGAAACATAAACATAGTACTTAGTTAACTTGGCATGATCAATACTTTTGCAAGAGATAGAGTTTAAGGAGCATGATAACAGTTGAGGACCGGATATATGTGTAGCCAGTCCCCCCACCAATAGGCATTTGTATTATATATTCTCACATCAAGAGAGACTAGGTACAATACAATCTTTGTGTTCCTTGTGACCTAGGTGATTAAATAAAGGTGTAAAACTTCATGCATCGTGAGCATAACGTAAACTTTGAAAAAAGCAATAACTATCCCAAGGCCTCAAACACCTTTGAAGGTGGAGAGAGCTAGCGGGGAATGAGGGTAGGGAAGAGGAGGAAGAAACATTCCATAGGAGAAAGAAGGAGTTACTCACTTATCATAACTCTTCTTGCTAGCATACATAATAGCATAGTAATGAAGATGGCAAGATTAAGCATTGAAGCATGGCTCTTGGTTTGATTTGCATTCCAAAGCCAAGTGTGTTGGAGTAGGCTCTCAACTTATCTAATAGCTTGTTAAAGGAGATAGAGCTCTTTCACTTTATACTTCACACCATGAGAGTGTGTGTGAGTGTGTGTGTGAGAGTATACCCCCCGAGAGACCCCCTTCTTGCTTTGGTAGACTTCCCCTTGTAGCTCATGCTTGAATCTCGTTGGACCCCTATAAGCCTAGCCAATCACATGCAAGAGAGTATCAAGCAGCAAGGGTAGTCTTGGGACAAGTGTCCCCCTTTCGCCTTAGAGAGAGAGGACTTGATAGAAGCAAAATTATTCATTTAAATCAACTTAATTATCATTGGACCTCTTGGGAGGCTATCCAACTCTTGAGGCTTGGGCTTTCCTTTTGTGTGTGTGTGTGTGTGTGTGTGTTCTCTCTCATCACACTAGCTTTAGGGCTCTCCCCCTCTTGAGTAGGGATTGTGTTTGACTTTTGGAACACCTTACTCTCAAGCACATTAGTCAGCAAGAACAACAAAGAACCTCAAGCTGCTTGGGTAGTGTTCCTACAAGCACCTTAAGCTCCCTAGGCGGCAATCATGACAAGCACCTCAAGCATCTTAGTCAGCAAGCATGAAAAGCACCTCAAGAATCTTAGTAAGCAAGCACGACAAGCACCTTAGTCATCAAGCATGACAAGCACCTTGAGCTTGGACCGGGTTCCCACCTCAAGCATAGCCCTAGCTTACCTAAGGTCAAAGGACTTTTTAACACTAACCTTTGGAGGTCTTCAATGAATCTAACCCTAAAGTATTTTATCTTCATTGGCTAGCCTTGCTCTTTGATAGACCATCCTTCATTTGGACCCCTTTCCCATTGGCCCCCTGTTGAGATAGATATGTAATCACATGTCTGTATTCTACCCATCTTCTCTTTTATTCTCCCACATTAAATGATCAGTTTAATATGAGAAAATCATTTGCGTTGGTTAGATATTAGATTTTATGACATAAATTGCAAAACTTATCAAAAAAATACTAAATTTTTAAAAAATTCTCCACATTTTCTCATCCGTAAAAAAAGGGGGAAAAAATCCTTTGATCCCTAGAAAGTCCAGCCATAACATTTACCACAGTTATATGCAAACCACACTGCCCTTTGTAGTTCAACTCTCGTATCTGTGCGAAAGGGATGCGAAGAGATACAAGGTTTTTGCCCCTATGCGCTGCTTACAACCTATACACACTTTCACACTTGCACATGTGCTCAATGAATCTTGCCCTAAGATGGTTTGGATCCAAGATAATTACGCTTGAGTTAAATGATGCAGGTTGTTTCCAAAGCCAAGAGAACCACAACAAACAAAATAAAATGAGGGTGTATCAAGTATCTCCTCTAATTACCTCAATCTCTTTTATCGTGGGGAGTGAGTAATTCCTTGATCAACACACAAAGTCTTCCACAATGTATAAATTTTTGTTTGAATTTTCTTCAAGGTGTAGGGACAACCACCTTGGTGTGGAATTTAGGATCTATCTCAAGAGCATTGGATTGTGGGTGAGATTGGATAAGGACAATTAAGTTTTAGGAAATTTCTTTTGACCACACATAATGCTTATGCTGTCGTACAGCTCCGCTTCCATGACAAGAAAATAATAAAAGGGATGACAATCAGGTTTATTTGAATCCTATGTGATTATTCAACAGTAATAGGGGCTTGCTAACAAGCCAATTTTAAGCTAAAAGTATGCTAGATGCGGCTCTAAAGGGCCAAAAGATTTCTTGTTAATGCTAATAATGATCATGTTTGAAGTGGTCATAGCTGGGATTTTCTTGATTAGAGTTGCAGTACTTGAAGCAGTCTACAGGCCTATCTTTGTGGCTCGTGAATTGGAGCTATAGAAAGGAAGTTATGTCAGTTTGAATTTTGAGTTGGTAGCAAATCCGTATCAGATTGGGCAGGTGCGGATAACGGGTCAAAAATGATATGAAATCCCCATGAAATCATGGGCCTAAAGTGATCACTTTGAGGAGCGTGTCGGTCTTTCTAGTTTGTCAAACGGAGTTCTGATTGTCAAGATATGGCCAATTTAAGTTTCATAAGGGGGCGAGTTCCGTATCACTTTGGTCGCCTCGGTCAGTTCTTCATCTGGGAATTTTGAGCTTCAACCAAGTTTGGAGAAATGGAATCTTGTTTGGAATTTCATCTCTTACAGTGCAATGTTAAAAGGTGCTTCAATTAAATTGTATTTCACGACCAGCTAATGAAGACACGACTGATGTGCTTAGCAGTCCCTTGGATGATAAATATGCTAAGTGGATCAAGCTTGAGAAGCATTAAAATGCTTGTAGAACATTGATTGGGTGATATGTCGTGCCGCCCAAGAAAGCAAGGCCACCCAAAGGTAGAAAAGGGTTTTCCTTTAACATAGTATGAATGAAAAGAAATGCAATGGTGAGGGCAACCAGCGAGGATGCACGGGAGGAAGAAGATGCTCTCGAGGAGCAGCACATGGCTCGGATGACAACGCTAACGAAACAAGATTTAACCTGCTTACCATGGCGCTTCATTTTGACCTTGCTCTCGGTGATATTCATGCACCCACCACTTCAGCATGCCACATCACCAAGTGGTGTTGCCCACTAGTGATGTCGCTAGTGGGTTGGTCGAAAACAGTAAATTAGTAACCATGCAAACTCCCATTATAAAAAGAGGAAGAGGCTTCATACTTTGTCTTCTTCTCCCTTGAAAAAGAAAATCCATAACCCTTTAGATGTTTAACCCAAGCTTCCATAGCCTGCTTTCAGCTAAACTCCTAAGCCAAAAACTCCAAAGACAGTCTAATCTAATCTAATCCTAAGCTAAGCCTCCATAGAAATTTGAATTCTAAGGGTCCACCCTTAATCCATTTGAATCCTAAGCCACCATGGCCATTGTACTTGGAAGCCAAGCCTCCTAAGCCGCTCTAACTAAAACCTTGCTAAACCAACTCTACTCAAATCCTCATAAGCCCATTTGAACTCCATTCTAAGCCTCTATAGCCCACTCAAATTAAGCATCCATAGCCATTCACTCTATTCTAAGCTTTAATAACCCAAGCCATAATCTCTTATTTAATCCCAAACTCATCCGGTTGGTTTTAAATAAACCATAAATGAATACTCTCTCTCTCTCTCTCTCTCTCTCTCTCTCTCTCTCTCTCTCTCTCTACCTTGAAGCAGTAGAGGTGTTACGAGACTAGGCACCCTCTTGTTGTAGTGGTTAGTTGTGATTGGGGTAGCTCGCGTAATGATTAATTATATGCTGTCTATTTATTTTCTAATTGAGTTGATGATGATTTTGTAGAGTGGAATGTCGGGAGTTGATGAAGAGGCGACGGCAATTACTCATGGCCATTTTATATTTGCACAGATGTGTAAGGGATGGCGACTAGATTAGAGAGTACACAACAAAATAACCATAGCATAAGAGAGTAGAGAGGAGAATCTGCAAGAGAAACGCCTAAATCTAGCCCCAAACTCTAGGGCACCTCTCTTGTGGAGTTGGTATTTAATATATTATTTTTGAGTTTAAGATGCCAAAAATTGAGGTCCTCTTTTTACAGCCACTTTACTTTTGTGAATGAGTGAAGCTCATTAGTTCTTGCCATAAGGGGAGTTCCCACTACAACTATTTATAGAGCCATAGTGGCTTATTGAAATGATATTCTAAAATATTGTGCAAATATAAAATGACCAAGAGTAATTGCCGTCACCTCTTCATCAACTCCCTGCATTCCACTCTACAAAATCATCATCAACTCAATTAGAAAATAAATACATAGCACATAATTAACCCTTATGCCAGCTATCCCAATTGCAGCTAACCACTACAACAGGAGGGTGCCCAGTCTTGTAATTGATACCACTATTGGGAGAAGAGGGAAGATCGACCGCTTAAATAAATGGGTGTTTTGCCTCCCTTTTTTTTTTCTATTTTTATAAAACCAAAATCTGCAATGGGTGGCCAAGGCAGCAAGGAAATTCTTTGGAGCTTGATTTGACAAAGCATTGAAGGTTTGCAGTGGGCGGCCGAGGTAGCAAGTGAAAAGCCTTTGAAGGTTTTTGATGAAAAAAATTGGTAACTATAATGGGTGGCCCTGGATATCCAGTGGGAAATTGATTGCATACATGACCTTTACTTTAGAGAAAAAAAAGGTGTGAAAAGCTTGAATTGGCGTTGCAGACAGCGAGGACGAGCGCGCTGGGGATGATCTCAACCTACAGGTCGATGTGGTCCTCCATTGAGCACGTGTCGGGAGGCAAAATCACTCCCACGGGCAAGGCGTTCCTTTTGATGCTAACTTTGGCCGTTTTCGAGCAGGTCGAGAGGGCAGCTTTTTGACTACAAGTTCTCCTTCCCACACAGTCTCGGCAGTTGCTAGAAGCTAATGAAATTTTGTTGGAAAGCCAATTTTGCCCACTTTCTTAACTGCCCTTCTTTCTTTCCTCCCTATTTATGCTTTACGATACGGTGCTCCATAACAACCAGTTACTCGATTGAATTCTTCCGACCCTCCAAGCCTTTGCTTTCTTCTTGCCGATTAGCCGCCGATTCACCTGAAATTGAAAGCCGCTCGAGGGTGGCCCTTGAAAGTCAAAAGGTAGCGGTTATAAACCATGTCAGTGCGTGTAGTGGTTGTCTCATGATCAACTATTTTGTCAGGGATGATTTGCTCTTCTTGGTCTACAAGTGAAGGTGAGTCTTCGTAAATGTGGTGTGTAGGTAGGGGTCCTCTGAATGGGCGTAAAAGACTAATGTGAAAGGCATTGTGAATGTGCCAATGTGCAAGTAAGTCTAGACAAAAATAAACATCATTAATGACATCTGAAATTTTACAAGGTCCATAAAAACAAGGAGCAAGCTTAACAAAGACATTGGTATCAACACTTTTGATGCTTCGTTTTTCGATGCAAAGTAAAACATGATCACCTTCTTTGAATTGGTATGCTTTGCGGTGTTTGTTAGCATGCTTGGTGTAAAGTTCTTATGAGTGTTTAATGGCAAAATGCACACTTGCATAAATGTCATGAAAGTCAGTTAGTGAAATTATCAGCGCCATGCACAAGATTAGAAAGATGTGAAGCAGGAGTAGGAAGAGAGTGACCATATACAATTTCAAATGGAAATTTACCTGTGGCAGTATGGGTGGTGTTGTTGTATGAAAATTGTAAAATATGCAAGTAATCATCCCATTTCTTAGGTTGAGAAGAAACATAAGCCTTTAACAAATCAATAATAGTGTATTTGATCTGCTTGCACAAAATCACTTGTATTTGAATCCTGAAAAGAGTTCATTTTTCCAATCTGAGACTGAATATTTAGGACACATTGTATCAGGTAAGGGAATACATGTCGATCCAAAGAAAATTGAAGCCATTCAATCATGGCCTAGACCCAAAAACATGCATGAGCTACGATCTCTTACCGGTCTTTGTAGCTATTACAGGAAATTTGTTCGTAATTTTGCTTACAAATCACATTATTTGACTCTCCTGTTGTCATAAAATCTAATATCTAATATCTAACCAACCCAAATGATTTTCTCATATTAAATTGATCACTTAATGTGGGAGAATAAACGGGAACAAGTGTTAAGATATAGACATGTGCTTATAGATCTATCTCAACACGGGGCCAATGGTAAAGGGGCCCAAATGAGAGATGGTCTATCAAAGAGCAAGGCTAACAAATGGAGCATAAGACCTTAGGGTTAGCTTCATTGAAGACGTCCAATAATGTGTGTAAAATGCCTTTGACCTTAGGTAAGCTAGGGTTGAGCTTGAGGCGCGGGAACCCGACCCAGCTCGAGGTGCTTGTCTTGCTTGTCATGCTTGATGACTAAGGTGCTTGATGTGCTTGATGATTGGGGTGCTTGAGATGCTTGAGGTGCTTAATTATTGAGATGCTCGACGTGCTTGACATGCTTGAGATGCTAGGGTTGCACTTGAGGTGAGAACCCAGCCCAAGCTTAAAGTGCTTATGAGCCAAGCTTTTGGTGGGAACTGGGCCTATGCATGAGGGGTTGAGGTGTCAAAAAGTCAAAGATTCAATCTCTACAAGGAGGGGGCGAGCCCTACATGAGGGGGAATGAGAGAGAACACCCACACACTCACACAAGGAATGCATGGTACAAAGAAAGCAAAAGGGACACTTGTCAAGTTCCTCCTCATGTTGCCCTCATGGTGTGCCTGAAGCTTATTGGTTGGCCACCCAAGAGGTCCAATAATAATTTAGGAGATTTAATTAATTTATTTATCATTTATCTAGCCTCTCTCTCAAAGGGGAAAGGGGGACACTTGTCTCAAGGCTACCCTTGCTGCTTGTAATGCCTCCTGCTTGTGATTGGCTAGGCCTGGAGGGGTCCAATGACCTTCAAGCATGAGCTACAAGGGGGGGTCAACCCAAGCAAGCTAGGGAGTTGCTTAGGGGGCATACTCACCCACACACACTCACAAACACTCTCATTGTGTGCTATGCAAAGTGCAAGAGCTCCCTCTCCTTCTCCAAGCAAGTAGAGGTTGAGAGCCTACACCAACACTCTGGGATATGGAGTGCAAATCCAACCAAGATCCATGCTTCAATGCTTAAGCTTTCCATCTCCTTCTTCTTCATTACTATGCTATTATGTATGCTAGCAACAAGAGTTATGATAAGTGAGGAACTAATTCTTTCTCCTACGAAATGTTTCTTCTTCCTCTTCCCTACCCTCATTCCCTGCTAGCTCTCTCCACCTTCGAAGGTGTTTGAGGTCTTGGGACTGAGGCTTGGGATAGTTAAATCTTTCTTCAAGTTTATGTTATGTTTGTGATGCATGAAGCTTTCCATCTTCGTTGCATCACCTAGGTCACAAGGAACACAAAGATTGTATTGTAATAAGTCTCTCTTAATGGGAGAAATCATAATACAAATGCCCATTGAAGGGGGGATCGGCTCCACATAAATCCGGTCCTCAACTGTTGTCATGTTCTCTAAATTCTCTCTCTTGCAAAATTATTGTTCATGCCAAGTTAACTAATTGCTATGATTATGTTGCTATCTTCAATTATGTTCACCCGCTATGCTCACAAAGTCATTTCTCAAAAGTACTCTCATTAATTTCCGCTACTCTCAAATTAAATAGGCCAATTCCATTACACCTGTTGAAGAAAAACACGCCTTATGAATGGACTAATTTGAAGAAAGCTCATTTAATGCACTTAAACATGCTTTGACTAATGCACCTGTATTGCAATTGCCTGATTTTGAAAAGACCATTCTTTGAGGTAGTCATTGATGCTAGTGGAAAAGGTATTGGTGCAGTCCTTATGCAAGATCACCATCCAATTTCTTTTGAAAGTCGTAAATTCAAACCGTCTGAAGCGAAGTTCAGTACTTATGATAAAGACTTGACTGCAGTGGTACATGCATTAAAAATTTGGAAACACTATGTAATGGGTACTGACTTGATCAGTGAGACTGATCAACAAAGTATCAAATATTTTCTTTCTCAGCTCTTAATAGATGATAGAAATATTAAGTGGGCCTCTTTTATTCAAAGTTTTCAGCCCAACATTCAATACCAACTTGGTAAAGAAAACGTTGTAGCTGATGCTTTGAGTAGAAGACCCTCACTTAATCATCCATCAACCATTACGGGAACTTCATTTGACACTATGCCTTACACTTATGCACATGATGATGACTTCAAAACAACATGGTTGCATATGCTTGATAATTTTGTGCACACATTCCTTGAATACACTATTCAAGAAAACTTCCTTTATTTCAAACAAAAATTGTGCGTGACTAAACCTTTCCGTACATTAATTATTGAAGAATTGCACAAACCACCCTATGTTGGACATAGATGATTTGCTGCAACTTTTCAAAATTTATGTCGTGATTTCTATTGGCCAACTATGAGAATGGATGTTAAACAATGTGTTTCAACTTGTTTCATTTGTCAAAAAATTAAAGCAACTACAGGTAAGAAATCGGGACTTTTACACCCTCTCCCCATTCCAGAAAGACCTTGGGAACACGTTTCAATGGATTTTGTTATTGGTTTCCCACTCACAGTACACAAACATGACATGATATGGACTATTATTGATCGTTTCTCTACACAAGCATATTTCATTCCTCGTAAGAAAACACTCACAGCACATCAAGCTGCACTTTTGTTTCTTAAGACTGTTTTCCCACATCATGGTTTGCCTAAAGTGATTATTTCTGATCGAAATCAGAATTTTGTAGTGCTTTTTGGACTACTGTGTTTGAAAATCTTGGCACTACACTTGACTTCACTACTCCATTTGATCCTGCATCTAATGGTCCAATCGAAGTCACCAACCACACTATTGTTGACTTGTTAAAGGCTTATGTTTCTTCTCAACCTAAGAAATGGGATGATTACCTGCATATTTTACAATTTTCATACAACAACACCACTCACATTGCCACATGTAAATCTCCATTTGAAATTGTATATGGTCACTCTCTTCCCAATCCTACTTCACGTCTTTCTAATCTTGTGCTTGCCACTGATAATTTCACTACTAACTTTCATGATATTTCTGTAAGTGTGCATTCTCTGCCATTAAACACTCACAAGAACTTACACCAAGCATGCTAACAAACACCGCAAAGCATACCAATCCAAAGAAGGTGATCATTTTTTACTTCGCATCGAAAAACGAAGGATCAAAAGTGTTGATACCAATGTCTTTGTTAAGCTTGCTCCTCGTTTTTATGGACCTTTTAAAATTTCAGTTGTCATTAATGATGTTTCTTTCCGTTCAGACTTACCTGCACATTGGCACATTCACAATGCCTTTCACATTAGTCTTTTACACCCATTCAGAGAACCCCTACCTACACCACATTTACGAAGACCCACCTTCACTTGTAGACGAAGAAGAGAAACTTATCCCTGACCAAATAGTTGATCACGAGACCACCACTACACACAGTGGCATGGTTTACAACCATTACCTTTTGACTTTCAAGGGCCACCCTAGAGAGGATGCCAAATGGATGCCTGAAAAGTTTTTTCGCAACTTTCTCGACCTTCTCCACAGGTTCCATCACTCATGGTCTAGTTGATTTCTCTATTGAGCAAATGAGGATAGTTTCTATCCTTGGTGGGAGGGATGTTACGAAACTGGGCACCCTCCTGTTGTAGTGGTTAGCTGCAATTGGGATAGCTGGCGTAATGGTTAATTATGTGTTGTCTATTTATTTTCTAATTGAGTTGATGATGATTTTATAGAGTGGAATACGGGGAGTTCATGACGAGGTGACGGCATTTACTCTTGGCCATTTTATATTTGCATAGTATTTTAGAATATCATTTCAATAAGCCATTATGGCTCTGTAAATAGTTGTAGTGGGAACTCCCCTTATGGGTCATGCAAGAACTAATGAGATTCACTCATTTACAAAAGTGAAGTGGTTGTAAAAAGAGGGGCCTCAATTTTTGGCACCTTAAACTCAAAAATAATATCTTAAATACAGACTCCACAAGAGAGGTGCCGTGGAGTTTGAGGCTAGATTTATGCCTTTCTCTTACAGATTCTCCTCTCTACTCTCTTATGCTATGGTTATTTGGCTATGTACTATCTAATCTAGTCTCCATCTCTTACACATCTCTTACAAGTATGTCTATGTCAATTCTATGTACTCTGTGTGTGTGTGTGTGTGTGTGTCTCATAGTCTAGGTGTGTGTGTGTGTGCTTGGAAATTGGAAGAAGAGGTGGAGAGGTTGATGGTGATGCTTTGGAGCATGTGTTGAATAATCTAAGCAATTGGTCTCCCCATCTCTTTGCCCAACAAGAGGAAGAACGAAGGGGAGAAACTTTGTCAAGACAAGCTCGCTCAACTAGCTAATTAAGGCAAAGCGGAAAGCACCATCATACTCAATAATTGTTATCATCGAATTGGACATTATCATCATCAAGTGTACTATAGTTTGATTTTCTTAATTATCACCTAAATTAAGGTAGATTAAACCATGTAAGGAGCATATACTCCATAATTAACATTTGATTAAGCAGCGGTACTCTTAATTTTCTGCTTTGGGGTAATCAAGTTTCGAAATCTTATCTAAGTTGTCTATTTTAAGCTTTGTCTACATTGATTGTGTCTGTTGCAACTCTCTTCCTCGCACCTCTCACTACAGTCAGAGGCCCCGTGCCTTCGCAACTTATTTTTTTAACTCAAAACCTCTGACATTCTTGGTGAACCCGACGCAAAACAAGCCGGTGTGGGAAGTATCTATGGAGGAAGATGTCGACACTGCAAGAGGTAGCCATGCAACAAATGATGCAGCAATTTGCAGTATATGTGCAACAACAACAGGCTACCCAACAACATTATAGTTTGCAAGAGCGTATTTGTACAACTCGACACACAGTTACAAAGAAATTACAACAATTTGAAGGCTGGGATATTAGCAAATTTTGCAGTATCTACGAGTAGGCAATGGAAGACAATGAAATTGATGATCAGAATGCAGTTGTAGGATTTCATTTGATTGTGGTACCAAAGATTAGGGGCCGAATTAAATAAACTCGGGTGGTTCAAGGCCCAAATTGGCAGGAATTTAAGAAGGCATTGCAGAAAGAATATTTTCTTGAAGATTCACAAAGGGTAACCAGATAGAGCTTCATGAAGTGGGTGTGGAAGAAAAATAAAAATTTATCTACACGATAATTGTTACGGAGTTTGAAAAGAAATTTGATCGATTGTCCTCGATAGAGCAACGTTCAAAGAAGGATCAAAAGGTTAAACTATTCATTCAAGCTGCTAATCCATGGCTTCAGAAGAGTCTGGTGCAATTGTTGGAGGATTCAACAGGTGAATTAGGCTTAACATATGATTGGAAGATAGTCACTCAAGCGGTAAATATGATCGTGAAACGATAGATGAGAGTTGATAAGCTAATTATGGATGATGTGGAAGAGGAAGCTTAGGAGAAGTCAACCTCGACGATACCCAAAGTGGAGGAGCTAATTCTTGACGAGTTGGTGAAAGGTATTCAAGAGTTAAATTTGAATTTTAAAGCTGTTAAATTTGAAGGACTAGCTGCAAAGGGTCTACTTCTAATCTTAGACAACAACCTCCACGCAAAGGCTGGAATCGATCCATCTGGTGTGATAGTGAAGACCACAGTATGTTAAGGAATGTGATGAGTTTGATGAAGCTTACAAAAGGAATGTGGTTGTTTGGAAGGACATGAAGATTCACCTTAGGGAAATAGGTGAGATGCTCCGCTTGAACTTTGGTAGGGGCGGCATGAAAACGCTAGTTGAAGACATACAACACAATGTTGCTCTTGTGGAAGCATCTACATATGGGCTGCAGGTTTACGAAAAGGGTGATGATGATGGTGCGGGTACAAAAGGTCAATTGTGGCCTTATGCTTTGAAGATAGCAGAAGCACGAAAGGTAACTTATGGGAAGCTAGGATAGGTAGGGAATTCAATTTGAGAAACCACAGGGTGGACTGATCCAGTGGATTCCCTCTCAGTGTATGCATTCATCGCTAAGTCTCAAGCTAATGAGTCTATGTGGGAAGAAAATCAAAAAAGGGATGAAAAAGTTGCAGGGACATCAAAAAGGGCAACAAGATTCAGTAGTAGTAAAGAAGAAGGCCCTACTCCTAATCTCGCTCCTGAAGTGGTTATGGAGGAGGCACCTAAGGACAAAAAGCAAGGTAAGCCCATGGGACCCTCGTATAAGCTTAAATCTGACATTGAATTAGCTATAAATCTAGAGAAAGTTTTTGAAGAGCGCATTCTAAATAGAAAAGTGGAACTCACATTGGGTGATATTCTGGGAATTGCCAAACACGAGTTCCATGGGGAGATTATTGATATTAACAAGAGGAAGCGACAGATACCAAGTGAGTAGGAGCCAGAATTAGTTAAGAGCCAGATGGTTTGGCACATTGAAGCAATTTTGGATGATTACAAAGAATATTTGGTAGATCTTCAAGAATAAGAGTTGAGACCTGTGGTGGATTCAAACCCAATTGTATCTGAGGTAAGACATGTTCATTTTAATGATGAGGAAGAAAATTCAAGTATACCCAGGAGTCACTTTTCAAGGACTCATTGGGCAAGGGCAACAACCAAAGTTGTTGTGAAGTTTGGTGACATTGAAGAACCGGTCTTAGCACTAATAGACCATGGATTGGAGATAAATTTGATCGAAGAAAGCTTACACAAGAAGGGGAAATGGCCTATTGATGTAGACCACCGTTAGCGGATTCGAGCTGCCAACATGCTTCCAGGGGACCTCTATGGTGCATGTGCAAATGTTAAGGTAACTGTAGGGGATGTGTGTGATGAGCAAAATTTGTTTATACAAGAGCATTCCTCTTATCCATTGATTTTGGGGCAGCCCTACATTACAGTTGTGCAGATGGAAACCAAGGTGTTGGATGATGGGTCAACCTATGCCAGGGTCCCGAGCCGAGATGGTAAGAAAGCGTTTCAATTCTTGACTATATGTGTTGACCATGCCAGGGACAAGGATAGTTTACATGATCATCCACTGCCAAAGATACACAAGCAGTTGAAAGAACACATGTTTGCACAAGAGTTTCTCAGAGTGCCACTATAAAGTGGGACTATGGTGGTACAAGTGAGAAGAAGTTCTCGCAAAGAGAAGATTTCTCTTCAGGGTTTTTGGGATTAACATCTGAAGGTTCAGTATCTTACAAAAAATTTAACGATTTGCCAAAGTGGTAAGAACAATATGTTTCAAGTATCCAAAGTGAATTGCAGAGATGTGATGTGCTTGAATTAGATGATGTGATTCCAAGGATCTTTGAAGAGGTATCTTATATAGATACTATCTCGGAGCTTGAGGAGATCAGGCAACATATGTTACAAAGCGGAACCAAAGTGGTTAAGGTCCACTCAATGGACCTTAACCACTCTATGAAGAGTTGGGTATATATGAAGAACTTATGCATATAGAGGACGATTCAGGTAAAGCAGTTAAAGCACAAGTAGAGACAAAGTACAAGACTGTTGCAAAGAAAGTGAGACCAGTGGCTACACCTCTACCACAAGGAAGCGATGGGGTGATCAAATAAGCTTCTCGATAACCTATGCTCAGAAATCCTAAGAACATTGGGCATAAATTTACTAAGGAGACATTGCAGTAGCTGAAGGTTGGAGAAGATGGTTTTCTCAACGAAGAGGAAATCAAGTGTTTTCGAGGTATGCTCAAAAAACACGGTAAAGCTTTTGCTTTTGAGCCAAGTGATATTGGGTGTGTGGATCCAAGTGTTGTTTTACCTATGGGTATATTCACTTTTCCTCACATGCCATGGAGCTTACGTCCTATTCTAGCTCCTAGAGCTCACTTGCCAAAGCTTATCTGAAAATATACAAATGGGAATTTGGAACCATTATCACCTAATGCAAACTAGATGGCATTGTGCTCAAGGTGCCTATTGCAGGAAAATGGATCAAGCTATTCAAGAAGCAAGAAGGCGAGATTGTTCTTGAAGATTTCAATTCAAATCAACCTAAAAAAGATAATGTTATGTATGCATCAGATGATATGTCTGATGTTTGTTTTTATGAAATTGATTAAGTGCAATTGGCACAGACCAGAGGCTCTGCAGGTTCAGAGGGGGTGTCATTCAGCCCCCCTTCCATGACAAGAAAATAAGCAAAGGGATGCCAATCAAGATTTTCTCGGAGTGCCACTATAAAGTAGGACTATGCTGGTACAAGTGAGGAGAAGTTCTTGCAAAGAGAAGCTTTCTCTTCAGGGTTTTTGGGGTTAACATCTAAAGGTTTAGTATCTTACAGAAAATTTAATGATTTTCCAAAGTGGAAAAAACAGTATGTTTCAAATATCCAAAGTGAATTGAAGGTATGTAATGTGCTTGAATCAGATGATGTGATTTCAGGGATCTTTGAAAAGGTATCTTATGTAGATACTATGTCAGAGCTTGAGGAGATCATGCAACACAGGTTACAAAGCAAAATTAAAGTGGTTAAGGTCCACTCAATGGACAAGTATGAAGAGTTGGGTATATATGAAGAACTTATGCATATTGAGGACAATTCAGGTAAAGCAGTTGAAGCATAGGTAGAGACAAAGTACAAGACTGTTGCAAAGAAAGTGAGACCAGTGGCTACACCTCTACCAAAAGGAATCCATGGGGTGATCAAATAAGCTTCTTGACAACCTATGCTCAGAAATCCTACGAACATTGGGCATAAATTTACTAAGGAGACATTGCAGCAGCTGAAGGTTGGAGAATATGGTTTTCTCAACGAAGAGGAAATTAAGTGTTTTCAAGGTATGCTCAAAAAACAGGGTAAAGCTTTCTCTTTTGAGCCAAGTGAGATTCGGTGTGTGGATCCAAGTGCTGTTTCACCTATGGTTATATTCACTATTCCTCACATGCCATGGAGCTTACGTCCTATTCCAATTCCCAAAGCTCACTTGAAAAATCTTATTTGAACAGATACAAATCAAAATGTGGAGCCATCATGTGCACCATATTCTAAGTGATGGTTTACTATTCCGAAGAAAAACGGTACGTTAAGGTTCATTCAAGATATGCAACCGGTTAATAAGGTAACAATCCACAATGCAGGTAGATCTATTTACTCCATGGGTGATCTTTATTCTGGATATGATCAATTCCAGTTAGCTTTGGAGAGCAGGGATCTTACTACAATGTGTTCTCCTCTTGGTTTGGTAAGGATGTGCACTCTACCACAGGGTGCTACTAATTATGTATCCCATATGATGAACAACATGAATAAAGTATTAAGGGACTTTATCCCTCATGTTTCTATGCCTTTCATTGATGATCCACAAATTAAAGGATGTGAAGAAGGATCCAAAGACAAAGTAAAAGATCAGAGGGGGTGTTGACGGTTTCTTGATCAACATCGTGCGGACTGTGATGCTAGTTTATCCAGGCTTGAAGAAGTTAAGTTAACACTTTCAGGTCAAAAATCAACTTTTGGTGCGAAGGAGGTCTTAATTGTGAGGCACATGTGCAGTCTTGAGGGTAGATGGCCAAGTCCAAGGAAAGTTGAAGCTATCCAAAAGATGAAGGAAACATGCTCTTTGGTTACTGAAGTTCGTCGATTTTTGGATGCGTGTGTGTTCTATCTTATTTGGCTGCCACACTTTGCTCATGTTGCAGGGGTGCTGTATCAATTGCTAAGGAAAGGTAAAAGGTTTGTTTGGGAAAAAGTTCACACATAGGCTATCAGGAAATTAAAGGAGATGCCTCTTGAGGCTCCAACCTTGAGGAAAGTCGACTACAAATACGGAAGGACATTTATTTTAATGGTTGACACTAGCCCGATAGGTATTGGATGAGCTATAGGTCAAGATGATGCAGAAGGACACCTGTATGTAGCTTGATTTGGAGCCAAGGTGCTCAATGCTCATCAACAAGGTTATCCACAGGTTAAGAGAGAACTTTGGGGTGTTTCTACTGCTCTAAGGTCTAACAAAGAATATTTTATTTCATTTTCAATCGTGGTAGAGATAGATTGCTTGCCACTGAGAGGGATTATTACAAACTGATCTACTCTGGACATTGCCATGCTACGGTGGATAGCCTATATTAAGTCTCTTAACCCTGAATCTTGTCATATTGCAGGTAGAGATAATCCTATTGTAGATATGTTATCAAGACCTAGGTTTGAATATGAAGAAGAGATCCTCACCACAAGTGATGATGTTGGCTTGAATTTCTACACGTCTTTTTATCTACATGCCAATTATGGTAATACTGCTCATGTCTTTGAAGTATTTTTTGAGGAGCTCTATGACGGAGAGTGGCTTATGATTGGATGCTCCCTTAGCACTCTCAATGGACAAGATAGATGGAGTGATCGAGAATACAAGAGGATCGGGAAAAAGGCCAACGGCTATTTCCTGAAGGATGCACATTTATGGAAGCAGCCAAAGCACCTAGGAGGGGTACCACAATGGGTTGTTTGTGATAAAGCAACTCAACAGTAGGTTATCAAAGAATTTCATGAAAGTTTATGGGCTGGACACAAAGGAGTCTAGGCAACTTTTTGTCAAGATTAAACACCGGTATTGGTGGAAAGGTATGTATAAGGATGTGGTTCAATTTGTGGAAACATGCTTAATATGCCAACAATATTATAATGTGCAACATAGAGATGGATTTCATCCCACCTATCCATTGGCTATGCACTACAAGTGGGTGGTGGACCTTATTACAATTCCAGTAGGAGTGTGGTAGATGAGGTATATTGTTCTTGCTAGAGAAGATCTTACCAACTAGGTTAAAGGCAGAGATTTGTGTACCAATTCTACGAGTTCAGTATGCAAGTTCTTGCTTGAGGATGTTATTTCCAAGTATGGATGTGTTGGCATAATTACTGCTGGTAGAGGAGAGCTGGATGCATATGAATCTTGAGAGTTTTTTGCTCGTATGTGCATTAAACTCGCTTTCACTACAGCATACAATTCAGAAGGTGACGGGAGAAGTGAAAGAGGACATCTGCCTATTGTTAAAGCTCCTGCATATTGGTGATTGGGAGAAGGTGACAGGAGAAGTGAAAGAGGACATCTGCATATTGGTGATTGGCCTAAACTCCTACCATTTGCTTTATAGGTTGATTGCACTACACATAGTTTTGCTACAGGTTTTATGCTGTTTAAATTGATGTACAAGAAAAAACCCAGTATGCCTATAGAGGAAGCGTTTATGACTTGGACAATAATGCCATGGGAAGAGGGTATGTCTATAGAAGATTTGCTTGCTCTACATATATGCCAACTTGAGAGGCGTCAAGAAGACATTGAACAAGATAAAGAGAAGCTTAAGGAGCCAAGGTTGAAGAATAAAGTAGCATTTGATGGAAAGCACAGACTACAACCTTATGCTATTGAAGACGTGGACTTGGTACTTGTTTATGACAGATGCTTGGAAAATCAATATACTGCTATGCGAAAATGATCAAACGGTGGTTTTGACAATATAAGGTTCTTCATGTTTTTGATAATGCAACATATCAACTATGCAAACTAGATGGCACTATGCTCAAGGTGCCTATTGCAGGAAAACTGATCAAGCTATTCAAGAAGCGAGAAGGCGAGATTGTTCTTGAAGATTTCAATTCAGATCAACCTCCAAAAGATAATGTTATGTATGCATTAGATTATATGTCTACTGTTTTTTTATATGAAATTGATTAAGTGCAAGGCACACACCGGAGGCTGTACAGGTTCAAAGGTGGTGGCTATCATGCAGCCCGGCTTCCATGAGAAGAAAATAAGAAAAGGGATTCCAATCAGATTTATTTGAATACTATGTGATTATTCAACAGTAATAAGGGCTTGCTAACAAGCCAATTTTAAGCTAAAAGTATGCTAGATGTGGCTCTAAAGGGCCAAAAGATGTCTTGTTAATGCTAATAGTGAGTATGTTTGAAGTGGTCATAGTTGTGATTTTATTGATTAGAATTATAGTACCTGAAGTGCTCTACAGGCCTGTCTTTGCAGCTCGTCAATTGGAGCTACAGAAAGGAAGTTATGTCAGTTTGAAGATTGAGTCAGTAGCAGATCCGTATTAGATTGGGTGGCTGCTGATAACGGGTCAAAAATGATATGAAAGCATGGGCCTAAAGTGCTCGCTTTGAGGAGCGTGTCGGTCTTTCCAGTTTGTCAAACGGAGTTCTGGTTATCAAGATATGGACAATTTAAGTTTCACGGGGGCTAGTTCTGTACCACTTTGGTCGCCTCGGTCAATTCTTCATCTGGGAATTTTTGAGCTTCAATCAGGTTTTGGGAAATGGAATCTTGTTCAAAACTTCATCTCTTACATTGCACTATCAATTGGTGCTTCAATTGAATTGTATTTTATGACCAGCTAATCAAGACACGACTGATGTGCTTAGCAGTGCCTTGGATGATAAATATGCTAAGTCGATCAAGCTCAAGAAGCATTAAAATGCTTGAACAACATTGATTGGGTGATATGTCGTGACGAACAGTGCTTTGGCCGATAAATAAACCAAATGTGGTTCCTTTTACGACAATATATTAAGTTCTTGATGAGCTTGACTTTGGAAATTTTAGCCAACAATGCCTTGGTCGAGGCCGATATACATGCTACATGCGATGCTTTGCCTGATATGCATGTCAAATATGGTGCCCTTTTGAAGAAAAATCCACTATATGGACGCCTACTAAGGCACCCTAAAGCCTCCCACTAAGGGACCACCCATAACCATAATCAATGGGGCATCGCCGCACAAAGGTTGCAAAGGGTTTTCCTTTACCATAGTGTGAATGAAGAGAAATGCAATGGCAATGGAAGCTAGCGAGGTCATAGGGGAGGAAGAAGATGCCGGTGAGGAGCAATGCATGGCCCGGATGACAACGTTGAAGAAACGAGAAATAACCTTCTCGCCATGGCGCTTCATTTTGACCCCACTCTCGATGATTTTCACGCACCCACTGCTTCAGTATGCCACATCACCAACTAGTGTTGCCCACTAGCGATGTCGCTAGTGGGTTGGCCAAAAATAGTAAGAATAGTAACCATGCAAACTCCCATTATAAAAAGAGTAAGAAGCTTCATACTTCATCTTTTTCTCTTTGGAAAAAGAAAAGCCATAACCCTTCAGCTCTTTAACCCAAGCTTCCATAGCCCACTTTGAGCTAAATTCCTAAGCCATCTCTAACCTAAACTCCAAAGCAGCTCTATTCTAATCTAATCCTAAGCTAAGCCTCCCTAGCCAAATCAAATCCTCATAAGCCCATTCTGCCCATTCTAATTCTATTCTAAGCCTCCATAGCCCAGTCAAATTAAGCATCCATAGCCATTCACTCTATTCTAAGATTCCATAACCCAAGCCATAATCTCCTACTCAATCCCAAACTCATCCGGTTGGTTTTCAGTAAACCATAAATGAATACTATCCCTCATCTCTCTCTCTCTCTCTCTCTCTCTCTCTCTCTCTCTCTCTCTCTCTCTCTCTCTCTCTCTCTCTCTCTCTCTCTCTCTCTCTCTCTCTCTCTCTCTCTCTCTCTCTCTCTACCTTGAAGCAGCAGAGGAAAAACAAAGGGGAGAAACTTTGTCAAGACAAGCTCGCTCGGCTGGCCAATTAAGGCAAACGGGAAAGCACCATCATACACAGAAACTGTTACGAATTGGACATTATCATCATCGAGTTTACTAAAGTTTTATTTTCTTAATTATCACTTGAATTAAGGCAGATTAAACCATGTGTGGAGCATAAACTCCATAATTAACATTTGATTAAGCAATACTACTATTAATTGTCTGCTTTGGGGTAATCAAGTTTCAGAATCTTGTCCAAGATGTCTATTTTAAGCTTTGTCTACATTGATTGTGTCTGCTGCAACTCTATTCCTCGCACCTCTCATAGCCAAATCCCCCGTGCCTTCCCAGCTCACCTTTCTAACACAAGTCCCCCGACAATGCTTTGAAATAACTTTCTTTTGAGGGAACATGGTGCCATAATGCATGTTGAAAATTAGAAGAGAATTCTACTTTGAAACCACTCCTCCATATGGGTTGACAACAAAAGAATCCATAAAGCATTTATCATCAAACATATGAATAATACATGGATCTATCAACACATGGCACACAACAAGAATCAAATGAGATTATAATGACAAAGATGTATGTTGGCTATTCATATGTGAATATAAGTGCAGGTCTATCGCAAGAATGGCCCCCATGATCACACCTGCTATTTGGAAATCATACAAAAATAGTCTCTTTATGACCACTCTCTATATCGTCCATAACAAGCTGAAATGTTGCAACATATTCAAAGTTATGAGCATCTGAAGCGGGCGGTCTCAACTTAGAAGGTGATTGCAAGTGCATGAGAGAAGGGAAATTAGGCCAACTTGGGGGTCTAAGATTAGAGATGCTGAATTTTTATATTTCTTGAGATAGCCGAGATGATGGTCTTCGAGCCGTGTGTTACGGTGCATCATTCGGTGATCAGAGCAGCAAGGTATGCCTCAGGGAAAATTGTCCGAGCAGTCCTCTCATGCTTTGGGAGAAGCTGGAAATTTTTGAGGAAGATGGAGAGGTGGGTGGATGGTGCCAAGTGGCAATGGAGTAATCCCACATGGGGGGGAGAAAGTGGAAATTGGAGGGCAGACACTACAAGAGGTACTTAATATTAGCGACGCTAGCAGTGTGACGCTCAAATGTGAAAACCCACGGCGTCACTAAGTTATAAGTAACTTAGCGATGCTCATAGAGACACCATCAGGGGTAAAAAAATAACCGAGAGCATCCGAAAACTCAGATCTCAGATCTGAGTTTTTGGCGCGCGCTCAAGCAAGCAAAGGTAACGCGCACTCTCCCTCCCTCTCTCTCTCTTTCTTCTCCACACACACACACAAACACACGAGGAGAGGAAGGAGAGCCAGGTATGCTCCTTCCCTCTTCTCACTCTCATGTTCCCTTCCCCTCTTTCTCTCTTTCTCTCTCTCTCTCTCTCTCTCTCTCTCTCTCTTTCTCTCTCTCTCTCTCTCACACACACACATTGTGTTTTTGAGAGAGAGAGAGAGAGAGAGAGAGAGAGAGAGAGATCACATGCATAAATAAAAAACGCACACACACATGCATAAACAAAGAATGCACACACACATTGAGAGAGGAAAAGAGAGAGAGAGAGAGAGAGAGAGAGAGAGAGAGAGAGAGAGAGAGAGAGAGAGAGAGAGAAAGATATAAAACAAAGAGAGAGAGAGAGAGAAGAAGAAGAAGAAGAGAGTCTTAACGTCGTAGGAAACTATCCCAAGAGACCTTAAAGATCTAGTCGATGAGGAGTTGAACTCAAGACCTGTTATATATGAAGGAAATGGCATAACCAATCTATCACACTTGGGTGATAGAAAAGTTATATCATTTTTCTCCTTTTATTGGCGTGCACACACACACATCCGAGAATAAGAGAGACTAATTTAACGTTGTAGGAAACTAATTCAAGAGACCTTAAAGATCTAGCCGACGAGGAGTTGAACTCAAGACCTATTATTCAAGAGGGAAATGGCATAACCAATCTACCACACTTGGGTGATAGAGATGTTATACCATTTTTCTCTTTTTATTGGCACACACACACACACACACAAGAAGAAGAGAGTTTTAATGTCGTAGGAAACTATCCCAATAGACATTAAAGATTAGGTTAGATGTAGACTTATGTTAGATTAGATTTAGGTTGATTTAAGTTAAATTAGATTAGATTTAGGTTTATTTTTAGTTAGATTTACGTTTGATTAGATTTAGGTTTATTTACATTAGATTTAAATTTACGTTATATTAAATTAAATCTAGGTTTGTTTAGGTTTATTTACGTTAGATTTAGATTTACGTTATATTAGATTAGATTTAAGTTTATATAGGTTATTTACCTGTTATTGAAGAGGGAAATGTCATAACCAATCTACCACACTTGGGTGATAGAAAGGTTAAACTATTTTTCTCTTTTTATCGTTTAAGATAAGGTTAGATTTAGATTTACGTTAGATTAAATTTAGGTTTATTTAGGTTAAATTAGATTGGATTTAGGTTTATTTTGAGTTAGATTTATGTTAGATTAGTTTAGGTTTATTAACGCGCGTTAGATTTAGATTTAAGTTAGATTAGATTAAATTTAGGTTTATTTTGAGTTTAAGATTAAATTAGATCTAGATTTATGTTTGATGGACCATGCGGACCAGCAAATCCATGACAGTCTAGCGGTGGTGGTTGTTGTGGCAAGGAGCACATTGTTTCTGGAGCTCATGTGTTGCAGAGTCCCTAGGACACATCGAGGAGTGTCCCTTCTTGGGAGACTGCTCAGACTACACCGAAGGATTATACTACCTACACGTTTGAGAGTGGTGTCTCGGCCACTGCGTTGGAGATACTGAGGAGTGACCCAAACACTACGTCGGGGTTACCTAGAGGCCTGGATGATGAGCATTCATCGGATAGGGTTGCTATAGTTCACGGGAGGGACATGCCAAAGTGATACGCCTACCTCATCAATCCTATGTCCAATGAGACCATTATGACCCCTGAGGGGAAGCAAGTGATGGGCCGCATACAATAGTTGTGTAAACAAGTTTTTTGACACACTGTGGTCTGTCATGGTCTCTTGGATGGATCAAGATAAAGCCTCTAAGGATTATCTTATTGCTACGTTGCATCGGGAGTTTCCAGCTCCCTCTCTAGAGAATACATTTGACTATGCTTGGATGAGGAGACGCATGCGCGTCTACATGAAGCATCGGAGGTCATATGCATAGATGCCATACCTGATTGGCGTGAAAGAGAGGAGTGGAGGGGTATCAGGGAGGAGAGGACGACTAATCCAGATAGGTGGTGGCAGCAAAGGTACGCAGCAAGAGTTTGCATCAAGACGGGATTATCCCATCACCTGGGGAGTGGCGGCGGCTGGGCCAGCTTCGAGGAGGATTTTGTCCCATCATGTGGGTCATGGATTGACGAGGTGGAGAGGTGAGAGTATTAAACTCTTGCATTGAAGTATTTGTATATGTGAGGCCCATTCATATCTACACAGCTAGTAGCCCCATTGGTATGTCTTTTACCCTTCAATGGAGCGAATCACCACATGTTCAATTAGGTTAGATTTAAGATAAGATGGATTGAGTTTTTATATTAGAGTCTACCTTCGATATTATGGTAAAAAAATTAGAGTTAGATGAACGGTGAAAAGATCTATTGTAAAAAGATGTTAAGATGCTGTGAAATGCTACAGCTAGAGAAGAGGCAAAGGGGTTTTGTCCACTACATGCACTATCATGTAGACGTGGGTGTGTAGATTTCTTGTACCCACAAAATATAGGCATTGACCAATAAAGACGAGATTATAACCTGGTGGTTATGATCTTCGTGCACCTCTAGACCGAGGTGTGCGGGGATTGGACATGACTAGAGAATGTGAGGTAGTTTACATTGTGAACAAAGAGAGAGAGAGAGAGAGAGAGAGAGAGAGAGAGAGAGAGAGAGAGAGAGAGAGAGAGAGAGAGATAAAAGACGAAGAATTCCAATAGAAGATTAAATTTGTTGTCTAGGTCATAAGATTTTTACCCTCATTATGAGTAGTGACGAGGATGTGGGGCCATCCAACTGAAACACCTATCTCTCAATGAGGATCTTATGTTCTTGTAATCGATGCAAGCATGTTGTGCGACGGACAAGACGTGTTTCTTTGCAGCACGTTGTCGTGTTGTGGCACATATATAGTGGGAACGGGCATTACACGATTTATCTTGTGACTTTTTGACGCATAAGTATACTTCATATAATACTCATATGCATAAATAAAAGCTTTCTACCATACCTTAGTATTACCTTTGAAGTAATATAAATGTACATTACTATTAGAAAGTACTGCAAGAGAAGTATCAATGATTGTGCCTCTTTTTGTCTGGGGGAAAATCATTTGTATATTTATTCTAATATCTCAGCTATACCCTACCATATATAAATTATTTTCTTCTTTTAACATTTATCTAATAATATAACCCTTCAATAATGCATACCTTCCTGATACATACAAGAGGGAAGGGCCTACTAGAAGACTTTATGAAAAGGAAGATCCAAAGCTTCTTGGACCATCCCAATTTGAAAATCCCGACCTAAGGGCATGGAGAAAAGGCCAAAACCAAGTCAAGCTCTTTTAGTAGGCCAATTTTTCCTTTTGAAGCATGTCAATCCGAGTTACAAGTCAAAAGTTACAGGGAAACCAATGAAAAACCCTCTCACAACTACACTGCAAGAAGAGATGGTAAACAGGTGAATCAAGTAAAAAGAGGTAATCTTGGTCTTTTTCCATAAAATAAGATATTTTGAGGATAAAAGACATAAGCATGTGAATGTGACACCTCAAAGATGCCTTGAAGGACAAGACACACAAGTTGGGACCCCCTGCTGGAGCCACACAGAAGATGCCTAGGTGGGGCCCACATACATCATGCACCCACATGGAGCCTCAACGACCAAAAATGCTGAATTTCATGATATTTTGAGACCTAATATTGCCCATTTTAAGAAATATCCAAAGAACATTTGATTTGGGCTAACTCTTTAGCCTAATCAAGTGATTATGTAAAACATGGCTCCCTCACCTATAAAAAGGGCAACCTTCTCTTCATTGGGGCAAGTTATGAGTGAGTGAGAATATCTCAATTCCATAGTGACACACTCATCTTAGTGCCACACTTTCTCTTGAAGAAAGGCTGAAGTCTTGCCTCATCTTCTCTCTCCATTAAGGTGGTGGCGTTTGCTCTCATGTAAGATATATGTTGCTAGTTTTACTTTCATTTTCATATCTAGTACAATACTTGTCTCTAACTCTATCTTTATCTCTCATTATCTATCTTTAATACCACCACCACACTTAGATCTATCTCTAATTCTATATTTACTCCTCCTTTGATCTCTCTTGTTGTGTCCTAATTGTTTCATTGGAAGGTATTCAAGCAGCAATCTTGTCAATGTAACGGGCACAACCTTCTTGCGGGTAACAATTATGTGCACAAGGTTAGTAACCATGTCTTTATCTTTCACAAGCACCTCTCTCTTTTAAGGTTCTCATTCTCTTCCACAAACTCTAGAATCTCCCTGCTACAGGTACTTCTCTCCCCGCAGTATCCTTATTGCCTAAGGGCAACAATAGGGCTTGGGAGAGAAACTCTCTTCTTCTTCTCCTTTCACTTTTTTCACACCTTTATCTTTGAACATACTGAGTATATCATCGATGAATAACCATAATCCATATAGAGGCAATTTCTTTCATTTCCATTCTGTGCAATCTATTGGGGTCAACATTTGGATTAGTCGAAAGATTCACTTTCAGCAACGCATAGTGTTTCTATTTGGTCCTGAAAGGCTCAACGAAATACTTCTCTCACCAGATCCCATCATACTACCTATTATTGACTATAACTTCTCTTTTGATGTGAGTGTGGTTATTTTATTATGAATCAAGAGGATTTGTACTCACAACTAATCCCCATTGCTAGACAAAACATATACATTATAGTAAGCACAAAGCTACATTTCCAAAGAGCAATCCGTAGTTTATTTGGACAACAAAGATTAAATACCATTAACTCATCCATTAACCCTTTTATCCTACCCATGATACGATATGATCGTAATCTCGATGTTTTCATTTTTGTTTTGTTCTGACTATCTTTCATGAGTTCTCTCCATCACGTGTGTGTTTGTAAGGAAACGTGAGCGGCTTCTTTGGCTACATTTATTCTTTAGCTCTAGAAGCTATGTTATCTACATCTTAGCTCTTTCTCATAACCCTTGAGCTTCTTCACAAACTCTCACAGCAAGAGGTCCGGTGCCTTCCTGGCAAGACCGCCTACTTCTTGACAACGTTCATAAATTTGGCGAGTTTGATCCATCTATTATGGATCGAGTTGTTTCCAATTATAACTCGTCAGACTCTGACGCTGCCCAATAGGCAGCAATCTTGCAACCCAATGACGTGTTCACAGGCGCTTTGGTCAAGCAGCATATGTGAGGCCACAAGATGCAGCCTCTGACAGCTCAGGGGATGATCATGCAGACCACATTCCCAACGAGGCAATGTTTGAGCCCGAGATTGATGAAATGATCGAGACAATCATGGATTCAGAAAGGCTTATCTATGATGATATGAAAAGTGAAGCCGATACGCCATTTTGTAATGGAGCACGTGTGTCTAGATTAAAAGCACTCCTGGTTCTTCTGAACATGCAGACAAAGTTTGGATGGAGTGAGACTAGTGTCACAGCGCTTTTCAAGTGATCTATTACAATTAGTTTACTTTCATAAAACTCTAAATGTATAACGATCTGATAGATTTTTACACAATTGTACCGTATTTTTATGTTGTGTAGATTGCTCAAAGAGCACATACTACCAGCTGATAATGTGATGCCAGATTCCCAAGATAAAGCAAGAAAGATTTTACAAAACTTGGGGATGGATTACAATTCGATCCAGGCTTGTCCTAGTGACTGCATTCTTTTCAGAGGGCAATACATAGACATGGAGAAGTGTCCGAAATGTGATTCCGAGAGATATCGAGTAGATCTCCACGAAACAAAAATTTCGCAAAAGGTTTTGTGACATTTTCCTCTGCTTCCTCGCATCAAGAATTTCTTTGAATGTAAGTCCATGGCCGCCCTAGCATCATGGCATGAGGAGAATAAATCTTCGGATGGTGTGCTACAGATTCCTACAGATTGCTCAACCTGGAAACATATAGATGAAACATGGTTGGATTTTTCTAGGGAAGCTCAAAATTTGCGCTTAGGCATGGCTATGGATGGCGTAAATCCATTTGGTCAAAGATCAACATCTTACAGTGTATGGATCGTTGTCATCGTCAACTACAACATTCCCCCGTGGTTGACTACGAAGAAGGGCACCTATGGCTAAGCTTGATTGTGCCAGGGCGATATAAAGTGAAGAATATGGATGTGTATCTTCGTCCACTATATTTGGAAGAGCTACAACAATTGTGGATTCTCATAGAAGTGGTGGATATGAGCCGACACACAAGTCGACGGAATGCTTTGATCAGAGGCATTCTAATGTGGACCATGCATGACTATCCCAGACTAACAGAATGCTCAGGTGATTTACACTCCTCACTCAAACACTATAAATCTTGTTTTTTCTCAAGCTGATCTATTATCATGTGTATACATGCAGAGCTTCAAACAAGCGGGTACAGAGCATGTGTCACATGTGGACCTAGACTGAATGCATGTAGGGCGCCCTCAGAAGAAGCAAATCTACGAAGTTCATCAAGCGTATCTGCCAGAGAATCATGTGTTACACGATGGCTTTTTGGGAAGAGAGCCACCAAGGATGTCTGCACAAGCATGGTTAGAGCAGAAGGAGATGTGTGATGATGGATTGCCCCCAGGGATGAAGAGACTATCTCTATGGTACGATTTACCATAGTGGACCCGACTCATGATCAATCACTTGATCGATCCAATGCACATATTCAAGAATGTGGGTAATCTACTATGGGACCATCTGACCGGCAAGTAAGATACTTTGGGAGCCAGGGTTGACCTTAGAAATGTGGATCGTATGGAGAAATATTGGCCGCAAACAGTGTCCGATGGATCGATAAAACTCCCTAAAGCACCATGGATTTTCATAGGAGCGCAAGAACGCAAAGTAAAAGAGACCATTCGATCTTTGCGGACCCCCACTGTCGTAATGCACTCGCTCTGAACGTGTTTTACTAAAGAAGGAAAGCTTACCGGTTTGAATTCACACGACTGGCATAAAATGTGTCAGGTATGTTCATAGTGGAATATATCATAGTGGGAATTGTGTAACAAATTCGTGTGTGGACTTTAATATCATTGCTACACGTGTTTTGCAGTTTATTTTACCAGTTGCCATTGAGGTATGTTTGTGTCTTGACGTCCATAACACAATCTACAAACTTGTGAAGTTGGTGCAATGGATCTCACAAAAAAAGATGAACGTAGACTCCATACCATTCGCCAAACTAAACGGTGCGGAGGTTGTGTGCATGTTTGAGAAACATTTTCCTACTACCATGCTAACCATTCAGGTGCATCTTCTTGTTCACATAGTTGATGAGGTGGAAATAGCTGGCACAATACATTCTAGATGGATGTTCTTTTTAGAACGTTTCATGAAAACGCTCAAGGGATATGTGCGTCAAAAGGCACGTCCGGAGGGTAGAATGGCAGAAGGTTGGCTTGTATCAGAGTCCCTAGTGTACATTGGAGAGTGGCTAGACAGATTTTATAAAGCCCGGGACACGCTATGGCAAACCATAGATGATGAGCGCATATCTAGGATTGTCATGTGCAATCTCGGTGTTGAGAAGAAGATGACGGAAGATCTAGAGGCTAAAATCAAGTGATTTTGCATGCTTCACAATCCAGTGATGCAAAAGTGGATTTCACAATATGAGGATGCAACGCAAGAGCGACAAAGGGCACGAATCGAGTGGAGACGGGGAAGACGACCACTGATGCACTATCCGACGAGTCTGGAGAGCCTACCAACATTCATGAGCTTAAGATGGTTGCACAACCAATTGAAAAGCACACAACACTGCGGTGAAGAAGTGACTGAGGAAGAGTGGGAGTACTCTCAGGGTTGCGCGACCAAGGTAAGTTTGCAATGTACAACTAGTGACTTTCTAGATGTTTGAACGGCCACTCATAATCTTTGTTCGTTGTAGTGTAAGTCATACACAGCAGCATGGTGTAAAGGTTAATATTTTAGGGTGGAACGGATTGACAAAAAGCGTTTTACTCAAGATTGTGGAATCATGGCAAAATTTTAACAGTTTAGTCGACGACGGTCCTCTAATGCAAATCCTGTGGTGGCGGACATCACTTACTTCAGCACGCTACAAGAGATTTTGAGGATCGATTATAGAGGATTTTTTGTCGACTTGTTCGACGTGCAATGGTTCAAGATAATCATGGAGGGTCGCAATGCTACTGTGCGTAAAGGAGAGTCACTTTCTTAGAGACACTTTCGTACTACCCGAGCATTGTGAACTAGTAAATATGTAAATAGTTAACATCCCATTTTAGAATTTATGTGCTTGGAAGCTCTCATGTAAGTTATGTGGCTCTGGCAGGTGATATTTCATCCTACAAAGTCTGCATCAAACTGGTGGTACATCATAGAGGTAGCCCCTCGTAGTGCAGGGACGCATGAAGGCTACCATGTTCCAGTCACAGCGGCATCAATGGAGGAGATCGGAGAAGATACTCAGTCAGAAGCCGCTGAGGTGGTTCCACATGAGCATCAAGCTGCTACTCTCTAGGGGGTGCATGCGGAGGATCTACAAAATGAAACGAAGGACATCTGTTTAAACAGAGAACTCTATATAGATATAAGAAGTTATGTTGAGCTATGCGAGGATGAGAGAGAGACCTCTTAAAGCCATAAATATTGTATTTGAACAATTTTGCTCCATTTTGTAAAAACTCTGGCTCTCTAAGTACCTTCCATGTTGTATAATGCTCTTTTGATTTTGCGCTCACATCCTGGGAAATCCATGGCCACATGCAGCTCCACCACATGGTTTTTTGACTATAAGATTTGATTGTGTGCACGCTCTCTCTCTCTCTCTCTCTCTCTCTCTCTCTCTCTCTCTCTCTCTCTCTCTCTCTCTCTCTCTCTCTCTCTCTTTCGATTGAAAATTCTGAGTTATCGACTTGCCTCTTCCATCACTCAAGTTGAATAGACGAAGAACGCGTTCTGTTGCTGCTAGCCTTTGAACATTCTAAAGCTACAAGCACCTTCAAGTTCTACGTAAAAAAAGAAAGAGATAGTTGGGATTCTTGTAGGATTCTCCATTTTGAACAATTTTGCTCCATTTTATAATATATATTGTGTTCACGTGGCTTTTTGTCCATTTCTATTTATATGCGTCATTGCGTCATTGTGTTTAATGGTTTTTGCGTCCACTCCAGGTACGTATGCTCTAGGTATGTTCTCACAAGCAGGGACGATGAGCACTGCGCTCCGGGTGCGATGGAGACTGAAGATGCCATCGTGAAGGGAGTGATCTGTCTCTTCTCATAGGTGCAGCTCATCTCACCTCGCTAGATCTAATTGATCGGGTGAAAGAGACGCTAAGAAGCACTACTACGGTTTACTTAGCATCTCTTTCACCCGGTCAACTAGATTTAGTAGTGAAAGAGACGCTAAGAAGCACTACTACTGCTTCTTAGCGTCTCTTTCACCCGATCAACTAGATTTAGTGGTGGGGCAAGCAACATCTATGAGCAGATACGGACTTCCTTCTCGATTGCAGCTTTAGTCTCCATCGCACCCGGAGCGCAGTGCTTTTGCAAATTCACCCTCATTCAATGAAAACTCTCTACACAGGAATCCCTCCTCCTCTGTCTCTCTCTCTCTCTCTCTCTCTCTATCTACTTGTCCATGTTTTCTACTCCATTCATTCAATATTAAGTTTAAATTTTCGTGTGTTTAATGCAGCTATGGATGATGAGGAGTTTCTTTCTTCTTTGCCACCCCAGTAGTGACAGTGATATGTGGAGCGTCATCGCTTTGGCGCACCATCACGCGTTCCTAGTCTACCCGCATCTCCCTCTGTTTCGGAGCATTTAGCGTGCTCCGAAGCTTCGGTGTCGACGAGATGATCTTCACACTCGTGTAGGCCCCGGTGCTCTAGTGGTGGTGGTGTCGGTTGTTGTGGGGATTCCACCGCCGATGCTTCAATAGCGCCTCCTGTTCGACGAGGCTCTTTACCCTCCCCTTCTTTGCCCGCCACGACACCAACCATGGTATCGCCATCGACACCAGGTTTTGCACGGTTGACTGCCGTTCCTAGCGGCTACACACCACTAGCTACTCCTCCAGGAGTCATTCCAGTGGGACACTCCTCGCTTCGGGGCTCAGACTCGAGTGGAGACACCTGACGTCCGTACCCCCGTCGACACACAGCTAGAGATCCCTATCGGGACACCCAGGTTCACGTGTCAGCGGCATGAGGGCTTGCCTTACTTTGTCGACTTCAGCGGTGACATCATCTTGGATGATGAAGCCAAGAAGGTGATTTCGCGCACGTGCAGTCTTTACTCTCAGGTGTTTAGACACTACATACTAAACACCTGGAGTGAAGTATCGAGTGATTTAAAAGATAGAGTCATCAGCATGCTTCATGATGAGTTTCCCATTCCAACACGGGATAAGGGCTTCAATGAAGACCTGATGAAGGTTCGAATGCGCGAATACTGCAAGCACAAGCATTCTGAAGTGCAAAAAGCAATCAAGCATGGGTGGAACATACCAGATTGGCTGGCCAAAGAACATTGGAAGAATGTAAAGAAAGTAGTGCGCGAGAATCCCGACAAGTGGAAGCAACAAAAGGAGGCAACTAGAGTGCGAGTAGAGGCAGGGAGCTCGCACCACTTGGGGAGCGATGGGTGGACATCATTTGAGGCCAATTTTGTAAGTGTTTTCTCATTTCTCTTTATGTTTGATAGTTTAGGGTTTATGGGTTTTTAAATTCTAACATAATGGATTCTTTGTATGTTTTGACAGTGGTCAATGACAAGACGTGATCCCACACCGTACGAGCACGAGTACGCAGGCAGGAAGGGCTTAAATTCCGTGATGGACATTCTTAGTTCTCGCGGTAGCATGATTAGTATTAGGGTTTACGCTTTTCTATTTGTTGTATTGTTTTATAAACATCGCTATATGTTTATACTTACAAAAAGCTGTCTTATTGTTTTTTTTTGTAGAATCGGATAGATACACTGCTTGGACACGATGAGACGTTTGATTAGACGACGTCAATCTAGCCGTAGATAGATAGCATTAGTTTCTTTTTGTCATAGCTTATGTATCATGAGACGACTTTTATACGTCTTTTTGAAAACCATGTATATTTTTTCAATAATGACAATGGTGTTGTAACTATTACATTTGCAAAGTTTAACAATCAAGTGATTTTTCCTATGATGTGTACAATTGTCATTGATTTACTTTCATCAATTCATGCTTGTCAGTTTTGTATCTTTATTTTGCAAACAATATGTACTATGGATGATGGAGTTAATGGTTATATTGTCTTGTGGGTGACTATTTTGGGTCTATATCTACCTTTGCACTTTTTTTCAAAGGTGAATCAGTTAATGAAACATTCAATATGGTTGATGGGTGAACGAACCTGCCACCAAAATTTTTTCCTCTCGGGCGTTGCTATGAAAGTCGCTATATAAGGCTCTACAGGATCGCTATAGACGTCGATATATAAGGCTCTGCACCATCGCTATAAACGTTGCTATAGATGGCCTACAAACGTCGCTATAATCGTTGCTATAGGCATCGCTATATAGCGACCTTTATAGCGACACATATAGTGATTGTTATAGCGACGCTTATAGCGATGTTCCCATATCGACGCTATTAGCGACGGTCTTAGCGATGCCGAGGGTTAAAAACCCAATGTATTTTCGTCGCTAACAACGTCACAAGAGCACACAACCTCTTGTAGTGAAAAGGGGGGGAGTGGGTACCCCCTAAGGTTGTATCAAAGGGACAAATGGAGCTTCTCTTGCCTTGCTAATGGGGCTCGTGGGTGTTGGGGCAGGGAGGAGGCGCCCATTATGAGTTCCCACTACCTGAACAGGCACTTGGCATTCTTGTTCGTCCCCGAACACTTGCCCCCACCCCATTCCTTGGTCTTATGGTCACCGACAGCTCATTTTTCACCCAAAAAAAGCCAAAATTGAACCAGCTAAAAGGTGCCCAAGGAGACAACCATGTCGGATAAGAGGAGAGAGAAAACCCTTTGGGATAAGACACAAAAAATCCCCTTTTTAATAGCTACAATTCTTTGCACACCCTTTTTCCTAACAGAGACTAGCTTTTTTGGAGCTTTTGAGAGATACCCAAACTTCAAAAGCTTGTAACTCTCTCGTCTGTTGTCGGAATCAAGCATATGGATACTCTACAAAGGTCCACACAACACGAGATTCATCTTTATGGTCTTGGTTTTCATCAATTTTAATCATGATTTGGGTTAGGGTTGTTTCCTACCCGACTTTACAGGTGTTCGACATAGGTGTTTTCTGCAGCTTTATGGTGTTTCCTTCAGACGGTGTGGTGTGTGAAAGTCTATAAACGTTCTTGTTTTCATGCTAACATCATTTTGGTACCCCCATTAAGGAACAAGTGCTCCTATGCTCCCAGCCCTGTGAAATATGTCTATTTTGCAAGCGGTGAATGTAAAAGGGATGTGGGTCCTTATGGACAATCACCTATGTATGTGCAAATTGTGGACAACACTTGAGGCAGTCGTATAATTGGAATTCAGCCTTTGGAGGGTCGTGAGGTTTTGTGAAGCCAAGCACTGGGGATCGCGTTACCCACTGTGAGATGGATTCGAGACTGGAGCGATCCATCGACATTCCTTGAGTTTTCGAAGTCACATGTAAGTGTTTTTGTGGCAATCAAAACATGGCAGATGAGTTCCCACAGTTTCATGGATTGCCTAATGAAAATTCACAAACATTTATTGAAAAGTTGGAAGTCAATTGCTTACTATGCAATATACTAGACCAAGCTATATATTGTTGCTGCTACTGCAATATAGTTTACAGGACGAGGCAAAAGTTTGGTTACACAATTTTGAGGAGTTGATGTAGGCACAAAATCTAGGGGTGGTGTTGGATTACAACCGTGTGAAGCAAGATTTCCTGGCACAATACCGATCCATCAAAGTGCCTGGTGAAGTTTGGCATGAAATTCTAGGGTACACTCAGAGGGATAATCAAAGCGTTGATGATTTTGTCATGCAGTTCACCCGTTTATGGGATATATGGACTTGGGTTTTGGGAAATGAGATCCCTCCATCCATGTTAAATAAGGACCGCTTTGTGGCAAACCTAAAAGAAAGTATGAAGTTCAAAGTTGAGCTGAAAAGACCCGTCACAATTGATGAATATGGTGCCCAGACTTAGAAGGCAGTGGAAGGCAAGAGTGAATCCAGAAAAAGAGCCGAAGCATGGACAAATTAGAGTGTTGTCTGTGGGAGAATTACCCGACATCTGTCCTATGGTGAATGCTTGGCACAAAGGTGTGGGCATGGGAGAAGCCTACATTGATCGAGGTACTCAAGTTTGTGTGATCACACAGTCATGTGTTGAGAGAGTGGGTCTCATTACATGCAAAAGCTCTGGGTTTTGGATTTGACTAGCAAACCATGCCAAAGTGAAATGTTTGGAAATGATCAAGAATTTGGAAGTCGAAGTCTTTAGCGTGAAGTTTATGGTGAACTTTCCTGTTATGCCAGCTGGTTTGGGAGCCTTTCCTCTTATTTTGGGATGACCTTGGTTGAGAGTTGTTGGTGCCATGCAAGATTGGGGCAAGGGCACAATCAGTGTGTGCATGGCAAGAAGGGTGAAAAGAAAGTGTTTGATATGACTATCAAACACCCTATGGCACTTGAAGATGTGATTGAGAATGATGAGTCCGAAACTACCAGTGATGATAGTTCCGAATACTCAGAAAGTAGCATTACTTCGAGTTTCAATGATGAGGGTGAAGTGTCATTCTTGTTGTTGGACGAAGAACAAAAAGAAATTAGTGGTGTTGAAAATATCACGGAATATAAATTCTTCAAGCCGTTTAGAGAAACTTGAAGAGTTGATGCAACCTAAATATGAACTGCCAGTGAAGAAAGAGTTGATTCAAAATATGTTGAGTACTTATTTGACACAAGGAGAAAGAAAGGAGTACTTAGCAATGTTGGATAGGTTTCAATCTTTTCATTACCTCATATCAAGAAATAAGGGGTTTTGTGGGGGATCTTGTGAAGATCAAGGTAGTTGAAGGGGCAAAGCCAATACGGTAGAAATTAAGAAGGATAGGTAAGGAAGAGATGAATGCTTTAAAGGAAGAAGTAGATAAGCTTTTGGATGCAGGATTCATTGTGCCAGTGGATAATGCTGAATGGGTGAGCCCTGTAGTAGTCACCCCAAAGAAAGATGGGCGTTGGAGAGTTTGTGTTGATTACAAGCCATTAAATGCGGTGACCAAGAAAGATCCTTACCCTTTACGTTTTATTAATCAATTGCTAGATGCAGTAGCTGGTTTTGAAAGATACAGTGTCTGTGATGGGTATTCAGGATACTTTCAGCTTATCCTTGCTCCTAAAGACCGGAAAAAGACTACTTTTCGTCATGCCATGGGGTTGTTTCTGCTTTTGTTGCCTTCCTTTTGGGTTGACATATAGGCCAGGAGCTTTTGAAAGGAAAGTAGATTGGGTCCTTACCCCATTCCTTGGAAAGTCTGTCAAAGGGTTCATAGATGATTTCTACGTATATAGCTCAAGGAAAGAGCATGTTCAAAAGCTTGAAATGACTTTTGCAAGGTAAGATGAATGTGGGGGTCAGCTAAACCCTAAAAAATGTTATTTGGCACAACCACGGGTGAAGCTTCTTGGGCATGAAATTTTAGAAAATGGGATTGAAGCAGAACTAGATAAAGTGGAGGCTTTGTTGTTACTATCATCCCCTAAAGATACTAGACAATATCTGTCTCGTTTCATACCTTTTCATCACAGCTATTGTATCCATTGCAGCAAACAATTAAGAATGATCCCTTGGAGTGGTCTCATGAGTGTGACGATATTTTTGACAAAGTTAAAGAAGTTTTGAGTACGTTACATTTATGCAAGCTCTTGACTAGGAAAAAGAGTTTTATGTCAACCCATCAGTGGAATATGATGCTATTGGAGCTATGTTATTACAAAGGGGGAAGGAATCTCAGTATATGAAACCTATCCATTATGGTAGCAGAGTGAAAACTCCTCAATGACAGGGATTTCATTAACGTAATCACGATCGGGTGATTACGTCAATAACTCTAGTATTTACACAAAAAACCACGTGATCACGTTAATTGTTAACGTTGTCAGGAGTTTTTTGGAGCAAGGGATTGCGCATATGTACATACACATGCATGGTGCATCAAATAAAGGATTGCCCATTTTCCAGAGCCAGGTGGTGATAGCCGTTTTTCGGCTCTTTGTAATTGCCACAGTGAGTTACCTCACCCTACCAAAATCACCCAAACACTGTGGCTATCCCTACCATTTCACTGTACATAGACGTGCGTGAGTCACGAGACTTTTCCCATATCTTCTTTAAAAACCCTCAATTAGCTAGCATTGGGCTAGTTGAGCCAAAAAAATTAAAAAAATTAAAAAATATAAGTATATTATGGCCCATGCGTATGTAAATATTTCTTTGTATATAGGGCCTAAATAAAAGATTTTTTCATAATTATTTTGGTATTTATTTAAATATTTCTACCTAGGTGTGTGTTATTTATGCTCTGTACATTGCCTCACCATTACCACAATTTTTTCTTACCATTTTTCATACTCTTTATTCCATATAGAAATATTTTCATGTAAGCTTCTCTTATATTTGGTGTAACTCCACCCCAACAAAAATCCAAGAAAACTAGTTTTATTTATGTGTATATTTTTTCACTATGGTGATTTTTCCCTTCCTACATCTATTTTGTTTTTTTCTAAAAAATTAGAACACCAAAAATATTTATCTTTTTATGGTAGCCTCATAATGAGAGAGATTTCTTTTGACCCCTTTATATTTTTTCCACTTATATTATTTATATTTGACATGTACATATTTTTTAGACCCCTCAATATTTGATTTTCTTAGTTGTACTATTCACTTATATCATAATCTTAACAATATCTTCAATTATAGACCTACCAAATAAGGTCAAGGGTAGGTGGCATGCATACATGCACTATGGAGGGCTCACTCTTGGAGGTATTCAAAAGAATCATCCAAAGAAGGACCCCACAAGGACCTTGTGCAGTGGAAAAAAACGGTCGGTTTTGCTGAATTTTTAAAGTTCACTTGCTCTCCGAATTTGAAAAGGTGATGCAAACAAAAGTTGTAGCTCGTGGGCTGAACTTTTGCCTCAAATGTTTTCATATTTTTTTGAGCTACGAGCTGTGAGCTATGATTTTACTAGTGGACCCCAGTTTTCCCATGCTATGCAACCACACTCTCTCATCCACTTTATCATTTTCCTCTTTCACACACATTTCTCCACTCATCATCCCCACCTCTCTCACCACTCCTCACTGCACCCTACTCACCTTCTCCTCAACCTTGAAGAATAAGAGAAACCATGGTGAACTCATACCTCCCACACACAATTCCATTCCAAAATTGACCACCTAGTCTCATTTTTCCTCCTCCAAATTACCCATATCTATCAAAAAAACCACAAAATTCAGCCTCTTCTCTTAAAAGACAGCATCATGGTGGTTGATTACTCAGCTTCAATTACCTTGTCTCTCAAAGAAGGTCAAGAGTGGAGAAAAAATGTACCGTCAAAGCTAGTGGACCGTCAACAAGC